>NW_028182183.1:6252328-6978492 GCF_964271855.1 Acomys minous | reverse complement strand
ACTACTGCGCAAATAGGCATGTCTCTGTAGGCAAAAAACTCATTTCTGACAAAGTTGCCCAAATGCATCTCAGAAGTGTGCAACTTGTTCCCTGAGTTAGAAAACATCGAGAAACGGTCGTTTCTGCTAGTGCTGTGCTTCTACACATGTATTTGCTGAACGGTGAAAGCACACAGTAATGCACTTTTCTCCCAGCAAATACACTGTTTCTAAGGAAATGGGAACACACTGAGGAGACACTTGTGGGAGCTACTGTGACTAAAACTGAGCTTCCCTACGCACAGGGAAGCAAGAGAAATGCTGATTTCATCCAGCCCAATTACATACTCAGAATCAGTACTACTTCGCAAATAGGCATGTCTCTGTAGGCAAAAAACTCATTTCTGACAAAGTTGCCCAAATGCATCTCAGAAGTGTGCAACTTGTTCCCTGAGTTAGAAAACGTCGAGAAACGGTCATTTCAGCTAGCGCTGTGCTTCTACACATGTATTTGCTGAACGGTGAAAGCGCACAGTAATGCACATTTCTCCCAGCAAAAACACTGTTTCTAAGGAAATGGGAACACACTGAGGAGACACTTGTGGGAGCTACTGTGACTAAAACTGAGCTTCCCTACGCACAGGGAAGCAAGAGAAATGCTGATTTCATCAAGCCCAGTTACACACTCAGAATCTGTACTACTGCGCAAATAGGCATGTCTCTGTAGGCAAAAACTCATTTCTGACAAAGTTGCCCAAATGCATCTCAGAAGTGTGCAACTTGTTCCCTGAATTAGAAAACGTCGAGAAACGTTCGTTTCTGCTAGTGCTGTGCTTCTACACATGTATTTGCTGAACGGTGAAAGCGCACAGTAATGCACTTTTCTCCCAGCAAATACACTGTTTCTAAGGAAATGGGAACACACTGAGGAGACACTTGTGGGAGCTACTGTGACTAAAACTGAGCTTCCCTACGCACAGGGAAGCAAGAGAAATGCTGATTTCATCAAGCCCAGTTACATACTCAGAATCTGTACTACTGCGCAAATAGGCATGTCTCTGTAGGCAAAAAACTCATTTCTGACAAAGTTGCCCAAATGCATCTCAGAAGTGTGCCACTTGTTCCCTGAGTTAGAAAATGTCGAGAAACGTTCGTTTCTGCTAGCGCTGTGCTTCTACACATGTATTTGCTGAACGGTGAAAGCACACAGTGATACACTTTTCTCCCAACAAATACACTGTTTCTAAGGAACTGGGAACACACTGAGGAGACACTTGTGGGAGCTACTGTGACTAAAACTGAGCTTCCCTACGCACAGGGAAGCAAGAGAAATGCTGATTTCATCAAGCCCAGTTACATACTCAGAATCTGTACTACTGCGCAAATAGGCATGTCTCTGTAGGCAAAAAACTCATTTCTGACAAAGTTGCCCAAATGCATCTCAGAAGTGTGCATCTTGTTCCCTGAGTTAGAAAACGTCGAGAAACGTTCGTTTCTGCTAGCGCTGTGCTTCTACACATGTATTTGCTGAACGGTGAAAGTGCACAGTAATGCACTTTTCTCCCAGCAAATACACTGTTTCTAAGGAAATGGGAACACACTGAGGAGACACTTGTGGGAGCTACTGTGACTAAAACTGAGCTTCCCTACGCACAGGGAAGCAAGAGAAATGCTGATTTCATCAAGCCCAGTTACATACTCAGAATCTGTACTACTGCGCAAATAGGCATGTCTCTGTAGGCAAAAAACTCATTTCGGACAAAGTTGCCCAAATGCATCTCAGAAGTGTGCAACTTGTTCCCTGAGTTAGAAAACGTCGAGAAACAGTCGTTTCTGCTAGCGCTGTGCTTCTACACATGTATTTGCTGAACGGTGAAAGCGCACAGTAATGCACTTTTCTCCCAGCAAATACACTGTTTCTAAGGAAATGGGAACACACTGAGGAGACACTTGTGGGAGCTACTGTGACTAAAACTGAGCTTCCCTACGCACAGGGAAGCAAGAGAAATGCTTATTTCATCAAGCCCAGTTACATACTCAGAATCTGTACTACTGCGCAAATAGGCATGTCTCTGTAGGCAAAAAACTCATTTCTGACAAAGTTGCCCAAATGCATCTCAGAAGTGTGCCACTTATTCCCTGAGTTAGAAAACGTCGAGAAACGGTCGTTTCAGCTAGCGCTGTGCTTCTACACATGTATTTGCTGAACGGTGAAAGCGCACAGTGATACACTTTTCTCCCAACAAATACACTGTTTCTAAGGAACTGGGAACACACTGAGGAGACACTTGTGGGAGCTACTGTGACTAAAACTGAGCTTCCCTACACACAGGGAAGCAAGAGAAATGCTGATTCCATCAAGCCCAGTTACATACTCAGAATCTGTACTACTGCGCAAATAGGCATGTCTCTGTAGGCAAAAAACTCATTTCTGACAAAGTTACCCAAATGCATCTCAGAAGTGTGCAACTTGTTCCCTGAGTTAGAAAACGTCGAGAAACGGTCGTTTCTACTAGCGCTGTGCTTCTACACATGTATTTGCTGAACGGTGAAAGCGCACAGTAATGCACTTTTCTCCCAGCAAATACACTGTTTCTAAGGAAATGGGAACACACTGAGGAGACACTTGTGGGAGCTACTGTGACTAAAACTGAGCTTCCCTATGCACAGGGAAGCAAGAGAAATGCTGATTTCATCAAGCCCAGTTACATACTCAGAATCTGTACTACTGCGCAAATAGGCATGTCTCTGTAGGCAAAAAACTCATTTCTGACAAAGTTGCCCAAATGCATCTCAGAAGTGTGCAATTGTTCCGAGTTAGAAAACGTCGAGAAACGGTCGTTTCTGCTAGCGCTGTGCTTCTACACATGTATTTGCTGAACTGTGAAAGCGCACAGTAATGTACTTTTCTCCCAGCAAATACACTGTTTCTAAGGAAATGGGAACACACTGAGGAGACACTTGTGGGAGCTACTGTGACTAAAACTGAGCTTCCCTACGCACAGGGAAGCAAAAGAAATGCTGATTTCATCAAGCCCAGTTACATACTCAGAATCTGTACTACTGCGCAATTAGGCATGTCTCTGTAGGCAAAAAACTCATTTCTGACAAAGTTGCCCAAATGCATCTCAGAAGTGTGCAACTTGTTCCCTGAGTTAGAAAACGTCGAGAAACGGTCGTTTCTGCTAGCGCTATGCTTCTACACATGTATTTGCTGAACGGTGAAAGCGCACAGTAATGCACTTTTCTCCCAGCAAATACACTGTTTCTAAGGAAATGGGAACACACTGAGGAGACACTTGTGGGAGCTACTGTGACTAAAACTGAGCTTCCCTACGCACAGGGAAGCAAGAGAAATGCTGATTTCATCAAACCCAGTTACATACTCAGAATCTGTACTACTGCGCAAATAGGCATGTCTCTGTAGGCAAAAAAACTCATTTCTGACAAAGTTGCCCAAATGCACCTCAGAAGTGTGCAACTTGTTCCCTGATTTAGAAAACGTCGAGAAACGGTCGTTTCTGCTAGCGCTGTGCTTCTACACATGTATTTGCTGAACGGTGAAAGCGCACAGTAATGCACTTTTCTCCCAGCAAATACACTGTTTCTAAGGAAATGGGAACACACTGAGGAGACACTTGTGGGAGCTACTGTGACTAAAACTGAGCTTCCCTACGCACATGGAAGCAAGAGAAATGCTGATTTCATCAAGCCAAGTTACATACTCAGAATCTGTACTACTGCGCAAATAGGCATGTCTCTGTAGGCAAAAAACTCATTTCTGACAAAGTTGCCCAAATGCATCTCAGAAGTGTGCATCTTGTTCCCTGAGTTAGAAAACGTCGAGAAACGTTCGTTTCTGCTAGCGCTGTGCTTCTACACATGTATTTGCTGAACGGTGAAAGCGCACAGTAATGCACTTTTCTCCCAGCAAATACACTGTTTCTAAGGAAATGGGAACACACTGAGGAGACACTTGTGGGAGCTACTGTGACTAAAACTGAGCTTCCCTACGCACAGGGAAGCAAGAGAAATGCTGATTTCATCAAACCGATTTACATACTCAGAATCTGTACTACTGCGCAAATAGGCATGTCTCTGTAGGCAAAAAACTCATTTCTGACAAAGTTGCCCAAATGCATCTCAGAAGTGTGCAACTTGTTCCCTGAGTTAGAAAACGTCGAGAAACGGTCGTTTCTGCTAGCGCTGTGCTTCTACACATGTATGTGCTGAACGGTGAAAGCGCACAGTAATGCACTTTTCTCCCAGCAAATACACTGTTTCTAAGGAAATGGGAACACACTGAGGAGACACTTGTGGGAGCTACTGTGACTAAAACTGAGCTTCCCTACGCACAGGGAAGCAAGAGAAATGCTGATTTCATCAAGCCCAGTTACATACTCAGAATCTGTACTACTGCGCAAATAGGCATGTCTCTGTAGGCAAAAAACTCATTTCGGACAAAGATGCCCAAATGCATCTCAGAAGTGTGCAACTTGTTCCCTGAGTTAGAAAACGTCGAGAAACGGTCGTTTCTGCTAGCGCTATGCTTCTACACATGTATTTGCTGAACGGTGAAAGCGCACAGTAATGCACTTTTCTCCCAGCAAATACACTGTTTCTAAGGAAATGGGAACACACTGAGGAGAAACTTGTGGGAGCTACTGTGACTAAAACTGAGCTTCCCTACGCACAGGGAAGCAAGAGAAATGCTGATTTCATCAAGCCCAGTTACATACTCAGAATCTGTACTACTGCGCAAATAGGCATGTCTCTGTAGGCAAAAAACTCATTTCTGACAAAGTTGCCCAAATGCATCTCAGAAGTGTGCAACTTGTTCCCTGAGTTAGAAAACGTCGAGAAACGGTCGTTTCTGCTAGCGCTATGCTTCTACACATGTATTTGCTGAACGGTGAAAGCGCACAGTAATGCACTTTTCTCCCAGCAAATACACTGTATCTAAGGAAATGGGAACACACTGAGGAGACACTTGTGGGAGCTACTGTGACTAAAACTGAGCTTCCCTACGCACAGGGAAGCAAGAGAAATGCTGATTTCATCAAGACCAGTTACATACTCAGAATCAGTACTACTGCGCAAATAGGCATGTCTCTGTAGGCAAAAAAACTCATTTCTGACAAAGTTGCCCAAATGCACCTCATAAGTGTGCAACTTGTTCCCTGATTTAGAAAACGTCGAGAAACGGTCGTTTCTGCTAGCGCTGTGCTTCTACACATGTATTTGCTGAACGGTGAAAGCGCACAGTAATGCACTTTTCTCCCAGCAAATACACTGTTTCTAAGGAAATGGGAACACACTGAGGAGACACTTGTGGGAGCTACTGTGACTAAAACTGAGCTTCCCTACGCACAGGGAAGCAAGAGAAATGCTGATTTCATCAAGCCCAGTTACATACTCAGAATCTGTACTACTGCGCAAATAGGCATGTCTCTGTAGGCAAAAAACTCATTTCTGACAAAGTTGCCCAAATGCATCTCAGAAGTGTGCATCTTGTTCCCTGAGTTAGAAAACGTCGAGAAACGTTCGTTTCTGCTAGCGCTGTGCTTCTACACATGTATTTGCTGAACGGTGAAAGCGCACAGTAATGCACTTTTCTCCCAGCAAATACACTGTTTCTAAGGAAATGGGAACACACTGAGGAGACACTTGTGGGAGCTACTGTGACTAAAACTGAGCTTCCCTACGCACAGGGAAGCAAGAGAAATGCTGATTTCATCAAGCCCAGTTACATACTCAGAATCTGTACTACTGCGCAAATAGGCATGTCTCTGTAGGCAAAAAACACATTTCTGACAAAGTTGCCCAAATGCATCTCAGAAGTGTGCATCTTGTTCCCTGAGTTAGAAAACGTCGAGAAACGTTCGTTTCTGCTAGCGCTGTGCTTCTACACATGTATTTGCTGAACGGTGAAAGCGCACAGTAATGCACTTTTCTCCCAGCAAATACACTGTTTCTAAGGAAATGGGAACACACTGAGGAGACACTTGTGGGAGCTACTGTGACTAAAACTGAGCTTCCCTACGCACAGGGAAGCAAGAGAAATGCTGATTTCATCAAACCGATTTACATACTCAGAATCTGTACTACTGCGCAAATAGGCATGTCTCTGTAGGCAAAAAACTCATTTCGGACAAAGTTGCCCAAATGCATCTCAGAAGTGTGCAACTTGTTCCCTGAGTTAGAAAACGTCGAGAAACGGTCGTTTCTGCTAGCGCTGTGCTTCTACACATGTATGTGCTGAACGGTGAAAGCGCACAGTAATGCACTTTTCTCCCAGCAAATACACTGTTTCTAAGGAAATGGGAACACACTGAGGAGACACTTGTGGGAGCTACTGTGACTAAAACTGAGCTTCCCTACGCACAGGGAAGCAAGAGAAATGCTGATTTCAGCCAGCCCAGTTACATACTCAGAATCTGTACTACTGCGCAAATAGGCATGTCTCTGTAGGCAAAAAACTCATTTCGGACAAAGTTGCCCAAATGCATCTCAGAAGTGTGCAACTTGTTCCCTGAGTTAGAAAACGTCGAGAAACGGTCGTTTCTGCTAGCGCTATGCTTCTACACATGTATTTGCTGAACGGTGAATGCGCACAGTAATGCACTTTTCTCCCAGCAAATACACTGTTTCTAAGGAAATGGGAACACACTGAGGAGACACTTGTGGGAGCTACTGTGACTAAAACTGAGCTTCCCTACGCACAGGGAAGCAAGAGAAATGCTGATTTCATCAAGCCCAGTTACATACTCAGAATCAGTACTACTGCGCAAATAGGCATGTCTCTGTAGGCAAAAAAACTCATTTCTGACAAAGTTGCCCAAATGCACCTCAGAAGTGTGCAACTTGTTCCCTGATTTAGAAAACGTCGAGAAACGGTCGTTTCTGCTAGCGCTGTGCTTCTACACATGTATTTGCTGAACGGTGAAAGCGCACAGTAATGCACTTTTCTCCCAGCAAATACACTGTTTCTAAGGAAATGGGAACACACTGAGGAGACACTTGTGGGAGCTACTGTGACTAAAACTGAGCTTCCCTACGCAAAGGGAAGCAAGAGAAATGCTGATTTCATCAAGCCCAGTTACATACTCAGAATCTGTACTACTGCGCAAATAGGCATGTCTCTGTAGGCAAAAAACTCATTTCTGACAAAGTTGCCCAAATGCATCTCAGAAGTGTGCATCTTGTTCCCTGTGTTAGAAAACGTCGAGAAACGTTCGTTTCTGCTAGCGCTGTGCTTCTACACATGTATTTGCTGAACGGTGAAAGCGCACAGTAATGCACTTTTCTCCCAGCAAATACACTGTTTCTAAGGAAATGGGAACACACTGAGGAGACACTTGTGGGAGCTACTGTGACTAAAACTGAGCTTCCCTACGCACAGGGAAGCAAGAGAAATGCTGATTTCATCAAGCCCAGTTACATACTCAGAATCTGTACTACGGCGCAAATAGGCATGTCTCTGTAGGCAAAAAACTCATTTCTGACAAAGTTGCCCAAATGCATCTCAGAAGTGTGCAACTTGTTCCCTGAGTTAGAAAACGTCGAGAAACGGTCGTTTCTGCTAGCGATGTGCTTCTACACATGTATTTGCTGAACGGTGAAAGCGCACAGTAATGCACTTTTCTCCCAGCAAAAACACTGTTTCTAAGGAAATGGGAACACACTGAGGAGACACTTGTGGGAGCTACTGTGACTAAAACTGAGCTTCCCTACGCACAGGGAAGCAAGAGAAATGCTTATTTCATCAAGCCCAGTTACATACTCAGAATCTGTACTACTGCGCAAATAGGCATGTCTCTGTAGGCAAAAAACTCATTTCTGACAAAGTTGCCCAAATGCATCTCAGAAGTGTGCCACTTATTCCCTGAGTTAGAAAACGTCGAGAAACGGTCGTTTCAGCTAGCGCTGTGCTTCTACACATGTATTTGCTGAACGGTGAAAGCGCACAGTGATACACTTTTCTCCCAACAAATACACTGTTTCTAAGGAACTGGGAACACACTGAGGAGACACTTGTGGGAGCTACTGTGACTAAAACTGAGCTTCCCTACGCACAGGGAAGCAAGAGAAATGCTGATTCCATCAAGCCCAGTTACATACTCTGAATCTGTACTACTGCGCAAATAGGCATGTCGCTGTAGGCAAAAAACTCATTTCTGACAAAGTTACCCAAATGCATCTCAGAAGTGTGCAACTTGTTCCCTGAGTTAGAAAACGTCGAGAAACGGTCGTTTCTGCTAGCGCTGTGCTTCTACACATGTATTTGCTGAACGGTGAAAGCGCACAGTAATGCACTTTTCTCCCAGCAAATACACTGTTTCTAAGGAAATGGGAACACACTGAGGAGACACTTGTGGGAGCTACTGTGACTAAAACTGAGCTTCCCTGCGCACAGGGAAGCAAGAGAAATGCTGATTTCATCAAGCCCAGTTACATACTCAGAATCTGTACTACTGCGCAAATAGGCATGTCGCTGTAGGCAAAAAACTCATTTCTGACAAAGTTACCCAAATGCATCTCAGAAGTGTGCAACTTGTTCCCTGAGTTAGAAAACGTCGAGAAACGGTCGTTTCTGCTAGCGCTGTGCTTCTACACATGTATTTGCTGAACGGTGAAAGCGCACAGTAATGCACTTTTCTCCCAGCAAATACACTGTTTCTAAGGAAATGGGAACACACTGAGGAGACACTTGTGGGAGCTACTGTGACTAAAACTGAGCTTCCCTACGCACAGGGAAGCAAGAGAAATGCTGATTTCATCAAGCCCAGTTACATACTCAGAATCTGTACTACTGCGCAAATAGGCATGTCTCTGTAGGCAAAAAACTCATTTCGGACAAAGTTGCCCAAATGCATCTCAGAAGTGTGCAACTTGTTCCCTGAGTTAGAAAACGTCGAGAAACGGTCGTTTCTGCTAGCGCTATGCTTCTACACATGTATTTGCTGAACGGTGAAAGCGCACAGTAATGCACTTTTCTCCCAGCAAATACACTGTTTCTAAGGAAATGGGAACACACTGAGGAGACACTTGTGGGAGCTACTGTGACTAAAACTGAGCTTCCCTACGCACAGGGAAGCAAGAGAAATGCTGATTTCATCAAGCCCAGTTACATACTCAGAATCTGTACTACTGCGCAAATAGGCATGTCTCTGTAGGCAAAAAAACTCATTTCTGACAAAGTTGCCCAAATGCACCTCAGAAGTGTGCAACTTGTTCCCTGATTTAGAAAACGTCGAGAAACGGTCGTTTCTGCTAGCGCTGTGCTTCTACACATGTATTTGCTGAACGGTGAAAGCGCACAGTGATGCACTTTTCTCCCAGCAAATACACTGTTTCTAAGGAAATGCGAACACACTGAGGAGACACTTGTGGGAGCTACTGTGACTAAAACTGAGCTTCCCTATGCACAGGGAAGCAAGAGAAATGCTGATTTCATCAAGCCCCGTTACATACTCAGAATCTGTACTACTGCGCAAATAGGCATGTCTCTGTAGGCAAAAAACTCATTTCTGACAAAGTTGCCCAAATGCATCTCAGAAGTGTGCAACTTGTTCCCTGAGTTAGAAAACATCGAGAAACGGTCTTTTCTGCTAGCGCTGTGCTTCTACACATGTATTTGCTGAACGGTGAAAGCGCACAGTAATGCACTTTTTTCCCAGCAAATACACTGTTTCTAAGGAAATGGGAACACACTGAGGAGACACTTGTGGGAGCTACTGTGACTAAAACTGAGCTTCCCTGCGCACAGGGAAGCAAGAGAAATGCTGATTTCATCAAGCCCAGTTACATACTCAGAATCTGTACTACTGCGCAAATAGGCATGTCTCTGTAGGCAAAAAAACTCATTTCTGACAAAGTTGCCCAAATGCACCTCAGAAGTGTGCAACTTGTTCCCTGATTTAGAAAACGTCGAGAAACGGTCGTTTCTGCTAGCGCTGTGCTTCTACACATGTATTTGCTGAACGGTGAAAGCGCACAGTAATGCACTTTTCTCCCAGCAAATACACTGTTTCTAAGGAAATGGGAACACACTGAGGAGACACTTGTGGGAGCTACTGTGACTAAAACTGAGCTTCCCTACGCACAGGGAAGCAAGAGAAATGCTGATTTCATCAAGCCCAGTTACATACTCAGAATCTGTGCTACTGCGCAAATAGGCATGTCTCTGTAGGCAAAAAACTCATTTCTGACAAAGTTGCCCAAATGCATCTCAGAAGTGTGCAACTTGTTCCCTGAGTTAGAAAACATCGAGAAACGGTCGTTTCTGCTAGAGCTGTGCTTCTACACATGTATTTGCTGAACGGTGAAAGCGCACAGTAATGCACTTTTCTCCCAGCAAATACACTGTTTCTAAGGAAATGGGAACACACTGAGGAGACACTTGTGGGAGCTACTGTGACTAAAACTGAGCTTCCCTACGCACAGGGAAGCAAGAGAAATGCTGATTTCATCAAGCCAAGTTACATACTCAGAATCTGTACTACTGCGCAAATAGGCATGTCTCTGTAGGCAAAAAACACATTTCTGACAAAGTTGCCCAAATTCATCTCAGAAGTGTGCAACTTGTTCCCTGAGTTAGAAAACATCGAGAAACAGTCGTTTCTGCTAGCGCTGTGCTTCTACACATGTATTTGCTGAACGGTGAAAGCGCACAGTAATGCACTTTTCTCCCAGCAAATACACTGTTTCTAAGGAAATGGGAACACACTGAGGAGACACTTGTGGGAGCTACTGTGACTAAAACTGAGCTTCCCTACGCACAGGGAAGCAAGAGAAATGCTGATTTCATCAATCCCAGTTACATACTCAGAATCTGTACTACTGCGCAAATAGGCATGTCTCTGTAGGCAAAAAACTCATTTCTGACAAAGTTGCCCAAATGCATCTCAGAAGTGTGCAACTTGTTCCTTGAGTTAGAAAACATCGAGAAACGGTCGTTTCTGCTAGCGCTGTGCTTCTACACATGTATTTGCTGAACGGTGAAAGCGCACTGTAATGCACTTTTCTCCCAGCAAATACACTGTTTCTAAGGAAATGGGAACACACTGAGGAGACACTTGTGGGAGCTACTGTGACTAAAACTGAGCTTCCCTACACACAGGGAAGCAAGAGAAATGCTGATTTCATCAATCCCAGTTACATACTCAGAATCTGTACTACTGCGTAAATAGGCATGTCTCTGTAGGCAAAAAACTCATTTCTGACAAAGTTGCCCAAATTCATCTCAGAAGTGTGCAACTTGTTCCCTGAGTTAGAAAACGTCGAGAAACGGTCGTTTCTGCTAGCGCTGTGCTTCTACACATGTATTTGCTGAACGGTGAAAGCGCACAGTAATGCACTTTTCTCCCAGCAAATACACTGTTTCTAAGGAAATGGGAACACACTGAGGAGACACTTGTGGGAGCTACTGTGACTAAAACTGAGCTTCCCTACGCACAGGGAAGCAAGAGAAATGCTGATTTCAGCCAGCCCAGTTACATACTCAGAATCTGTACTACTGCGCAAATAGGCATGTCTCTGTAGGCAAAAAACTCATTTCTGACAAAGTTGCCCAAATGCATCTCAGAAGTGTGCAACTTGTTCCCTGAGTTAGAAAACGTCGAGAAACGTTCGTTTCTGCTAGCGCTGTGCTTCTACACATGTATTTGCTGAACGGTGAAAGCGCACAGTAATGCACTTTTCTCCCAGCAAATACACTGTTTCTAAGGAAATGGGAACACACTGAGGAGACACTTGTGGGAGCTACTGTGACTAAAACTGAGCTTCCCTACGCACAGGGAAGCAAGAAAAATGCTGATTTCATCCAGCCCAGTTACATACTCAGAATCTGTACTACTGCGCAAATAGGCATGTCTCTGTAGGCAAAAAACTCATTTCTGACAAAGTTGCCCAAATGCATCTCAGAAGTGTGCAACTTGTTCCCTTAGTTAGAAAACGTCGAGAAACGTTCGTTTCTGCTAGCGCTGTGCTTCTACACATGTATTTGCTGAACGGTGAAAGCGCACAGTAATGCACTTTTCTCCCTGCAAATACACTGTTTCTGAGGAAATGGGAACACACTGAGGAGACACTTGTGAGAGCTACTGTGACTAAAACTGGGCTTCTCTACGCACAGGGAAGCAAGAGAAATGCTGATTTCATCAAGCCCAGTTACATACTCAGAATCTGTACTTCTCTGTAGGCAAAAAACTCATTTCAGACAAAGTTGCCCAAATGCATCTCAGAAGTGTGCAACTTGTTCCCTGAGTTAGAAAACGTCGAAAAACGTTCGTTTCTGCTAGCGCTGTGTTTCTACACATGTATTTGATGAACGGTGAAAGCGCACAGTAATGCACTTTTCTCCCAGCAAATACACTGTTTCTAAGGAAACGGGAACACACTGAGGAGACACCTGTGGGAGCTACTGGGACAAAACTGAGCTTCCCTACGCACATGGAAGCAAGAGAAATGCTGATTTCATCAAGCCCAGTTACATACTCAGAATCTGTACTACTGCGCAAATAGGCATGTCTCTGTAGGCAAAAAACTCATTTCTAACAAAGTTGCCCAAATGCATCTCAGAAGTGTGCAACTTGTTCCCTGAGTTAGAAAACGTCGAGAAACGTTCGTTTCTGCTAGCGCTGTGCTTCTACACATGTATTTGCTGAACGGTGAAAGCGCACAGTAATGCACTTTTCTCCCAGCAAATACACTGTTTCTAAGGAAATGGGAACACAATGAGGAGACACTTGTGCGCGCTACTGTGACTAAAACTGAGCTTCCCTACGCACAGGGAAAGATGAAAAATGCTGATTTCATCAAGCCCAGTTACATACTCAGAATCTGTACTACTGCGCAAATAGGCATGTCTCTTTAGGCAAAAAACTCATTTCTGACAAAGTTGCCCAAATGCATCTCAGAAGTGTGCAACTTGTTCCCTGAGTTAGAAAACATCGAGAAACGTTCGTTTCTGCTAGCACTGTGCTTCTACAAATGTATTTGCTGAACGGTGAAAGCGCACAGTAATGCACTTTTCTCCCAGCAAATACACTGTTTCTAAGGAAATGGGAACACACTGAGGAGACACTTGTGGGAGCTACTGTGACTAAAACTGAGCTTCCCTACGCACAGGGAAGCAAGAGAAATGCTGATTTCATCAAGCCCAGTTACATACTCAGAATCTGTACTACTGCGCAAATAGGCATGTCTCTGTAGGCAAAAAACTCATTTCTGACAAAGTTGCCCAAATGCATCTCAGAAGTGTGCAACTTGTTCCCTGAGTTAGAAAACGTGGAGAAACGTTTGTTTCTGCTAGCGCTGTGCTTCTACACATGTATTTGCTGAACGGTGAAAGCGCAAAGTAATGCACTTTTTTCCCAGCAAATACACTGTTTCTAAGGAACTGGGAACACACTGAGGAGACACTTGTGGGAGCTACTGTGACTAAAACTGAGCTTCCCTACGCACAGGGAAGCAAGAGAAATGCTGATTTCATCAAGCCCAGTTACATACTCAGAATCTGTACTACTGCGCAAATAGGCATGTCTCTGTAGGCAAAAAACTCATTTCTGACAAAGTTGCCCAAATGCATCTCAGAAGTGTGCAACTTGTTCCCTGAGTTAGAAAACGTCGAGAAACGTTCGTTTCTCTTAGCGCTGTGCTTCTACACATGTATTTGCTGAACGGTGAAAGCGCACAGTGATGCACTTTTCTCCCAGCAAATACACTGTTTCTAAGGAAATGGGAACACACTGAGGAGACACTTGTGGGAGCTACTGTGACTAAAACTGAGCTTCCCTACGCACAGGGAAGCAAGAGAAATGCTGATTTCATCAAGCCCAGTTACATACTCAGAATCTGTACTAGTGCGCAAATAGGCATGTCTCTGTAGGCAAAAAACTCATTTCTGTCAAAGTTGCCCAAATGCATCTCAGAAGTGTGCAACTTGTTCCCTGAGTTAGAAAACGTCGAGAAACGGTCGTATCTGCTAGCGCTGTGCTTCTACACATGTATTTGCTGAACGGTGAAAGCGCACAGTAATGCACTTTTCTCCCAGCAAATATACTGTTTCTACGGAAATAGGAACACACTGAGGAGACACTTGTGGGAGCTACTGTGACTAAAACTGAGCTTCCCTACGCACAGGGAAGCAAGAGAAATGCTGATTTCATCAAGCCCAGTTACACACTCAGAATCTGTACTACTGCGCAAATAGGCATGTCTCTGTAGGCAAAAAACTCATTTCTGACAAAGTTGCCCAAATGCATCTCAGAAGTGTGCAACTTGTTCCCTGAGTTAGAAAACATAGAGAAACGTTCGTTTCTGCTAGCACTGTGCTTCTACAAATGTATTTGCTGAACGGTGAAAGCGCACAGTAATGCACTTTTCTCCCAGCAAATACACTGTTTCTAAGGAAATGGGAACACACTGAGGAGACACTTGTGGGAGCTACTGTGACTAAAACTGAGCTTCCCTACGCACAGGGAAGCAAGAGAAATGCTGATTTAATCAAGCCCAGTTACATACTCAGAATCTGTACTACAGGGCAAATAGGCATGTCTCTGTAGGCAAAAAACTCATTTCTGACAAAGTTGCCCAAATGCATCTCAGAAGTGTGCAACTTGTTCCCTGAGTTAGAAAACGTGGAGAAACGTTTGTTTCTGCTAGCGCTGTGCTTCTACACATGTATTTGCTGAAAGGTGAAAGCACACAGTAATGCACTTCTCTCCCAGCAAATACACTGTTTCTAAGGAAATGGGAACACACTGAGGAGACACTTGTGGGAGCTACTGTGACTAAAACTGAGCTTGCCTATGCACAGGGAAGCAAGAGAAATGCTGATTTCATCAAGCCCAGTTACATAATCAGAATCTGTACTACTGCACAAATAGGCATGTCTCTGTAGGAAAAAAACTCATTTTTGAGAAAGTTACCCAAATGCATCTCAGAAGTGTGGAACATGTTCCCTGAGTTAGAAAACGTCGAGAAACGGTCGTTTCTGCTAGCGCTGTGCTTCTACACATGTATTTGCTGAACGGTGAAAGCGCAAAGTAATGCACTTTTCTCCCAGCAAATACACTGTTTCTAAGGAACTGGGAACACACTGAGGAGACACTTGTGGGAGCTACTGTGACTAAAACTGAGCTTGCCTACGCACAGGGAAGCAAGAGAAATGCTGATTTCATCAAGCCCAGTTACCTACTCAGAATCTGTACTACTGCGCAAATAGGCATGTCTCTGTAGGCAAAAAACTCATTTCTGACAAAGTTTCCCAAATGCATCTCAGAAGTGTGCAACTTGTTCCCTGAGTTAGAAAACGTTGAGAAACGGTCGTTTCTGCTAGAGCTGTGCTTCTACACATGTATTTGCTGAACGGTGAAAGCGCAGAGTAATGCACTTTTCTCCAAGCAAATACACTGTTTCTAAGGAAATGGGAACACACTGAGGAGACACTTGTGGGAGCTACTGTGACTAAAACTGAGCTTCCCTACGCACAGGGAAGCAAGAGAAATGCTGATTTCATCAAGCCCAGTTACATACTCAGAATCTGTACTACTGCGCAAATAGGCATGTCTCTGTAGGCAAAAAACCCATTTCTGACAAAGTTGCCCAAATGCATCTCAGAAGTATGCCACTTGTTCCCTGAGTTAGAAAATGTCGAGAAACGGTCGTTTCTGCTAGCGCTGTGCTTCTACACATGTATTTGCTGAACGGTGAAAGCGCACAGTGATGCACTTTTCTCCCAGCAAATACACTGTTTCTAAGGAAATGGGAACACACAGAGGAGTCACTTGTGGGAGCTACTGTGACTAAAACTGAGCTTCCCTACGCACAGGGAAGCAAGAGAAATGCTGATTTCATCAAGCCCAGTTACATACTCAGAATCTGTACTACTGCGCAAATAGGCATGTCTCTGTAGGCAAAAAACTCATTTCTGACAAAGTTGCCCAAATGCATCTCAGAAGTGTGCAACTTGTTCCCTGAGTTAGAAAACGTCGAGAAACGTTCGTTTCTGCTAGCGCTGTGCTTCTACACATGTATTTGCTGAACGGTGAAAGCGCACAGTAATGCACTTTTCTCCCAGCAAAAACACTGTTTCTAAGGAAATGGGAACACACTGAGGAGACACTTGTGGGAGCTACTGTGACTAAAACTGAGCTTCCCTACGCACAGGGAAGCAAGAGAAATGCTGATTTCATCCAGCCCAGTTACATACTCAGAATCTGTACTACTGCGCAAATAGGCATGTCTCTGTAGGCAAAAAACTCATTTCTGTCAAAGTTGCCCAAATGCATCTCAGAAGTGTGCAACTTGTTCCCTGAGTTAGAAAACATCGAGAAACGTTCGTTTCTGCTAGCGCTGTGCTTCTACACATGTATTTGCTGAACGGTGAAAGTTCACAGTAATGCACTTTTTTCCGAGCAAATACACTGTTTCTAAGGAAATGGGAACACACTGAGGAGACACTTGTGGGAGCTACTGTGACTAAAAGTGAGCTTCCCTACGCACAGGGAAGCAAGAGAAATGCTGATTTCATCAAGCCCAGTTACATACTCAGAATCTCTACTACTGCGCAAATAGGCATGTCTCTGTAGGCAAAAAACTCATTTCTGACAAAGTTGCCCAAATGCATCCCAGAAGTGTACAACTTGTGCCCTGAGTTAGAAAATGTCGAGAAACGGTCGTTTCTGCTAGCGCTGTGCTACTACACATGTATTTGCTGAACGGTGAAAGCGCACAGTAATGCACTTTTCTCCCAGCAAATACACTGTTTCTAAGGAAATGGGAACACACTGAGGAGACACTTGTGGGAGCTACTGTGACTAAAACTGAGCTTCCCTACGCACAGGGAAGCAAGAGAAATGCTGATTTCATCAAGCCCAGTTACATACTCAGAATCTGTACTACTGCGCAAATAGGCATGTCTCTGTAGGCAAAAAACTCATTTCTCACAAAGTTGCCCAAATGCATTTCAGAAGTGTGCAACTTGTTCCCTGAGTTAGAAAACGTCGAGAAACGTTCGTTTCTGCTAGTGCTGTGCTTCTACACATGTGTTTGCTGAACGGTGAAAGCGCACAGTAATGCACTTTTCTCCCAGCAAATACACTGTTTCTAAGGAACTGGGAACACACTGAGGAGACACTTGTGGGAGCTACTGTGACTAAAAGTGAGCTTCCCTACGCACAGGGAAGCAAGAGAAATGCTGATTTCATCAAGCCCAGTTACATACTCAGAATCTGTACTACTGCGCAAATAGGCATGTCTCTGTAGGCAAAAAACTCATTTCTGACAAAGTTGCCCAAATGCATCCCAGAAGTGTACAACTTGTGCCCTGAGTTAGAAAATGTCGAGAAACGGTCGTTTCTGCTAGCGCTGTGCTTCTACACATGTATTTGCTGAACGGTGAAAGCGCACAGTAATGCACTTTTCTCCCAGCAAATACACTGTTTCTAAGGAAATGGGAACACACTGAGGAGACACTTGTGGGAGCTACTGTGACTAAAACTGAGCTTGCCTACTCACAGGGAAGCAAGAGAAATGCTGATTTCATCAAGCCCAGTTACATACTCAGAATCTGTACTACTGCGCAAATAGGCATGTCTCTGTAGGCAAAAAACTCATTTCTGACAAAGTTGCCCAAATGCATCTCAGAAGTGTGCAACTTGTTCCCTGAGTTAGAAAACGTCGAGAAACGGTCGTTTCAGCTAGCGCTGTGCTTCTACACATGTATTTGCTGAACGGTGAAAGCGCACAGTAATGCACTTTTCTCCCAGCAAATACACTGTTTCTAAGGAACTGGGAACACACTGAGGAGACACTTGTGGGAGCTACTGTGACTAAAACTGAGCTTCCCTACGCACAGGGAAGCAAGAGAAATGCTGATTTCATCAAGCCCAGTTACATACTCAGAATCTGTACTACTGCGCAAATTGGCATGTCTCTGTAAGCAAAAAACTCATTTTTGAGATAGTTACACAATTGCACCTCAGAAGTGTGCAACTTGTTCCCTGAGTTAGAAAACGTCGAGAAACGGTCGTTTCTGCTAGCGCTGTGCTTCTACACATGTATTTGCTGAACGGTGAAAGCACAAAGTGATGCACTTTTCTCCCAGCAAATACACTGTTTCTAAGGAAAGTGGAAAACACTGAGGAGACACTTGTGGGAGCTACTGGGACTAAAACTGAGCTTCCCTATGCACAGGGAAGCAAGAGAAATGCTGATTTCATCAAGCCCAGTTACATACTCAGAATCTGTACTACTGCGCAAATAGGCATGTCTCTGTAGGCAAAAAACTCATTTCTGACAAAGTTGCCCAAATGCAAGTCAGAAGTGTGCAACTTATTCCCTGAGTTAGAAAACGTCGAGAAACGGTCGTTTCTGCTAGCGCTTTGCTTCTACACATGTATTTGCTGAACGGTGAAAGCACAAAGTGATGCACTTTTCTCCCAGCAAATACACTGTTTCTAAGGAAATGGGAACACACTGAGGAGACACTTGTGGGAGCTACTGTGACTAAACTGAGCTTCCCTATGCACAGGGAAACAAGAGAAATGCTGATTTCATCAAGCCCAGTTACATACTCAGAATCTGTACTACTGCGCAAATAGGCATGTCTCTGTAGGCAAAAAACTCATTTCTGACAAAGTTTCCCAAATGCATCTCAGAAGTGTGCAACTTGTTCCCTGAGTTAGAAAACGTCGAGAAACGGTCGTTTCAGCTAGCGCTGTGCTTCTACACATGTATTTGCTGAACAGTGAAAGCGCACAGTAATGCACTTTTCTCCCAGCAAATACACCGTTTCTAAGGAACTGGGAACACACTGAGGAGACACTTGTGGGAGCTACTGTGACTAAAACTGAGCTTCCCTACGCACAGGGAAGCAAGAGAAATGCTGATTTCATCAAGCCCAGTTACATACTCAGAATCTGTACTACTGCGCAAATTGGCATGTCTCTGTAAGCAAAAAACTCATTTTTGAGATAGTTACACAATTGCACCTCAGAAGTGTGCAACTTGTTCCCTGAGTTAGAAAACGTCGAGAAACGTTCGTTTCTGCTAGTGCTGTGCTTCTACACATGTATTTGCTGAACGGTGAAAGCGCACAGTAATGCACTTTTCTCCCAGCAAATACACTGTTTCTAAGGAAATGGGAACACACTGAGGAGACACTTGTGGGAGCTACTGTGACTAAAACTGAGCTTCCCTACGCACAGGGAAGCAAGAGAAATGCTGATTTCATCAAGCCCAGTTACATACTCAGAATCTGTACTACTGCGCAAATAGGCATGTCTCTGTAGGCAAAAAACTCATTTCTGACAAAGTTGCCCAAATGCATCCCAGAAGTGTACAACTTGTTCCCTGAGTTAGAAAACGTCGAGAAACGTTCGTTTCTGCTAGCGCTGTGCTTCTACACATGTATTTGCTGAACAGTGAAAGCACAAAGTGATGCACTTTTCTCCCAGCAAATACACTGTTTCTAAGGAAATGGGAACACACTGAGGAGACACTTGTGGGAGCTACTGTGACTAAAACTGAGCTTCCCTACGCACAGGGAAGCAAGAGAAAAGCTGATTTCATCAATCCCAGTTACATACTCAGAATCTGTACTACTGCGCAAATAGGCATGTCTCTGTAGGCAAAAAACTCATTTCTGACAAAGTTGCCCAAATGCATCTCAGAAGTGTGCAACTTGTTCCCTGAGTTAGAAAACGTCGAGAAACGTTCGTTTCTGCTAGCGCTGTGCTTCTACACATGTGTTTGCTGAACGGTGAAAGCGCACAATAATGCACTTTTCTCCCAGCAAATACACTGTTTCTAAGGAAATGGGAAGACACTGAGGAGACACTTGTGGGAGCTACTGGGACTAAAACTGAGCTTCCCTACGCACAGGGAAGCAAGAGAAATGCTGATTTCATCAAGCCCAGTTACATACTCAGAATCTGTACTACTGCGCAAATAGGCATGTCTCTGTAGGCAAAAAACTCATTTCTGACAAAGTTGCCCAAATGCAACTCAGAAGTGTGCAACTTGTTCCCTGAGTTAGAAAACGTCGAGAAACGGTCGTTTCTGCTAGCGCTGTGCTTCTACACATGTATTTGCTGAACGGTGAATGCACAAAGTGATGCACTTTTCTCCCAGCAAATACACTGTTTCTAAGGAAATGGGAACACACTGAGGAGACACTTGTGGGAGCTACTGTGACTAAACAGACCTTCCCTATGCACAGGGAAACAAGAGAAATGCTGATTTCATCAAGCCCAGTTACATACTCAGAATCTGTACTACTGCGCAAATAGGCATGTCTCTGTAGGCAAAAAACTCATTTCTGACAAAGTTTCCCAAATGCATCTCAGAAGTGTGCAACTTGTTCCCTGAGTTAGAAAACGTCGAGAAACGTTCGTTTCTGCTAGCGCTGTGCTTCTACACATGTATTTGCTGAACGGTGAAAGCGCACACTAATGCACTTTTCTCCCAGCAAATACACTGTGTCTAAGGAAATGGGAACACACTGAGGAGACACTTGTGGGAGCTACTGTGACTAAAACTGAGCTTCCCTACGCACAGGGAAGCAAGAGAAATGCTGATTTCATCAAGCCCAGTTACAAACTCAGAATCTGTACTACTGCGCAAATAGGCATGAATCTGTAGGCAAAAAACTCATTTCTGACAAAGTTGCCCAAATGCATCTCAGAAGTGTGCAACTTGTTCCCTGAGATAGAAAACGTCGAGAAACGTTCGTTTCTGCTAGCGCTGTGCTTCTACACATGTATTTGCTGAACGGTGAAAGCGCACAGTAATGCACTTTTCTCCCAGCAAATACACTGTGTCTAAGGAAATGGGAACACACTGAGGAGACACTTGTGGGAGCTACTGTGACTAAAACTGAGCTTCCCTACGCACAGGGAAGCAAGAGAAATGCTGATTTCATCCAGCCCAGATACATACTCAGAATCTGTACTACTGCGCAAATAGGCATGTCTCTGTAGGCAAAAAACTCATTTCTGACAAAGTTGCCCAAATGCATCTCAGAAGTGTGCAACTTGTTCCCTGAGTTAGAAAACGTCGAGAAACATTCATTTCTGCTAGCGCTGTGCTTCTACACATGTATTTGCTGAACGGTGAAAGCGCACAGTAATGCACTTTTCTCCCAGCAAATACACTGTTTCTAAGGAAATGGGAACACACTGAGGAGACACTTGTGGGAGCTACTGTGACTAAAACTGAGCTTCCCTACGCACAGGGAAGCAAGAGTAATGCTGATTTCATCAAGCCCAGTTACATACTCAGAATCTGTACTACTGCGCAAATAGGCATGTCTCTGTAGGCAAAAAACTCATTTCTGACAAAGTTGCCCAAATGCATCTCAGAAGTGTGCAACTTGCTCCCTGAGTTAGAAAATGTCGAGAAACGGTCATTTCTGCTAGCGCTGTGCTTCTACACATGTATTTGCTGAACGGTGAAAGCGCACAGTAATGCACTTTTCTCCCAGCAAATACACTGTTTCTAAGGAAATGGGAACACACTGAGGAGACACTTGTGGGAGCTACTGTGACTAAAACTGAGCTTCCCTACGCACAGGGAAGCAAGAGAAATGCTGATTTCATCAAGCCCAGTTACATACTCAGAATCTGTACTACTGCGCAAATAGGCATGAATCTGTAGGCAAAAAACTCATTTCTGACAAAGTTGCCCAAATGCATCTCAGAAGTGTGCAACTTGTTCCCTGAGTTAGAAAACGTCGAGAAACGTTCGTTTCTGCTAGCGCTGTGCTTCTACACATGTATTTGCTGAACGGTGAAAGCGCACAGTGATGCACTTTTCTCCCAGCAAATACACTGTTTCTAAGGAAATGGGAACACACTGAGGAGACACTTGTGGGAGCTACTGTGACGAAAACTGAGCTTCCCTACGCACAGGGAAGCAAGAGAAAAGCTGATTTCATCAATCCCAGTTACATACTCAGAATCTGTACTACTGCGCAAATAGGCATGTCTCTGTAGGCAAAAAACTCATTTCTGACAAAGTTGCCCAAATGCAACTCAGAAGTGTGCAACTTGTTCCCTGAGTTAGAAAACGTCGAGAAACGGTCGTTTCTGCTAGCGCTGTGCTTCTACACATGTATTTGCTGAACGGTGAATGCACAAAGTGATGCACTTTTCTCCCAGCAAATACACTGTTTCTAAGGAAATGGGAACACACTGAGGAGACACTTGTGGGAGCTACTGTGACTAAACTGACCTTCCCTATGCACAGGGAAACAAGAGAAATGCTGATTTCATCAAGCCCAGTTACATACTCAGAATCTGTACTACTGCGCAAATAGGCATGTCTCTGTAGGCAAAAAACTCATTTCTGACAAAGTTTCCCAAATGCATCTCAGAAGTGTGCAACTTGTTCCCTGAGTTAGAAAACGTCGAGAAACGTTCGTTTCTGCTAGCGCTGTGCTTCTACACATGTATTTGCTGAACGGTGAAAGCGCACAGTAATGCACTTTTCTCCCAGCAAATACACTGTGTCTAAGGAAATGGGAACACACTGAGGAGACACTTGTGGGAGCTACTGTGACTAAAACTGAGCTTCCCTACGCACAGGGAAGCAAGAGAAATGCTGATTTCATCAAGCCCAGTTACAAACTCAGAATCTGTACTACTGCGCAAATAGGCATGAATCTGTAGGCAAAAAACTCATTTCTGACAAAGTTGCCCAAATGCATCTCAGAAGTGTGCAACTTGTTCCCTGAGTTAGAAAACGTCGAGAAACGTTCGTTTCTGCTAGCGCTGTGCTTCTACACATGTATTTGCTGAACGGTGAAAGCGCACAGTGATGCACTTTTCTCCCAGCAAATACACTGTTTCTAAGGAAATGGGAACACACTGAGGAGACACTTGTGGGAGCTACTGTGACTAAAACTGAGCTTCCCTACGCACAGGGAAGCAAGAGAAATGCTGATTTCATCAAGCCCAGTTACATACTCAGAATCTGTACTACTGCGCAAATAGGCATGTCTCTGTAGGCAAAAAACTCATTTCTGACAAAGTTGCCCAAATGCATCTCAGAAGTGTGCAACTTGCTCCCTGAGTTAGAAAATGTCGAGAAACGGTCGTTTCTGCTAGCACTGTGCTTCTACACATGTATTTGCTGAACGGTGAAAGCGCACAGTAATGCACTTTTCTCCCAGCAAATACACTGTGTCTAAGGAAATGGGAACACACTGAGGAGACACTTGTGGGAGCTACTGTGACTAAAACTGAGCTTCCCTACGCACAGGGAAGCAAGAGAAATGCTGATTTCATCCAGCCCAGATACATACTCAGAATCTGTACTACTGCGCAAATAGGCATGTCTCTGTAGGCAAAAAACTCATTTCTGACAAAGTTGCCCAAATGCATCTCAGAAGTGTGCAACTTGTTCCCTGAGTTAGAAAACGTCGAGAAACATTCATTTCTGCTAGCGCTGTGCTTCTACACATGTATTTGCTGAACGGTGAAAGCGCACAGTAATGCACTTTTCTCCCAGCAAATACACTGTTTCTAAGGAAATGGGAACACACTGAGGAGACACTTGTGGGAGCTACTGTGACTAAAACTGAGCTTCCCTACGCACAGGGAAGCAAGAGTAATGCTGATTTCATCAAGCCCAGTTACATACTCAGAATCTGTACTACTGCGCAAATAGGCATGTCTCTGTAGGCAAAAAACTCATTTCTGACAAAGTTGCCCAAATGCATCTCAGAAGTGTGCAACTTGCTCCCTGAGTTAGAAAATGTCGAGAAACGGTCATTTCTGCTAGCGCTGTGCTTCTACACATGTATTTGCTGAACGGTGAAAGCGCACAGTAATGCACTTTTCTCCCAGCAAATACACTGTTTCTAAGGAAATGGGAACACACTGAGGAGACACTTGTGGGAGCTACTGTGACTAAAACTGAGCTTCCCTACGCACAGGGAAGCAAGAGAAATGCTGATTTCATCAAGCCCAGTTACATACTCAGAATCTGTACTACTGCGCAAATAGGCATGAATCTGTAGGCAAAAAACTCATTTCTGACAAAGTTGCCCAAATGCATCTCAGAAGTGTGCAACTTGTTCCCTGAGTTAGAAAACGTCGAGAAACGTTCGTTTCTGCTAGCGCTGTGCTTCTACACATGTATTTGCTGAACGGTGAAAGCGCACAGTGATGCACTTTTCTCCCAGCAAATACACTGTTTCTAAGGAAATGGGAACACACTGAGGAGACACTTGTGGGAGCTACTGTGACGAAAACTGAGCTTCCCTACGCACAGGGAAGCAAGAGAAAAGCTGATTTCATCAATCCCAGTTACATACTCAGAATCTGTACTACTGCGCAAATAGGCATGTCTCTGTAGGCAAAAAACTCATTTCTGACAAAGTTGCCCAAATGCAACTCAGAAGTGTGCAACTTGTTCCCTGAGTTAGAAAACGTCGAGAAACGGTCGTTTCTGCTAGCGCTGTGCTTCTACACATGTATTTGCTGAACGGTGAATGCACAAAGTGATGCACTTTTCTCCCAGCAAATACACTGTTTCTAAGGAAATGGGAACACACTGAGGAGACACTTGTGGGAGCTACTGTGACTAAACTGACCTTCCCTATGCACAGGGAAACAAGAGAAATGCTGATTTCATCAAGCCCAGTTACATACTCAGAATCTGTACTACTGCGCAAATAGGCATGTCTCTGTAGGCAAAAAACTCATTTCTGACAAAGTTTCCCAAATGCATCTCAGAAGTGTGCAACTTGTTCCCTGAGTTAGAAAACGTCGAGAAACGTTCGTTTCTGCTAGCGCTGTGCTTCTACACATGTATTTGCTGAACGGTGAAAGCGCACAGTAATGCACTTTTCTCCCAGCAAATACACTGTGTCTAAGGAAATGGGAACACACTGAGGAGACACTTGTGGGAGCTACTGTGACTAAAACTGAGCTTCCCTACGCACAGGGAAGCAAGAGAAATGCTGATTTCATCAAGCCCAGTTACAAACTCAGAATCTGTACTACTGCGCAAATAGGCATGAATCTGTAGGCAAAAAACTCATTTCTGACAAAGTTGCCCAAATGCATCTCAGAAGTGTGCAACTTGTTCCCTGAGTTAGAAAACGTCGAGAAACGTTCGTTTCTGCTAGCGCTGTGCTTCTACACATGTATTTGCTGAACGGTGAAAGCGCACAGTGATGCACTTTTCTCCCAGCAAATACACTGTTTCTAAGGAAATGGGAACACACTGAGGAGACACTTGTGGGAGCTACTGTGACTAAAACTGAGCTTCCCTACGCACAGGGAAGCAAGAGAAATGCTGATTTCATCAAGCCCAGTTACATACTCAGAATCTGTACTACTGCGCAAATAGGCATGTCTCTGTAGGCAAAAAACTCATTTCTGACAAAGTTGCCCAAATGCATCTCAGAAGTGTGCAACTTGCTCCCTGAGTTAGAAAATGTCGAGAAACGGTCGTTTCTGCTAGCACTGTGCTTCTACACATGTATTTGCTGAACGGTGAAAGCGCACAGTAATGCACTTTTCTCCCAGCAAATACACTGTTTCTAAGGAAATGGGAACACACTGAGGAGACACTTGTGGGAGCTACTGGGACTAAAACTGAGCTTCCCTACGCACAGGGAAGCAAGAGAAATGCTGATTTCATCCAGCCCAGTTACATACTCAGAATCTGTACTACTGCGCAAATAGGCATGAATCTGTAGGCAAAAAACTCATTTCTGACAAAGTTGCCCAAATGCAACTCAGAAGTGTGCAACTTGTTCCCTGAGTTAGAAAACGTCGAGAAACGGTCGTTTCTGCTAGCGCTGTGCTTCTACACATGTATTTGCTGAACGGTGAAAGCACAAAGTGATGCACTTTTCTCCCAGCAAATACACTGTTTCTAAGGAAATGGGAACACACTGAGGAGACACTTGTGGGAGCTACTGTGACTAAACTGAGCTTCCCTATGCACAGGGAAACAAGAGAAATGCTGATTTCATCAAGCCCAGTTACATACTCAGAATCTGTACTACTGCGCAAATAGGCATGTCTCTGTAGGCAAAAAACTCATTTCTGACAAAGTTGCCCAAATGCATCTCAGAAGTGTGCAACTTGTTCCCTGAGTTAGAAAACGTCGAGAAACGTTCGTTTCTGCTAGCGCTGTGCTTCTACACATGTATTTGCTGAACGGTGAAAGCGCACAGTAATGCACTTTTCTCCCAGCAAATACACTGTGTCTAAGGAAATGGGAACACACTGAGGAGACACTTGTGGGAGCTACTGTGACTAAAACTGAGCTTCCCTACGCACAGGGAAGCAAGAGAAATGCTGATTTCATCCAGCCCAGTTACATACTCAGAATCTGTACTACTGCGCAAATAGGCATGTCTCTGTAGGCAAAAAACTCATTTCTGACAAAGTTGCCCAAATGCATCTCAGAAGTGTGCAACTTGTTCCCTGAGTTAGAAAACGTCGAGAAACATTCATTTCTGCTAGCGCTGTGCTTCTACACATGTATTTGCTGAACGGTGAAAGCGCACAGTAATGCACTTTTCTCCCAGCAAATACACTGTTTCTAAGGAAATGGGAACACACTGAGGAGACACTTGTGGGAGCTACTGTGACTAAAACTGAGCTTCCCTACGCACAGGGAAGCAAGAGTAATGCTGATTTCATCAAGCCCAGTTACATACTCAGAATCTGTACTACTGCGCAAATAGGCATGTCTCTGTAGGCAAAAAACTCATTTCTGACAAAGTTGCCCAAATGCATCTCAGAAGTGTGCAACTTGCTCCCTGAGTTAGAAAATGTCGAGAAACGGTCATTTCTGCTAGCGCTGTGCTTCTACACATGTATTTGCTGAACGGTGAAAGCGCACAGTAATGCACTTTTCTCCCAGCAAATACACTGTTTCTAAGGAAATGGGAACACACTGAGGAGACACTTGTGGGAGCTACTGTGACTAAAACTGAGCTTCCCTACGCACAGGGAAGCAAGAGAAATGCTGATTTCATCAAGCCCAGTTACATACTCAGAATCTGTACTACTGCGCAAATAGGCATGAATCTGTAGGCAAAAAACTCATTTCTGACAAAGTTGCCCAAATGCATCTCAGAAGTGTGCAACTTGTTCCCTGAGTTAGAAAACGTCGAGAAACGTTCGTTTCTGCTAGCGCTGTGCTTCTACACATGTATTTGCTGAACGGTGAAAGCGCACAGTGATGCACTTTTCTCCCAGCAAATACACTGTTTCTAAGGAAATGGGAACACACTGAGGAGACACTTGTGGGAGCTACTGTGACTAAAACTGAGCTTCCCTACGCACAGGGAAGCAAGAGAAATGCTGATTTCATCAAGCCCAGTTACATACTCAGAATCTGTACTACTGCGCAAATAGGCATGTCTCTGTAGGCAAAAAACTCATTTCTGACAAAGTTGCCCAAATGCATCTCAGAAGTGTGCAACTTGTTCCCTGAGTTAGAAAATGTCAAGAAACGGTCGTTTCTGCTAGCGCTGTGCTTCTACACATGTATTTGCTGAACGGTGAAAGCGCACAGTAATGCACTTTTCTCCCAGCAAATACACTGTTTCTAAGGAACTGGGAACACACTGAGGAGACACTTGTGGGAGCTACTGTGACTAAAACTGAGCTTCCCTACGCACAGGGAAGCAAGAGAAATGCTGATTTCATCAAGCCCAGTTACATACTCAGAATCTGTACTACTGCGCAAATTGGCATGTCTCTGTAAGCAAAAAACTCATTTTTGAGATAGTTACACAATTGCACCTCAGAAGTGTGCAACTTGTTCCCTGAGTTAGAAAACGTCGAGAAACGTTTGTTTCTGATAGCGCTGTGCTTCTACACATGTATTTGCTGAACGGTGAAAGCGCACAGTAATGCACTTTTCTCCCAGCAAATACACTGTTTCTAAGGAACTGGGAATACACTGAGGAGACACTTGTGGGAGCTACTGTGACTAAAACTGAGCTTCCCTACGCACAGGGAAGCAAGAGAAATGCTGATTTCATCAAGCCCAGTTACATACTCAGAATCTGTACTACTGCGCAAATAGGCATGTCTCTGTAGGCAAAAAACTCATTTCAGACAAAGTTGCCCAAATGCATCCCAGAAGTGTACAACTTGTTTCCTGAGTTAGAAAATGTCGAGAAACGGTCGTTTCTGCTAGCGCTGTGCTTCTACACATGTATTTGCTGAACAGTGAAAGCACAAAGTGATGCACTTTTCTCCCAGCAAATACACTGTTTCTAAGGAAATGGGAACACACTGAGGAGACACTTTTGGGAGCTACTTTGACTAAAACTGAGCTTCCCTACGCACAGGGAAGCAAGAGAAATGCTGATTTCATCAAGCCCAGTTACATACTCAGAATCTGTACTACTGCGCAAATTGGCATGTCTCTGTAAGCAAAAAACTCATTTTTGAGATAGTTACACAATTGCACCTCAGAAGTGTGCAACTTGTTCCCTGAGTTAGAAAACGTCGAGAAACGTTCGTTTCTGCTAGCGCCGTGCTTCTACACATGTATTTGCTGAACGGTGAAAGCGCACAGTAATGCACTTTTCTCCCAGCAAATACACTGTTTCTAAGGAAATGGGAACACACTGAGGAGACACTTGTGGGAGCTACTGTGACTAAAACTGAGCTTCCCTACGCACAGGGAAGCAAGAGAAATGCTGATTTCATCAAGCCCAGTTACGTACTCAGAATCTGTACTACTGCGCAAATAGGCATGTCTCTGTAGGCAAAAAACTCATTTCTGACAAAGTTGCTCAAATGCATCCCAGAAGTGTACAACTTGTTCCCTGAGTTAGAAAATGTCGAGAAACGGTCGTTTCTGCTAGCGCTGTGCTTCTACACATGTATTTGCTGAACAGTGAAAGCACAAAGTGATGCACTTTTCTCCCAGCAAATACACTGTTTCTAAGGAAATGGGAACACACTGAGGAGACACTTGTGGGAGCTACTGTGACTAAAACTGAGCTTCCCTAC
This sequence comes from Acomys minous, assembly GCF_964271855.1. Taxonomy (NCBI): domain Eukaryota; kingdom Metazoa; phylum Chordata; class Mammalia; order Rodentia; family Muridae; genus Acomys; species Acomys minous. The sequence goes on along the minus strand of NW_028182183.1, from coordinate 6,949,507 downwards.
GCACAGGGAAGCAAGAGAAATGCTGATTTCATCAAGCCCAGTTACATACTCAGAATCTGTACTACTGAGCAAATAGGCATGTCTCTGTAGGCAAAAAACTCATTTCTGACAAAGTTGCCCAAATGCATCTCAGAAGTGTGCAACTTGTTCCCTGATTTAGAAAACGTCGAGAAACATTCGTTTCTGCTAGCGCTGTGCTTCTACACATGTATTTGCTGAACGGTGAAAGCGCACAGTAATGCACTTTTCTCCCAGCAAATACACTGTTTCTAAGGAAAGGGGAACACACTGAGGAGACACTTGTGGGAGCTACTGGGACTAAAACTGAGCTTCCCTATGCACAGGGAAGCAAGAGAAATGCTGATTTCATCAAGCCCAGTTACATACTCAGAATCTGTACTACTGCGCAAATAGGCATGTCTCTGTAGGCAAAAAACTCATTTCTAACAAAGTTGCCCAAATGCAACTCAGAAGTGTGCAACTTGTTCCCTGAGTTAGAAAACGTCGAGAAACGGTCGTTTCTGCTAGCGCTGTGCTTCTACACATGTATTTGCTGAACGGTGAAAGCACAAAGTGATGCACTTTTCTCCCAGCAAATACACTGTTTCTAAGGAAATGGGAACACACTGAGGAGACACTTGTGGGAACTACTGTGACTAAACTGACCTTCCCTATGCACAGGGAAACAAGAGAAATGCTGATTTCATCAAGCCCAGTTACATACTCAGAATCTGTACTACTGCGCAAATAGGCATGTCTCTGTAGGCAAAAAACTCATTTCTGACAAAGTTGCCCAAATGCATCTCAGAAGTGTGCAACTTGTTCCCTGAGTTAGAAAACGTCGAGAAACGGTCGTTTCTGCTAGCGCTGTGCTTCTACACATGTATTTGCTGAACGGTGAAAGCGCACAGTAATGCACTTTTCTCCCAGCAAATACACTGTGTCTAAGGAAATGGGAACACACTGAGGAGACACTTGTGGGAGCTACTGTGACTAAAACTGAGCTTCCCTACGCACAGGGAAGCAAGAGAAATGCTGATTTCATCCAGCCCAGTTACATACTCAGAATCTGTACTACTGCGCAAATAGGCATGTCTCTGTAGGCAAAAAACTCATTTCTGACAAAGTTGCCCAAATGCATCTCAGAAGTGTGCAACTTGTTCCCTGAGTTAGAAAACGTCGAGAAACATTCATTTCTGCTAGCGCTGTGCTTCTACACATGTATTTGCTGAACGGTGAAAGCGCACAGTAATGCACTTTTCTCCCAGCAAATACACTGTTTCTAAGGAAATGGGAACACACTGAGGAGACACTTGTGGGAGCTACTGTGACTAAAACTGAGCTTCCCTACGCACAGGGAAGCAAGAGAAATGCTGATTTCATCAAGCCCAGTTACATACTCAGAATCTGTACTACTGCGCAAATAGGCATGAATCTGTAGGCAAAAAACTCATTTCTGACAAAGTTGCCCAAATGCATCTCAGAAGTGTGCAACTTGTTCCCTGAGTTAGAAAACGTCGTGAAACGTTCGTTTCTGCTAGCGCTGTGCTTCTACACATGTATTTGCTGAATGGTGAAAGCGCACAGTGATGCACTTTTCTCCCAGCAAATACACTGTTTCTAAGGAAATGGGAACACACTGAGGAGACACTTGTGGGAGCTACAGTGACTAAAACTGAGCTTCCCTACGCACAGGGAAGCAAGAGAAATGCTGATTTCATCAAGCCCAGTTACATACTCAGAATCTGTACTACTGCGCAAATAGGCATGTCTCTGTAGGCAAAAAACTCATTTCTGACAAAGTTGCCCAAATGCATCTCAGAAGTGTGCAACTTGTTCCCTGAGTTAGAAAACGTCGAGAAACGGTCGTTTCAGCTAGCGCTGTGCTTCTACACATGTATTTGCTGAACGGTGAAAGCGCACAGTAATGCACTTTTCTCCCAGCAAATACACTGTTTCTAAGGAAATGGGAACACACTGAGGAGACACTTGTGGGAGCTACTGTGACTAAAACTGAGCTTCCCTACGCACAGGGAAGCAAGAGAAATGCTGATTTCATCAAGCCCAGTTACATACTCAGAATCTGTACTACTGCGCAAATTGGCATGTCTCTGTAAGCAAAAAACTCATTTTTGAGATAGTTACACAATTGCACCTCAGAAGTGTGCAACTTGTTCCCTGAGTTAGAAAACGTCGAGAAACGTTCGTTTCTGCTAGCGCTGTGCTTCTACACATGTATTTGCTGAACGGTGAAAGCGCACAGTAATGCACTTTTCTCCCAGCAAATACACTGTTTCTAAGGAAATGGGAACACACTGAGGAGACACTTGTGGGAGCTACTGTGACTAAAACTGAGCTTCCCTACGCACAGGGAAGCAAGAGAAATGCTGATTTCATCAAGCCCAGTTACATACTCAGAATCTGTACTACTGCGCAAATAGGCATGTCTCTGTAGGCAAAAAAGTCATTTCTGACAAAGTTGCCCAAATGCAAGTCAGAAGTGTGCAACCTATTCCCTGAGTTAGAAAACGTCGAGAAACGGTCGTTTCTGCTAGCGCTGTGCTTCTACACATGTATTTGCTGAACGGTGAAAGCACAAAGTGATGCACTTTTCTCCCAGCAAATACACTGTTTCTAAGAAAATGGGAACACACTGAGGAGACACTTGTGGGAGCTACTGTGACTAAACTGAGCTTCCCTACGCACAGGGAAGCAAGAGAAATGCTGATTTCATCAAGCCCAGTTACATACTCAGAATCTGTACTACTGCGCAAATAGGCATGTCTCTGTAGGCAAAAAACTCATTTCTGACAAAGTTGCCCAAATGCATCTCAGAAGTGTGTAACTTGTTCCCTGAGTTAGAAAACGTCGAGAAACGTTCGTTTCTGCTAGCGCTGTGCTTCTACACATGTATTTGCTGAACGGTGAAAGAGCACAGTAATGCACTTTTCTCCCAGCAAATACACTGTTTCTAAGGAAATGGGAACACACTGAGGAGACACTTGTGGGAGCTACTGGGACTAAAACTGAGCTTCCCTACGCACAGGGAAGCAAGAGAAATGCTGATTTCATCATGCCCAGTTACATACTCAGAATCTGTACTACTGCGCAAATAGGCATGTCTCTGTAGGCAAAAAACTCATTTCTGACAAAGTTGCCCAAATGCATCTCAGAAGTGTGCAACTTGTTTTCTGAGTTAGAAAACGTCGAGAAACGGTCGTTTCAGCTAGCGCTGTGCTTCTACACATGTATTTGCTGAAGGGTTAAAGCGCACAGTAATGCACTTTTCTCCCAGCAAATACACTGTTTCTAAGGAACTGGGAACACACTGAGGAGACACTTGTGGGAGCTACTGTGACTAAAACTGAGCTTCCCTACGCACAGGGAAGCAAGAGAAATGCTGATTTCATCAAGCCCAGTTACATACTCAGAATCTGTACTACTGAGCAAATTGGCATGTCTCTGTAAGCAAAAAACTCATTTTTGAGATAGTTACACAATTGCACCTCAGAAGTGTGCAACTTGTTCCCTGAGTTAGAAAACGTCGAGAAACGGTCGTTTCTGCTAGCGCTGTGCTTCTACACATGTATTTGCTGAACAGTGAAAGCACAAAGTGATGCACTTTTCTCTCAGCAAATACACTGCTTCTAAGGAAATGGGAACACACTGAGGAGACACTTGTGGGAGCTACTGTGACTAAAACTGAGCTTCCCTACGCACAGGGAAGCAAGAGAAATGCTGATTTCATCAAGCCCAGTTACATACTCAGAATCTGTACTACTGCGCAAATAGGCATGTCTCTGTAGGCAAAAAACTCATTTCTGACAAAGTTGCCCAAATGCATCTCAGAAGTGTGCAACTTGTTCCCTGAGTTAGAAAACGTCGAGATACGTTCGTTTCTGCTAGCGCTGTGCTTCTACACATGTATTTGCTGAATGGTGAAAGCGCACAGTAATGCACTTTTCTACCAGCAAATACAGTGTTTCTAAGGAAATGGGAACACACTGAGGAGACACTTGTGGGAGCTACTGTGACTAAAACTGAGCTTCCCTACGCACAGGGAAGCAAGAGAAATGCTGATTTCATCAAGCCCAGTTACATACTCAGAATCTGTACTACTGCGCAAATAGGCATGTCTCTGTAGGCAAAAAACTCATTTCTGACAAAGTTGCCCAAATGCATCTCAGAAGTGTGCAACTTGTTCCCTGAGTTAGAAAACGTCGAGAAACGGTCATATCTGCTAACGCTGTGCTTCTACACATGTATTTGCTGAAGGGTGAAAGCGCACAGTAATGCACTTTTCTCCCAGCAAATACACTGTTTCTAAGGAACTGGGAACACACTGAGGAGACACTTGTGGGAGCTACTGTGACTAAAACTGAGCTTCCCTACGCACAGGGAAGCAAGAGAAATGCTGATTTCATCAAGCCCAGTTACATACTCAGAATCTGTACTACTGCGCAAATTGGCATGTCTCTGTAAGCAAAAAACTCATTTTTGAGATAGTTACACAATTGCACCTCAGAAGTGTGCAACTTGTTCCCTGAGTTAGAAAACGTCGAGAAACGGTCGTTTCTGCTAGCGCTGTGCTTCTACACATGTATTTGCTGAACAGTGAAAGCACAAAGTGATGCACTTTTCTCTCAGCAAATACACTGCTTCTAAGGAAATGGGAACACACTGAGGAGACACTTGTGGGAGCTACTGTGACTAAAACTGAGCTTCCCTACGCACAGGGAAGCAAGAGAAATGCTGATTTCATCAAGCCCAGTTACATACTCAGAATCTGTACTACTGCGCAAATAGGCATGTCTCTGTAGGCAAAAAACTCATTTCTGACAAAGTTGCCCAAATGCATCTCAGAAGTGTGCAACTTGTTCCCTGAGTTAGAAAACGTCGAGATACGTTCGTTTCTGCTAGCGCTGTGCTTCTACACATGTATTTGCTGAACGGTGAAAGCGCACAGTAATGCACTTTTCTACCAGCAAATACAGTGTTTCTAAGGAAATGGGAACACACTGAGGAGACACTTGTGGGAGCTACTGTGACTAAAACTGAGCTTCCCTACGCACAGGGAAGCAAGAGAAATGCTGATTTCATCAAGCCCAGTTACATACTCAGAATCTGTACTACTGCGCAAATAGGCATGTCTCTGTAGGCAAAAAACTCATTTCTGACAAAGTTGCCCAAATGCATCTCAGAAGTGTGCAACTTGTTCCCTGAGTTAGAAAACGTCGAGAAACGGTCATATCTGCTAACGCTGTGCTTCTACACATGTATTTGCTGAACGGTGAAAGCGCACAGTAATGCACTTTTCTCCCAGCAAATACTGTTTCTAAGGAAATGGGAACACACTGAGGAGACACTTGTGGGAGCTACTGTGACTAAAACTGAGCTTCCCTACGCACAGGGAAGCAAGGGAAATGCTGATTTCATCAAGCCCAGTTACATACTCAGAATCTGTACTACAGCGCAAATAGGCATGAATCTGTAGGCAAAAAACTCATTTCTGACAAAGTTGCCCAAATGCATCTCAGAAGTGTGCAACTTGTTCCCTGAGTTAGAAAACCTCGAGAAACGTTCGTTTCTGCTAGCGCTGTGCTTCTACACATGTATTTGCTGAACGGTGAAAGCGCACAGTAATGCACTTTTCTCCCAGCAAATACACTGTTTCTAAGGAACTTGGAACACACTGAGGAGACACTTGTGGGAGCTACTGTGACTAAAACTGAGGTTCCCTACGCACAGGGAAGCAAGAGAAATGCTGATTTCATCAAGCCCAGTTACATACTCAGAATCTGTACTACTGCGCAAATAGGCATATCTCTGTAGGCAAAAAACTCATTTCTGACAAAGTTGCCCAAATGCATCTCAGAAGTGTGCAACTTGTTCCCCGAGTTAGAATACGTCGAGAAACGGTCATATCTGCTAACGCTGTGCTTCTACACATGTATTTGCTGTCTCTGTAGGCAAAAAACTCATTTTTGACAAAGTTGCCCAAATGCATCTCAGAAGTGTGCAACTTGTTCCCTGAGTTAGAAAACGACGAGAAACATTCGTTTCTGCTAGCGCTGTGCTTCTACACATGTATTTGCTGAACGGTGAAAGCGCACAGTAATGCACTTTACTCCCAGCAAATACACTGTTTCTAAGGAAATGGGAACACACTGAGGAGTCACTTGTGGGAGCTACTGTGACTAAAACTGAGCTTCCCTACGCACAGGAAAGCAAGAGAAATGCTGATTTCATCAAGCCCAGTTACATACTCAGAATCTGTACTACTGCGCAAATAGGCATGTCACTGTAGGCAAAAAACTCATTTCTCTGACAATGTTGCCCAAATGCATCTCAGAAGTGTGCAACTTGTTCCCTGAGTTAGAAAACGTCGAGAAACATTCGTTTCTGCTAGTGCTGTGCTTCTACACATGTATTTGCTGAACGGTGAAAGCGCACAGTAATGCACTTTTCTCCCAGCAAACACACTGCTTCTAAGGAAATGGGAACACACTGAGGAGACACTTGTGGGAGCTACTGTGACTAAAACTGAGCTTCCCTACGCACAGGGAAGCAAGAGAAATGCTGATTTCATCAAGCCCAGTTACATACTCAGAATCTGTACTACTGCGCAAATAGGCATGTCTCTGTAGGCAAAAAACTCATTTCTGACAAAGTTGCCCAAATGCATCGCAGAAGTGTGCAACTTGTTTTCTGAGTTAGAAAACGTCGAGAAACGGTCGTTTCAGCTAGCGCTGTGCTTCTACACATGTATTTGCTGAACGGTGAATGCGCACAGTAATGCACTTTTCTCCCAGCAAATACACTATTTCTAAGGAACTGGGAACACACTGAGGAGACACTTGTGGTAGCTACTGTGACTAAAACTGAGCTTCCCTACGCACAGGGAAGCAAGAGAAATGCTGATTTCATCAAGCCCAGTTACATACTCAGAATCTGTACTACTGCGCAAATAGGCATGTCTCTGTAGGCAAAAAACTCATTTCTGACAAAGTTGCCCAAATGCATCTCAGAAGTGTGCAACTTGTTTTCTGAGTTAGAAAACGTCGAGAAACGGTCGTTTCAGCTAGCGCTGTGCTTCTACACATGTATTTGCTGAACGGTGAATGCGCACAGTAATGCACTTTTCTCCCAGCAAATACACTGTTTCTAAGGAACTGGGAACACACTGAGGAGACACTTGTGGGACCTACTGTGACTAAAACTGAGCTTCCCTACGCACAGGGAAGCAAGAGAAATGCTGATTTCATCAAGCCCAGTTACATACTCAGAATCTGTACTACTACGCAAATAGGCATGAATCTGTAGGCAAAAAGCTCATTTCTGACAAAGTTGCCCAAATGCATCTCAGGAGTGTGCAACTTGTTCCCTGAGTTAGAAAACCTCGAGAAACGTTCGTTTCTGCTAGCGCTGTGCTTCTACACATGTATTTGCTGAACGGTGAAAGCGCACAGTAATGCACTTTTCTCCCAGCAAATACACTGTTTCTAAGGAAATGGGAACACACTGAGGAGACACTTGTGAAACCTACTGTGACTAAAACTGAGCTTCCCTACGCACAGGGAAGCAAGAGAAATGCTGATTTCATCAAGCCTAGTTACATACTCAGAATCTGTACTACTGTGCAAACAGGCATATCTCTGTAGGCAAAAAACTCATTTCTGAAAAAGTTGCCCAAATGCATCTCAGAAGTGTGCAACTTGTACCCTGAGTTAGAAAATGTCGAGAAACGGTCATATCTGCTAACGCTGTGCTTCTACACATGTATTTGCTGAACGGTGAAAGCGCACAGTAATGCACTTTTCTCCCAGCAAATACACTGTTTCTAAGGAAATGGGAACACACTGAGAAGACACTTGTAGGAGCTACTGTGAATAAAACTGAGCTTCGCTACGCACAGGGAAGCAAGAGAAATGCTGATTTCATCAAGCCCAGTTACATACTCAGAATCTGTACTACTGCGCAAATAGGCATGAATCTGTCGGCAAAAAACTCATTTCTGACAAAGTTGCCCAAATGCATCTCAGAAGTGTGCAACTTTTTCCCTGATTTAGAAAACGTCGAGAAACGTTTGTTTCTGCTAGCGCTGTGCTTCTACACATGCATTTGCTGAACGGTGAAAGCGCACACTAATTCAGTTTTCGCCCAGCAAATACACTGTTTCTAAGGAAATGGGAACACACTGAGGAGACACTTGTGGGAGCTACTGTGACTAAAACTGAGCTTCCCTACACACAGGGAAGCAAGAGAAATGCTGATTTCATCAAGCCCAATTACATACTCAGAATCTGTACTACTGCGCGAATAGGCATGTCTCTGTAGGCAAAAAACTCATCTGACAAAGTTGCCCAAAGGCATCTCAGAAGTGTGCAACTTGTTCTCTGAGTTAGAAAACGTCGAGAAACGGTCTTTTCTGCTAGAGCTGTGCTTCTACACATGTATTTGCTGAACGGTGAATGCTCACAGTAATGCACTTTTCTCCCAGCAAATACACTGTTTCTAAGGAAATGCGAACACACTGAGGAGACACTTGTGGGAGCTACTGTGACTAAAACTGAGCTTCCCTATGCACAGGGAAGCAAGAGAAATGCTGATTTCATCAAGCCAAGTTACATACTCAGAATCTGTACTACTGCGCAAATAGGCATGTCTCTGTAGGCAAAAAACTCATTTCTGACAATGTTGCCCTAATGCATCCCAGAAGTGTGCAACTTGTTCCCTGAGTTAGAAAACGTCGAGAAACATTCGTTTCTGCTAGCGCTGTGCTTCTACACATGTATTTGCTGAACGGTGAAAGCGCACAGTAATGCACTTTTCTACCAGCAAATACACTGTTTCTAAGGAAATGGGAACACACTGAGGAGACACTTGTGGGAGCTACTGTGACTAAAACTGAGCTTCCCTATGCACAGGGAAGCAAGAGAAATGCTGATTTCATCAAGCCCAGTTACATACTCAGAATCTGTACTACTGCGCAAATAGGCATGTCTCTGTAGGCAAAAAACTCATTTCTGACAAAGTTGCCCAAATGCATCTCAGAAGTGTGCAACTTGTTCCCTGAGTTAGAAAACGTCGAGAAACGGTCATATCTGCTAACGCTGTGCTTCTACATATGTATTTGCTGAACGGTGAAAGCGCACAGTAATGCACTTTTCTCCCAGCAAAAACACTGTTTCTAAGGAAATGGGAACACACTGAGGAGACACTTGTGGGAGCTACTGTGACTAAAACTGAGCTTCCCTACGCACAGGGAAGCAAGAGAAATGCTGATTTCATCAAGCCCAGTTACATACTCAGAATCTGTACTACTGCGCAAATAGGCATGTCTCTATAGGCAAAAAACTCATTTCTGACAAAGTTGCCCAAATGCATCTCAGAAGTGTGCAACTTGTTCCCTGAGTTAGAAAACGTCGAGAAACGGTCGTATCTGCTAGCGCTGTGCTTCTACACATGTATTTGCTGAACGGTGAAAGCGCACAGTAATGCACTTTTCTCCCAGCAAATACACTGTTTCTAAGGAAATGGGAACACACTGAGGAGACACTTGTGGGAGCTACTGGGACTAAAACTGAGCTTCCATACGCACAGGGAAGCAAGAGAAATGCTGATTTCATCAAGCCCAGTTACATACTCAGAATCTGTACTACTGCCCAAATAGGCATGTCTCTGTAGGCAAAAAACTCATTTCTGACAAAGTTGCCCAAATGCATCTCAGAAGTGTGCAACTTGTTCCCTGAGTTAGAAAACGTCGAGAAACGTTCGTTTCTGCCAGCGCTGTGCTTCTACACATGTATTTGCTGAACGGTGAAAGCGCACAGTAATGCAATTTTCTCCCAGGAAATACACTGTTTCTAAGGAAATGGGAACACACTGAGGAGACACTTGTGGGCGCTACTGTGACTAAAACTGAGCTTCCCTACGCACAGGGAAGCAAGAAAAATGCTGATTTCATCAAGCCCAGTTACATACTCAGAATCTGTACTACTGCGCAAATAGGCATGTCTCTCTAGGCAAAAAACTCATTTCTGACAAAGTTGCCCAAATGCATCTCAGAAGTGTGCAACTTGTTCCCTGAGTTAGAAAACGTCGAGAAACGTTCGTTTCTGCTAGCGCTGTGCTTCTACACATGTATTTGCTGAACGGTGAAAGCGCACAGTAATGCACTTTTCTCCCAGCAAATACACTGTTTCTAAGGAAATGGGAACACACTGAGGAGACACTAGTGGGAGCTACTGTGATTAAAACTGAGCTTCCCTACGCACAGGGAAGCAAGAGAAATGCTGATTTCATCAAGCCCAGTTACATACTCAGAATCTGTACTACTGCGCAAATAGGCATGTCTCTGTAGGCAAAAAACTCATTTCTGACAAAGTTGCCCAAATGAATCTCAGAAGTGTGCAACTTGTTCCCTGAGTTAGAAAACGTCGAGAAACGGTCGTTTCCCCCAGCGCTGTGCTTCTACACATGTTTTTGCTGAACGGTGAAAGCACACAGTAATGCACTTTTCTCCCAGCAAATACACTGTTTCTAAGGAAATGGGAACACACTGAGGAGACACTTTTGGGAGCTACTGTGGCTAAAACTGAGCTTCCCTACGACCAGGGAAGCAAGAGAAATGCTGATTTCATCAAGCCCAGTTACATACTCAGAATCTGTACTACTGCGCAAATAGGCATGTCTCTGTAGGCAAAAAACTCATTTCTGACAAAGTTGCCCAAATGCATCTCAGAAGTGTGCAACTTGTTCCCTGAGTTAGAAAACGTCGAGAAATGGTCATATCTGCTAACGCTGTGCTTCTACACATGTATTTGCTGAACGGTGAAAGCGCACAGTAATGCACTTTTCTCCCAGCAAATACACTGTTTCTAAGGAAATGGGAACACACTGAGGAGACACTTGTGGGAGCTACTGTGACTAAAACTGAGCTTCCCTACGCACAGGGAAGCAAGAGAAATGCTGATTTCATCAAGCCCAGTTACGTACTCAGAATCTGTACTACTGCGCAAATAGGCATGTCTCTGTAGGCAAAAAACTCATTTCTGACAAAGTTGCACAAATGCATCTCAGAAGTGTGCAACTTGTTCCCTGAGTTAGAAAACGTCGAGAAACGGTCGTTTCTACTAGCGCTGTGCTTCTACACATGTATTTGCTGAACGGTGAAAGCGCACAGTAATGCACTTTTCTCCCAGCAAAAACACTGTTTCTAAGGAAATGGGAACACACTGAGGAGACACTTGTGGGAGCTACTGTGACTAAAACTGAGCTTCCCTATGCACAGGGAAGCAAGAAAAATGCTGATTTCATCAAGCCCAGTTACATACTCAGAATCTGTACTACTGCGCAAATAGGCATGTCTCTCTAGGCAAAAAACTCATTTCTGACAAAGTTGCCCAAATGCATCTCAGAAGTGTGCAACTTGTTCCCTGAGTTAGAAAACGTCGAGAAACGTTCGTTTCTGCTAGCGCTGTGCTTCTACACATGTATTTGCTGAACGGTGAAAGCGCACAGTAATGCACTTTTCTCCCAGCAAATACACTGTTTCTAAGGAAATGGGAACACACTGAGGAGACACTTGTGGGAGCTACTGTGATTAAAACTGAGCTTCCCTACGCACAGGGAAGCAAGAGAAATGCTGATTTCATCAAGCCCAGTTACATACTCAGAATCTGTACTACTGCGCAAATAGGCATGTCTCTGTAGGCAAAAAACTCATTTCTGACAAAGTTGCCCAAATGAATCTCAGAAGTGTGCAACTTGTTCCCTGAGTTAGAAAACGTCGAGAAACGGTCGTTTCCCCCAGCGCTGTGCTTCTACACATGTTTTTGCTGAACGGTGAAAGCACACAGTAATGCACTTTTCTCCCAGCAAATACACTGTTTCTAAGGAAATGGGAACACACTGAGGAGACACTTTTGGGAGCTACTGTGGCTAAAACTGAGCTTCCCTACGACCAGGGAAGCAAGAGAAATGCTGATTTCATCAAGCCCAGTTACATACTCAGAATCTGTACTACTGCGCAAATAGGCATGTCTCTGTAGGCAAAAAACTCATTTCTGACAAAGTTGCCCAAATGCATCTCAGAAGTGTGCAACTTGTTCCCTGAGTTAGAAAACGTCGAGAAACGGTCATATCTGCTAACGCTGTGCTTCTACACATGTATTTGCTGAACGGTGAAAGCGCACAGTAATGCACTTTTCTCCCAGCAAATACACTGTTTCTAAGGAAATGGGAACACACTGAGGAGACACTTGTGGGAGCTACTGTGACTAAAACTGAGCTTCCCTACGCACAGGGAAGCAAGAGAAATGCTGATTTCATCAAGCCCAGTTACGTACTCAGAATCTGTACTACTGCGCAAATAGGCATGTCTCTGTAGGCAAAAAACTCATTTCTGACAAAGTTGCACAAATGCATCTCAGAAGTGTGCAACTTGTTCCCTGAGTTAGAAAACGTCGAGAAACGGTCGTTTCTGCTAGCGCTGTGCTTCTACACATGTATTTGCTGAACGGTGAAAGCGCACAGTAATGCACTTTTCTCCCAGCAAAAACACTGTTTCTAAGGAAATGGGAACACACTGAGGAGACACTTGTGGGAGCTACTGTGACTAAAACTGAGCTTCCCTATGCACAGGGAAGCAAGAGAAATGCTGATTTCATCAAGCCCAGTTACATACTCAGAATCTGTACTACTGCGCAAATAGGCATGTCTCTGTAGGCAAAAAACTCATTTCTGTCAAAGTTGCCCAAATGCATCTCAGAAGTGTGCAACTTGTTCCCTGAGTTAGAAAACGTCGAGAAACGGTCGTTTCTGCTAGCGCTGTGCTTCTACACATGTATTTGCTGAACGGTGAAAGCGCACAGTAATGCACTTTTCTCCCAGCAAATACACTGTTTCTAAGGAAATGGGAACACACTGAGGAGACACTTGTGGGAGTTACTGTGACTAAAACTGAGCTTCCCTACGCACAGGGAAGCAAGAGAAATGCTGATTTCATCAAGCCCAGTTACATACTCAGAATCTGTACTTCTCTGTAGGCAAAAAACTCATTTCTGACAAAGTTGCCCAAATGCATCCCAGAAGTGTGCAACTTGTTCCCTGAGTTAGAAAACGTCGAGAAACGTTCGTTTCTGCTAGCGCTGTGCTTCTACACATGTATTTGCTGAACGGTGAAAGCACACAGTAATGCACTTTTCTCCCAGCAAATACACTGTTTCTAAGGAAATGGGAACACACTGAGGAGACACTTGTGGGAGCTACTGTGACTAAAACTGAGCTACCCTACGCACAGGGAAGCAAGAGAAATGCTGATTTCATCAAGCCCAGTTACATACTCAGAATCTGTACTACTGCGCAAATAGGCATGTCTCTGTAGGCAAAAAACTAATTTCTGACAAAGTTGCCCAAATGCATCTCAGAAGTGTGCAACTTGTTCCCTGAGTTAGAAAACGTCGAGAAACGTTCGTTTCTGCTAGTGCTGTGCTTCTACACATGTATTTGCTGAACGGTGAAAGCGCCCATTAATGCACTTTTCTCCCAGGAAATACACTGTTTCTAAGGAAATGGGAACACACTGAGGAGACACTTGTGGGAGCTACTGTGACTAAAACTGAGCTTCCCTACGTACAGGGAAGCAAGAAAAATGCTGATTTCATCCAGCCCAGTTACATACTCAGAATCTGTACTATTGCGCAAATAGGCATGTCTCTGTAGGCAAAAAACTCATTTCTGACAAAGTTGCCCAAATGCATCTCAGAAGTGTGCAACTTGTTCCCTGAGTTAGAAAACATCGAGAAACGTTCGTTTCTGCTAGCGCTGTGCTTCTACACATGTATTTGCTGAACGGTGAAAGCGCACAGTGATGCACTTTTCTCCAAGCAAATACACTGTTTCTAAGGAAATCGGACTCACTGAGGAGACACTTGTGGGAGCTACTGTGACTAAAACTGAGCTTCCCTACGCACAGGGAAGCAAGAGAAATGCTGATTTCATCAAGCCCAGTTACATACTCAGAATCTGTACTACTGCGCAAATAGGCATGTCTCTGTAGGCAAAAACTCATTTCTGACAAAGTTGCCAAATGCATCTCAGAAGTGTGCAACTTGTTCCCTGAGTTAGAAAACGTGGAGGAACGATCGTTTCTGCTAGCGTTGTGCTTCTACACATGTATTTGCTGAACGGTGAAAGCGCACAGTAATGCACTTTTCTCCCAGCAAATACACTGTTTCTAAGGAAATGGGAACACACTGAGGAGACACTTGTGGGAGCTACTGTGATTAAAACTGAGCTTCCCTACGCACAGGGAAGCAAGAGAAATGCTGATTTCATCAAGCCCAGTTACATACTCAGAATCTGTACTTCTCTGTAGGCAAAAAACTCATTTCAGACAAAGTTGCCTAAATGCATCTCAGAAGTGTGCAACTTGTTCCCTGAGTTAGAAAACGTCGAGAACCGTTCGTTTCTGCTAGCGCTGTGTTTCTACACATGTATTTGCTGAACGGTGAAAGCGCACAGTAATGCACTTTTCTCCCAGCAAATACACTGTTTCTAAGGAAATGGGAACACACTGAGGAGACACAAGTGGGAGCTACTGTGACTAAAACTGAGCTTCCCTACCCACAGGGAAGCCAGAGAAATGCTGATTTCATCAAGCCCAGTTACATACTCAGAATCTGTACTACTGCCCAAATAGGCATGTCTCTGTAGGCAAAAAACTCATTTCTGACAAAGTTGCCCAAATGCATCTCAGAAGTGTGCAACTTGTTCCCTGAGTTAGAAAACGTCGAGAAACGTTCGTTTCTGCTAGCGCTGTGCTTCTACACATGTATTTGCTGAACGGTGAAAGCGCACAGTAATGTACTTTTCTCCCAGCAAATACACTGTTTCTAAGGAAATGGGAACACACTGAGGAGACACTTGTGGGAGCTACTGTGATTAAAACTGAGCTTCCCTACGCACATGGAAGCAAGAGAAATGCTGATTTCATCAAGCCCAGTTACATACTCAGAATCTGTACTACTGCGCAAATAGGCATGTCTCTGTAGGCAAAAAACTCATTTCTGACAAAGTTGCCCAAATGAATCTCAGAAGTGTGCAACTTGTTCCCTGAGTTAGAAAACGTCGAGAAACGGTCGTTTCCCCCAGCGCTGTGCTTCTACACATGTATTTGCTGAACAGTGAAAGCACACAGTAATGCACTTTTCTCCCAGCAAATACACTGTTTCTAAGGAAATGGGAACACACTGAGGAGACACTTTTGGGAGCTACTGTGACTAAAACTGAGCTTCCCTACGACCAGCAAAGCAAGAGAAATGCTGATTTCATCAAGCCCATTTACATACTCAGAATCTGTACTACTGCGCAAATAGGCATGTCTCTGTAGGCAAAAAACTCATTTCTGACAAAGTTGCCCAAATGCATCTCAGAAGTGTGCAACTTGTTCCCTGAGTTAGAAAACGTCGAGAAACGGTCATATCTGCTAACGCTGTGCTTCTACACATGTATTTGCTGAACGGTGAAAGCGCACAGTAATGCACTTTTCTCACAGCAAATACACTGTTTCTAAGGAAATGGCAACACACTGAGGAGACACTTGTGGGAGCTACTGTGACTAAAACTGAGCTTCCCTACGCACAGGGAAGCAAGAGAAATGCTGATTTCATCAAGCCCAGTTACATACTCAGAATCTGTACTACTGCGCAAATAGGCATGAATCTGTAGGCAAAAAACTCATTTCTGACAAAGTTGCACAAATGCATCTCAGAAGTGTGCAACTTGTTCCCTGAGTTAGAAAACGTCGAGAAACGGTCGTTTCTGCTAGCGCTGTGCTTCTACACATGTATTTGCTGAACGGTGAAAGCGCATAGTAATGCACTTTTCTCCCAGCAAAAACACTGTTTCTAAGGAAATGGGAACACACTGAGGAGACACTTGTGGGATCTACTGTGACTAAAACTGAGCTTCCCTACGCACAGGGAAGCAAGAGAAATGCTGATTTCATCAAGCCCAGTTACATACTCAGAATCTGTACTACTGCGCAAATAGGCATGTCTCTGTAGGCAAAAAACTCATTTCTGTCAACGTTGCCCAAATGCATCTCAGAAGTGTGCAACTTGTTCCCTGGGTTAGAAAACGTCGAGAAACGGTCGTATCTGCTAGCGCTGTGCTTCTACACATGTATTTGCTGAACGGTGAAAGCGCACAGTAATGCACTTTTCTCCCAGCAAATATACTGTTTCTACGGAAATAGGAACACACTGAGGAGACACTTGTGGGAGCTACTGTGACTAAAACTGAGCTTCCCTACGCACAGGGAAGCAAGAGAAATGCTGATTTCATCAAGCCCAGTTACATACTCAGAATATGTACTACTGCGCAAATAGGCATGTCTCTGTAGGCAAAAAACTCATTTCTGACAAAGTTACCCAAATGCATCTCAGAAGTGTGCAACTTGTTCCCTGAGTTAGAAAACGTCGAGAAACGTTTGTTTCTGCTAGCGCTGTGCTTCTACACATGTATTTGCTGAAAGGTGAAAGCGCACAGTAATGCACTTTTCTCCCAGCAAATACACTCTTTCTAAGGAAATGGGAACACACTGAGGAGACACTTGTGGGAGCTACTGTGACTAAAACTGAGCTTCCCTACGCACAGGGAAGCAAGAGAAATGCTGATTTCATCAAGCCCAGTTACATACTCAGAATCTGTACTTCTCTGTAGGCAAAAAACTCATTTCTGACAAAGTTGCCCAAATGCATCCCAGAAGTGTGCAACTTGTTCCCTGAGTTAGAAAACGTCGAGAAACGTTCGTTTCTGCTAGCGCTGTGCTTCTACACATGTATTTGCTGAACGGTGAAAGCGCACAGTAATGCACTTTTCTCCCAGCAAATACACTGTTTCTAAGGAAATGGGAACACACTGAGGAGACACTTGTGGGAGCTACTGTGACTAAAACTGAGCTTCCCTACGCACAGGGAAGCAAGAGAAATGCTGATTTCATCAAGCCCAGTTACATACTCAGAATCTGTACTACTGCGCAAATAGGCATGTCTCTTTAGGCACAAAACTCATTTCTGACAAAGTTGCCCAAATGCATCTCAGAAGTGTGCAACTTGTTCCCTGAGTTAGAAAACGTCGAGAAACGTTCGTTTCTGCTAGCGCTGTGCTTCTACACATGTATTTGCTGAACGGTGAAAGCGCACAGTAATGCACTTTTCTCACAGCAAATACACTGTTTCTAAGGAAATGGCAACACACTGAGGAGACACTTGTGGGAGCTACTGTGACTAAAACTGAGCTTCCCTACGCACAGGGAAGCAAGAGAAATGCTGATTTCATCAAGCCCAGTTACATACTCAGAATCTGTACTACTGCGCAAATAGGCATGTCTTTGTAGGCAAAAAACTCATTTCTGACAAAGTTGCCCAAATGCATCTCAGAAGTGTGCAACTTGTTCCCTGAGTTAGAAAACGTCGAGAAACTCTCGTTTTTGCTAGCGCTGTGCTTCTACACATGTATTTGCTGAACGGTGAAAGCGCACAGTAATGCACTTTTCTCCCAGCAAATACACTGTTTCTAAGGAAATGGGAACACACTGAGGAGACACTTGTGGGAGCTACTGTCACTAAAACTGAGCTTCCCTACGCACAGGGAAGCTAGAGAAATGCTGATTTCATCAAGCCCAGTTAAATACTCAGAATCTGTACTACTGCGCAAATAGGCATGTCTCTTTAGGCAAAAAACTCATTTCTGACAAAGTTGCCCAAATGCATCTCAGAAGTGTGCAACTTGATCCCTGAGTTATAAAACGTCGAGAAACGGTCGTTTCTGCTAGCGCTGTGCTTCTACACATGTATTTGCTGAACGGTGAAAGCACACAGTAATGCACTTTTCTCCCAGCAAATACACTAAATCTAAGGAACTGGGAACACACTGAGGAGACACTTGTGGGAGCTACTGTGACTAAAACTGAGCTTCCCTACGCACAGGGAAGCAAGAGAAATGCTGATTTCATCAAGCCCAGTTACATACTCAGAATCTGTACTACTGCGCAAATAGGCATGTCTCTGTACGCAAAAACTCATTTCTGACAAAGTTGCCCAAATGCATCTCAGAAGTGTGCAACTTGTTCCCTGAGTTAGAAAACGTCGAGAAACGGTCGTTTCTGCTAGCGCTGTGCTTCTACACATGTATTTGCTGAACAGTGAAAGAGTACAGTAATGCACTTTTCTCACAGCAAATACACTGTTTCTAAGGAAATGGGAACACACTGAGGAGACACTTGTGGGACCTACTGTGACTAAAACTGAGCTTCCCTACTCAAGGGAAGCAAGAGAAATGCTGATTTCATCAAGCCCAGTTACATACTCAGAATCTGTACTACTGCGCTAATAGGCATGTCTCTGTAGGTAAAAAACTCATTTCTGACAAAGTTGCCCAAATGCATCTCAGAAGTGTGCAACTTGTTCCCTGAGTTAGAAAACGTCGAGAAACGTTCGTTTCTGCTAGCGCTTTGCTTCTACACATGTATTTGTGGAACGGTGAAAGCGCACAGTGATGCACTTTTCTCCCAGCAAATACACTGTTTCTAAGGAAATGGGAACTCACTGAGGAGACACTTGTGGGAGCTACTGTGACTAAAACTGAGCTTCCCTACGCACAGGGAAGTAAGAGAAATGCTGATTTCATCAAGCCCAGTTACATACTCCGAATCTGTACTACTGCGCAAATAGGCATGTCTGGGTAGGCAAAAACTCATTTCTGACAAAGTTGCCAAATGCATCTCAGAAGTGTGCAACTTGTTCCCTGAGTTAGAAAACGTCGAGAAACGTTTGTTTCTGCTAGCGCTGTGCTTCTACACATGTATTTGCTGAACAGTGAAAGCGCAGGGTAATGCATTTTTCTCCCAGCAAATACACTGTTTCTAAGGAAATGGGAACACACTGAGGAGACACTTGTGGGACCTACTGTGACTAAAACTGAGCTTCCCTACTCAAGGGAAGCAAGAGAAATGCTGATTTCATCAAGCCCAGTTACATACTCAGAATCTGTACTACTGCGCTAATAGGCATGTCTCTGTAGGTAAAAAACTCATTTCTGACAAAGTTGCCCAAATGCATCTCAGAAGTGTGCAACTTGTTCCCTGAGTTAGAAAACGTCGAGAAACGTTCGTTTCTGCTAGCGCTGTGCTTCTACACATGTATTTGTGGAACGGTGAAAGCGCACAGTGATGCACTTTTCTCCCAGCAAATACACTGTTTCTAAGGAAATGGGAACTCACTGAGGAGACACTTGTGGGAGCTACTGTGACTAAAACTGAGCTTCCCTACGCACAGGGAAGTAAGAGAAATGCTGATTTCATCAAGCCCAGTTACGTACTCCGAATCTGTACTACTGCGCAAATAGGCATGTCTGGGTAGGCAAAAACTCATTTCTGACAAAGTTGCCAAATGCATCTCAGAAGTGTGCAACTTGTTCCCTGAGTTAGAAAACGTCGAGAAACGTTTGTTTCTGCTAGCGCTGTGCTTCTACACATGTATTTGCTGAACAGTGAAAGCGCAGGGTAATGCATTTTTCTCCCAGCAAATACACTATTTCTTAGGAAATGGGAACACACTGAGGAGACACTTGTGGGAGCTACTGTGACTAAAACTGAGCTTCCCTACGCACAGGAAAGCAAGAGAAATGCTGATTTCATCAAGCCCAGTTACATACTCAGAATCTGTACTACTGCACAAATAGGCATGTCTCTTTAGGCAAAAACCTCATTTCTGACAAAGTTGCCCAAATGCATCTCAGAAGTGTGCAACTTGTTCCCTGAGTTAGAAAACGTCGAGAAACGTTCGTTTCTGCTAGCGCTGTGCTTCTACACATGTATTTGCTGAACGGTGAAAGCGCACAGTAATGCACTTTTCTCCCAGCAAATACACTGTTTCTAAGGAAATGGGAACACACTGAGGAGACACTTGTGGGAGCTACTGTGACTAAAACTGAGCTTCCCTATGCACAGGGAAGCAAGAGAAATGCTGATTTCATCAAGCCCAGTTACATACTCAGAATCTGTACTACTGCGCAAATAGGCATGTCTCTTTAGGCAAAAAACTCATTTCTGACAAAGTTGCCCAAATGCATCTCAGAAGTGTGCAACTTGTTCCCTGAGTTAGAAAACGTCGAGAAACGGTCGTTTCTGCTAGCGCTGTGCTTCTACACATGTATTTGCTGAACGGTGAAAGCGCACAGTAATGCACTTTTCTCACAGCAAATACACTGTTTCTAAGGAAATGGCAACACACTGAGGAGACACTTGTGGGAGCTACTGTGACTAAAACTGAGCTTCCCTACGCACAGGGAAGCAAGAGAAATGCTGATTTCATCAAGCCCAGTTACATACTCAGAATCTGTACTACTGCGCAAATAGGCATGTCTCTTTAGGCAAAAAACTCATTTCTGACAAAGTTGCCCAAATGCATCTCAGAAGTGTGCAACTTGTTCCCTGAGTTAGAAAACGTCGAGAAACTCTCGTTTTTGCTAGCGCTGTGCTTCTACACATGTATTTGCTGAACGGTGAAAGCGCACAGTAATGCACTTTTCTCCCAGCAAATACACTGTTTCTAAGGAAATGGGAACACACTGAGGAGACACTTGTGGGAGCTACTGTCACTAAAACTGAGCTTCCCTACGCACAGGGAAGCTAGAGAAATGCTGATTTCATCAAGCCCAGTTAAATACTCAGAATCTGTACTACTGCGCAAATAGGCATGTCTCTTTAGGCAAAAAACTCATTTCTGACAAAGTTGCCCAAATGCATCTCAGAAGTGTGCAACTTGATCCCTGAGTTAGAAAACGTCGAGAAACGGTCGTTTCTGCTAGCGCTGTGCTTCTACACATGTATTTGCTGAACGGTGAAAGCGCACAGTAATGCACTTTTCTCCCAGTAAATACACTAAATCTAAGGAACTGGGAACACACTGAGGAGACACTTGTGGGAGCTACTGTGACTAAAACTGAGCTTCCCTACGCACAGGGAAGCAAGAGAAATGCTGATTTCATCAAGCCCAGTTACATACTCAGAATCTGTACTACTGCGCAAATAGGCATGTCTCTGTACGCAAAAACTCATTTGTGACAAAGTTGCCCAAATGCATCTCAGAAGTGTGCAACTTGTTCCCTGAGTTAGAAAACGTCGAGAAACGGTCGTTTCTGCTAGCGCTGTGCTTCTACACATGTATTTGCTGAACAGTGAAAGCGCACAGTAATGCACTTTTCTCACAGCAAATACACTGTTTCTAAGGAAATGGGAACACACTGAGGAGACACTTGTGGGACCTACTGTGACTAAAACTGAGCTTCCCTACTCACAGGGAAGCAAGAGAAATGCTGATTTCATCAAGCCCAGTTACATACTCATAATCTGTACTACTGCGCTAATAGGCATGTCTCTGTAGGCAAAAAACTCATTTCTGACAAAGTTGCCCAAATGCATCTCAGAAGTGTGCAACTTGTTCCCTGAGATAGAAAACGTCAAGAAATGGTCGTTTCTGCTAGCGCTGTGCTTCTACACATGTATTAGCCGAACGGTGAAAGCGCACAGTAATGCACTTTTCTCCCAGCAAATACACTGTTTCTAAGGAAATGGGAACACACTGAGGAGACACTTGTGGGAGCTACTGTGACTAAAACTGAGCTTCCCTACGCATCGGGAAGCAAGAGAAATGCTGATTTCATCAAGCCCAGTTACATACTCAGAATCTGTACTCCTGCGCAAATAGGCATGTCTCTGTAGGCAAAAAACTCATTTCTGACAAAGTTGCCCAAATGCATCTCAGAAGTGTGCAACTTGTTCCCTGAGTTAGAAAACGTCGAGAAACGGTCGTTTCTGCTAGCGCTGTGCTTCTACACATGTATTAGCCGAACGCTGAAAGCGCACAGTAATGCACTTTTCTCCCAGCAAATACACTGTTTCTAAGGAAATGGGAACACACTGAGGAGACACTTGTGGGAGCTACTGTGACTAAAACTGAGCTTCCCTACGCACAGGGAAGCAAGAGAAATGCTGATTTCATCAAACCCACTTACATACTCAGAATCTGTACTACTGCGCAAATAGGCATGTCTCTGTAGGCAAAAAACTCATTTCTGACAAAGATGCCCAAATGCATCTCAGAAGTGTGCAACTTGTTCCCAGAGTTAGAAAACATCGAGAAACGGTCGTTTCAGCTAGCGCTGTGCTTCTACACATGTATTTGCTGAACGGTGAAAGCGCACAGTAATGCACTTTTCTCCCAGCAAATACACTGTTTCTAAGGAAATGGGAACACACTGAGGAGACACTTGTGGGAGCTACTGTGACTAAAACTGAGCTTCCCTACGCACAGGGAAGCAAGAGAAATGCTGATTTCATCAAGCCCAGCTACATACTCAGAATCTGTACTACTGCGCAAATAGGCATGTCTCCTTAGGCAAAAAACTCATTTCTGACAAAGTTGCCCAAATGCATCTCAGAAGAGTGCAACTTGTTCCCTGAGTTAGAAAACGTCGAGAAACGTTCGTTTCTGCTAGCGCTGTGCTTCTACACATGTACTAGTTGAACGGTGAAAGCGCACAGTAATGCACTTTTCTCCCAGCAAATACACTGTTTCTAAGGAAATGGGAACACACTGAGGAGACACTTGTGGGAGCTACTGTGACTAAAACTGAGCTTCCCTACGCATCGGGAAGCAAGAGAAATGCTGATTTCATCAAGCCCAGTTACATACTCAGAATCTGTACTCCTGCGCAAATAGGCATGTCTCTGTAGGCAAAAAACTCATTTCTGACAAAGTTGCCCAAATGCATCTCAGAAGAGTGCAACTTGTTCCCTGAGTTAGAAAACGTCGAGAAACCGTGGTTTCTGCTAGCGCTGTGCTTCTACACATGTACTTGCTGAACGGTGAAAGCGCACAGTAATGCACTTTTCTCCCAGCAAATACACTGTTTCTAAGGAAATGGGAACACACTGAGGAGACACTTGTGGGAGCTACTGTGACTAAAACTGAGCTTCCCTACGCACAGGGAAGCAAGAGAAATGCTGATTTCATCAAACCCAGTTACATACTCAGAATCTGTACTACTGCGCAAATAGGCATGTCTCTGTAGGCAAAAAACTCATTTCTGACAAAGTTGCCCAAATGCATCTCAGAAGAGTGCAACTTGTTCCCTGAGTTAGAAAACGTCGACAAACGTTCGTTTCTGCTAGCGCTGTGCTTCTACACATGTACTTGCTGAACGGTGAAAGCGCACAGTAATGCACTTTTCTCCCAGCAAATACACTGTTTCTAAGGAAATGGGAACACACTGAGGAGACACTTGTGGGAGCTACTGTGACTAAAACTGAGCTTCCCTACGCACAGGGAAGCAAGAGAAATGCTGATTTCATCAAGCCCAGTTACATACTCAGAATCTGTACTACTGCGCAAATAGGCATGTCTCCTTAGGCAAAAAACTCATTTCTGTCAAAGTTGCCCAAATGCATCTCAGAAGAGTGCAACTTGTTCCCTGAGTTAGAAAACGTCGAGAAACGTTAGTTTCTGCTAGCGCTGTGCTTCTACACATGTACTTGCTGAATGGTGAAAGCTCACAGTAATGCACTTTTCTCCCAGCAAATACACTGTTTCTAAGGAAATGGGAACACACTGAGGAGACACTTGTGGGAGCTACTGTGACTAAAACTGAGCTTCGCTACGCACAGGGAAGCAAGAGAAATGCTGATTTCATCAAGCCCAGTTACATACTCAGAATCTGTACTACTGCGCAAATAGGCATGTCTCCTTAGGCAAAAAACTCATTTCTGACAAAGTTGCCCAAATGCATCTCAGAAGAGTGCAACTTGTTCCCTGAGTTAGAAAACGTCGAGAAACGTTTGTTTCTGCTAGCGCTGTGCTTCTACACATGTACTTGCTGAACGGTGAAAGCGCACAGTAATGCACTGTTCTCCCAGCAAATACACTGTTTCTAAGGAAATGGGAGCACACTGAGGAGACACTTGTGGGAGCTACTGTGACTAAAACTGAGCTTCCCTACGCACAGGGAAGCAAGAGAAATGCTGATTTCATCAAGCCCAGTTACATACTCAGAATCTGTACTACTGCGCAAATAGGCATGTCTCCTTAGGCAAAAAACTCATTTCTGACAAAGTTGCCCAAATGCATCTCAGAAGAGTGCAACTTGTTCCCTGAGTTAGAAAACGTCGAGAAACGTTAGTTTCTGCTAGCGCTGTGCTTCTACACATGTACTTGCTGAATGGTGAATGCTCACAGTAATGCACTTTTCTCCCAGCAAATACACTGTTTCTAAGGAAATGGGAACACACTGAGGAGACACTTGTGGGAGCTACTGTGACTAAAACTGAGCTTCCCTACGCACAGGGAAGCAAGAGAAATGCTGATTTCATCAAGCCCAGTTACATACTCAGAATCTGTACTACTGCGCAAATAGGCATGTCTCTGTAGGCAAAAAACTCATTTCTGACAAAGTTGCCCAAATGCATCTCAGAAGTATGCAACTTGATCCCTGAGTTAGAAAACATCGAGAAATGGTCGTTTCTGCTAGCGCTGTGCTTCTACACATGTAGTTGCTGAACGGTGAAAGCGCACAGTAATGCACTTTTCTCCCAGCAAATACACTGTTTCTAAGGAAATGGGAACACACTGAGGAGACACTTGTGGGAGCTACTGTGACTAAAACTGAGCTTCCCTACGCACAGGGAAGCAAGAGAAATGCTGATTTCATCAAGCCCAGTTACATACTCAGAATCTGTACTACTGCGCAAATAGGCATGTCTCTGTAGGCAAAAAAATCATTTCTGACAAAGTTGCCCAAATGCATCTCAGAAGTGTGCAACTTGTTCCCTGAGTTAGAAAACGTCGAGAAACGGTCGTTTCAGCTAGCGCTGTGCTTCTACACATGTATTTGCTGAACGGTGAAAGCGCACAGTAATGTACTTTTCTCCCAGCAAATACACTGTTTCTAAGGAAATGGGAACACATTGAGGAGACACTTGTGGGAGCTACTGTGACTAAAACTGAGCTTCCCTACGCACAGGGAAGCAAGAGAAATGCTGATTTCATCAAGCCCAGTTACATACTCAGAATCTGTACTACTGCGCAAATAGGCATGTCTCTGTAGGCAAAAAAGTCATTTCTGACAAAGTTGCCCAAATGCATATCAGAAGTTTGCCACTTGTTCCCTGAGTTAGAAAACGTCGACAAACGTTCGTTTCTGCTAGCGCTGTGCTTCTACACATGTATTTGCTGAACGGTGAAAGCGCACAGTAATGCACTTTTCTCCCAGCAAATACACTGTTTCTAAGGAACTGGGAACACACTGAGGAGACACTTGTGGGAGCTACTGTGACTAAAACTGAGCTTCCCTACGCACAGGGAAGCAAGAGAAATGCTGATTTCATCAAGCCCAGTTACATACTCAGAATCTGTACTACTGCGCAAATAGGCATGTCTCCTTAGACAAAAAACTCATTTCTGACAAAGTTGCCCAAATGCATCTCAGAAGAGTGCAACTTGTTCCCTGAGTTAGAAAACGTCGAGAAACGGTCGTTTCTGCTAGCGCTGTGCTTCTACACATGTACTTGCTGAATGGTGAAAGCTCACAGTAATGCACTTTTCTCCCAGCAAATACACTGTTTCTAAGGAAATGGGAACACACTGAGGAGACACTTGTGGGAGCTACTGTGACTAAAACTGAGCTTCCCTACGCACAGGGAAGCAAGAGAAATGCTGATTTCATCAAGCCCAGTTACATACTCAGAATCTGTAGTACTGCGCAAATAGGCATGTCTCCTTAGGCAAAAAACTCATTTCTGACAAAGTTGCCCAAATGCATCTCAGAAGAGTGCAACTTGTTCCCTGAGTTAGAAAACGTCGACAAACGTTCGTTTCTGCTAGCGCTGTGCTTCTACACATGTACTAGCTGAACGGTGAAAGCTCACAGTAATGCACTTTTCTCCCAGCAAATACACTGTTTCTAAGGAAATGGGAACACACTGAGGAGACACTTGTGGGAGCTACTGTGACTAAAACTGAGCTTCCCTACGCACAGGGAAGCAAGAGAAATGCTGATTTCATCAAGCCCAGTTACATACTCAGAATCTGTACTACTGCTCAAATAGGCATGTCTCTGTAGGCAAAAAACTCATTTCTGACAAAGTTGCCCAAATACATCTCAGAAGTGTGCAACTTGTTCCCTGAGTTAGAAAACGTCGAGAAACGGTCGTTTCAGCTAGCGCTGTGCTTCTACACATGTATTTGCTGAACGGTGAAAGCGCACAGTAATGTACTTTTCTCCCAGCAAATACACTGTTTCTAAGGAAATGGGAACACATTGAGGAGACACTTGTGGGAGCTACTGTGACTAAAACTGAGCTTCCCTACGCACAGGGAAGCAAGGGAAATGCTGATTTCATCAAGCCCAGTTACATACTCAGAATCTGTACTACTGCGCAAATAGGCATGTCTCTGTAGGCAAAAAACTCATTTCGGACAAAGTTGCCCAAATGCATATCAGAAGTTTGCCACTTGTTCCCTGAGTTAGAAAACGTCGAGAAACGGTCGTTTCTGCTAGCGCTGTGCTTCTACACATGTACTTGCTGAATGGTGAAAGCGCACAGTAATGCACTTTTCTCCCAGCAAATACACTGTTTCTAAGGAACTGGGAACACACTGAGGAGACACTTGTGGGAGCTACTGTGACTAAAACTGAGCTTCCCTACGCACAGGGAAGCAAGAGAAATGCTGATTTCATCAAGCCCAGTTACATACTCAGAATCTGTACTACTGCGCAAATAGGCATGTCTCCTTAGGCAAAAAACTCATTTCTGACAAAGTTGCCCAAATGCATCTCAGAAGTGTGCAACTTGTTCCCTGAGTTAGAAAACGTCGACAAACGTTCGTTTCTGCTAGCGCTGTGCTTCTACACATGTACTAGCTGAACGGTGAAAGCTCACAGTAATGCACTTTTCTCCCAGCAAAAACACTGTTTCTAAGGAAATGGGAACACACTGAGGAGACACTTGTGGGAGCTACTGTGACTAAAACTGAGCTTCCCTATGCACAGGGAAGCAAGAGAAATGCTGATTTCATCAAGCCCAGTTACATACTCAGAATCTGTACTACTGCGCAAATAGGCATGTCTCTGTAGGCAAAAAACTCATTTCTGACAAAGTTGCCCAAATGCATCTCAGAAGTGTGCAACTTGATCCCTGAGTTAGAAAACATCGAGAAATGGTCGTTTCTGCTAGCGCTGTGCTTCTGCACATGTAGTTGCTGAACGGTG
This sequence comes from Acomys minous, assembly GCF_964271855.1. Classification (NCBI taxonomy): domain Eukaryota; kingdom Metazoa; phylum Chordata; class Mammalia; order Rodentia; family Muridae; genus Acomys; species Acomys minous. Next base: position 6,922,174 of record NW_028182183.1, on the reverse strand, counting down.
AAAGCGCACAGTAATGCACTTTTCTCCCAGCAAATACACTGTTTCTAAGGAAATGGGAACACACTGAGGAGACACTTGTGGGAGCTACTGTGACTAAAACTGAGCTTCCCTACGCACAGGGAAGCAAGAGAAATGCTGATTTCATCAAGCCCAGTTACATACTCAGAATCTGTACTACTGCGCAAATAGGCATGTCTCCTTAGGCAAAAATCTCATTTCTGACAAAGTTGCCCAAATGCATCTCAGAAGAGTGCAACTTGTTCCCTGAGTTAGAAAACGTCGAGAAACGTTTGTTTCTGCTAGCGCTGTGCTTCTACACATGTACTTGCTGAACGGTGAAAGCGCACAGTAATGCACTGTTCTCCCAGCAAATACACTGTTTCTAAGGAAATGGGAACACACTGAGGAGACACTTGTGGGAGCTACTGTGACTAAAACTGAGCTTCCCTACGCACAGGGAAGCAAGAGAAATGCTGATTTCATCAAGCCCAGTTACATACTCAGAATCTGTACTACTGCGCAAATAGGCATGTCTCCTTAGGCAAAAAACTCATTTCTGACAAAGTTGCCCAAATGCATCTCAGAAGAGTGCAACTTGTTCCCTGAGTTAGAAAACGTCGAGAAACGTTAGTTTCTGCTAGCGCTGTGCTTCTACACATGTACTTGCTGAATGGTGAATGCTCACAGTAATGCACTTTTCTCCCAGCAAATACACTGTTTCTAAGGAAATGGGAACACACTGAGGAGACACTTGTGGGAGCTACTGTGACTAAAACTGAGCTTCCCTACGCACAGGGAAGCAAGAGAAATGCTGATTTCATCAAGCCCAGTTACATACTCAGAATCTGTACTACTGCGCAAATAGGCATGTCTCCTTAGGCAAAAAACTCATTTCTGACAAAGTTGCCCAAATGCATCTCAGAAGTGTGCAACTTGTTCCCTGAGTTAGAAAACGTCGAGAAACGTTCGTTTCTGCTAGCGCTGTGCTTCTACACATGTACTAGCTGAACGGTGAAAGCTCACAGTAATGCACTTTTCTCCCAGCAAATACACTGTTTCTAAGGAAATGGGAACACACTGAGGAGACACTTGTGGGAGCTACTGTGACTAAAACTGAGCTTCCCTACGCACAGGGAAGCAAGAGAAATGCTGATTTCATCAAGCCCAGTTACATACTCAGAATCTGTACTACTGCGCAAATAGGCATGTCTCTGTAGGCAAAAAACTCATTTCTGACAAAGTTGCCCAAATGCATCTCAGAAGTATGCAACTTGATCCCTGAGTTAGAAAACATCGAGAAATGGTCGTTTCTGCTAGCGCTGTGCTTCTACACATGTAGTTGCTGAACGGTGAAAGCGCACAGTAATGCACTTTTCTCCCAGCAAATACACTGTTTCTAAGGAAATGGGAACACACTGAGGAGACACTTGTGGGAGCTACTGTGACTAAAACTGAGCTTCCCTACGCACAGGGAAGCAAGAGAAATGCTGATTTCATCAAGCCCAGTTACATACTCAGAATCTGTACTACTGCGCAAATAGGCATGTCTCTGTAGGCAAAAAAATCATTTCTGACAAAGTTGCCCAAATGCATCTCAGAAGTGTGCAACTTGTTCCCTGAGTTAGAAAACGTCGAGAAACGGTCGTTTCAGCTAGCGCTGTGCTTCTACACATGTATTTGCTGAACGGTGAAAGCGCACAGTAATGTACTTTTCTCCCAGCAAATACACTGTTTCTAAGGAAATGGGAACACATTGAGGAGACACTTGTGGGAGCTACTGTGACTAAAACTGAGCTTCCCTACCCACAGGGAAGCAAGAGAAATGCTGATTTAATCAAGCCCAGTTACATACTCAGAATCTGTACTACTGCGCAAATAGGCATGTCTCTGTAGGCAAAAAAGTCATTTCGGACAAAGTTGCCCAAATGCATATCAGAAGTTTGCCACTTGTTCCCTGAGTTAGAAAACGTCGAGAAACGGTCGTTTCTGCTAGCGCTGTGCTTCTACACATGTATTTGCTGAACGGTGAAAGCGCACAGTAATGCACTTTTCTCACAGCAAATACACTGTTTCTAAGGAAATGGCAACACACTGAGGGGACACTTGTGGGAGCTACTGTGACTAAAACTGAGCTTCCCTACGCACAGGGAAGCAAGAGAAATGCTGATTTCATCAAGCCCAGTTACATAATCAGAATCTGTACTACTGCGCAAATAGGCATGTCTCCTTAGACAAAAAACTCATTTCTGACAAAGTTGCCCAAATGCATGTCAGAAGAGTGCAACTTGTTCCCTGAGTTAGAAAACGTCGAGAAACGTTAGTTTCTGCTAGCGCTGTGCTTCTACACATGTACTTGCTGAATGGTGAAAGCTCACAGTAATGCACTTTTCTCCCAGCAAATACACTGTTTCTAAGGAAATGGGAACACACTGAGGAGACACTTGTGGGAGCTACTGTGACTAAAACTGAGCTTCCCTACGCACAGGGAAGCAAGAGAAATGCTGATTTCATCAAGCCCAGTTACATACTCAGAATCTGTAGTACTGCGCAAATAGGCATGTCTCCTTAGGCAAAAAACTCATTTCTGACAAAGTTGCCCAAATGCATCTCAGAAGAGTGCAACTTGTTCCCTGAGTTAGAAAACGTCGACAAACGTTCGTTTCTGCTAGCGCTGTGCTTCTACACATGTACTAGCTGAACGGTGAAAGCTCACAGTAATGCACTTTTCTCCCAGCAAATACACTGTTTCTAAGGAAATGGGAACACACTGAGGAGACACTTGTGGGAGCTACTGTGACTAAAACTGAGCTTCCCTACGCACAGGGAAGCAAGAGAAATGCTGATTTCATCAAGCCCAGTTACATACTCAGAATCTGTACTACTGCGCAAATAGGCATGTCTCTGTAGGCAAAAAACTCATTTCTGACAAAGTTGCCCAAATGCATCTCAGAAGTGTGCAACTTGTTCCCTGAGTTAGAAAACGACGAGAAACGGTCGTTTCTGCTAGCGCTGTGCTTCTACACATGTATTTGCTGAACGGTGAAAGCGCACAGTAATGTACTTTTCTCCCAGCAAATACACTGTTTCTAAGGAAATGGGAACACATTGAGGAGACACTTGTGGGAGCTACTGTGACTAAAACTGAGCTTTCCTACGCACAGGGAAGCAAGGGAAATGCTGATTTCATCAAGCCCAGTTACATACTCAGAATCTGTACTACTGCGCAAATAGGCATGTCTCTGTAGGCAAAAAACTCATTTTTGACAAAGTTGCCCAAATGCATCTCAGAAGTGTGCAACTTGTTCTCTGAGTTAGACAACGTCGAGAAAGGGTCTTTTCTGCTAGCGCTTTGCGTCTACACATGTATTTGCTGAACGGTGAAAGCGCACAGTAATGCACTTTACTCCCAGCAAATACACTGCTTCTAAGGAACTGGAACACACTGAGGAGACACTTGTGGGCGCAACTGTGACTAAAACTGAGCTTCCCTACACACAGGGAAGCAAGAGAAATGCTGATTTCATCAAGCCCAGTTACATAATCAGAATCTGTACTACTGCGCAAATAGGCATGTCTCTGTAGGCAAAAAACTCATTTCTGACAAAGTTGCCCAAATGCATCTCAGAAGAGTGCAACTTGTTCCCTGAGTTATAAAACGTCGAGAAACGGTCGTTTCTGCTAGCGCTGTGCTTCTACACATGTATTTGCTGAACGGTGAAAGCGCACAGTAATGCACTTTTCTCCCAGCAAATACACTGTGTCTAAGGAAATGGGAACACACTGAGGAGACACTTTTGGGAGCTACTGTGACTAAAACTGAGCTTCCTTACGCACAGGGAAGCAAGAGAAATGCTGATTTCATCAAGCCAAGTTACATACTCAGAATCTGTACTACTGCGCAAATAGGCATGTCTAAGTAGGCAAAAAACTCATTTCTGACAAAGTTGCCCAAATGCATCTCAGAAGTGTGCAACTTGTTCCCTGAGTTAGAAAACGTCGAGATACGGTCGTTTCTGCTAGCGCTGTGCGTCTACACATGTATTTGCTGATCGGTTAAAGCGCACAGTAATGCACTTTACTCCCAGCAAATACACTGCTTCTAAGGAACTGGAACACACTGAGGAGACACTTGTGGGCGCAACTGTGACTAAAACTGAGCTTCCCTACGTACAGGGAAGCAAGAGAAATGCTGATTTCATCAAGCCCAGTTACATACTCAGAATCTGTACTACTGCGCAAATAGGCATGTCTCTGTAGGCAAAAAACTCATTTCTGACAAAGTTGGCCAAATGCATCTCAGAAGAGTGCAACTTGTTCCCTGAGTTAGAAAACGTCGAGAAACGGTCGTTTCTGCTAGCGCTGTGCTTCTACACATGTACTTGCTGAACGGTGAAAGCGCACAGTAATGAACTTTACTCCCAGCAAATACACTGTGTCTAAGGAAATGGGAACACACTGAGGAGACACTTGTGGGAGCTACTGTGACTAAAACTGAGCTTCCTTACGCACAGGGAAGCAAGAGAAATGCTGATTTCATCAAGCCAAGTTACATACTCAGAATCTGTACTACTGCGCAAATAGGCATGTCTAAGTACGCAAAAAACTCATTTCTGACAAAGTTGCCCAAATGCATCTCAGAAGTGTGCAACTTGTTCCCTGAGTTAGAAAACGTCGAGATACGGTCGTTTCTGCTAGCGCTGTGCTTCTACACATGTATTTGCTGAACGGTGAAATCGCACAGTAATGCACTTTTCTCCTAGCAAATACACTGTTTCTAAGGAAATGGGAACACACTGAGGAGACACTTGTGGGAGCTACTGTGAATAAAACTGAGCTTCCCTACGCACAGGGAAGCAAGAGAAATGCTGAATTCATCAAGCCCAGTTACATACTCAGAATCTGTACTACTGCGCAAATAGGCATGTCTCTGTAGGCAAAAAACTCATTTCTGACAAAGTTGCCCAAATGCATCTCAGAAGTGTGCAACTTGTTCCCTGAGTTAGAAAACGTCGACAAACGTTCGTTTCTGCTAGCGCTGTGCTTCTACACATGTACTAGCTGAACGGTGAAAGCTCACAGTAATGCACTTTTCTCCCAGCAAATACACTGTTTCTAAGGAAATGGGAACACACTGAGGAGACACTTGTGGGAGCTACTGTGACTAAAACTGAGCTTCCCTACGCACAGGGAAGCAAGAGAAATGCTGATTTCATCAAGCCCAGTTACATACTCAGAATCTGTACTACTGCGCAAATAGGCATGTCTCTGTAGGCAAAAAACTCATTTCTGACAAAGTTGCCCAAATGCATCTCAGAAGTGTGCAACTTGTTCCCTGAGTTAGAAAACGTCGAGAAACGTTCGTTTCTGCTAGCGCTGTGCTTCTACACATGTATTTGCTGAACGGTGAAAGCGCACAGTAATGCACTTTTCTCCCAGCAAATACACTGTTTCTAAGGAAATGGGAACACACTGAGGAGACACTTGTGGGAGCTACTGTGACTAAAACTGAGCTTCCCTACGCACATGGAAGCAAGAGAAATGCTGATTTCATCAAGCCCAGTTACATACTCAGAATCTGTACTACTGCGTAAATAGGCATGTCTCTTTAGGCAAAAAACTCATTTCTGACAAAGTTGCCCAAATGCATCTCAGAAGTGTGCAACTTGTTCCCTGAGTTAGAAAACGTCGAGAAACGGTCGTTTCTGCTAGCGCTGTGCTTCTTCACATGTATTTGCTGAACGGTGAAAGCGCACAGTAATGCACTTTTCTCCCAGCAAATACACTGTTCCTAAGGAAATGGGAACACACTGAGGAGACACTTGTGGGAGCTACTGGGACTAAAACTGAGCTTCTCTACGCACAGGGAAGCAAGAGAAATGCTGATTTCATCAAGCCTAGTTACATACTCAGAATCTGTACTACTGCGCAAATAGGCATGTCTCTGTAGGCAAAAAACTCATTTCTGACAAAGTTGCCCAAATGAATCTCAGAAGTGTGCAACTTGTTCCCTGAGTTAGAAAACGTCGAGAAACGTTCGTTTCTGCTAGCGCTGTGCTTCTACACATGTATTTGCTGAACGGCGAAAGCGCACTGTAATGCACTTTTCTCCCAGCAAATACACTGTTTCTAAGGAAATGGGAACACACTGAGGAGACACTTGTGGGAGCTACTGTGACTAAAACTGAGCTTCCCTATGCACAGGGAAGCAAGAGAAATGCTGATTTCATCAAGCACAGTTACATACTCAGAATCTGTACTTCTGCGCCAATAGGCATGTCTCTGTAGGCAAAAAACTCATTTTTGAGTAAGTTACCCAAATGCATCTCAGAAGTGTGCAACTTGTTCCCTGAGTTAGAAAACGTCGAGAAACGTTCGTTTCTGCTACCGCTGTGCTTCTACACATGTATTTGCTGAACGGTGAAAGCGCACAGTAATGCACTTTTCTCCCAGCAAATACACTGTTTCTAAGGAAATGGGAACACACTGAGGAGACACTTGTGGGAGCTACTGTGACTAAAACTGAGCTTCCCTACACACAGGGAAGCAAGAGAAATGCTGATTTCATCAAGCCCAGTTACATACTCAGAATCTGTACTACTGCGCAAATAGGCATGTCTCTGTAGGCAAAAAACTCATTTCTGACAAAGTTGCCCAAATGCATCTCAGAAGTGTGCCACTTGTTCCCTGAGTTAGAAAACGTCGAGAAACGGTCGTTTCAGCTAGCGCTGTGCTTCTACACATGTATTTGCTGAATGGTGAAAGCGCACAGTAATGCACTTTTCTCCCAGTAAATACACTGTTTCTAAGGAACTGGGAACACACTGAGGAGACACTTGTGGGAGCTACTGTGACTAAAACTGAGCTTCCCTACGCACAGGGAAGCAAGAGAAATGCTGATTTCATCAAGCCCAGTTACATACTCAGAATCTGTACTACTGCGCAAATAGGCATGTCTCTATAGGCAAAAAACCCATTTCTGACAATGTTGCCCAAATGCATCTCAGAAGTGTGCCACTTGTTCCCTGAGTTAGAAAACGTCGAGCAACGGTCCTTTCAGCTAGCGCTGTGCTTCTACACATGTATTTGCTGAACGGTGAATGCGCACCGTAATGCACTTTTCTCCCAGCAAATACACTGTTTCTAAGGAACTGGGAACACACTGAGGAGACACTTGTGGGAGCTACTGTGACTAAAACTGAGCTTCCCTACGCACAGGGAAGCAAGAGAAATGCTGATTTCATCAAGCCCAGTTACATACTCAGAATCTGTACTAGTGCCCAAATAGGCATGTCTCTTTAGGCAAAAAACTCATTTCTGACATAGTTGCCCAAATGCATCTCAGAAGTGTGCCACTTCTTCCCTGAGTTAGAAAATGTCGAGAAACGGTCGTTTCAGCTAGCGCTGTGCTTCGACACATGTATTTACTGAACGGTGAAAGTGCACAGTGATGCACTTTTCTCCCAGCAAATACACTGTTTCTAAGGAACTGGGAACACACTGAGGAGACACTTGTGGGAGCTACTGTGATTAAAACTGAGCTTCCCTACGCACAGGGAAGCAGAAGAAATGCTGATTTCATCAAGCCCAGTTACATACTCAGAATCTGTACTACTGCGCAAATAGGCATGTCTCTGTAGGCAAAAAACTCATTTCTCACAAAGTTGCCCAAATGCATTTCAGAAGTGTGCAACTTGTTCCCTGAGTTAGAAAACGTCGAGAAACGTTCGTTTCTGCTAGTGCTGTGCTTCTACACATGTGTTTGCTGAACGGTGAAAGCGCACAGTAATGCACTTTTCTCCCAGCAAATACACTGTTTCTAAGGAACTGGGAACACACTGAGGAGACACTTGTGGGAGCTACTGTGACTAAAACTGAGCTTCCCTACGCACAGGGAAGCAAGAGAAATGCTGATTTCATCAAGCCCAGTTACATACTCAGAATCTGTACTACTGCGCAAATAGGCATGTCTCTGTAGGCAAAAAACTCATTTCTGACAAAGTTGCCCAAATGCATCTCAGAAGTGTGCAACTTGTTCCCTGAGTTAGAAAACGTCGAGAAACGGTCGTTTCTGCTAGCGCTGTGCTTCTACACATGTATTTGCTGAACGGTAAAAGCGCACAGTAATGCACTTTTCTCCCAGCAAATACACTGTTTCTAAGGAAATGGGAACACACTGAGGAGACACTTGTGGGAGCTACTGTGACTAAAACTGAGCTTCCCTACGCACAGGGAAGCAAGATAAATGCTGATTTCATCATGACCAGGTACATACTCAGAATCTGTACTACCTCGCAAATAGGCATGTCTCTGTAGGCAAAAAACTCATTTCTGACAAAGTTGCCCAAATGCATCTCAGAAGTGTGCAACTTGTTCCCTGAGTTAGAAAACGTCGAGAAACGGTCGTTTCTGCTAGCGCTGTGCTTCTACACATGTATTTGCTGAACGGTGAAAGCGCACAGTGATGCACTTTTCTCCCAGCAAATACACTGTTTCTAAGGAAATGGGAACACACTGAGGAGACACTTGTGGGAGCTACTGTGACTAAAACTGAGCTTCCCTACGCACAGGGAAGCAAGAGAAATGCTGATTTCATCAAGCCCAGTTACATACTCAGAATCTGTACTACTGCGCAAATAGGCATGTCTCTGTAGGCAAAAAACTCATTTCTGACAAAGTTGCCCAAATGCATCTCAGAAGTGTGCAACTTGTTCCCTGAGTTAGAAAACGTCGAGAAACGTTCGTTTCTGCTAGCGCTGTGCTTCTACACATGTATTTGCTGAACGGTGAAAGCGCACAGTAATGCACTTTTCTCCCAGCAAATACACTGTTTCTAAGGAAATGGGAACACACTGAGGAGACACTTGTGGGAGCTACTGTGACTAAAACTGAGCTTCCCTACGCACAGGGAAGCAAGAGAAATGCTGATTTCATCAAGCGCAGTTACATACTCAGAATCTGTACTACTGCGCAAATAGGCATGTCTCTGTAGGCAAAAAACTCATTTCTGACAAAGTTGCCCAAATGCATCTCAGAAGTGTGCAACTTGTTCCCTGAGTTAGAAAACGTCGAGAAACGGTCGTTTCTGCTAGCGCTGTGCTTCTACACATGTATTTGCTGAACGGTGAAAGCGCACAGTAATGCACTTTTCTCCCAGCAAATACACTGTTTCTAAGGAAATGGGAACACACTGAGGAGACACTTGTGGGAGCTACTGTGACTAAAACTGAGCTTCCCTACGCACAGGGAAGCAAGAGAAATGCTGATTTCATCAAGCCCAGTTACATACTCAGAATCTGTACTACTGCGCAAATAGGCATGTCTCTGTAGGCAAAAAACTCATTTCTGACAAAGTTGCCCAAATGCATCTCAGAAGTGTGCAACTTGTTCCCTGAGTTAGAAAACGTCGAGAAACGGTCGTTTCTGCTAGCGCTGTGCTTCTACACATGTATTTGCTGAACGGTGAAAGCGCACAGTAATGCACTTTTCTCCCAGCAAATACACTGTTCCTAAGGAAATGGGAACACACTGAGGAGACACTTGTGGGAGCTACTGTGACTAAAACTGAGCTTCCCTACGCACAGGGAAGCAAGAGAAATGCTGATTTCTTCAAACCGAGTTACATACTCAGAATCTGTACTACTGCGCAAATAGGCATGTCTCTGTAGGCAAAAAACTCATTTCTCACAAAGTTGCCCAAATGCATCTCAGAAGTGTGCAACTTGTTCCCTGAGTTAGAAAACGTCGAGAAACGTTCGTTTCTGCTAGCGCTGTGCTTCTACACATGTATTTGCTGAACGGTGAAAGCGCACAGTAATGCACTTTTCTCCCAGCAAATACACTGTTTCTAAGGAAATGGGAACACACTGAGGAGACACTTGTGGGAGCTACTGTGACTAAAACTGAGCTTCCCTACGCACAGGGAAGCAAGAGAAATGCTGATTTCATCAGGCCCAGGTACATACTCAGAATCTGTACTACTGCGCAAATAGGCATGTCTCTGTAGGCAAAAAACTCATTTCTGACAAAGTTGCCCAAATGCATCTCAGAAGTGTGCAACTTGTTCCCTGAGTTAGAAAACGTCGAGAAACGGTCGTTTCTGCTAGCGCTGTGCTTCTACACATGTATTTGCTGAACGGTGAAAGCGCACAGTAATGCACTTTTCTCCCAGCAAATACACTGTTTCTAAGGAAATGGGAACACACTGAGGAGACACTTGTGGGAGCTACTATGACTAAAACTGAGCTTCCCTACGCACAGGGAAGCAAGAGAAATGCTGATTTCATCATGACCAGGTACATACTCAGAATCTGTACTACTGCGCAAATAGGCATGTCTCTGTAGGCAAAAAACTCATTTCTGACAAAGTTGCCCAAATGCATCTCAGAAGTGTGCAACTTGTTCCCTGAGTTAGAAAACGTCGAGAAACGTTCGTTTCTGCTAGCGCTGTGCTTCTACACATGTATTTGCTGAACGGTGAAAGCGCACAGTAATGCACTTTTCTCCCAGAAAAATACACTGTTTCTAAGGAAATGGGAACACACTGAGGAGACACTTGTGGGAGCTTCTGTGACTAAAACTGAGCTTCCCTACGCACAGGGAAGCAGGAGAAATGCTGATTTCATCAGGCCCAGGTACATACTCAGAATCTGTACTACTGCGCAAATAGGCATGTCTCTGTAGGCAAAAAACTCATTTCTGACAAAGTTGCCCAAATGCATCTCAGAAGTGTGCAACTTGTTCCCTGAGTTAGAAAACGTCGAGAAACGTTCGTTTCTGCTAGCGCTGTGCTTCTACACATGTATTTGCTGAACGGTGAAAGCGCACAGTAATGCACTTTTCTCCCAGCAAATACACTGTTTCTAAGGGACTGGGAACACACTGAGGAGACACTTGTGGGAGCTACTGTGACTAAAACTGAGCTTCGCTAATTACAGGGAAGCAAGAGAAATGCTGATTTCATCAAGCGCAGTTACATACTCAGAATCTGTACTACTGCGCAAATAGGCATGTCTCTGTAGGCAAAAAACTCATTTCTGACAAAGTTGCCCAAATGCATCTCAGAAGTGTGCAACTTGTTCCCTGAGTTTGAAAACGTCGAGAAACGTTCGTTTCTGCTAGCGCTGTGCTTCTACACATGTATTTGCTGAACGGTGAAAGCGCACAGTAATGCACTTTTCTCCCAGCAAATACACTGTTTCTAAGGAAATGGGAACACACTGAGGAGACACTTGTGGGAGCTACTGTGACTAAAACTGAGCTTCCCTACGCACAGGGAAGCAAGAGAAATGCTGATTTCATCATGACCAGGTACATACTCAGAATCTGTACTACTGCGCAAATAGGCATGTCTCTGTAGGCAAAAAACTCATTTCTGACAAAGTTGCCCAAATGCATCTCAGAAGTGTGCAACTTGTTCCCTGAGTTAGAAAACGTCGAGAAACGGTCGTTTCTGCTAGCGCTGTGCTTCTACACATGTATTTGCTGAACGGTGAAAGCGCACAGTAATGCACTTTTCTCCCAGCAAATACACTGTTTCTAAGGAAATGGGAACACACTGAGGAGACACTTGTGGGAGCTACTGTGACTAAAACTGAGCTTCCCTACGCACAGGGAAGCAAGGGAAATGCTGATTTCATCAAGCCCAGGTACATACTCAGAATCTGTACTACTGCGCAAATAGGCATGTCTCTGTAGGCAAAAAACTCATTTCTGACAAAGTTGCCCAAATGCATCTCAGAAGTGTGCAACTTGTTCCCTGAGTTAGAAAACGTCGAGAAACGTTCGTTTCTGCTAGCGCTGTGCTTCTACACATGTATTTCCTGAACGGTGAAAGCGCACAGTAATGCACTTTTCTCCCAGCAAATACACTGTTTCTAAGGAAATGGGAACACACTGAGGAGACACTTGTGGGAGCTACTGTGACTAAAACTGAGCTTCCCTACGCACAGGGAAGCAAGAGAAATGCTGATTTCATCAAGCCCAGGTACATACTCAGAATCTGTACTACTGCGCAAATAGGCATGTCTCTGTAGGCAAAAAACTTATTTCGGACAAAGTTGCCCAAATGCATCTCATAAGTGTGCAACTTGTTCCCTGAGATAGAAAACGTCGAGAAACGGTCGTTTCTGCTAGCGCTGTGCTTCTACACATGTATTTGCTGAACGGTGAAAGCGCACAGTAATGCACTTTTCTCCCAGCAAATACACTGTTTCTAAGGAAATGGGAACACACTGAGGAGACACTTGTGGGAGCTACTGTGACTAAAACTGAGCTTCCCTACGCACAGGGAAGCAAGAGAAATGCTGATTTCATCAAGCGCAGTTACATACTCAGAATCTGTACTACTGCGCAAATAGGCATGTCTCTGTAGGCAAAAAACTCATTTCTGACAAAGTTGCCCAAATGCATCTCAGAAGTGTGCAACTTGTTCCCTGAGTTTGAAAACGTCGAGAAACGGTCGTTTCTGCTAGCGCTGTGCTTCTACACATGTATTTGCTGAACGGTGAAAGCGCACAGTAATGCACTTTTCTCCCAGCAAATACACTGTTTCTAAGGAAATGGGAACACACTGAGGAGACACTTGTGGGAGCTACTGTGACTAAAACTGAGCTTCCCTACGCACAGGGAAGCAAGAGAAATGCTGATTTCATCATGACCAGGTACATACTCAGAATCTGTACTACTGCGCAAATAGGCATGTCTCTGTAGGCAAAAAACTCATTTCTGACAAAGTTGCCCAAATGCATCTCAGAAGTGTGCAACTTGTTCCCTGAGTTAGAAAACGTCGAGAAACGGTCGTTTCTGCTAGCGCTGTGCTTCTACACATGTATTTGCTGAACGGTGAAAGCGCACAGTAATGCACTTTTCTCCCAGCAAATGCACTGTTTCTAAGGAAATGGGAACACACTGAGGAGACACTTGTGGGAGCTACTGTGACTAAAACTGAGCTTCCCTACGCACAGGGAAGCAGGAGAAATGCTGATTTCATCAAGCCCAGGTACATACTCAGAATCTGTACTACTGCGCAAATAGGCATGTCTCTGTAGGCAAAAAACTCATTTCGGACAAAGTTGCCCAAAGGCATCTCAGAAGTGTGCCACTTATTCCCTGAGTTAGAAAACATCGAGAAACGGTCGTTTCAGCTAGCGCTGTGCTTCTACACATGTATTTGCTGAACGGTGAAAGCGCACAGTAATGCACTTTTCTCCCAGCAAATACACTGTTTCTAAGGAACTGGGAACACACTGAGGAGACACTTGTGGGAGCTACTGTGACTAAAACTGAGCTTCCCTACGCACAGAGAAGCAAGAGAAATGCTGATTTCATCAAGCCCAGTTACATACTCAGAATCTGTACTACTGCGCAAATAGGCATGTCTCTGTAGGCAAAAAACTCATTTCTGACAAAGTTGCCCAAATGCATCTCAGAAGTGTGCAACTTGTTCCCTTAGTTAGAAAACGTCGAGAAACGGTCGTTTCTGCTAGCGCTGTGCTTCTACACATGTATTTGCTGAACGGTGAAAGCGCACAGTAATGCACTTTTCTCCCAGCAAATACACTGTTCCTAAGGAAATGGGAACACACTGAGGAGACACTTGTGGGAGCTACTGTGACTAAAACTGAGCTTCCCTACGCACAGGGAAGCAAGAGAAATGCTGATTTCTTCAAACCGAGTTACATACTCAGAATCTGTACTACTGCGCAAATAGGCATGTCTCTGTAGGCAAAAAACTCATTTCTCACAAAGTTGCCCAAATGCATCTCAGAAGTGTGCAACTTGTTCCCTGAGTTAGAAAACGTCGAGAAACGTTCGTTTCTGCTAGCGCTGTGCTTCTACACATGTATTTGCTGAACGGTGAAAGCGCACAGTAATGCACTTTTCTCCCAGAAAAATACACTGTTTCTAAGGAAATGGGAACACACTGAGGAGACACTTGTGGGAGCTTCTGTGACTAAAACTGAGCTTCCCTACGCACAGGGAAGCAGGAGAAATGCTGATTTCATCAGGCCCAGGTACATACTCAGAATCTGTACTACTGCGCAAATAGGCATGTCTCTGTAGGCAAAAAACTCATTTCTGACAAAGTTGCCCAAATGCATCTCAGAAGTGTGCAACTTGTTCCCTGAGTTAGAAAACGTCGAGAAACGTCCGTTTCTGCTAGCGCTGTGCTTCTACACATGTATTTGCTGAACGGTGAAAGCGCACAGTAATGCACTTTTCTCCCAGCAAATACACTGTTTCTAAGGGACTGGGAACACACTGAGGAGACACTTGTGGGAGCTACTGTGACTAAAACTGAGCTTCGCTAATCACAGGGAAGCAAGAGAAATGCTGATTTCATCAAGCGCAGTTACATACTCAGAATCTGTACTACTGCGCAAATAGGCATGTCTCTGTAGGCAAAAAACTCATTTCTGACAAAGTTGCCCAAATGCATCTCAGAAGTGTGCAACTTGTTCCCTGAGTTTGAAAACGTCGAGAAACGGTCGTTTCTGCTAGCGCTGTGCTTCTACACATGTATTTGCTGAACGGTGAAAGCGCACAGTAATGCACTTTTCTCCCAGCAAATACACTGTTTCTAAGGAAATGGGAACACTGAGGAGACACTTGTGGGAGCTACTGTGACTAAAACTGAGCTTCCCTACGCACAGGGAAGCAAGAGAAATGCTGATTTCATCAAGCCCAGTTACATACTCAGAATCTGTACTACTGTGCAAATAGGCATGTCTCTGTAGGCAAAAAACTCATTTCTGACAAAGTTGCCCAAATGCATCTCAGAAGTGTGCAACTTGTTCCCTGAGTTAGAAAACGTCGAGAAACGTTCGTTTCTGCTAGCGCTGTGCTTCTACACATGTATTTGCTGAACGGTGAAAGCGCACAGTAACGCACTTTTCTCCCAGCAACTACACTGTTTCTAAGGAAATGGGAACACACTGAGGAGACACTTGTGGGAGCTACTGTGACTAAAACTGAGCTTCCCTACGCACAGGGAAGCAAGAGAAATGCTGATTTCATCATGACCAGGTACATACTCAGAATCGGTACTACTGCGCAAATAGGCATGTCTCTGTAGGCAAAAAACTCATTTCTGACAAAGTTGCCCAAATGCATCTCAGAAGTGTGCAACTTGTTCCCTGAGTTAGAAAACGTCGAGAAACGGTCGTTTCTGCTAGCGCTGTGCTTCTACACATGTATTTGCTGAACGGTGAAAGCGCACAGTAATGCACTTTTCTCCCAGCAAATACACTGTTTCTAAGGAAATGGGAACACACTGAGGAGACACTTGTGGGAGCTACTGTGACTAAAACTGAGCTTCCCTACGCACAGGGAAGGAAGAGAAATGCTGATTTCATCAAGCCCAGGTACATACTCAGAATCTGTACTACTGCGCAAATAGGCATGTCTCTGTAGGCAAAAAACTCATTTCTGACAAAGTTGCCCAAATGCATCTCAGAAGTGTGCAACTTGTTCCCTGAGTTAGAAAACGTCGAGAAACGTTCGTTTCTGCTAGCGCTGTGCTTCTACACATGTATTTGCTGAACGGTGAAAGCGCACAGTAATGCACTTTTCTCCCAGCAAATACACTGTTTCTAAGGAAATGGGAACACACTGAGGAGACACTTGTGGGAGCTACTGTGACTAAAACTGAGCTTCCCTACGCACAGGGAAGCAAGAGAAATGCTGATTTCATCATGACCAGGTACATACTCAGAATCTGTACTACTGCGCAAATAGGCATGTCTCTGTAGGCAAAAAACTCATTTCTGACAAAGTTGCCCAAATGCATCTCAGAAGTGTGCAACTTGTTCCCTGAGTTAGAAAACGTCGAGAAACGGTCGTTTCTGCTAGCGCTGTGCTTCTACACATGTATTTGCTGAACGGTGAAAGCGCACAGTAATGCACTTTTCTCCCAGCAAATACACTGTTTCTAAGGAAATGGGAACACACTGAGGAGACACTTGTGGGAGCTACTGTGACTAAAACTGAGCTTCCCTACGCACAGGGAAGCAAGAGAAATGCTGATTTCATCAAGCCCAGGTACATACTCAGAATCTGTACTACTGCGCAAATAGGCATGTCTCTGTAGGCAAAAAACTCATTTCTGACAAAGTTGCCCAAATGCATCTCAGAAGTGTGCAACTTGTTCCCTGAGTTAGAAAACGTCGAGAAACGTTCGTTTCTGCTAGCGCTGTGCTTCTACACATGTATTTCCTGAACGGTGAAAGCGCACAGTAATGCACTTTTCTCCCAGCAAATACACTGTTTCTAAGGAAATGGGAACACACTGAGGAGACACTTGTGGGAGCTACTGTGACTAAAACTGAGCTTCCCTACGCACAGGGAAGCAAGAGAAATGCTGATTTCATCAAGCCCAGGTACATACTCAGAATCTGTACTACTGCGCAAATAGGCATGTCTCTGTAGGCAAAAAACTTATTTCGGACAAAGTTGCCCAAATGCATCTCATAAGTGTGCAACTTGTTCCCTGAGATAGAAAACGTCGAGAAACGGTCGTTTCTGCTAGCGCTGTGCTTCTACACATGTATTTGCTGAACGGTGAAAGCGCACAGTAATGCACTTTTCTCCTAGCAAATACACTGTTTCTAAGGAAATGGGAACACACTGAGGAGACACTTGTGGGAGCTACTGTGACTAAAACTGAGCTTCCCTACGCACAGGGAAGCAAGAGAAATGCTGATTTCATCAAGCGCAGTTACATACTCAGAATCTGTACTACTGCGCAAATAGGCATGTCTCTGTAGGCAAAAAACTCATTTCTGACAAAGTTGCCCAAATGCATCTCAGAAGTGTGCAACTTGTTCCCTGAGTTTGAAAACGTCGAGAAACGGTCGTTTCTGCTAGCGCTGTGCTTCTACACATGTATTTGCTGAACGGTGAAAGCGCACAGTAATGCACTTTTCTCCCAGCAAATACACTGTTTCTAAGGAAATGGGAACACACTGAGGAGACACTTGTGGGAGCTACTGTGACTAAAACTGAGCTTCCCTACGCACAGGGAAGCAAGAGAAATGCTGATTTCATCATGACCAGGTACATACTCAGAATCTGTACTACTGCGCAAATAGGCATGTCTCTGTAGGCAAAAAACTCATTTCTGACAAAGTTGCCCAAATGCATCTCAGAAGTGTGCAACTTGTTCCCTGAGTTAGAAAACGTCGAGAAACGGTCGTTTCTGCTAGCGCTGTGCTTCTACACATGTATTTGCTGAACGGTGAAAGCGCACAGTAATGCACTTTTCTCCCAGCAAATGCACTGTTTCTAAGGAAATGGGAACACACTGAGGAGACACTTGTGGGAGCTACTGTGACTAAAACTGAGCTTCCCTACGCACAGGGAAGCAGGAGAAATGCTGATTTCATCAAGCCCAGGTACATACTCAGAATCTGTACTACTGCGCAAATAGGCATGTCTCTGTAGGCAAAAAACTCATTTCGGACAAAGTTGCCCAAAGGCATCTCAGAAGTGTGCCACTTATTCCCTGAGTTAGAAAACATCGAGAAACGGTCGTTTCAGCTAGCGCTGTGCTTCTACACATGTATTTGCTGAACGGTGAAAGCGCACAGTAATGCACTTTTCTCCCAGCAAATACACTGTTTCTAAGGAAATGGGAACACACTGAGGAGACACTTGTGGGAGCTACTGTGACTAAAACTGAGCTTCCCTACGCACTGGGAAGCAAGAGAAATGCTGATTTCATCAAGCCCAGTTACATACTCAGAATCTGTACTACTGCGCAAATAGGCATGTCTCTGTAGGCAAAAAACTCATTTCTGACAAAGTTGCCCAAATGCATCTCAGAAGTGTGCAACTTGTTCCCTGAGTTAGAAAACGTTGAGAAACGTTCGTTTCTGCTAGCGCTGTGCTTCTACACATGTATTTGCTGAACGGTGAAAGCGCACAGTAATGCACTTTTCTCCCAGCAAATACACTGTTTCTAAGGAAATGGGAACACACTGAGGAGACACTTGTGGGAGCTACTGTGACTAAAACTGAGCTTCCCTACGCACAGGGAAGCAAGAGAAATGCTGATTTCATCATGACCAGGTACATACTCAGAATCTGTACTACTGCGCAAATAGGTATGTCTCTGTAGGCAAAAAACTCATTTCTGACAAAGTTGCCCAAATGCATCTCAGAAGTGTGCAACTTGTTCCCTGAGTTAGAAAACGTCGAGAAACGTTCGTTTCTGCTAGCGCTGTGCTTCTACACATGTATTTGCTGAACGGTGAAAGCGCACAGTAATGCACTTTTCTCCCAGAAAATACACTGTTTCTAAGGAAATGGGAACACACTGAGGAGACACTTGTGGGAGATACTGTGACTAAAACTGAGCTTCCCTACGCACAGGGAAGCAAGAGAAATGCTGATTTCATCAAGCCCAGGTACATACTCAGAATCTGTACTACTGCGCAAATAGGCATGTCTCTGTAGGCAAAAAACTCATTTCGGACAAAGTTGCCCAAATGCATCTCAGAAGTGTGCCACTTATTCCCTAAGTTAGAAAACATCGAGAAACGGTCGTTTCAGCTAGCGCTGTGCTTCTACACATGTATTTGCTGAACGGTGAAAGCGCACAGTGATACACTTTTCTCCCATCAAATACACTGTTTGTAAGGAACTGGGAACACACTGAGGAGACACTTGTGGGAGCTACTGTGACTAAAACTGAGCTTCCCTACGCACAGGGAAGCAAGAGAAATGCTGATTTCATCAAGCCCAGTTACATACTCAGAATCTGTACTACTGCGCAAATAGGCATGTCTCTGTAGGCAAAAAACTCATTTCTGACAAAGTTGCCCAAATGCATCTCAGAAGTGTGCAACTTGTTCCCTGAGTTAGAAAACGTCGAGAAACGTTCGTTTCTGCTAGCGCTGTGCTTCTACACATGTGTTTGCTGAACGGTGAAAGCGCACAGTAATGCACTTTTCTCCCAGCAAATACACTGTTTCTAAGGAAATGGGAACACACTGAGGAGACACTTGTGGGAGCTACAGTGACTAAAACTGAGCTTCCCTACGCACAGGGAAGCAGGAGAAATGCTGATTTCATCAAGCCCAGGTACATACTCAGAATCTGTACTACTGCGCAAATAGGCATGTCTCTGTAGGCAAAAAACTCATTTCGGACAAAGTTGCCCAAATGCATCTCAGAAGTGTGCCACTTATTCCCTGAGTTAGAAAACGTCGAGAAACGGACGTTTCAGCTAGCGCTGTGCTTCTACACATGTATTTGCTGAACGGTGAAAGCGCACAGTAATGCACTTTTCTCCCAGCAAATACACTGTTTCTAAGGAAATGGGAACACACTGAGGAGACACTTGTGGGAGCTACTGTGACTAAAACTGAGCTTCCCTACGCACAGGGAAGCAAGAGAAATGCTGATTTCATCAAGCCCAGTTACATACTCAGAATCTGTACTACTGCGCAAACAGGCATGTCTCTGTAGGCAAAAAACTCATTTCTGACAAAGTTGCCCAAATGCATCTCAGAAGTGTGCAACTTGTTCCCTGAGTTAGAAAACGTCGAGAAACGTTCGTTTCTGCTAGCGCTGTGCTTCTACACATGTATTTGCTGAACGGTGAAAGCGCACAGTAATGCACTTTTCTCCCAGCAAATACACTGTTTCTAAGGAAATGGGAACACACTGAGGAGACACTTGTGGGAGCTACTGTGACTAAAACTGAGCTTCCCTACGCACAGGGAAGCAAGAGAAATGCTGATTTCATCATGACCAGGTACATACTCAGAATCTGTACTACTGCGCAAATAGGCATGTCTCTGTAGGCAAAAACCGCATTTCTGACAAAGTTGCCCAAATGCATCTCAGAAGTGTGCAACTTGTTCCCTGAGTTAGAAAACGTCGAGAAACGTTCGTTTCTGCTAGCGCTTTGCTTCTACACATGTATTTGCTGAACGGTGAAAGCGCACAGTAATGCACTTTTCTCCCAGCAAATACACTGTTTCTAAGGAAATGGGAACACACTGAGGAGACACTTGTGGGAGCTACTGTGACTAAAACTGAGCTTCCCTACGCACAGGGAAGCAAGAGAAATGCTGATTTCATCATGACCAGGTACATACTCAGAATCTGTACTACTGCGCAAATAGGCATGTCTCTGTAGGCAAAAAACTCATTTCTGACAAAGTTGCCCAAATGCATCTCAGAAGTGTGCAACTTGTTCCCTGAGTTAGAAAACGTCGAGAAACGGTCGTTTCTGCTAGCGCTGTGCTTCTACACATGTATTTCCTGAACGGTGAAAGCGCACAGTAATGCACTTTTCTCCCAGCAAATACACTGTTTCTAAGGAAATGGGAACACACTGAGGAGACACTTGTGGGAGCTACTGTGACTAAAACTGAGCTTCCCTACGCACAGGGAAGCAAGAGAAATGCTGATTTCATCAAGCCCAGTTACATACTCAGAATCTGTACTACTGCGCAAATAGGCATGTCTCTGTAGGCAAAAAACTCATTTCTGACAAAGTTGCCCAAATGCATCTCAGAATTGTGCAACTTGTTCCCTGAGTTAGAAAACGTCGAGAAACGTTCGTTTCTGCTAGCGCTGTGCTTCTACACATGTATTTGCTGAACGGTGAAAGCGCACAGTAATGCACTTTTCTCCCAGCAAATACACTGTTTCTAAGGAAATGGGAACACACTGAGGAGACACTTGTGGGAGCTACTGTGACTAAAACTGAGCTTCCCTACGCACAGGGAAGCAAGAGAAATGCTGATTTCATCAAGCCCAGTTACATACTCAGAATCTGTACTACTGCGCAAATAGGCATGTCTCTGTAGGCAAAAAACTCATTTCTGACAAAGTTGCCCAAATGCATCTCAGAAGTGTGCAACTTGTTCCCTGAGTTTGAAAACGTCGAGAAACGGTCGTTTCTGCTAGCGCTGTGCTTCTACACATGTATTTGCTGAACGGTGAAAGCGCACAGTAATGCACTTTTCTCCCAGCAAATACACTGTTTCTAAGGAAATGGGAACACACTGAGGAGACACTTGTGGGAGCTACTGTGACTAAAACTGAGCTTCCCTACGCACAGGGAAGCAAGAGAAATGCTGATTTCATCAAGCCCAGTTACATACTCAGAATCTGTACTACTGTGCAAATAGGCATGTCTCTGTAGGCAAAAAACTCATTTCTGACAAAGTTGCCCAAATGCATCTCAGAAGTGTGCAACTTGTTCCCTGAGTTAGAAAACGTCGAGAAACGTTCGTTTCTGCTAGCGCTGTGCTTCTACACATGTATTTGCTGAACGGTGAAAGCGCACAGTAACGCACTTTTCTCCCAGCAAATACACTGTTTCTAAGGAAATGGGAACACACTGAGGAGACACTTGTGGGAGCTACTGTGACTAAAACTGAGCTTCCCTACGCACAGGGAAGCAAGAGAAATGCTGATTTCATCATGACCAGGTACATACTCAGAATCGGTACTACTGCGCAAATAGGCATGTCTCTGTAGGCAAAAAACTCATTTCTGACAAAGTTGCCCAAATGCATCTCAGAAGTGTGCAACTTGTTCCCTGAGTTAGAAAACGTCGAGAAACGGTCGTTTCTGCTAGCGCTGTGCTTCTACACATGTATTTGCTGAACGGTGAAAGCGCACAGTAATGCACTTTTCTCCCAGCAAATACACTGTTTCTAAGGAAATGGGAACACACTGAGGAGACACTTGTGGGAGCTACTGTGACTAAAACTGAGCTTCCCTACGCACAGGGAAGGAAGAGAAATGCTGATTTCATCAAGCCCAGGTACATACTCAGAATCTGTACTACTGTGCAAATAGGCATGTCTCTGTAGGCAAAAAACTCATTTCTGACAAAGTTGCCCAAATGCATCTCAGAAGTGTGCAACTTGTTCCCTGAGTTAGAAAACGTCGAGAAACGTTCGTTTCTGCTAGCGCTGTGCTTCTACACATGTATTTGCTGAACGGTGAAAGCGCACAGTAACGCACTTTTCTCCCAGCAAATACACTGTTTCTAAGGAAATGGGAACACACTGAGGAGACACTTGTGGGAGCTACTGTGACTAAAACTGAGCTTCCCTACGCACAGGGAAGCAAGAGAAATGCTGATTTCATCATGACCAGGTACATACTCAGAATCGGTACTACTGCGCAAATAGGCATGTCTCTGTAGGCAAAAAACTCATTTCTGACAAAGTTGCCCAAATGCATCTCAGAAGTGTGCAACTTGTTCCCTGAGTTAGAAAACGTCGAGAAACGGTCGTTTCTGCTAGCGCTGTGCTTCTACACATGTATTTGCTGAACGGTGAAAGCGCACAGTAATGCACTTTTCTCCCAGCAAATACACTGTTTCTAAGGAAATGGGAACACACTGAGGAGACACTTGTGGGAGCTACTGTGACTAAAACTGAGCTTCCCTACGCACAGGGAAGGAAGAGAAATGCTGATTTCATCAAGCCCAGGTACATACTCAGAATCTGTACTACTGCGCAAATAGGCATGTCTCTGTAGGCAAAAAACTCATTTCTGACAAAGTTGCCCAAATGCATCTCAGAAGTGTGCAACTTGTTCCCTGAGTTAGAAAACGTCGAGAAACGTTCGTTTCTGCTAGCGCTGTGCTTCTACACATGTATTTGCTGAACGGTGAAAGCGCACAGTAATGCACTTTTCTCCCAGCAAATACACTGTTTCTAAGGAAATGGGAACACACTGAGGAGACACTTGTGGGAGCTACTGTGACTAAAACTGAGCTTCCCTACGCACAGGGAAGCAAGAGAAATGCTGATTTCATCATGACCAGGTACATACTCAGAATCTGTATCTGCGCAAATAGGCATGTCTCTGTAGGCAAAAAACTCATTTCTGACAAAGTTGCCCAAATGCATCTCAGAAGTGTGCAACTTGTTCCCTGAGTTAGAAAACGTCGAGAAACGGTCGTTTCTGCTAGCGCTGTGCTTCTACACATGTATTTGCTGAACGGTGAAAGCGCACAGTAATGCACTTTTCTCCCAGCAAATACACTGTTTCTAAGGAAATGGGAACACACTGAGGAGACACTTGTGGGAGCTACTGTGACTAAAACTGAGCTTCCCTACGCACAGGGAAGCAAGAGAAATGCTGATTTCATCAAGCCCAGGTACATACTCAGAATCTGTACTACTGCGCAAATAGGCATGTCTCTGTAGGCAAAAAACTCATTTCTGACAAAGTTGCCCAAATGCATCTCAGAAGTGTGCAACTTGTTCCCTGAGTTAGAAAACGTCGAGAAACGTTCGTTTCTGCTAGCGCTGTGCTTCTACACATGTATTTGCTGAACGGTGAAAGCGCACAGTAATGCACTTTTCTCCCAGCAAATACACTGTTTCTAAGGAAATGGGAACACACTGAGGAGACACTTGTGGGAGCTACTGTGACTAAAACTGAGCTTCCCTACGCACAGGGAAGCAAGAGAAATGCTGATTTCATCATGACCAGGTACATACTCAGAATCTGTACTACTGCGCAAATAGGCATGTCTCTGTAGGCAAAAAACTCATTTCTGACAAAGTTGCCCAAATGCATCTCAGAAGTGTGCAACTTGTTCCCTGAGTTAGAAAACGTCGAGAAACGGTCGTTTCTGCTAGCGCTGTGCTTCTACACATGTATTTGCTGAACGGTGAAAGCGCACAGTAATGCACTTTTCTCCCAGCAAATGCACTGTTTCTAAGGAAATGGGAACACACTGAGGAGACACTTGTGGGAGCTACTGTGACTAAAACTGAGCTTCCCTACGCACTGGGAAGCAAGAGAAATGCTGATTTCATCAAGCCCAGTTACATACTCAGAATCTGTACTACTGCGCAAATAGGCATGTCTCTGTAGGCAAAAAACTCATTTCTGACAAAGTTGCCCAAATGCATCTCAGAAGTGTGCAACTTGTTCCCTGAGTTAGAAAACGTTGAGAAACGTTCGTTTCTGCTAGCGCTGTGCTTCTACACATGTATTTGCTGAACGGTGAAAGCGCACAGTAATGCACTTTTCTCCCAGCAAATACACTGTTTCTAAGGAAATGGGAACACACTGAGGAGACAATTGTGGGAGATACTGTGACTAAAACTGAGCTTCCCTACGCACAGGGAAGCAAGAGAAATGCTGATTTCATCAAGCCCAGGTACATACTCAGAATCTGTACTACTGCGCAAATAGGCATGTCTCTGTAGGCAAAAAACTCATTTCGGACAAAGTTGCCCAAATGCATCTCAGAAGTGTGCCACTTATTCCCTAAGTTAGAAAACATCGAGAAACGGTCGTTTCAGCTAGCGCTGTGCTTCTACACATGTATTTGCTGAACGGTGAAAGCGCACAGTGATACACTTTTCTCCCATCAAATACACTGTTTGTAAGGAACTGGGAACACACTGAGGAGACACTTGTGGGAGCTACTGTGACTAAAACTGAGCTTCCCTACGCACAGGGAAGCAAGAGAAATGCTGATTTCATCAAGCCCAGTTACATACTCAGAATCTGTACTACTGCGCAAATAGGCATGTCTCTGTAGGCAAAAAACTCATTTCTGACAAAGTTGCCCAAATGCATCTCAGAAGTGTGCAACTTGTTCCCTGAGTTAGAAAACGTCGAGAAACGTTCGTTTCTCCTAGCGCTGTGCTTCTACACATGTGTTTGCTGAACGGTGAAAGCGCACAGTAATGCACTTTTCTCCCAGCAAATACACTGTTTCTAAGGAAATGGGAACACACTGAGGAGACACTTGTGGGAGCTACAGTGACTAAAACTGAGCTTCCCTACGCACAGGGAAGCAGGAGAAATGCTGATTTCATCAAGCCCAGGTACATACTCAGAATCTGTACTACTGCGCAAATAGGCATGTCTCTGTAGGCAAAAAACTCATTTCGGACAAAGTTGCCCAAATGCATCTCAGAAGTGTGCCACTTATTCCCTGAGTTAGAAAACGTCGAGAAACGGACGTTTCAGCTAGCGCTGTGCTTCTACACATGTATTTGCTGAACGGTGAAAGCGCACAGTAATGCACTTTTCTCCCAGCAAATACACTGTTTCTAAGGAAATGGGAACACACTGAGGAGACACTTGTGGGAGCTACTGTGACTAAAACTGAGCTTCCCTACGCACAGGGAAGCAAGAGAAATGCTGATTTCATCAAGCCCAGTTACATACTCAGAATCTGTACTACTGCGCAAACAGGCATGTCTCTGTAGGCAAAAAACTCATTTCTGACAAAGTTGCCCAAATGCATCTCAGAAGTGTGCAACTTGTTCCCTGAGTTAGAAAACGTCGAGAAACGTTCGTTTCTGCTAGCGCTGTGCTTCTACACATGTATTTGCTGAACGGTGAAAGCACACAGTAATGCACTTTTCTCCCAGCAAATACACTGTTTCTAAGGAAATGGGAACACACTGAGGAGACACTTGTGGGAGCTACTGTGACTAAAACTGAGCTTCCCTACGCACAGGGAAGCAAGAGAAATGCTGATTTCATCATGACCAGGTACATACTCAGAATCTGTACTACTGCGCAAATAGGCATGTCTCTGTAGGCAAAAACCGCATTTCTGACAAAGTTGCCCAAATGCATCTCAGAAGTGTGCAACTTGTTCCCTGAGTTAGAAAACGTCGAGAAACGTTCGTTTCTGCTAGCGCTGTGCTTCTACACATGTATTTCCTGAACGGTGAAAGCGCACAGTAATGCACTTTTCTCCCAGCAAATACACTGTTTCTAAGGAAATGGGAACACACTGAGGAGACACTTGTGGGAGCTACTGTGACTAAAACTGAGCTTCCCTACGCACAGGGAAGCAATAGAAATGCTGATTTCATCAAGCCCAGTTACATACTCAGAATCTGTACTACTGCGCAAATAGGCATGTCTCTGTAGGCAAAAAACTCATTTCGGACAAAGTTGCCCAAATGCATCTCAGAAGTGTGCCACTTATTCCCTAAGTTAGAAAACATCGAGAAACGGTCGTTTCAGCTAGCGCTGTGCTTCTACACATGTATTTGCTGAACGGTGAAAGCGCACAGTGATACACTTTTCTCCCAACAAATACACTGTTTCTAAGGAACTGGGAACACACTGAGGAGACACTTGTGGGAGCTACTGTGACTAAAACTGAGCTTCCCTACGCACAGGGAAGCAAGAGAAATGCTGATTTCATCAAGCCCAGGTACATACTCAGAATCTGTACTACTGCGCAAATAGGCATGTCTCTGTAGGCAAAAAACTCATTTCGGACAAAGTTGCCCAAATGCATCTCAGAAGTGTGCAACTTGTTCCCTGAGATAGAAAACGTCGAGAAACGGTCGTTTCTGCTAGCGCTGTGCTTCTACACATGTATTTGCTGAACGGTGAAAGCGCACAGTAATGCACTTTTCTCCCAGCAAATACACTGTTTCTAAGGAAATGGGAACACACTGAGGAGACACTTGTGGGAGCTACTGTGACTAAAACTGAGCTTCCCTACGCACAGGGAAGCAAGAGAAATGCTGATTTCATCAAGCCCAGTTACATACTCAGAATCTGTACTACTGCGCAAATAGGCATGTCTCTGTAGGCAAAAAACTCATTTCTGACAAAGTTGCCCAAATGCATCTCAGAAGTGTGCAACTTGTTCCCTGAGTTAGAAAACGTCGAGAAACGTTCGTTTCTGCTAGCGCTTTGCTTCTACACATGTATTTGCTGAACGGTGAAAGCGCACAGTAATGCACTTTTCTCCCAGCAAATACACTGTTTCTAAGGAAATGGGAACACACTGAGGAGACACTTGTGGGAGCTACTGTGACTAAAACTGAGCTTCCCTACGCACAGGGAAGCAAGAGAAATGCTGATTTCATCATGACCAGGTACATACTCAGAATCTGTACTACTGCGCAAATAGGCATGTCTCTGTAGGCAAAAAACTCATTTCTGACAAAGTTGCCCAAATGCATCTCAGAAGTGTGCAACTTGTTCCCTGAGTTAGAAAACGTCGAGAAACGGTCGTTTCTGCTAGCGCTGTGCTTCTACACATGTATTTCCTGAACGGTGAAAGCGCACAGTAATGCACTTTTCTCCCAGCAAATACACTGTTTCTAAGGAAATGGGAACACACTGAGGAGACACTTGTGGGAGCTACTGTGACTAAAACTGAGCTTCCCTACGCACAGGGAAGCAAGAGAAATGCTGATTTCATCAAGCCCAGTTACATACTCAGAATCTGTACTACTGCGCAAATAGGCATGTCTCTGTAGGCAAAAAACTCATTTCTGACAAAGTTGCCCAAATGCATCTCAGAATTGTGCAACTTGTTCCCTGAGTTAGAAAACGTCGAGAAACGTTCGTTTCTGCTAGCGCTGTGCTTCTACACATGTATTTGCTGAACGGTGAAAGCGCACAGTAATGCACTTTTCTCCCAGCAAATACACTGTTTCTAAGGAAATGGGAACACACTGAGGAGACACTTGTGGGAGCTACTGTGACTAAAACTGAGCTTCCCTACGCACAGGGAAGCAAGAGAAATGCTGATTTCATCAAGCCCAGTTACATACTCAGAATCTGTACTACTGCGCAAATAGGCATGTCTCTGTAGGCAAAAAACTCATTTCTGACAAAGTTGCCCAAATGCATCTCAGAAGTGTGCAACTTGTTCCCTGAGTTAGAAAACGTCGAGAAACGTTCGTTTCTGCTAGCGCTGTGCTTCTACACATGTATTTGCTGAACGGTGAAAGCGCACAGCAACCCACTTTTCTCCCAGCAAATACACTGTTTCTAAGGAAATGGGAACACACTGAGGAGACACTTGTGGGAGCTACAGTGACTAAAACTGAGCTTCCCTACGCACAGGGAAGCAGGAGAAATGCTGATTTCATCAAGCCCAGGTACATACTCAGAATCTGTACTACTGCGAAAATAGGCATGTCTCTGTAGGCAAAAAACTCATTTCGGACAAAGTTGCCCCAATGCATCTCAGAAGTGTGCCACTTATTCCCTGAGTTAGAAAACATCGAGAAACGGTCGTTTCAGCTAGCGCTGTGCTTCTACACATGTATTTGCTGTACGGTGAAAGCGCACAGTGATACACTTTTCTCCCAACAAATACACTGTTTCTAAGGAACTGGGAACACACTGAGGAGACACTTGTGGGAGCTACTGTGACTAAAACTGAGCTTCCCTACGCACAGGGAAGCAAGAGAAATGCTGATTTCATCAAGCCCAGGTACATACTCAGAATCTGTACTACTGCGCAAATAGGCATGTCTCTGTAGGCAAAAAACTCATTTCGGACAAAGTTGCCCAAATGCATCTCAGAATTGTGCAACTTGTTCCCTGAGTTAGAAAACGTCGAGAAACGTTCGTTTCTGCTAGCGCTGTGCTTCTACACATGTATTTGCTGAACGGTGAAAGCGCACAGTAATGCACTTTTCTCCCAGCAAATACACTGTTTCTAAGGAAATGGGAACACACTGAGGAGACACTTGTGGGAGCTACTGTGACTAAAACTGAGCTTCCCTACGCACAGGGAAGCAAGAGAAATGCTGATTTCATCAAGCCCAGTTACATACTCAGAATCTGTACTACTGCGCAAATAGGCATGTCTCTGTAGGCAAAAAACTCATTTCTGACAAAGTTGCCCAAATGCATCTCAGAAGTGTGCAACTTGTTCCCTGAGTTAGAAAACGTCGAGAAACGTTCGTTTCTGCTAGCGCTGTGCTTCTACACATGTATTTGCTGAACGGTGAAAGCGCACAGCAACCCACTTTTCTCCCAGCAAATACACTGTTTCTAAGGAAATGGGAACACACTGAGGAGACACTTGTGGGAGCTACAGTGACTAAAACTGAGCTTCCCTACGCACAGGGAAGCAGGAGAAATGCTGATTTCATCAAGCCCAGGTACATACTCAGAATCTGTACTACTGCGAAAATAGGCATGTCTCTGTAGGCAAAAAACTCATTTCGGACAAAGTTGCCCAAATGCATCTCAGAAGTGTGCCACTTATTCCCTGAGTTAGAAAACATCGAGAAACGGTCGTTTCAGCTAGCGCTGTGCTTCTACACATGTATTTGCTGTACGGTGAAAGCGCACAGTGATACACTTTTCTCCCAACAAATACACTGTTTCTAAGGAACTGGGAACACACTGAGGAGACACTTGTGGGAGCTACTGTGACTAAAACTGAGCTTCCCTACGCACAGGGAAGCAAGAGAAATGCTGATTTCATCAAGCCCAGGTACATACTCAGAATCTGTACTACTGCGCAAATAGGCATGTCTCTGTAGGCAAAAAACTCATTTCGGACAAAGTTGCCCAAATGCATCTCAGAAGTGTGCAACTTGTTCCCTGAGATAGAAAACGTCGAGAAACGGTCGTTTCTGCTAGCGCTGTGCTTCTACACATGTATTTGCTGAACGGTGAAAGCGCACAGTAATGCACTTTTCTCCCAGCAAATACACTGTTTCTAAGGAAATGGGAACACACTGAGGAGACACTTGTGGGAGCTACTGTGACTAAAACTGAGCTTCCCTACGCACAGGGAAGCAAGAGAAATGCTGATTTCATCAAGCCCAGGTACATACTCAGAATCTGTACTACTGCGCAAATAGGCATGTCTCTGTAGGCAAAAAACTCATTTCGGACAAAGTTGCCCAAATGCATCTCAGAAGTGTGCAACTTGTTCCCTGAGTTAGAAAACGTCGAGAAACGGTCGTTTCTGCTAGCTCTGTGCTTCTACACATGTATTTGCTGAACGGTGAAAGCGCACAGTAATGCACTTTTCTCCCAGCAAATACACTGTTTCTAAGGAAATGGGAACACACTGAGGAGACACTTGTGGGAGCTACTGTGACTAAAACTGAGCTTCCCTACGCACAGGGAAGCAAGAGAAATGCTGATTTCATCAAGCCCAGTTACATACTCAGAATCTGTACTACTGCGCAAATAGGCATGTCTCTGTAGGCAAAAACCTCATTTCTGACAAAGTTGCCCAAATGCATCTCAGAAGTGGGCAACTTGTTCCCTGAGTTAGAAAACGTTGAGAAACGGTCGTTTCAGCTAGCGCTGTGCTTCTACACATGTATTTGCTGAACGGTGAAAGCGCACAGTAATGCACATTTCTCCCAGCAAAAACACTGTTTCTAAGGAAATGGGAACACACTGAGGAGACACTTGTGGGAGCTACTGTGACTAAAATTGAGCTTCCCTACGCACAGGGAAGCAAGAGAAATGCTGATTTCATCCAGCCCAATTACATACTCAGAATCTGTACTACTGCGCAAATAGGCATGTCTCTGTAGGCAAAAAACTCATTTCTGACAAAGTTGCCCAAATGCATCTCAGAAGTGTGCAACTTGTTCCCTGAGTTAGAAAACGTCGAGAAACGGTCATTTCTGCTAGCGCTGTGCTTCTACACATGTATTTGCTGAACGGTGAAAGCGCACAGTAATGCACTTTTCTCCCAGCAAATACACTGTTTCTAAGGAAATGGGAACACACTGAGGAGACACTTGTGGGAGCTACTGTGACTAAAACTGAGCTTCCCTACGCACAGGGAAGCAAGAGAAATGCTGATTTCATCAAGCCCAGTTACATACTCAGAATCTGTACTACTGCGCAAATAGGCATGTCTCTGTAGGCAAAAAGCGCATTTCTGACAAAGTTGCCCAAATGCATCTCAGAAGTGTGCAACTTGTTCCCTGAGTTAGAAAACGTTGAGAAACGGTCGTTTCAGCTAGCGCTGTGCTTCTACACATGTATTTGCTGAACATCGAAAGCGCACAGTAATGCACTTTTCTCCCAGCAAAAACACTGTTTCTAAGGAAATGGGAACACACTGAGGAGACATTTGTGGGAGTTACTGTGACTAAAATTGAGCTTCCCTATGCACAGGGAAGCAAGAGAAATGCTGATTTCATCCAGCCCAATTACATACTCAGAATCTGTACTACTACGCAAATAGGCATGTCTTTGTAGGCAAAAAACTCATTTCTGACAAAGTTGCCCAAATGCATCTCAGAAGTGTGCAACTTGTTCCCTGAGTTAGAAAACGTCGAGAAACGTTCGTTTCTGCTAGCGCTGTGCTTCTACACATGTATTTGCTGAACGGTGAAAGCGCACAGTAATGCACTTTTCTCCCAGCAAATACACTGTTTCAAAGGAAATGGGAACACACTGAGGAGACACTTGTGGGAGCTACTGTGACTAAAACTGAGCTTCCCTACGCACAGGGAAGCAAGAGAAATGCTGATTTCATCAAGCCCAGTTACATACTCAGAATCTGTACGACTGCGCAAATAGGCTTGTCTCTGTAGGCAAAAAACTCATTTCTGACAAAGTTGCCCAAATGCATCTCAGAAGTGTGCCACTTATTCCCTGAGTTAGAAAACGTCGAGAAAACGTCGTTTCAGCTAGCGCTGTGCTTCTACACATGTATTTGCTGAACGGTGAAAGCACACAGTGATACACTTTTCTCCCAACAAATACACTGTTTCTAAGGAACTGGGAACACACTGAGGAGACACTTGTGGGAGCTACTGTGACTAAAACTGAGCTTCCCTACGCACAGGGAAGCAAGAGAAATTCTGATTTCATCAAGCCCAGTTACATACTCAGAATCTGTACTACTGCGCAAATAGGCATGTCTCTGTAGGCAAAAAACTCATTTCTGACAAAGTTACCCAAATGCATCTCAGAAGTGTGCAACTTGTTCCCTAGGTTAGAAAACGTCGAGAAACGGTCGTTTCTACTAGCGCTGTGCTTCTACACATGTATTTGCTGAACGGTGAAAGCGCACAGTAATGCACTTTTCTCCCAGCAAATACACTGTTTCTAAGGAAATGGGAACACACTGAGGAGACACTTGTGGGAGCTACTGTGACTAAAACTGAGCTTCCCTATGCACAGGGAAGCAAGAGAAATGCTGATTTCATCAAGCCCAGTTACATACTCAGAATCTGTACTACTGCGCAAATAGGCATGTCTCTGTAGGCAAAAAACTCATTTCTGACAAAGTTGCCCAAATGCATCTCAGAAGTGTGCAACTTGTTCCCTGAGTTAGAAAACGTCGAGAAACGGTCGTTTCTGCTAGCTCTGTGCTTCTACACATGTATTTGCTGAACGGTGAAAGCGCACAGTAATGCAC
The DNA here is from genome assembly GCF_964271855.1 of Acomys minous. NCBI lineage: Eukaryota > Metazoa > Chordata > Mammalia > Rodentia > Muridae > Acomys > Acomys minous. The sequence continues at coordinate 6,890,049 of NW_028182183.1, read as the reverse complement.
TTTTCTCCCAGCAAATACACTGTTTCTAAGGAAATGGGAACACACTGAGGAGACACTTGTGGGAGCTACTGTGACTAAAACTGAGCTTCCCTACGCACAGGGAAGCAAGAGAAATGCTGATTTCATCAAGCCCAGTTACATACTCAGAATCTGTACTACTGCGCAAATAGGCATGTCTCTGTAGGCAAAAAACTCATTTCTGACAAAGTTGCCCAAATGCATCTCAGAAGTGTGCAACTTGTTCCCTGAGTTAGAAAACGTCGAGAAACGTTCGTTTCTGCTAGCGCTGTGCTTCTACACATGTATTTGCTGAACGGTGAAAGCGCACAGTAATGCACTTTTCTCCCAGCAAATACACTGATTCTAAGGAAATGGGAACACACTGAGGAGACACTTGTGGGAGCTACTGTGACTAAAACTGAGCTTCCCTACACACAGGGAAGCAAGAGAAATGCTGATTTCATCAAGCCCAGGTACATACTCAGAATCTGTACTACTGCGCAAATAGGCATGTCTCTGTAGGCAAAAAACTCATTTCTGACAAAGTTGCCCAAATGCATCTCAGAAGTGTGCAACTTGTTCCCTGAGTTAGAAAACGTCGAGAAACGGTCGTTTCTGCTAGCGCTGTGCTTCTACACATGTATTTGCTGAACGGTGAAAGCGCACAGTAATGCACTTTTCTCCCAGCAAATACACTGTTTCTAAGGAAATGGGAACACACTGAGGAGACACTTGTGGGAGCTACTGTGACTAAAACTGAGCTTCCCTACGCACAGGGAAGCAAGAGAAATGCTGATTTCATCAAGCCCAGTTACATACTCAGAATCTGTACTACTGCGCAAATAGGCATGTCTCTGTAGGCAAAAAACTCATTTCTGACAAAGTTGCCCAAATGCATCTCAGAAGTGTGCAACTTGTTCCCTGAGTTAGAAAACGTCGAGAAACGTTCGTTTCTGCTAGCGCTGTGCTTCTACACATGTATTTGCTGAACGGTGAAAGCGCACAGCAACGCACTTTTCTCCCAGCAAATACACTGTTTCTAAGGAAATGGGAACACACTGAGGAGACACTTGTGGGAGCTACTGGGACTAAAACTGAGCTTCCCTACGCACAGGGAAGCAAGAGAAATGCTGATTTCATCAAGCCCAGTTACATACTCAGAATCTGTACTACTGCGCAAATAGGCATGTCTCTGTAGGCAAAAAACTCATTTCGGACAAAGTTGCCCAAATGCATCTCAGAAGTGTGCAACTTGTTCCCTGAGATAGAAAACGTCGAGAAACGGTCGTTTCTGCTAGCGCTGTGCTTCTACACATGTATTTGCTGAACGGTGAAAGCGCACAGTAATGCACTTTTCTCCCAGCAAATACACTGTTTCTAAGGAAATGGGAACACACTGAGGAGACACTTGTGGGAGCTACTGTGACTAAAACTGAGCTTCCCTATGCACAGGGAAGCAAGAGAAATGCTGATTTCATCAAGCCCAGTTACATACTCAGAATCTGTACTACTGCGCAAATAGGCATGTCTCTGTAGGCAAAAAACTCATTTCTGACAAAGTTGCCTAAATGCATCTCAGAAGTGTGCAACTTGTTCCCTGAGTTAGAAAATGTCGAGAAACGGTCGTTTCTGCTAGCGCTGTGCTTCTACACATGTATTTGCTGAACGGTGAAAGCGCACAGTAATGCACTTTTCTCCCAGCAAATACACTGTTTCTAATGAAATGGGAACACACTGAGGAGACACTTGTGGGAGCTACTGTGACTAAAACTGAGCTTCCCTACGCACAGGGAAGCAAGAGAAATGCTGATTTCATCAAGCCCAGTTACATACTCAGAATCTGTACTACTGCGCAAATAGGCATGTCTCTGTAGGCAAAAAACTCATTTCGGACAAAGTTGCCCAAATGCATCTGAGAAGTGTGCCACTTATTCCCTGAGTTAGAAAACGTCGAGAAACGGTCGTTTCAGCTAGCGCTGTGCTTCTACACATGTATTTGCTGAACGGTGAAAGCGCACAGTGATACACTTTTCTCCCAACAAATACACTGTTTCTAATGAACTGGGAACACAATGAGGAGACACTTGTGGGAGCTACTGTGACTAAAACTGAGCTTCCCTACGCACAGGGAAGCAAGAGAAAGGCTGATTTCATCAATCCCAGTTACATACTCAGAATCTGTACTACTGCGCAAATAGGCATGTCTCTGTAGGCAAAAAACTCATTTCTGACAAAGTTGCCCAAATGCATCTCAGAAGTGTGCAACTTGTTCTCTGAGTTAGAAAACGTCGAAAAACGGTCGTTTCTGCTAGCGCTGTGCTTCTACACATGTATTTGCTGAACGGTGAAAGCGCACAGTAATGCACTTTTCTCCCAGCAAATACACTGTTTCTAAGGAAATGGGAACACACTGAGGAGACACTTGTGGGAGCTACTGTGACTAAAACTGAGCTTCCCTACTCACAGGGAAGCAAGAGAAATGCTGATTTCATCAAGCCCAGTTACATACTCAGAATCTGTACTACTGCGCAAATAGGCATGTCTCTGTAGGCAAAAAGCGCATTTCTGACAAAGTTGCCCAAATGCATCTCAGAAGTGTGCAACTTGTTCCCTGAGTTAGAAAACGTTGAGAAACGGTCGTTTCAGCTAGCGCTGTGCTTCTACACATGTATTTGCTGAACATCGAAAGCGCACAGTAATGCACTTTTCTCCCAGCAAAAACACTGTTTCTAAGGAAATGGGAACACACTGAGGAGACATTTGTGGGAGTTACTGTGACTAAAATTGAGCTTCCCTATGCACAGGGAAGCAAGAGAAATGCTGATTTCATCCAGCCCAATTACATACTCAGAATCTGTACTACTACGCAAATAGGCATGTCTTTGTAGGCAAAAAACTCATTTCTGACAAAGTTGCCCAAATGCATCTCAGAAGTGTGCAACTTGTTCCCTGAGTTAGAAAACGTCGAGAAACGTTCGTTTCTGCTAGCGCTGTGCTTCTACACATGTATTTGCTGAACGGTGAAAGCGCACAGTAATGCACTTTTCTCCCAGCAAATACACTGTTTCAAAGGAAATGGGAACACACTGAGGAGACACTTGTGGGAGCTACTGTGACTAAAACTGAGCTTCCCTACGCACAGGGAAGCAAGAGAAATGCTGATTTCATCAAGCCCAGTTACATACTCAGAATCTGTACGACTGCGCAAATAGGCATGTCTCTGTAGGCAAAAAACTCATTTCTGACAAAGTTGCCCAAATGCATCTCAGAAGTGTGCCACTTATTCCCTGAGTTAGAAAACGTCGAGAAAACATCGTTTCAGCTAGCGCTGTGCTTCTACACATGTATTTGCTGAACGGTGAAAGCACACAGTGATACACTTTTCTCCCAACAAATACACTGTTTCTAAGGAACTGGGAACACACTGAGGAGACACTTGTGGGAGCTACTGTGACTAAAACTGAGCTTCCCTACGCACAGGGAAGCAAGAGAAATTCTGATTTCATCAAGCCCAGTTACATACTCAGAATCTGTACTACTGCGCAAATAGGCATGTCTCTGTAGGCAAAAAACTCATTTCTGACAAAGTTACCCAAATGCATCTCAGAAGTGTGCAACTTGTTCCCTAGGTTAGAAAACGTCGAGAAACGGTCGTTTCTACTAGCGCTGTGCTTCTACACATGTATTTGCTGAACGGTGAAAGCGCACAGTAATGCACTTTTCTCCCAGCAAATACACTGTTTCTAAGGAAATGGGAACACACTGAGGAGACACTTGTGGGAGCTACTGTGACTAAAACTGAGCTTCCCTATGCACAGGGAAGCAAGAGAAATGCTGATTTCATCAAGCCCAGTTACATACTCAGAATCTGTACTACTGCGCAAATAGGCATGTCTCTGTAGGCAAAAAACTCATTTCTGACAAAGTTGCCCAAATGCATCTCAGAAGTGTGCAACTTGTTCCCTGAGTTAGAAAACGTCGAGAAACGGTCGTTTCTGCTAGCTCTGTGCTTCTACACATGTATTTGCTGAACGGTGAAAGCGCACAGTAATGCACTTTTCTCCCAGCAAATACACTGTTTCTAAGGAAATGGGAACACACTGAGGAGACACTTGTGGGAGCTACTGTGACTAAAACTGAGCTTCCCTACGCACAGGGAAGCAAGAGAAATGCTGATTTCATCAAGCCCAGTTACATACTCAGAATCTGTACTACTGCGCAAATAGGCATGTCTCTGTAGGCAAAAAACTCATTTCTGACAAAGTTGCCCAAATGCATCTCAGAAGTGTGCAACTTGTTCCCTGAGTTAGAAAACGTCGAGAAACGTTCGTTTCTGCTAGCGCTGTGCTTCTACACATGTATTTGCTGAACGGTGAAAGCGCACAGTAATGCACTTTTCTCCCAGCAAATACACTGTTTCTAAGGAAATGGGAACACACTGAGGAGACACTTGTGGGAGCTACTGTGACTAAAACTGAGCTTCCCTACACACAGGGAAGCAAGAGAAATGCTGATTTCATCAAGCCCAGGTACATACTCAGAATCTGTACTACTGCGCAAATAGGCATGTCTCTGTAGGCAAAAAACTCATTTCTGACAAAGTTGCCCAAATGCATCTCAGAAGTGTGCAACTTGTTCCCTGAGTTAGAAAACGTCGAGAAACGGTCGTTTCTGCTAGCGCTGTGCTTCTACACATGTATTTGCTGAACGGTGAAAGCGCACAGTAATGCACTTTTCTCCCAGCAAATACACTGTTTCTAAGGAAATGGGAACACACTGAGGAGACACTTGTGGGAGCTACTGTGACTAAAACTGAGCTTCCCTACGCACAGGGAAGCAAGAGAAATGCTGATTTCATCAAGCCCAGTTACATACTCAGAATCTGTACTACTGCGCAAATAGGCATGTCTCTGTAGGCAAAAAACTCATTTCTGACAAAGTTGCCCAAATGCATCTCAGAAGTGTGCAACTTGTTCCCTGAGTTAGAAAACGTCGAGAATCGTTCGTTTCTGCTAGCGCTGTGCTTCTACACATGTATTTGCTGAACGGTGAAAGCGCACAGCAACGCACTTTTCTCCCAGCAAATACACTGTTTCTAAGGAAATGGGAACACACTGAGGAGACACTTGTGGGAGCTACTGGGACTAAAACTGAGCTTCCCTACGCACAAGGAAGCAAGAGAAATGCTGATTTCATCAAGCCCAGTTACATACTCAGAATCTGTACTACTGCGCAAATAGGCATGTCTCTGTAGGCAAAAAACTCATTTCGGACAAAGTTGCCCAAATGCATCTCAGAAGTGTGCAACTTGTTCCCTGAGATAGAAAACGTCGAGAAACGGTCGTTTCTGCTAGCGCTGTGCTTCTACACATGTATTTGCTGAACGGTGAAAGCGCACAGTAATGCACTTTTCTCCCAGCAAATACACTGTTTCTAAGGAAATGGGAACACACTGAGGAGACACTTGTGGGAGCTACTGTGACTAAAACTGAGCTTCCCTATGCACAGGGAAGCAAGAGAAATGCTGATTTCATCAAGCCCAGTTACATACTCAGAATCTGTACTACTGCGCAAATAGGCATGTCTCTGTAGGCAAAAAACTCATTTCTGACAAAGTTGCCTAAATGCATCTCAGAAGTGTGCAACTTGTTCCCTGAGTTAGAAAATGTCGAGAAACGGTCGTTTCTGCTAGCGCTGTGCTTCTACACATGTATTTGCTGAACGGTGAAAGCGCACAGTAATGCACTTTTCTCCCAGCAAATACACTGTTTCTAAGGAAATGGGAACACACTGAGGAGACACTTGTGGGAGCTACTGTGACTAAAACTGAGCTTCCCTACGCACAGGGAAGCAAGAGAAATGCTGATTTCATCAAGCCCAGTTACATACTCAGAATCTGTAGTACTGCGCAAATAGGCATGTCTCTGTAGGCAAAAAACTCATTTCTGACAAAGTTGCCCAAATGCATCTCAGAAGTGTGCAATTGTTCCCTGAGTTAGAAAACGTCGAGAAACGTCGTTTCTGCTAGCGCTGTGCTTCTACACATGTATTTGCTGAACGGTGAAAGCACACAGTAATGCACTTTTCTCCCAGCAAATACACTGTTTCTAAGGAAACGGGAACACACTGAGGAGACACCTGTGGGAGCTACTGGGACAAAACTGAGCTTCCCTACGCACAGGGAAGCAAGAGAAATGCTGATTTCATCAAGCCCAGTTACATACTCAGAATCTGTACTACTGCGCAAATAGGCATGTCTCTGTAGGCAAAAAACTCATTTCTGACAAAGTTGCCTAAATGCATCTCAGAAGTGTGCAACTTGTTCCCTGAGTTAGAAAACGTTGAGAAACGGTCGTTTCAGCTAGCGCTGTGCTTCTACACATGTATTTGCTGAACGGTGAAAGCGCACAGTAATGCACTTCTCTCCCAGCAAATACACTGTTTCTAAGGAAATGGGAACACACTGAGGAGACACTTGTGGGAGTTACTGTGACTAAAATTGAGCTTCCCTACGCACAGGGAAGCAAGAGAAATGCTGATTTCATCAAGCCCAGTTACATACTCAGAATCTGTACTACTGCGCAAATAGGCATGTCTCTGTAGGCAAAAAACTCATTTCTGACAAAGTTGCCTAAATGCATCTCAGAAGTGTGCAACTTGTTCCCTGAGTTAGAAAATGTCGAGAAACGGTCGTTTCTGCTAGCGCTGTGCTTCTACACATGTATTTGCTGAACGGTGAAAGCGCACAGTAATGCACTTTTCTCCCAGCAAATACACTGTTTCTAAGGAAATGGGAACACACTGAGGAGACACTTGTGGGAGCTACTGTGACTAAAACTGAGCTTCCCTACGCACAGGGAAGCAAGAGAAATGCTGATTTCATCAAGCCCAGTTACATACTCAGAATCTGTACTACTGCGCAAATAGGCATGTCTCTGTAGGCAAAAAACTCATTTCTGACAAAGTTGCCCAAATGCATCTCAGAAGTGTGCAACTTGTTCCCTGAGTTAGAAAACGTCGAGAAAAGGTCGTTTCTGCTAGCGCTGTGCTTCTACACATGTATTTGCTGAACGGTGAAAGCGCACAGTAATGCACTTTTCTCCCAGCAAATACACTGTTTCTAAGGAAATGGGAACACACTGAGGAGACACTTGTGGGAGCTACTGTGACTAAAACTGAGCTTCCCTACGCACAGGGAAGCAAGAGAAATGCTGATTTCATCAAGCCCAGTTACATACTCAGAATCTGTACTACTGCGCAAATAGGCATGTCTCTGTAGGCAAAAAACTCATTTCTGACATAGTTGCCCAAATGCATCTCAGAAGTGTGCAACTTGTTCCCTGAGTTAGAAAACGTCGAGAAACGTTCCTTTCTGCTAGTGCTGTGCTTCTACACATGTATTTGCTGAACGGTGAAAGCGCACAGTAATGCACTTTTCTCCCAGCAAATACACTGTTTCTAAGGAAATGGGAACACACTGAGGAGACACTTGTGGGAGCTACTGTGACTAAAACTGAGCTTCCCTACGCACAGGGAAGCAAGAGAAATGCTGATTTCATCAAGCCCAGTTACATACTCAGAATCTGTACTACTGCGCAAATAGGCATGTCTCTGTAGGCAAAAACCTCATTTCTGACAAAGTTGCCCAAATGCATCTCAGAAGTGTGCAACTTGTTCCCTGAGTTAGAAAACGTTGAGAAACGGTCGTTTCAGCTAGCGCTGTGCTTCTACACATGTATTTGCTGAACGGTGAAAGCGCACAGTAATGCACTTCTCTCCCAGTAAATACACTGTTTCTAAGGAAATGGGAACACACTGAGGAGACACTTGTGGGAGTTACTGTGACTAAAATTGAGCTTCCCTACGCACAGGGAAGCAAGAGAAATGCTGATTTCATCAAGCCCAGTTACATACTCAGAATCTGTACTACTGCGCAAATAGGCATGTCTCTGTAGGCAAAAAACTCATTTCTGACATAGTTGCCCAAATGCATCTCAGAAGTGTGCAACTTGTTCCCTGAGTTAGAAAACGTCGAGAAACGGTCATTTCTGCTAGCGCTGTGCTTCTACACATGTATTTGCTGAACGGTGAAAGCGCACAGTAATGCAATTTTCTCCCAGCAAATACACTGTTTCTAAGGAAATGGGAACACACTGAGGAGACACTTGTGGGAGCTACTGTGACTAAAACTGAGCTTCCCTACGCACAGGGAAGCAAGAGAAATGCTGATTTCATCAAGCCCAGTTACATACTCAGAATCTGTACTACTGCGCAAATAGGCATGTCTCTGTAGGCAAAAACCTCATTTCTGACAAAGTTGCCCAAATGCATCTCAGAAGTGTGCAACTTGTTCCCTGAGTTAGAAAACGTTGAGAAACGGTCGTTTCAGCTAGCGCTGTGCTTCTACACATGTATTTGCTGAACGGTGAAAGCGCACAGTAATGCACATTTCTCCCAGCAAAAACACTGTTTCTAAGGAAATGGGAACACACTGAGGAGACACTTGTGGGAGTTACTGTGACTAAAATTGAGCTTCCCTACGCACAGGGAAGCAAGAGAAATGCTGATTTCATCCAGCCCAATTACATACTCAGAATCTGTACTACTGCGCAAATAGGCATGTCTCTGTAGGCAAAAAACTCATTTCTTACAAAGTTGCCCAAATGCATCTCAGAAGTGTGCAACTTGTTCCCTGAGTTAGAAAACGTCGAGAAACGTTCGTTTCTGCTAGCGCTGTGCTTCTACACATGTATTTGCTGAACGGTGAAAGCGCACAGTAACGCACTTTTCTCCCAGCAAATACACTGTTTCTAAGGAAATGGGAACACACTGAGGAGACACTTGTGGGAGCTACTGTGACTAAAACTGAGCTTCCCTACGCACAGGGAAGCAAGAGAAATGCTGATTTCATCAAGCCCAGTTACATACTCAGAATCTGTACTACTGCGCAAATAGGCATGTCTCTGTAGGCAAAAAACTCATTTCTGACAAAGTTGCCCAAATGCATCTCAGAAGTGTGCCACTTATTCCCTGAGATAGAAAACGTCGAGAAACGTTCGTTTCTGCTAGCGCTGTGCTTCTACACATGTATTTGCTGAACGGTGAAAGCGCACAGTAACGCACTTTTCTCCCAGCAAATACACTGTTTCTAAGGAAATGGGAACACACTGAGGAGACACTTGTGGGAGCTACTGTGACTAAAACTGAGCTTCCCTACGCACAGGGAAGCAAGAGAAATGCTGATTTCATCAAGCCCAGTTACATACTCAGAATCTGTACTACTGCGCAAATAGGCATGTCTCTGTAGGCAAAAAACTCATTTCTGACAAAGTTGCCCAAATGCATCTCAGAAGTGTGCCACTTATTCCCTGAGTTAGAAAACGTCGAGAAACGGTCGTTTCAGCTAGCGCTGTGCTTCTACACATGTATTTGCTGAACGGTGAAAGCGCACAGTGATACACTTTTCTCCCAACAAATACACTGTTTCTAAGGAACTGTGAACACACTGAGGAGACACTTGTGGGAGCTACTGTGACTAAAACTGAGCTTCCCTACGCACAGGGAAGCAAGAGAAATGCTGATTTCATCAAGCCCAGTTACATACTCAGAATCTGTACTACTGCGCAAATAGGCATGTCTCTGTAGGCAAAAAACTCATTTCTGACAAAGTTACCCAAATGCATCTCAGAAGTGTGCAACTTGTTCCCTGAGTTAGAAAACGTCGAGAAACGGTCGTTTCTACTAGCGCTGTGCTTCTACACATGTATTTGCTGAACGGTGAAAGCGCACAGTAATGCACTTTTCTCCCAGCAAATACACTGTTTCTAAGGAAATGGGAACACACTGAGGAGACACTTGTGGGAGCTGCTGTGACTAAAACTGAGCTTCCCTATGCACAGGGAAGCAAGAGAAATGCTGATTTCATCAAGCCCAGTTACATACTCAGAATCTGTACTACTGCGCAATTAGGCATGTCTCTGTAGGCAAAAAACTCATTTCTGACAAAGTTGCCCAAATGCATCTCAGAAGTGTGAAACTTGTTCCCTGAGTTAGAAAACGTCGAGAAACGGTCGTTTCTGCTAGCACTGTGCTTCTACACATGTATTTGCTGAACGGTGAAAGCGCACAGTAATGCACTTTTCTCCCAGCAAATACACTGTTTCTAAGGAAATGGGAACACACTGAGGAGACACTTGTGGGAGCTACTGTGACTAAAACTGAGCTTCCCTACGCACAGGGAAGCAAGAGAAATGCTGATTTCATCAAGCCCAGTTACATACTCAGAATCTGTACTACTGCGCAAATAGGCATGTCTCTGTAGGCAAAAAACTCATTTCTGACAAAGTTGCCCAAATGCATCTCAGAAGTGTGCAACTTGTTCCCTGAGTTAGAAAACGTCGAGAAACGGTCGTTTCTGCTAGCGCTATGCTTCTACACATGTATTTGCTGAACGGTGAAAGCGCACAGTAATGCACTTTTCTCCCAGCAAATACACTGTTTCTAAGGAAATGGGAACACACTGAGGAGACACTTGTGGGAGCTACTGTGACTAAAACTGAGCTTCCCTACGCACAGGGAAGCTAGAGAAATGCTGATTTCATCAAGCCCAGTTACATACTCAGAATCTGTACTACTGCGCAAATAGGCATGTCTCTGTAGGCAAAAAAACTCATTTCTGACAAAGTTGCCCAAATGCACCTCAGAAGTGTGCAACTTGTTCCCTGATTTAGAAAACGTCGAGAAACGGTCGTTTTTGCCAGCGCTGTGCTTCTACACATGTATTTTCTGAACGGTGAAAGCGCACAGTAATGCACTTTTCTCCCAGCAAATAAACTGTTTCTAAGGAAATGGGAACACACTGAGGAGACACTTGTGGGAGCTACTGTGACTAAAACTGAGCTTCCCTACGCACAGGGAAGCAAGAGAAATGCTGATTTCATCAAGCCCAGTTACATACTCAGAATCTGTACTACTGCGCAAATAGGCATGTCTCTGTAGGCAAAAAACTCATTTCGGACAAAGTTGCCCAAATGCATCTCAGAAGTGTGCAACTTGTTCCCTGAGTTAGAAAACGTCAAGAAACGTTCGTTTCTGCTAGCGCTGTGCTTCTACACATGTATTTGCTGAACGGTGAAAGCGCACAGTAATGCACTTTTCTCCCAGCAAATACACTGTTTCTAAGGAAATGGGAACACACTGAGGAGACACTTGTGGGAGCTACTGTGACTAAAACTGAGCTTCCCTACGCACAGGGAAGCAAGAGAAATGCTGATTTCATCAAGCCCAGTTACATACTCAGAATCTGTACTACTGCGCAAATAGGCATGTCTCTGTAGGCAAAAAACTCATTTCTGACAAAGTTGCCCAAATGCATCTCAGAAGTGTGCCACTTATTCCCTGAGCTAGAAAACGTCGAGAAACGGTCGTTTCAGCTAGCGCTGTGCTTCTACACATGTATTTGCTGAACGGTGAAAGCGCACAGTGATACACTTTTCTCCCAACAAATACACTGTTTCTAAAGAACTGGGAACACACTGAGGAGACACTTGTGGGAGCTACTGTGACAAAAACTGAGCTTCCCTACGCACAGGGAAGCAAGAGAAATGCTGATTCCATCAAGCCCAGTTACATACTCAGAATCTGTACTACTGCGCAAATAGGCATGTCTCTGTAGGCAAAAAACTCATTTCTGACAAAGTTACCCAAATGCATCTCAGAAGTGTGCAACTTGTTCCCTGAGTTAGAAAACGTCGAGAAACGGTCGTTTCTACTAGCGCTGTGCTTCTACACATGTATTTGCTGAACGGTGAAAGCGCACAGTAATGCACTTTTCTCCCAGCAAATACACTGTTTCTAAGGAAATGGGAACACACTGAGGAGACACTTGTGGGAGCTACTGTGACTAAAACTGAGCTTCCCTACGCACAGGGAAGCAAGAGAAATGCTGATTTTATCATACCGATTTACATACTCAGAATCTGTACTACTGCGCAAATAGGCATGTCTCTGTAGGCAAAAAACTCATTTCTGACAAAGTTGCCCAAATGCATCTCAGAAGTGTGCAACTTGTTCCCTGAGTTATAAAACGTCGAGAAACGGTCGTTTCTGCTAGCGCTGTGCTTCTACACATGTATTTGCTGAACGGTGAAAGCGCACAGTAATGCACTTTTCTCCCAGCAAATACACTGTTTCTAAGGAAATGGGAACACACTAAGGAGACACTTGTGGGAGCTACTGTGACTAAAACTGAGCTTCCCTACGCACAGGGAAGCAAGAGAAATGCTGATTTCATCAAGCCCAGTTACATACTCAGAATCTGTACTACTGCGCAAATTGGCATGTCTCTGTAGGCAAAAAACTCATTTCGGACAAAGTTGCCCAAATGCATCTCAGAAGTGTGCAACTTGTTCCCTGAGTTAGAAAACATCGAGAAACGGTCGTTTCTGCTAGCGCTATGCTTCTACACATGTATTTGCTGAACGGTGAAAGCGCACAGTAATGTACTTTTCTCCCAGCAAATACACTGTTTCTAAGGAAATGGGAACACACTGAGGAGACACTTGTGGGAGCTACTGTGACTAAAACTGAGCTTCCCTACGCACAGGGAAGCAAGAGAAATGCTGATTTCATCAAGCCCAGTTACATACTCAGAATCTGTACTACTGCGCAAATAGACATGTCTCTGTAGGCAAAAAAACTCATTTCTGACAAAGTTGCCCAAATGCACCTCAGAAGTGTGCAACTTGTTCCCTGATTTAGAAAACGTCGAGAAACGGTCGTTTCTGCTAGCGCTGTGCTTCTACACATGTATTTGCTGAACGGTGAAAGCGCACAGTAATGCACTTTTCTCCCAGCAAATACACTGTTTCTAAGGAAATGGGAACACACTGAGGAGACACTTGTGGGAGCTACTGTGACTAAAACTAAGCTTCCCTACGCACAGGGAAGCAAGAGAAATGCTGATTTCATCAAGCCCAGTTACATACTCAGAATCTGTACTACTGCGCAAATAGGCATGTCTCTGTAGGCAAAAAACTCATTTCTGACAAACTTGCCCAAATGCATCTCAGAAGTGTGCATCTTGTTCCCTGAGTTAGAAAACGTCGAGAAACGTTCGTTTCTGCTAGCGCTGTGCTTCTACACATGTATTTGCTGAATGGTGAAAGCGCACAGTAATGCACTTTTCTCCCAGCAAATACACTGTTTCTAAGGAAATGGGAACACACTGAGGAGACACTTGTGGGAGCTACTGTGACTAAAACTGAGCTTCCCTACGCACAGGGAAGCAAGAGAAATGCTGATTTCATCAAACCGATTTACATACTCAGAATCTGTACTACTGCGCAAATAGGCATGTCTCTGTAGGCAAAAAACTCATTTCTGACAAAGTTGCCCAAATGCATCTCAGAAGTGTGCAACTTGTTGCCTGAGTTCGAAAACATCGAGAAACGGTCGTTTCTGCTAGCGCTGTGCTTCTACACATGTATTTGCTGAACGGTGAAAGCGCACAGCAATGCACTTTTCTCCCAGCAAATACACTGTTTCTAAGGAACTGGGAACACACTGAGGAGACACTTGTGGGAGCTACTGTGACTAAAACTGAGCTTCCCTACGCACAGGGAAGCAAGAGAAATGCTGATTTCATCAAGCCCAGTTACATACTCAGAATCTGTACTACTGCGCAAATAGGCATGTCTCTGTAGGCAAAAAACTCATTTCTGACAAAGTTGCCCAAATGCATCTCAGAAGTGTGCCACTTATTCCCTGAGTTAGAAAACGTCGAGAAACGGTCGTTTCAGCTAGCGCTGTGCTTCTACACATGTATTTGCTGAACGGTGAAAGCGCACAGTGATACACTTTTCTCCCAACAAATACACTGTTTCTAAGGAACTGGGAACACACTGAGGAGACACTTGTGGGAGCTACTGTGACTAAAACTGAGCTTCCCTACGCACAGGGAAGCAAGAGAAATGCTGATTCCATCAAGCCCAGTTACATACTCAGAATCTGTACTACTGCGCAAATAGGCATGTCTCTGTAGGCAAAAAACTCATTTCTGACAAAGTTACCCAAATGCATCTCAGAAGTGTGCAACTTGTTCCCTGAGTTAGAAAACATCGAGAAACGGTCGTTTCTACTAGCGCTGTGCTCCTACACATGTATTTGCTGAACGGTGAAAGCGCACAGTAATGCACTTTTCTCCCAGCAAATACACTGATTCTAAGGAAATGGGAACACACTGAGGAGACACTTGTGGGAGCTACTGTGACTAAAACTGAGCTTCCCTATGCACAGGGAAGCAAGAGAAATGCTGATTTCATCAAGCCCAGTTACATACTCAGAATCTGTACTACTGCGCAAATAGGCATGTCTCTGTAGTCAAAAAACTCATTTCTGACAAAGTTGCCCAAATGCATCTCAGAAGTGTGCAACTTGTTCCCTGAGTTAGAAAACGTCGAGAAACGGTCGTTTCTGCTAGCGCTGTGCTTCTACACATGTATTTGCTGAACGGTGAAAGCGCACAGTAATGCACTTTTCTCCCAGCAAATACACTGTTTCTAAGGAAATGGGAACACACTGAGGAGACACTTGTGGGAGATACTGTGACTAAAACTGAGCTTCCCTACGCACAGGGAAGCCAGAGAAATGCTGATTTCATCAAGCCCAGTTACATAATCAGAATCTGTACTACTGCGCAAATAGGCATGTCTCTGTAGGCGAAAAACTCATTTCGGACAAAGTTGCCTAAATGCATCTCAGAAGTGTGCAACTTGTTCCCTGAGTTAGAAAACGTCGAGAAACGGTCGTTTCTGCTAGCGCTGTGCTTCTACACATGTATTTGTTGAACGGTGAAAGCGCACTGTAATGCACTTTTCTCCCAGGAAATACACTGTTTCTAAGGAAATGGGAACACACTGAGGAGACACTTGTGGGAGCTACTGTGACTAAAACTGAGCTTCCCTACGCACAGGGAAGCAAGAGAAATGCTGATTTCATCAAACCGATTTACATACTCAGAATCTGTACTACTGCGCAAATAGGCATGTCTCTGTAGGCAAAAAACTCATTTCTGACAAAGTTGCCCAAATGCATCTCAGAAGTGTGCAACTTGTTGCCTGAGTTCGAAAACGTCGAGAAACGGTCGTTTCTGCTAGCGCTGTGCTTCTACACATGTATTTGCTGAACGGTGAAAGCGCACAGTAATGCACTTTTCTCCCAGCAAATACACTGTTTCTAAGGAAATGGGAACACACTGAGGAGACACTTGTGGGAGCTACTGTGACTAAAACTGAGCTTCCCTACGCACAGGGAAGCAAGAGAAATGCTGATTTCATCAAGCCCACTTACATACTCAGAATCTGTACTACTGCGCAAATAGGCATGTCTCTGTAGGCAAAAAACTCATTTCTGACAAAGTTGCCCAAATGCATCTCAGAAGTGTGCCACTTATTCCCTGAGTTAGAAAACGTCGAGAAACGGTCGTTTCAGCTAGCGCTGTGCTTCTACACATGTATTTGCTGAACGGTGAAAGCGCACAGTGATACACTTTTCTCCCAACAAATACACTGTTTCTAAGGAACTGGGAACACACTGAGGAGACACTTGTGGGAGCTACTGTGACTAAAACTGAGCTTCCCTACGCACAGGGAAGCCAGAGAAATGCTGATTTCATCAAGCCCAGTTACATAATCAGAATCTGTACTACTGCGCAAATAGGCATGTCTCTGTAGGCAAAAAACTCATTTCGGACAAAGTTGCCCAAATGCATCTCAGAAGTGTGCAACTTGTTCCCTGAGTTAGAAAACGTCGAGAAACGGTCGTTTCTGCTAGCGCTATGCTTCTACACATGTATTTGCTGAACGGTGAAAGCGCACAGTAATGCACTTTTCTCCCAGCAAATACACTGTTTCTAAGGAAATGGGAACACACTGAGGAGACACTTGTGGGAGCTACTGTGACTAAAACTGAGCTTCCCTACGCACAGGGAAGCAAGAGAAATGCTGATTTCATCAAGCCCAGTTACATACTCAGAATCTGTACTACTGCGCAAATAGGCATGTCTCTGTAGGCAAAAAAACTAATTTCTGACAAAGTTGCCTAAATGCATCTCAGAAGTGTGCAACTTGTTCCCTGATTTAGAAAACGTCGAGAAACGGTCGTTTCTGCTAGCGCTGTGCTTCTACACATGTATTTGCTGAACGGTGAAAGCGCACAGTAATGCACTTTTCTCCCAGCAAATACACTGTTTCTAAGGAAATGGGAACACACTGAGGAGACACTTGTGGGAGCTACTGTGACTAAAACTGAGCTTCCCTACGCACAGGGAAGCAAGAGAAATGCTGATTTCATCAAGCCCAGTTACATACTCAGAATCTGTACTACTGCGCAAATAGGCATGTCTCTGTAGGCAAAAAACTCATTTCTGACAAAGTTGCCCAAATGCATCTCAGAAGTGTGCAACTTGTTCCCTGAGTTAGAAAACGTCGAGAAACGGTCGTTTCTGCTAGCGCTGTGCTTCTACACATGTATTTGCTGAACGGTGAAAGCGCACAGTAATGCACTTTTCTCCCAGCAAATACACTGTTTCTAAGGAAATGGGAACACACTGAGGAGACACTTGTGGGAGCTACTGTGACTAAAACTGAGCTTCCCTACGCACAGGGAAGCAAGAGAAATGCTGATTTTATCATACCGATTTACATACTCAGAATCTGTACTACTGCGCAAATAGGCATGTCTCTGTAGGCAAAAAACTCATTTCTGAAAAAGTTGCCCAAATGCATCTCAGAAGTGTGCAACTTGTTCCCTGAGTTAGAAAACGTCGAGAAACGTTCGTTTCTGCTAGCGCTGTGCTTCTACACATGTATTTGCTGAACGGTGAAAGCGCACAGTGATGCACTTTTCTCCCAGCAAATACACTGTTTCTAAGGAAATGCGAACACACTGAGGAGACACTTGTGGGAGCTACTGTGACTAAAACTGAGCTTCCCTACGCACAGGGAAGCAAGAGAAATGCTGATTTCATCAATCCCAGTTACATACTCAGAATCTGTACTACTGCGCAAATAGGCATGTCTCTGTAGGCAAAAAACTCATTTCTGACAAAGTTGCCCAAATGCATCTCAGAAGTGTGCAACTTGTTCCCTGAGTTAGAAAACATCGAGAAACGGTCGTTTCTGCTAGCGCTGTGCTTCTACACATGTATTTGCTGAACGGTGAAAGCGCACAGTAATGCACTTTTCTCCCAGCAAATACACTGTTTCTAAGGAAATGGGAACACACTGAGGAGACACTTGTGGGAGCTACTGTGACTAAAACTGAGCTTCCCTACGCACAGGGAAGCAAGAGAAATGCTGATTTCATCAAGCCCAGTTACATACTCAGAATCTGTACTACTGCGCAAATAGGCATGTCTCTGTAGGCAAAAAACACATTTCTGACAAAGTTGCCTAAATTCATCTCAGAAGTGTGCAACTTGTTCCCTGAGTTAGAAAACATCGAGAAACAGTCGTTTCTGCTAGCGCTGTGCTTCTACACATGTATTTGCTGAACGGTGAAAGCGCACAGTAATGCACTTTTCTCCCAGCAAATACACTGTTTCTAAGGAAATGGGAACACACTGAGGAGACACTTGTGGGAGCTACTGTGACTAAAACTGAGCTTCCCTACGCACAGGGAAGCAAGAGAAATGCTGATTTCATCAAGCCCAGTTACATACTCAGAATCTGTACTACTGCGCAAATAGGCATGTCTCTGTAGGCAAAAAACTCATTTCTGACAAAGTTGCCCAAATGCATCTCAGAAGTGTGCATCTTGTTCCCTGAGTTAGAAAATGTCGAGAAACGTTCGTTTCTGCTAGCGCTGTGCTTCTACACATGTATTTGCTGAACGGTGAAAGCGCACAGTAATGCACTTTTCTACCAGCAAATACACTGTTTCTAAGGAAATGGGAACACACTGAGGAGACACTTGTGGGAGCTACTGTGACTAAAACTGAGCTTCCCTACGCACAGGGAAGCAAGAGAAATGCTGATTTTATCAAACCGATTTACATACTCAGAATCTGTACTACTGCGCAAATAGGCATGTCTCTGTAGGCAAAAAACTCATTTCTGAAAAAGTTGCCCAAATGCATCTCAGAAGTGTGCAACTTGTTCCCTGAGTTAGAAAACGTCGAGAAACGTTCGTTTCTGCTAGCGCTGTGCTTCTACACATGTATTTGCTGAACGGTGAAAGCGCACAGTGATGCACTTTTCTCCCAGCAAATACACTGTTTCTAAGGAAATGCGAACACACTGAGGAGACACTTGTGGGAGCTACTGTGACTAAAACTGAGCTTCCCTACGCACAGGGAAGCAAGAGAAATGCTGATTTCATCAATCCCAGTTACATACTCAGAATCTGTACTACTGCGCAAATAGGCATGTCTCTGTAGGCAAAAAACTCATTTCTGACAAAGTTGCCCAAATGCATCTCAGAAGTGTGCAACTTGTTCCCTGAGTTAGAAAACATCGAGAAACGGTCGTTTCTGCTAGCGCTGTGCTTCTACACATGTATTTGCTGAACGGTGAAAGCGCACAGTAATGCACTTTTCTCCCAGCAAATACACTGTTTCTAAGGAAATGGGAACACACTGAGGAGACACTTGTGGGAGCTACTGTGACTAAAACTGAGCTTCCCTACGCACAGGGAAGCAAGAGAAATGCTGATTTCATCAAGCCCAGTTACATACTCAGAATCTGTACTACTGCGCAAATAGGCATGTCTCTGTAGGCAAAAAACACATTTCTGACAAAGTTGCCTAAATTCATCTCAGAAGTGTGCAACTTGTTCCCTGAGTTAGAAAACATCGAGAAACAGTCGTTTCTGCTAGCGCTGTGCTTCTACACATGTATTTGCTGAACGGTGAAAGCGCACAGTAATGCACTTTTCTCCCAGCAAATACACTGTTTCTAAGGAAATGGGAACACACTGAGGAGACACTTGTGGGAGCTACTGTGACTAAAACTGAGCTTCCCTACGCACAGGGAAGCAAGAGAAATGCTGATTTCATCAATCCCAGTTACATACTCAGAATCTGTACTACTGCGCAAATAGGCATGTCTCTGTAGGCAAAAAACTCATTTCTGACAAAGTTGCCCAAATGCATCTCAGAAGTGTGCAACTTGTTCCCTGAGTTAGAAAACATCGAGAAACGGTCGTTTCTGCTAGCGCTGTGCTTCTACACATGTATTTGCTGAACGGTGAAAGCGCACAGTAATGCACTTTTCTCCCAGCAAATACACTGTTTCTAAGGAAATGGGAACACACTGAGGAGACACTTGTGGGAGCTACTGTGACTAAAACTGAGCTTCCCTACGCACAGGGAAGCAAGAGAAATGCTGATTTCATCAAGCCCAGTTACATACTCAGAATCTGTACTACTGCGCAAATAGGCATGTCTCTGTAGGCAAAAAACACATTTCTGACAAAGTTGCCTAAATTCATCTCAGAAGTGTGCAACTTGTTCCCTGAGTTAGAAAACATCGAGAAACAGTCGTTTCTGCTAGCGCTGTGCTTCTACACATGTATTTGCTGAACGGTGAAAGCGCACAGTAATGCACTTTTCTCCCAGCAAATACACTGTTTCTAAGGAAATGGGAACACACTGAGGAGACACTTGTGGGAGCTACTGTGACTAAAACTGAGCTTCCCTACGCACAGGGAAGCAAGAGAAATGCTGATTTCATCAAGCCCAGTTACATACTCAGAATCTGTACTACTGCGCAAATTGGCATGTCTCTGTAGGCAAAAAACTCATTTCGGACAAAGTTACCCAAATGCATCTCAGAAGTGTGCAACTTGTTCCCTGAGTTAGAAAACGTCGAGAAACGTTCGTTTCTGCTAGCGCTGTGCTTCTACACATGTATTTGCTGAACGGTGAAAGCGCACAGTAATGCACTTTTCTCCCAGCAAATACACTGTTTCTAAGGAAATGGGAACACACTGAGGAGACACTTGTGGGAGCTACTGTGACTAAAACTGAGCTTCCCTACGCACAGGGAAGCAAGAGAAATGCTGATTTCATCAAACCGATTTACATACTAAGAATCTGTACTACTGCGCAAATAGGCATGTCTCTGTAGGCAAAAAACTCATTTCTGACAAAGTTGCCCAAATGCATCTCAGAAGTGTGCAACCTGTTGCCTGAGTTCGAAAACGTCGAGAAACGGTCGTTTCTGCTAGCACTGTGCTTCTACACATGTATTTGCTGAACGGTGAAAGCGCACAGTAATGCACTTTTCTCCCAGCAAATACACTGTTTCTAAGGAAATGGGAACACACTGAGGAGACACTTGTGGGAGCTACTGTGACTAAAACTGAGCTTCCCTACGCACAGGGAAGCAAGAGAAATGCTGATTTCATCAAGCCCAGTTACATACTCAGAATCTGTACTACTGCGCAAATTGGCATGTCTCTGTAGGCAAAAAACTCATTTCGGACAAAGTTGCCCAAATGCATCTCAGAAGTGTGCAACTTGTTCCCTGAGTTAGAAAACGTCGAGAAACGGTCGTTTCTGCTAGCGCTATGCTTCTACACATGTATTTGCTGAACGGTGAAAGCGCACAGTAATGCACTTTTCTCCCAGCAAATACACTGTTTCTAAGGAAAGGGGAACACACTGAGGAGACACTTGTGGGAGCTACTGTGACTAAAACTGAGCTTCCCTACGCACAGGGAAGCAAGAGAAATGCTGATTTCATCAAGCCCAGTTACATACTCAGAATCTGTACTACTGCGCAAATAGGCATGTCTCTGTAGGCAAAAAAACTCATTTCTGACAAAGTTGCCCAAATGCACCTCAGAAGTGTGCAACTTGTTCCCTGATTTAGAAAACGTCGAGAAACGGTCGTTTCTGCTAGCGCTGTGCTTCTACACATGTATTTGCTGAACGGTGAAAGCGCACAGTAATGCACTTTTCTCCCAGCAAATACACTGTTTCTAAGGAAATGGGAACACACTGAGGAGACACTTGTGGGAGCTACTGTGACTAAAACTGAGCTTCCCTACGCACAGGGAAGCAAGAGAAATGCTGATTTCATCAAGCCCAGTTACATACTCAGAATCTGTACTACTGCGCAAATAGGCATGTCTCTGTAGGCAAAAAACTCATTTCTGACAAAGTTGCCCAAATGCATCTCAGAAGTGTGCAACTTGTTGCCTGAGTTCGAAAACGTCGAGAAACGGTCGTTTCTGCTAGCGCTGTGCTTCTACACATGTATTTGCTGAACGGTGAAAGCGCACAGTAATGCACTTTTCTCCCAGCAAATACACTGTTTCTAAGGAAATGGGAACACACTGAGGAGACACTTGTGGGAGCTACTGTGACTAAAACTGAGCTTCCCTACGCACAGGGAAGCAAGAGAAATGCTGATTTCATCAAGCCCAGTTACATACTCAGAATCTGTACTACTGCGCAAATAGGCATGTCTCTGTAGGCAAAAAACTCATTTCTGACAAAGTTGCCCAAATGCATCTCAGAAGTGTGCCACTTATTCCCTGAGTTAGAAAACGTCGAGAAACGGTCGTTTCAGCTAGCGCTGTGCTTCTACACATGTATTTGCTGAACGGTGAAAGCGCACAGTGATACACTTTTCTCCCAACAAATACACTGTTTCTAAGGAACTGGGAACACACTGAGGAGACACTTGTGGGAGCTACTGTGACTAAAACTGAGCTTCCCTACCCACAGGGAAGCAAGAGAAATGCTGATTCCATCAAGCCCAGTTACATACTCAGAATCTGTACTACTGCGCAAATAGGCATGTCTCTGTAGGCAAAAAACTCATTTCTGACAAAGTTACCCAAATGCATCTCAGAAGTGTGCAACTTGTTCCCTGAGTTAGAAAACATCGAGAAACGGTCGTTTCTACTAGCGCTGTGCTTCTACACATGTATTTGCTGAACGGTGAAATCGCACAGTAATGCACTTTTCTCCCAGCAAATACACTGATTCTAAGGAAATGGGAACACACTGAGGAGACACTTGTGGGAGCTACTGGGACTAAAACTGAGCTTCCCTACGCACAGGGAAGCAAGAGAAATGCTGATTTCATCAAGCCCAGTTACATACTCAGAATCTGTACTACTGCGCAAATTGGCATGTCTCTGTAGGCAAAAAACTCATTTCGGACAAAGTTGCCCAAATGCATCTCAGATGTGTGCAACTTTTTCCCTGAGTTAGAAAACGTCGAGAAACGGTCGTTTCTGCTAGCGCTATGCTTCTACACATGTATTTGCTGAACGGTGAAAGCGCACAGTAATGCACTTTTCTCCCAGCAAATACACTGTTTCTAAGGAAATGGGAACACACTGAGGAGACACTTGTGGGAGCTACTGTGACTAAAACTGAGCTTCCCTACGCACAGGGAAGCAAGAGAAATGCTGATTTCATCAAGCCCAGTTACATACTCAGAATCTGTACTACTGCGCAAATAGGCATGTCTCTGTAGGCAAAAAAACTCATTTCTGACAAAGTTGCCCAAATGCACCTCAGAAGTGTGCAACTTGTTCCCTGATTTAGAAAACGTCGAGAAACGGTCGTTTCTGCTAGCGCTGTGCTTCTACACATGTATTTGCTGAACGGTGAAAGCGCACAGTAATGCACTTTTCTCCCAGCAAATACACTGTTTCTAAGGAAATGGGAACACACTGAGGAGACACTTGTGGGAGCTACTGTGACTAAAACTGAGCTTCCCTACGCACAGGGAAGCAAGAGAAATGCTGATTTCATCAAGCCCAGTTACATACTCAGAATCTGTACTACTGCGCAAATAGGCATGTCTCTGTAGGCAAAAAACTCATTTCTGACAAAGTTGCCCAAATGCATCTCAGAAGTGTGCCACTTATTCCCTGAGTTAGAAAACGTCGAGAAACGGTCGTTTCAGCTAGCGCTGTGCTTCTACACATGTATTTGCTGAACGGTGAAAGCGCACAGTGATACACTTTTCTCCCAACAAATACACTGTTTCTAAGGAACTGGGAACACACTGAGGAGACACTTGTGGGAGCTACTGTGACTAAAACTGAGCTTCCCTACCCACAGGGAAGCAAGAGAAATGCTGATTCCATCAAGCCCAGTTACATACTCAGAATCTGTACTACTGCGCAAATAGGCATGTCTCTGTAGGCAAAAAACTCATTTCTGACAAAGTTACCCAAATGCATCTCAGAAGTGTGCAACTTGTTCCCTGAGTTAGAAAACATCGAGAAACGGTCGTTTCTACTAGCGCTGTGCTTCTACACATGTATTTGCTGAACGGTGAAATCGCACAGTAATGCACTTTTCTCCCAGCAAATACACTGATTCTAAGGAAATGGGAACACACTGAGGAGACACTTGTGGGAGCTACTGGGACTAAAACTGAGCTTCCCTACGCACAGGGAAGCAAGAGAAATGCTGATTTCATCAAGCCCAGTTACATACTCAGAATCTGTACTACTGCGCAAATTGGCATGTCTCTGTAGGCAAAAAACTCATTTCGGACAAAGTTGCCCAAATGCATCTCAGATGTGTGCAACTTGTTCCCTGAGTTAGAAAACGTCGAGAAACGGTCGTTTCTGCTAGCGCTATGCTTCTACACATGTATTTGCTGAACGGTGAAAGCGCACAGTAATGCACTTTTCTCCCAGCAAATACACTGTTTCTAAGGAAATGGGAACACACTGAGGAGACACTTGTGGGAGCTACTGTGACTAAAACTGAGCTTCCCTACGCACAGGGAAGCAAGAGAAATGCTGATTTCATCAAGCCCAGTTACATACTCAGAATCTGTACTACTGCGCAAATAGGCATGTCTCTGTAGGCAAAAAAACTCATTTCTGACAAAGTTGCCCAAATGCACCTCAGAAGTGTGCAACTTGTTCCCTGATTTAGAAAACGTCGAGAAACGGTCGTTTCTGCTAGCGCTGTGCTTCTACACATGTATTTGCTGAACGGTGAAAGCGCACAGTAATGCACTTTTCTCCCAGCAAATACACTGTTTCTAAGGAAATGGGAACACACTGAGGAGACACTTGTGGGAGCTACTGTGACTAAAACTGAGCTTCCCTACGCACAGGGAAGCAAGAGAAATGCTGATTTCATCAAGCCCAGTTACATACTCAGAATCTGTACTACTGCGCAAATAGGCATGTCTCTGTAGGCAAAAAACTCATTTCTGATAAAGTTGCCCAAATGCATCTCAGAAGTGTGCATCTTGTTCCCTGAGTTAGAAAACGTCGAGAAACGTTCGTTTCTGCTAGCGCTGTGCTTCTACACATGTATTTGCTGAACGGTGAAAGCGCACAGTAATGCACTTTTCTCCCAGCAAATACACTGTTTCTAAGGAAATGGGAACACACTGAGGAGACACTTGTGGGAGCTACTGTGACTAAAACTGAGCTTCCCTACGCACAGGGAAGCAAGAGAAATGCTGATTTCATCAAGCCCAGTTACATACTCAGAATCTGTACTACTGCGCAAATAGGCATGTCTCTGTAGGCAAAAAACTCATTTCTGACAAAGTTGCCCAAATGCATCTCAGAAGTGTGCAACTTGTTGCCTGAGTTCGAAAACGTCGAGAAACGGTCGTTTCTGCTAGCGCTGTGCTTCTACACATGTATTTGCTGAACGGTGAAAGCGCACAGTAATGCACTTTTCTCCCAGCAAATACACTGTTTCTAAGGAAATGGGAACACACTGAGGAGACACTTGTGGGAGCTACTGTGACTAAAACTGAGCTTCCCTACGCACAGGGAAGCAAGAGAAATGCTGATTTCATCAAGCCCAGTTACATACTCAGAATCTGTACTACTGCGCAAATAGGCATGTCTCTGTAGGCAAAAAACTCATTTCTGACAAAGTTGCCCAAATGCATCTCAGAAGTGTGCCACTTATTCCCTGAGTTAGAAAACGTCGAGAAACGGTCGTTTCAGCTAGCGCTGTGCTTCTACACATGTATTTGCTGAACGGTGAAAGCGCACAGTGATACACTTTTCTCCCAACAAATACACTGTTTCTAAGGAACTGGGAACACACTGAGGAGACACTTGTGGGAGCTACTGTGACTAAAACTGAGCTTCCCTACGCACAGGGAAGCAAGAGAAATGCTGATTCCATCAAGCCCAGTTACATACTCAGAATCTGTACTACTGCGCAAATAGGCATGTCTCTGTAGGCAAAAAACTCATTTCTGACAAAGTTACCCAAATGCATCTCAGAAGTGTGCAACTTGTTCCCTGAGTTAGAAAACATCGAGAAACGGTCGTTTCTACTAGCGCTGTGCTTCTACACATGTATTTGCTG
This sequence comes from Acomys minous, assembly GCF_964271855.1. NCBI lineage: Eukaryota > Metazoa > Chordata > Mammalia > Rodentia > Muridae > Acomys > Acomys minous. The sequence goes on along the minus strand of NW_028182183.1, from coordinate 6,864,722 downwards.
AACGGTGAAATCGCACAGTAATGCACTTTTCTCCCAGCAAATACACTGATTCTAAGGAAATGGGAACACACTGAGGAGACACTTGTGGGAGCTACTGTGACTAAAACTGAGCTTCCCTATGCACAGGGAAGCAAGAGAAATGCTGATTTCATCAAGCCCAGTTACATACTCAGAGTCTGTACTACTGCGCAAATAGGCATGTCTCTGTAGGCAAAAAACTCATTTCTGACAAAGTTGCCCAAATGCATCTCAGAAGTGTGCAACTTGTTCCCCGAGTTAGAAAACGTCGAGAAACGGTCGTTTCTGCTAGCGCTGTGCTTCTACACATGTATTTGCTGAACGGTGAAAGCGCACAGTAATGCACTTTTCTCCCAGCAAATACCACTGTTTCTAAGGAAATGGGAACACACTGAGGAGACACTTGTGGGAGCTACTGGGACTAAAACTGAGCTTCCCTACGCACAGGGAAGCAAGAGAAATGCTGATTTCATCAAGCCCAGTTACATACTCAGAATCTGTACTACTGCGCAAATAGGCATGTCTCTGTAGGCAAAAAACTCATTTCTGACAAAGTTGCCCAAATGCATCTCAGAAGTGTGCAACTTGTTGCCTGAGTTCGAAAACGTCGAGAAACGGTCGTTTCTGCTAGCGCTGTGCTTCTACACATGTATTTGCTGAACGGTGAAAGCGCACAGTAATGCACTTTTCTCCCAGCAAATACACTGTTTCTAAGGAAATGGGAACACACTGAGGAGACACTTGTGGGAGCTACTGTGACTAAAACTGAGCTTCCCTACGCACAGGGAAGCAAGAGAAATGCTGATTTCATCAAGCCCAGTTACATACTCAGAATCTGTACTACTGCGCAAATAGGCATGTCTCTGTAGGCAAAAAACTCATTTCTGACAAAGTTGCCCAAATGCATCTCAGAAGTGTGCCACTTATTCCCTGAGTTAGAAAACGTCGAGAAACGGTCGTTTCAGCTAGCGCTGTGCTTCTACACATGTATTTGCTGAACGGTGAAAGCGCACAGTGATACACTTTTCTCCCAACAAATACACTGTTTCTAAGGAACTGGGAACACACTGAGGAGACACTTGTGGGAGCTACTGTGACTAAAACTGAGCTTCCCTACGCACAGGGAAGCAAGAGAAATGCTGATTCCATCAAGCCCAGTTACATACTCAGAATCTGTACTACTGCGCAAATAGGCATGTCTCTGTAGGCAAAAAACTCATTTCTGACAAAGTTACCCAAATGCATCTCAGAAGTGTGCAACTTATTCCCTGAGTTAGAAAAATCGAGAAACGGTCGTTTCTACTAGCGCTGTGCTTCTACACATGTATTTGCTGAACGGTGAAAGCGCACAGTAATGCACTTTTCTCCCAGCAAATACACTGATTCTAAGGAAATGGGAACACACTGAGGAGACACTTGTGGGAGCTACTGTGACTAAAACTGAGCTTCCCTATGCACAGGGAAGCAAGAGAAATGCTGATTTCATCAAGCCCAGTTACATACTCAGAATCTGTACTACTGCGCAAATAGGCATGTCTCTGTAGGCAAAAAACTCATTTCTGACAAAGTTGCCCAAATGCATCTCAGAAGTGTGCAACTTGTTCCCTGAGTTAGAAAACGTCGAGAAACGGTCGTTTCTGCTAGCGCTGTGCTTCTACACATGTATTTGCTGAACGGTGAAAGCGCACAGTAATGCACTTTTCTCCCAGCAAATACACTGTTTCTAAGGAAATGGGAACACACTGAGGAGACACTTGTGGGAGCTACTGTGACTAAAACTGAGCTTCCCTACGCACAGGGAAGCAAGAGAAATGCTGATTTCATCAAGCCCAGTTACATACTCAGAATCTGTACTACTGCGCAAATAGGCATGTCTCTGTAGGCAAAAAACTAATTTCGGACAAAGTTGCCCAAATGCATCTCAGAAGTGTGCAACTTGTTCCCTGAGTTAGAAAACGTCGAGAAACGGTCGTTTCTGCTAGCGCTATGCTTCTACACATGTATTTGCTGAACGGTGAAAGCGCACAGTAATGCACTTTTCTCCCAGCAAATACACTGTTTCTAAGGAAATGGGAACACACTGAGGAGACACTTGTGGGAGCTACTGTGACTAAAACTGAGCTTCCCTACGCACAGGGAAGCAAGAGATATGCTGATTTCATCAAGCCCAGTTACATACTCAGAATCTGTACTACTGCGCAAATAGGCATGTCTCTGTAGGCAAAAAAACTAATTTCTGACAAAGTTGCCTAAATGCATCTCAGAAGTGTGCAACTTGTTCCCTGATTTAGAAAACGTCGAGAAACGGTCGTTTCTGCTAGCGCTGTGCTTCTACACATGTATTTGCTGAACGGTGAAAGCGCACAGTAATGCACTTTTCTCCCAGCAAATACACTGTTTCTAAGGAAATGGGAACACACTGAGGAGACACTTGTGGGAGCTACTGTGACTAAAACTGAGCTTCCCTACGCACAGGGAAGCAAGAGAAATGCTGATTTCATCAAGCCCTGTTACATACTCAGAATCTGTACTACTGCGCAAATAGGCATGTCTCTGTAGGCAAAAAAACTCATTTCTGACAAAGTTGCCCAAATGCATCTCAGAAGTGTGCATCTTGTTCCCTGAGTTAGAAAACGTCGAGAAACGTTCGTTTCTGCTAGCGCTGTGCTTCTACACATGTATTTGCTGAACGGTGAAAGCGCACAGTAATGCACTTTTCTCCCAGCAAATACACTGTTTCTAAGGAAATGGGATCACACTGAGGAGACACTTGTGGGAGCTACTGTGACTAAAACTGAGCTTCCCTATGCACAGGGAAGCAAGAGAAATGCTGATTTCATCAAGCCCAGTTACATACTCAGAATCTGTACTACTGCGCAAATAGGCATGTCTCTGTAGGCAAAAAACTCATTTCTGACAAAGTTGCCCAAATGCATCTCAGAAGTGTGCAACTTGTTCCCCGAGTTAGAAAACGTCGAGAAACGGTCGTTTCTGCTAGCGCTGTGCTTCTACACATGTATTTGCTGAACGGTGAAAGCGCACAGTAATGCACTTTTCTCCCAGCAAATACCACTGTTTCTAAGGAAATGGGAACACACTGAGGAGACACTTGTGGGAGCTACTGGGACTAAAACTGAGCTTCCCTACGCACAGGGAAGCAAGAGAAATGCTGATTTCATCAAGCCCAGTTACATACTCAGAATCTGTACTACTGCGCAAATAGGCATGTCTCTGTAGGCAAAAAACTCATTTCTGACAAAGTTGCCCAAATGCATCTCAGAAGTGTGCAACTTGTTGCCTGAGTTCGAAAACGTCGAGAAACGGTCGTTTCTGCTAGCGCTGTGCTTCTACACATGTATTTGCTGAACGGTGAAAGCGCACAGTAATGCACTTTTCTCCCAGCAAATACACTGTTTCTAAGGAAATGGGAACACACTGAGGAGACACTTGTGGGAGCTACTGTGACTAAAACTGAGCTTCCCTACGCACAGGGAAGCAAGAGAAATGCTGATTTCATCAAGCCCAGTTACATACTCAGAATCTGTACTACTGCGCAAATAGGCATGTCTCTGTAGGCAAAAAACTCATTTCTGACAAAGTTGCCCAAATGCATCTCAGAAGTGTGCCACTTATTCCCTGAGTTAGAAAACGTCGAGAAACGGTCGTTTCAGCTAGCGCTGTGCTTCTACACATGTATTTGCTGAACGGTGAAAGCGCACAGTGATACACTTTTCTCCCAACAAATACACTGTTTCTAAGGAACTGGGAACACACTGAGGAGACACTTGTGGGAGCTACTGTGACTAAAACTGAGCTTCCCTACGCACAGGGAAGCAAGAGAAATGCTGATTCCATCAAGCCCAGTTACATACTCAGAATCTGTACTACTGCGCAAATAGGCATGTCTCTGTAGGCAAAAAACTCATTTCTGACAAAGTTACCCAAATGCATCTCAGAAGTGTGCAACTTATTCCCTGAGTTAGAAAAATCGAGAAACGGTCGTTTCTACTAGCGCTGTGCTTCTACACATGTATTTGCTGAACGGTGAAAGCGCACAGTAATGCACTTTTCTCCCAGCAAATACACTGATTCTAAGGAAATGGGAACACACTGAGGAGACACTTGTGGGAGCTACTGTGACTAAAACTGAGCTTCCCTATGCACAGGGAAGCAAGAGAAATGCTGATTTCATCAAGCCCAGTTACATACTCAGAATCTGTACTACTGCGCAAATAGGCATGTCTCTGTAGGCAAAAAACTCATTTCTGACAAAGTTGCCCAAATGCATCTCAGAAGTGTGCAACTTGTTCCCTGAGTTAGAAAACGTCGAGAAACGGTCGTTTCTGCTAGCGCTGTGCTTCTACACATGTATTTGCTGAACGGTGAAAGCGCACAGTAATGCACTTTTCTCCCAGCAAATACACTGTTTCTAAGGAAATGGGAACACACTGAGGAGACACTTGTGGGAGCTACTGTGACTAAAACTGAGCTTCCCTACGCACAGGGAAGCAAGAGAAATGCTGATTTCATCAAGCCCAGTTACATACTCAGAATCTGTACTACTGCGCAAATAGGCATGTCTCTGTAGGCAAAAAACTAATTTCGGACAAAGTTGCCCAAATGCATCTCAGAAGTGTGCAACTTGTTCCCTGAGTTAGAAAACGTCGAGAAACGGTCGTTTCTGCTAGCGCTATGCTTCTACACATGTATTTGCTGAACGGTGAAAGCGCACAGTAATGCACTTTTCTCCCAGCAAATACACTGTTTCTAAGGAAATGGGAACACACTGAGGAGACACTTGTGGGAGCTACTGTGACTAAAACTGAGCTTCCCTACGCACAGGGAAGCAAGAGATATGCTGATTTCATCAAGCCCAGTTACATACTCAGAATCTGTACTACTGCGCAAATAGGCATGTCTCTGTAGGCAAAAAAACTAATTTCTGACAAAGTTGCCTAAATGCATCTCAGAAGTGTGCAACTTGTTCCCTGATTTAGAAAACGTCGAGAAACGGTCGTTTCTGCTAGCGCTGTGCTTCTACACATGTATTTGCTGAACGGTGAAAGCGCACAGTAATGCACTTTTCTCCCAGCAAATACACTGTTTCTAAGGAAATGGGAACACACTGAGGAGACACTTGTGGGAGCTACTGTGACTAAAACTGAGCTTCCCTACGCACAGGGAAGCAAGAGAAATGCTGATTTCATCAAGCCCAGTTACATACTCAGAATCTGTACTACTGCGCAAATAGGCTTGTCTCTGTAGGCAAAAAAACTCATTTCTGACAAAGTTGCCCAAATGCATCTCAGAAGTGTGCATCTTGTTCCCTGAGTTAGAAAACGTCGAGAAACGTTCGTTTCTGCTAGCGCTGTGCTTCTACACATGTATTTGCTGAACGGTGAAAGCGCACAGTAATGCACTTTTCTCCCAGCAAATACACTGTTTCTAAGGAAATGGGATCACACTGAGGAGACACTTGTGGGAGCTACTGTGACTAAAACTGAGCTTCCCTACGCACAGGGAAGCAAGAGAAATGCTGATTTCATCAAACCGATTTACATACTCAGAATCTGTACTACTGCGCAAATAGGCATGTCTCTGTAGGCAAAAAACTCATTTCTGACAAAGTTGCCCAAATGCATCTCAGAAGTGTGCAACTTGTTCCCTGAGTTAGAAAACGTCGAGAAACGTTCGTTTCTGCTAGCGCTGTGCTTCTACACATGTATTTGCTGAACGGTGAAAGCGCACAGTGATGCACTTTTCTCCCAGCAAATACACTGTTTCTAAGGAAATGCGAACACACTGAGGAGACACTTGTGGGAGCTACTGTGACTAAAACTGAGCTTCCCTACGCACAGGGAAGCAAGAGAAATGCTGATTTCATCAAGCCCAGTTACATACTCAGAATCTGTACTACTGCGCAAATAGGCATGTCTCTGTAGGCAAAAAACTCATTTCTGACAAAGTTGCCCAAATGCATCTCAGAAGTGTGCAACTTGTTCCCTGAGTTAGAAAACATCGAGAAACGGTCGTTTCTGCTAGCGCTGTGCTTCTACACATGTATTTGCTGAACGGTGAAAGCGCACAGTAATGCACTTTTCTCCCAGCAAATACACTGTTTCTAAGGAAATGGGAACACACTGAGGAGACACTTGTGGAAGCTACTGTGACTAAAACTGAGCTTCCCTACGCACAGGGAAGCAAGAGAAATGCTGATTTCATCAAGCCCAGTTACATACTCAGAATCTGTACTACTGCGCAAATAGGCATGTCTCTGTAGGCAAAAAACACATTTCTGACAAAGTTGCCTAAATTCATCTCAGAAGTGTGCAACTTGTTCCCTGAGTTAGAAAACATCGAGAAACAGTCGTTTCTGCTAGCGCTGTGCTTCTACACATGTATTTGCTGAACGGTGAAAGCGCACAGTAATGCACTTTTCTCCCAGCAAATACACTGTTTCTAAGGAAATGGGAACACACTGAGGAGACACTTGGGGGAGCTACTGTGACTAAAACTGAGCTTCCCTATGCACAGGGAAGCAAGAGAAATGCTGATTTCATCAAGCCCAGTTACATACTCAGAATCTGTACTACTGCGCAAATAGGCATGTCTCTGTAGGCAAAAAACTCATTTCTGACAAAGTTGCCCAAATGCATCTCAATAGTGTGCCACTTATTCCCTGAGTTAGAAAACGTCGAGAAACGGTCGTTTCAGCTAGCGCTGTGCTTCTACACATGTATTTGCTGAACGGTGAAAGCGCACAGTGATACACTTTTCTCCCAACAAATACACTGTTTCTAAGGAACTGGGAACACACTGAGGAGACACTTGTGGGAGCTACTGTGACTAAAACTGAGCTTCCCTACGCACAGGGAAGCAAGAGAAATGCTGATTCCATCAAGCCCAGTTACATACTCAGAATCTGTACTACTGCGCAAATAGGCATGTCTCTGTAGGCAAAAAACTCATTTCTGACAAAGTTACCCAAATGCATCTCAGAAGTGTGCAACTTGTTCCCTGAGTTAGAAAACGTCGAGAAACGGTCGTTTCTACTAGCGCTGTGCTTCTACACATGTATTTGCTGAACGGTGAAAGCGCACAGTAATGCACTTTTCTCCCAGCAAATACACTGTTTCTAAGGAAATGGGAACACACTGAGGAGACACTTGTGGGAGCTACTGTGACTAAAACTGAGCTTCCCTATGCACAGGGAAGCAAGAGAAATGCTGATTTCATCAAGCCCAGTTACATACTCAGAATCTGTACTACTGCGCAAATAGGCATGTCTCTGTAGGCAAAAAACTCATTTCTGACAAAGTTGCCCAAATGCATCTCAGAGGTGTGCAACTTGTTCCCTGAGTTAGAAAACGTCGAGAAACGGTCGTTTCTGCTAGCGCTGTGCTTCTACACATGTATTTGCTGAACGGTGAAAGCGCACAGTAATGCACTTTTCTCCCAGCAAATACACTGTTTCTAAGGAAATGGGAACACACTGAGGAGACACTTGTGGGAGCTACTGTGACTAAAACTGAGCTTCCCTACGCACAGGGAAGCAAGAGAAATGCTGATTTCATCAAGCCCAGTTACATACTCAGAATCTGTACTACTGCGCAAATAGGCATGTCTCTGTAGGCAAAAAACTCATTTCGGACAAAGTTGCCCAAATGCATCTCAGAAGTGTGCAACTTGTTCCCTGAGTTAGAAAACGTCGAGAAACGGGCGTTTCTGCTAGCGCTATGCTTCTACACATGTATTTGCTGAACGGTGAAAGCGCACAGTAATGCACTTTTCTCCCAGCAAATACACTGTTTCTAAGGAAATGGGAACACACTGAGGAGACACTTGTGGGGGCTACTGTGACTAAAACTGAGCTTCCCTACGCACAGGGAAGCTAGAGAAATGCTGATTTCATCAAGCCCAGTTATATACTCAGAATCTGTACTACTGCGCAAATAGGCATGTCTCTGTAGGCAAAAAAACTCATTTCTGACAAAGTTGCCCAAATGCACCTCAGAAGTGTGCAACTTGTTCCCTGATTTAGAAAACGTCGAGAAACGTTCGTTTCTGCTAGCGCTGTGCTTCTACACATGTATTTGCTGAACGGTGAAAGCGCACAGTAATGCACTTTTCTCCCAGCAAATACACTGTTTCTAAGGAAATGGGAACACACTGAGGAGACACTTGTGGGAGCTACTGTGACTAAAACAGAGCTTCCCTACGCACAGGGAAGCAAGAGAAATGCTGATTTCATCAAGCCCAGTTACATACTCAGAATCTGTACTACTGCGCAAATAGGCATGTCTCTGTAGGCAAAAAACTCATTTCTGACAAAGTTGCCCAAATGCATCTCAGAAGTGTGCAACTTGTTCCCTGAGTTAGAAAACGTCGAGAAACGTTTGTTTCTGCTAGCGCTGTGCTTCTACACATGTATTTGCTGAACGGTGAAAGCGCACAGTAATGCACTTTTCTCCCAGCAAATACACTGTTTCTAAGGAAATGGGAACACACTGAGGAGACACTTGTGGGAGCTACTGTGACTAAAACTGAGCTTCCCTACGCACAGGGAAGCAAGAGAAATGCTGATTTCATCAAGCCCAGTTACATACTCAGAATCTGTACTACTGCGCAAATAGGCATGTCTCTGTAGGCAAAAAACTCATTTCAGACAAAGTTGCCGAAATGCATCTCAGAAGTGTGCAACTTGTTCCCTGAGTTAGAAAACGTCGAGAAACGGGCGTTTCTGCTAGCGCTATGCTTCTACACATGTATTTGCTGAACGGTGAAAGCGCACAGTAATGCACTTTTCTCCCAGCAAATACACTGTTTCTAAGGAAATGGGAACACACTGAGGAGACACTTGTGGGAGCTACTGGGACTAAAACTGAGCTTCCCTACGCACAGGGAAGCAAGAGAAATGCTGATTTAATCAAGCCCAATTACATACTCAGAATCTGTACTACTGCGCAAATAGGCATGTCTCTGTAGGCAAAAAACTCATTTCTGACAAAGTTGCCCAAATGCATCTCAGAAGTGTGCAACTTGTTCCCTGAGTTAGAAAAGGTCGAGAAACGTTCGTTTCTGCTAGCGCTGTGCTTCTACACATGTATTTGCTGAACGGTGAAAGCGCACAGTAATGCACTTTTCTCCCAGCAAATACACTGTTTCTAAGGAAATGGGAACACACTGAGGAGACACTTGTGGGAGCTACTGTGACTAAAACTGAGCTTTGCTACGCACAGGGAAGCAAGAGAAATGCTGATTTCATCAAGCCCAGTTACATATTCAGAATCTGTACTATTGTGCAAATAGGCATGTCTCTGTAGGCAAAAAACTCATTTCTGACAAAGTTGCCCAAATGCATCTCAGAAGTGTGCAACTTGTTCCCTGAGTTAGAAAACGTCGAGAAACGGGCGTTTCTGCTAGCGCTATGCTTCTACACATGTATTTGCTGAACGGTGAAAGCGCACAGTAATGCACTTTTCTCCCAGCAAATACACTGTTTCTAAGGAAATGGGAACACACTGAGGAGACACTTGTGGGGGCTACTGTGACTAAAACTGAGCTTCCCTACGCACAGGGAAGCTAGAGAAATGCTGATTTCATCAAGCCCAGTTATATACTCAGAATCTGTACTACTGCGCAAATAGGCATGTCTCTGTAGGCAAAAAAACTCATTTCTGACAAAGTTGCCCAAATGCACCTCAGAAGTGTGCAACTTGTTCCCTGATTTAGAAAACGTCGAGAAACGTTCGTTTCTGCTAGCGCTGTGCTTCTACACATGTATTTGCTGAACGGTGAAAGCGCACAGTAATGCACTTTTCTCCCAGCAAATACACTGTTTCTAAGGAAATGGGAACACACTGAGGAGACACTTGTGGGAGCTACTGTGACTAAAACAGAGCTTCCCTACGCACAGGGAAGCAAGAGAAATGCTGATTTCATCAAGCCCAGTTACATACTCAGAATCTGTACTACTGCGCAAATAGGCATGTCTCTGTAGGCAAAAAACTCATTTCTGACAAAGTTGCCCAAATGCATCTCAGAAGTGTGCAACTTGTTCCCTGAGTTAGAAAACGTCGAGAAACGTTTGTTTCTGCTAGCGCTGTGCTTCTACACATGTATTTGCTGAACGGTGAAAGCGCACAGTAATGCACTTTTCTCCCAGCAAATACACTGTTTCTAAGGAAATGGGAACACACTGAGGAGACACTTGTGGGAGCTACTGTGACTAAAACTGAGCTTCCCTACGCACAGGGAAGCAAGAGAAATGCTGATTTCATCAAGCCCAGTTACATACTCAGAATCTGTACTACTGCGCAAATAGGCATGTCTCTGTAGGCAAAAAACTCATTTCAGACAAAGTTGCCGAAATGCATCTCAGAAGTGTGCAACTTGTTCCCTGAGTTAGAAAACGTCGAGAAACGGGCGTTTCTGCTAGCGCTATGCTTCTACACATGTATTTGCTGAACGGTGAAAGCGCACAGTAATGCACTTTTCTCCCAGCAAATACACTGTTTCTAAGGAAATGGGAACACACTGAGGAGACACTTGTGGGAGCTACTGGGACTAAAACTGAGCTTCCCTACGCACAGGGAAGCAAGAGAAATGCTGATTTAATCAAGCCCAATTACATACTCAGAATCTGTACTACTGCGCAAATAGGCATGTCTCTGTAGGCAAAAAACTCATTTCTGACAAAGTTGCCCAAATGCATCTCAGAAGTGTGCAACTTGTTCCCTGAGTTAGAAAAGGTCGAGAAACGTTCGTTTCTGCTAGCGCTGTGCTTCTACACATGTATTTGCTGAACGGTGAAAGCGCACAGTAATGCACTTTTCTCCCAGCAAATACACTGTTTCTAAGGAAATGGGAACACACTGAGGAGACACTTGTGGGAGCTACTGTGACTAAAACTGAGCTTTGCTACGCACAGGGAAGCAAGAGAAATGCTGATTTCATCAAGCCCAGTTACATATTCAGAATCTGTACTATTGTGCAAATAGGCATGTCTCTGTAGGCAAAAAACTCATTTCGGACAAAGTTGCCCAAATGCATCTCAGAAGTGTGCAACTTGTTCCCTGAGTTAGAAAACGTCGAGAAACGTTCGTTTCTGCTAGCGCTGTGCTTCTACACATGTATTTGCTGAACGGTGAAAGCGCACAGTAATGCACTTTTCTCCCAGCAAATACACTGTTTCTAAGGAAATGGGAACACACTGAGGAGACACTTGTGGGAGCTACTGTGACTAAAACTGAGCTTCCCTACGCACAGGGAAGCAAGAGAAATGCTGATTTCATCAAACCGATTTACATACTCAGAATCTGTACTACTGCGCAAATAGGCATGTCTCTATAGGCAAAAAACTCATTTCTGACAAAGTTGCCCAAATGCATCTCAGAAGTGTGCAACTTGTTCCCTGAGTTAGAAAACGTCGAGAAACGTTCGTTTCTGCTAGCGCTGTGCTTCTACACATGTATTTGCTGAACGGTGAAAGCGCACAGTGATGCACTTTTCTCCCAGCAAATACACTGTTTCTAAGGAAATGGGAACACACTGAGGAGACACTTGTGGGAGCTACTGTGACTAAAACTGAGCTTCGCTAATCACAGGGAAGCAAGAGAAATGCTGATTTCATCAAGCCCAGTTACATACTCAGAATCTGTACTACTGCGCAAATAGGCATGTCTCTGTAGGCAAAAAACTCATTTCTGACAAAGTTGCCCAAATGCATCTCAGAAGTGTGCAACTTGTTCCCTGAGTTAGAAAACATCGAGAAACGGTTGTTTCTGCTAGCGCTGTGCTTCTACACATGTATTTGCTGAACGGTGAAAGCGCACAGTAATGCACTTTTCTCCCAGCAAATACACTGTTTCTAATGAAATGGGAACACACTGAGGAGACACTTGTGGGAGCTACTGTGACTAAAACTGAGCTTCCCTACGCACAGGGAAGCAAGAGAAATGCTGATTTCATCAAGCCCAGTTACATACTCAGAATCTGTACTACTGCGCAAATAGGCATGTCTCTGTAGGCAAAAAACACATTTCTGACAAAGTTGCCCAAATTCATCTCAGAAGTGTGCAACTTGTTCCCTGAGTTAGAAAACATCGAGAAACAGTCATTTCTGCTAGCGCTGTGCTTCTACACATGTATTTGCTGAACGGTGAAAGCGCACAGTAATGCACTTTTCTCCCAGCAAATACACTGTTTCTAAGGAAATGGGAACACACTGAGGAGACACTTGTGGGAGCTACTGTGACTTAAACTGAGCTTCCCTATGCACAGGGAAGCAAGAGAAATGCTGATTTCATCAAGCCCAGTTACATACTCAGAATCTGTACTACTGCGCAAATAGGCATGTCTCTGTAGGCAAAAAACTCATTTCTGACAAAGTTGCCCAAATGCATCTCAGAAGTGTGCAACTTGTTCCCTGAGTTAGAAAACGTCGAGAAACGGTCGTTTCTGCTAGCGTTGTGCTTCTACACATGTATTTGCTGAACGGTGAAAGCGCACAGTAATGCACTTTTCTCCCAGCAAATACACTGTTTCTAAGGAAATGGGAACACACTGAGGAGACACTTGTGGGAGCTACTGTGACTAATACTGAGCTTCCCTACGCACAGGGAAGCAAGAGAAATGCTGATTTCATCAAGCCCAGTTACATACTCAGAATCTGTACTACTGCGCAAATAGGCATGTCTCTTTAGGCAAAAAACTAATTTCTGACACAGTTGCCCAAATGCATCTCAGAAGTGTGCAACTTGTTCCCTGAGTTAGAAAACGTCGAGAAACGTTCGTTTCTGCTAGCACTGTGCTTCTACACATGTATTTGCTGAACGGTGAAAGCGCACAGTAATGCACTTTTCTCCCAGCAAATACACTGTTTCTAAGGAAATGGGAACACACTGAGGAGACACTTGTGGGAGCTACTGTGACTAAAACTGAGCTTCCCTACGCACAGGGAAGCAAGAGAAATGCTGATTTCATCAAGCCCAGTTACATACTCAGAATCTGTACTACTGCGCAAATAGGCATATCTCTGTAGGCAAAAAACTCATTTCTGACAAAGTTGCCCGAATGCATCTCAGAAGTGTGCAACTTGTTCCCTGAGTTAGAAAACGTCGAGAAACGGTCGTTTCTGCTAGCGCTGTGCTTCTACACATGTATTTGCTGAACGGTGAAAGCGCACAGTAATGCACTTTTCTCCCAGCAAATACACTGTTTCTAAGGAAATGGGAACACACTGAGGAGACACTTGTGGGAGCTACTGTGACTAAAACTGAGCTTCGCTACGCACAGGGAAGCAAGAGAAATGCTGATTTCATCAATCCCAGTTACATACTCAGAATCTGTACTACTGCGCAAATAGGCATGTCTCTATAGGCAAAAAACTCATTTCTGACAAAGTTGCCCAAATGCATCTCAGAAGTATGCAACTTGTTCCCTGAGTTAGAAAACATCGAGAAACGGTCGTTTCTGCTAGCGCTGTGCTTCTACACATGTATTTGCTGAACGGTGAAAGCGCACAGTAATGCACTTTTCTCCCAGCAAATACACTGTTTCTAAGGAACTGGGAACACACTGAGGAGACACTTGTGGGAGCTACTGTGACTAAAACTGAGCTTCCCTACGCACAGGGAAGCAAGAGAAATGCTGATTTCATCAAGCCCAGTTACATACTCAGAATCTGTACTACTGCGCAAATAGGCATGTCTCTGTAGGCAAAAAACACATTTCTGACAATGTTGCCCAAATTCATCTCAGAAGTATGCAACTTGTTCCCTGAGTTAGAAAACATCGAGAAACAGTCGTTTCTGCTAGCGCTGTGCTTCTACACATGTATTTGCTGAACGGTGAAAGCGCACAGTAATGCACTTTTCTCCCAGCAAATACACTGTTTCTAAGGAAATGGGAACACACTGAGGAGACACTTGTGGGAGCTACTGTGACTAAAACTGAGCTTGCGTATGCACAGGGAAGCAAGAGAAATGCTGATTTCATCAAGCCCAGTTACATACTCAGAATCTGTACTACTGCGCAAATAGGCATGTCTCTGTAGGGAAAAAACTCATTTCTGACAAAGTTGCCCAAATGCATCTCAGAAGTGTGCAACTTGGTCCCTGAGTTAGAAAACATCGAGAAACGGTCGTTTCTGCTAGCGCTGTGCTTCTACACATGTATTTGCTGAACGGTGAAAGCTCACAGTAATGCACTTTTCTCCCAGCAAATACACTGTTTCTAAGGAAATGGGAACACACTGAGAAGACACTTGTGGGAGCTACTGTGACTAAAACTGAGCTTCCCTACGCACAGGGAAGCAAGAGAAATGCTGATTTCATCCAGCCCAGTTACATACTCAGAATCTGTACTACTGCGCAAATAGGCATGTCTCTGTAGGCAAAAAACTCATTTCTGACAAAGTTGCCCAAATGCATCTCAGAAGTGTGCAACTTGTTCCCTGAGTTAGAAAACGTCGAGAAACGTTCGTTTCTGCTAGCGCTGTGCTTCTACACATGTATTTGCTGAACGGTGAAAGCGCACAGTAATGCACTTTTCTCCCAGCAAATACACTGTTTCTAAGGAAATGGGAACACACTGAGGAGACACTTGTGGGAGCTACTGTGACTAAAACTGAGCTTCGCTACGCACAGGGAAGCAAGAGAAATGCTGATTTCATCAATCCCAGTTACATACTCAGAATCTGTACTACTGCGCAAATAGGCATGTCTCTATAGGCAAAAAACTCATTTCTGACAAAGTTGCCCAAATGCATCTCAGAAGTATGCAACTTGTTCCCTGAGTTAGAAAACATCGAGAAACGGTCGTTTCTGCTAGCGCTGTGCTTCTACACATGTATTTGCTGAACGGTGAAAGCGCACAGTAATGCACTTTTCTCCCAGCAAATACACTGTTTCTAAGGAACTGGGAACACACTGAGGAGACACTTGTGGGAGCTACTGTGACTAAAACTGAGCTTCCCTACGCACAGGGAAGCAAGAGAAATGCTGATTTCATCAAGCCCAGTTACATACTCAGAATCTGTACTACTGCGCAAATAGGCATGTCTCTGTAGGCAAAAAACACATTTCTGACAATGTTGCCCAAATTCATCTCAGAAGTGTGCAACTTGTTCCCTGAGTTAGAAAACATCGAGAAACAGTCGTTTCTGCTAGCGCTGTGCTTCTACACATGTATTTGCTGAACGGTGAAAGCGCACAGTA
Organism: Acomys minous; assembly: GCF_964271855.1. NCBI lineage: Eukaryota > Metazoa > Chordata > Mammalia > Rodentia > Muridae > Acomys > Acomys minous. Next base: position 6,849,486 of record NW_028182183.1, on the reverse strand, counting down.
ATGCACTTTTCTCCCAGCAAATACACTGTTTCTAAGGAAATGGGAACACACTGAGGAGACACTTGTGGGAGCTACTGTGACTAAAACTGAGCTTGCCTATGCACAGGGAAGCAAGAGAAATGCTGATTTCATCAAGCCCAGTTACATACTCAGAATCTGTACTACTGCGCAAATAGGCATGTCTCTGTAGGGAAAAAACTCATTTCTGACAAAGTTGCCCAAATGCATCTCAGAAGTGTGCAACTTGGTCCCTGAGTTAGAAAACATCGAGAAACGGTCGTTTCTGCTAGCGCTGTGCTTCTACACATGTATTTGCTGAACGGTGAAAGCTCACAGTAATGCACTTTTCTCCCAGCAAATACACTGTTTCTAAGGAAATGGGAACACACTGAGAAGACACTTGTGGGAGCTACTGTGACTAAAACTGAGCTTCCCTACGCACAGGGAAGCAAGAGAAATGCTGATTTCATCCAGCCCAGTTACATACTCAGAATCTGTACTATTGCGCTAATAGGCATGTCTCTGTAGGCAAAAAACTCATTTCTGACAAAGTTGCCCAAATGCATCTCAGAAGTGTGCAACTTGTTCCCTGAGTTAGAAAACGTGGAGAAACGTTTGTTTCTGCTAGCGCTGTGCTTCTACACATGTATTTGCTGAACGGTGAAAGCGCAAAGTAATGCACTTTTTTCCCAGCAAATACACTGTTTCTAAGGAACTGGGAACACACTGAGGAGACACTTGTGGGAGCTACTGTGACTAAAACTGAGCTTCCCTACGCACAGGGAAGCAAGAGAAATGCTGATTTCATCAAGCCCAGTTACATACTCAGAATCTGTACTACTGCGCAAATAGGCATGTCTCTGTAGGCAAAAAACTCATTTCTGACAAAGTTGCCCAAATGCATCTCAGAAGTGTGCAACTTGTTCCCTGAGTTAGAAAACGTCGAGAAACGTTCGTTTCTGTTAGCGCTGTGCTTCTACACATGTATTTGCTGAACGGTGAAAGCGCACAGTGATGCACTTTTCTCCCAGCAAATACACTGTTTCTAAGGAAATGGGAACACACTGAGGAGACACTTGTGGGAGCTACTGTGACTAAAACTGAGCTTCCCTACGCACAGGGAAGCAAGAGAAATGCTGATTTCATCAAGCCCAGTTACATACTCAGAATCTGTACTACTGCGCAAATAGGCATGTCTCTGTAGGCAAAAAACTCATTTCTGACAAAGTTTCCCAAATGCATCTCAGAAGTGTGCAACTTGTTCCCTGAGTTAGAAAACGTTGAGAAACGGTCGTTTCTGCTAGCGCTGTGCTTCTACACATGTATTTGCTGAACGGTGAAAGCGCACAGTAATGCACTTTTCTCCCAGCAAATACACTGTTTCTAAGGAAATGGGGACACACTGAGGAGACACTTGTGGGAGCTACTGTGACTAAAACTGAGCTTCCCTACGCACAGGGAAGCAAGAAAAATGCTGATTTCATCAAGCCCAGTTACATACTCAGAATCTGTACTACTGCGCAAATAGGCATGTCTCTGTAGGCAAAAAACCCATTTCTGACAAAGTTGCCCAAATGCATCTCAGAAGTATGCCACTTGTTCCCTGAGTTAGAAAACGTCGAGAAACGGTCGTTTCAGCTAGCGCTGTGCTTCTACACATGTATTTGCTGAACGGTGAAAGCGCACAGAAATGCACTTTTCTCCCAGCAAATACACTGTTTCTAAGGAAATGGTAACACACTGAGGAGACACTTGTGGGAGCTACTGTGACTAAAACTGAGCTTCGCTAATCACAGGGAAGCAAGAGAAATGCTGATTTCATCAAGCCCAGTTACATACTCAGAATCTGTACTACTGCGCAAATAGGCATGTCTCTGTAGGCAAAAAACTCATTTCTGACAAAGTTTCCCAAATGCATCTCAGAAGTGTGCAACTTGTTCCCTGAGTTAGAAAACGTTGAAAAACGGTCGTTTCTGCTAGAGCTGTGCTTCTACACATGTATTTGCTGAACGGTGAAAGCGCAGAGTAATGCACTTTTCTCCCAGCAAATACAATGTTTCTAAGGAAATGGGAACACACTGAGGAGACACTTGTGGGAGCTACTGTGACTAAAACTGTGCTTCCCTACGCACAGGGAAGCAAGAGAAATGCTGATTTCATCAAGCCCAGTTACATACTCAGAATCTGTACTACTGCGCAAATAGGCATGTCTCTGTAGGCAAAAAACTCATTTCTGACAAAGTTGCCCAAATGCATCTCAGAAGTGTGCAACTTGTTCCCTGAGTTAGAAAACGTCGAGAAACGTTCGTTTCTGCTAGCGCTGTGCTTCTACACATGTATTTGCTGAACGGTGAAAGCGCACAGTGATGCACTTTTCTCCCAGCAAATACACTGTTTCTAAGGAACTGGGAACACACTGAGGAGACACTTGTGGGAGCTACTGTGACTAAAACTGAGCTTCCCTACGCACAGGGAAGCAAGAGAAATGCTGATTTCATCAAGCCCAGTTACATACTCAGAATCTGTACTATTGCGCTAATAGGCATGTCTCTGTAGGCAAAAAACTCATTTCTGACAAAGTTGCCCAAATGCATCTCAGAAGTGTGCAACTTGTTCCCTGAGTTAGAAAACGTGGAGAAACGTTTGTTTCTGCTAGCGCTGTGCTTCTACACATGTATTTGCTGAACGGTGAAAGCGCAAAGTAATGCACTTTTTTCCCAGCAAATACACTGTTTCTAAGGAACTGGGAACACACTGAGGAGACACTTGTGGGAGCTACTGTGACTAAAACTGAGCTTCCCTACGCACAGGGAAGCAAGAGAAATGCTGATTTCATCAAGCCCAGTTACATACTCAGAATCTGTACTACTGCGCAAATAGGCATGTCTCTGTAGGCAAAAAACTCATTTCTGACAAAGTTGCCCAAATGCATCTCAGAAGTGTGCAACTTGTTCCCTGAGTTAGAAAACGTCGAGAAACGTTCGTTTCTGTTAGCGCTGTGCTTCTACACATGTATTTGCTGAACGGTGAAAGCGCACAGTGATGCACTTTTCTCCCAGCAAATACACTGTTTCTAAGGAAATGGGAACACACTGAGGAGACACTTGTGGGAGCTACTGTGACTAAAACTGAGCTTCCCTACGCACAGGGAAGCAAGAGAAATGCTGATTTCATCAAGCCCAGTTACATACTCAGAATCTGTACTACTGCGCAAATAGGCATGTCTCTGTAGGCAAAAAACTCATTTCTGACAAAGTTTCCCAAATGCATCTCAGAAGTGTGCAACTTGTTCCCTGAGTTAGAAAACGTTGAGAAACGGTCGTTTCTGCTAGCGCTGTGCTTCTACACATGTATTTGCTGAACGGTGAAAGCGCACAGTAATGCACTTTTCTCCCAGCAAATACACTGTTTCTAAGGAAATGGGGACACACTGAGGAGACACTTGTGGGAGCTACTGTGACTAAAACTGAGCTTCCCTACGCACAGGGAAGCAAGAAAAATGCTGATTTCATCAAGCCCAGTTACATACTCAGAATCTGTACTACTGCGCAAATAGGCATGTCTCTGTAGGCAAAAAACCCATTTCTGACAAAGTTGCCCAAATGCATCTCAGAAGTATGCCACTTGTTCCCTGAGTTAGAAAACGTCGAGAAACGGTCGTTTCAGCTAGCGCTGTGCTTCTACACATGTATTTGCTGAACGGTGAAAGCGCACAGAAATGCACTTTTCTCCCAGCAAATACACTGTTTCTAAGGAAATGGTAACACACTGAGGAGACACTTGTGGGAGCTACTGTGACTAAAACTGAGCTTCGCTAATCACAGGGAAGCAAGAGAAATGCTGATTTCATCAAGCCCAGTTACATACTCAGAATCTGTACTACTGCGCAAATAGGCATGTCTCTGTAGGCAAAAAACTCATTTCTGACAAAGTTTCCCAAATGCATCTCAGAAGTGTGCAACTTGTTCCCTGAGTTAGAAAACGTTGAAAAACGGTCGTTTCTGCTAGAGCTGTGCTTCTACACATGTATTTGCTGAACGGTGAAAGCGCAGAGTAATGCACTTTTCTCCCAGCAAATACAATGTTTCTAAGGAAATGGGAACACACTGAGGAGACACTTGTGGGAGCTACTGTGACTAAAACTGTGCTTCCCTACGCACAGGGAAGCAAGAGAAATGCTGATTTCATCAAGCCCAGTTACATACTCAGAATCTGTACTACTGCGCAAATAGGCATGTCTCTGTAGGCAAAAAACTCATTTCTGACAAAGTTGCCCAAATGCATCTCAGAAGTGTGCAACTTGTTCCCTGAGTTAGAAAACGTCGAGAAACGTTCGTTTCTGCTAGCGCTGTGCTTCTACACATGTATTTGCTGAACGGTGAAAGCGCACAGTGATGCACTTTTCTCCCAGCAAATACACTGTTTCTAAGGAACTGGGAACACACTGAGGAGACACTTGTGGGAGCTACTGTGACTAAAACTGAGCTTCCCTACGCACAGGGAAGCAAGAGAAATGCTGATTTCATCAAGCCCAGTTACATACTCAGAATCTGTACTATTGCGCTAATAGGCATGTCTCTGTAGGCAAAAAACTCATTTCTGACAAAGTTGCCCAAATGCATCTCAGAAGTGTGCCACTTGTTCCCTGAGTTAGAAAACATCGAGAAACGGTCGTTTCAGCTAGCGCTGTGCTTCTACACATGTATTTGCTGAACGGTGAAAGCGCACAGTAATGCACTTTTCTCCCAGCAAATACACTGTTTCTAAGGAAATGGGAACACACTAAGGAGACACTTGTGGGAGCTACTGTGACTAAAACTGAGCTTGCCAACGCACAGGGAAGCAAGAGAAATGCTGATTTCATCAAGCCCAGTTACCTACTCAGAATCTGTACTACTGCGCAAATAGGCATGTCTCTGTAGGCAAAAAACTCATTTCTGACAAAGTTGCCCAAATGCATCTCAGAAGTGTGCAACTTGTTCCCTGAGTTAGAAAACATCGAGAAACGGTCGTTTCAGCTAGCGCTGTGCTTCTACACATGTATTTGCTGAACGGTGAAAGCGCACAGTAATGCACTTTTCTCCCAGCAAATACACTGTTTCTAAGGAACTGGGAACACACTGAGGAGACACTTGTGGGAGCTACTGTGACTAAAACTGAGCTTCCCTACGCACAGGGAAGCAAGAGAAATGCTGATTTCATCAAGCCCAGTTACATACTCAGAATCTGTACTACTGCGCAAATTGGCATGTCTCTGTAGGCAAAAAACTCATTTCTGACAAAGTTTCCCAAATGCATCTCAGAAGTGTGCAACTTGTTCCCTGAGTTAGAAAACGTTGAGAAATGGTCGTTTCTGCTAGCACTGTGCTTCTACAAATGTATTTGCTGAACGGTGAAAGCGCACAGTAATGCACTTTTCTCCCAGCAAATACACTGTTTCTAAGGAAATGGGAACACACTGAGGAGACACTTGTGGGAGCTACTGTGACTAAAACTGTGCTTCCCTACGCACAGGGAAGCAAGAGAAATGCTGATTTCATCAAGCCCAGTTACATACTCAGAATCTGTACTACTGCGCAAATAGGCATGTCTCTGTAGGCAAAAAACTCATTTCTGACAAAGTTGCCCAAATGCATCTCAGAAGTGTGCAACTTGTTCCCTGAGTTAGAAAACGTCGAGAAACGTTCGTTTCTGCTAGCGCTGTGCTTCTACACATGTATTTGCTGAACGGTGAAAGCACACAGTGATGCACTTTTCTCCCAGCAAATACACTGTTTCTAAGGAAATGGGAACACACTGAGGAGTCACTTGTGGGAGCTACTGTGACTAAAACTGAGCTTCCCTACGCACAGGGAAGCAAGAGAAATGCTGATTTCAACAAGCCCAGTTACATACTCAGAATCTGTACTACTGCGCAAATAGGCATGTCTCTGTAGGCAAAAAACTCATTTCTGACAAAGTTGCCCAAATGCATCTCAGAAGTGTGCAACTTGTTCCCTGATTTAGAAAACGTCGAGAAACGTTCGTTTCTGCTAGCGCTGTGCTTCTACACATGTATTTGCTGAACGGTGAAAGCGCACAGTAATGCACTTTTCTCCCAGCAAATACACTGTGTCTAAGGAAATGGGAACACACTGAGGAGACACTTGTGGGAGCTACTGTGACTAAAACTGAGCTTCCCTACGCACAGGGAAGCAAGAGAAATGCTGATTTCATCCAGCCCAGTTACATACTCAGAATCTGTACTACTGCGCAAATAGGCATGTCTCTGTAGGCAAAAAACTCATTTCTGACAAAGTTGCCCAAATGCATCTCAGAAGTGTGCAACTTGCTCCCTGAGTTAGAAAATGTCGAGAAACGGTCGTTTCTGCTAGCGCTGTGCTTCTACACATGTATTTGCTGAACGGTGAAATCGCACAGTAATGCACTTTTCTCCCAGCAAATACACTGTTTCTAAGGAAATGGGAACACACTGAGGAGACACTTGTGGGAGCTACTGTGACTAAAACTGAGCTTCCCTACGCACAGGGAAGCAAGAGAAATGCTGATTTCATCAAGCCCAGTTACATACTCAGAATCTGTACTACTGCGCAAATAGGCATGAATCTGTAGGCAAAAAACTCATTTCTGACAAAGTTGCCCAAATGCATCTCAGAAGTGTGCAACTTGTTCCCTGAGTTAGAAAACGTCGAGAAACGGTCGTTTCTGCTAGCGCTGTGCTTCTACACATGTATTTGCTGAACGGTGAAAGCGCACAGTAATGCGCTTTTCTCCCAGCAAATACACTGTGTCTAAGGAAATGGGAACACACTGAGGAGACACTTGTGGGAGCTACTGTGACTAAAACTGAGCTTCCCTATGCACAGGGAAGCAAGAGAAATGCTGATTTCATCAAGCCCAGTTACATACTCAGAATCTGTACTACTGCGCAAATTGGCATGTCTCTGTAAGCAAAAAACTCATTTTTGAGATAGTTACACAATTGCACCTCAGAAGTGTGCAACTTGTTCCCTGAGTTAGAAAACGTTGAGAAACGTTCGTTTCTGCTAGCGCTGTGCTTCTACACATGTATTTGCTGAACGGTGAAAGCGCACAGTAATGCACTTTTCTCCCAGCAAATACACTGTTTCTAAGGAACAGAGAACACACTGAGGAGACACTTGTGGGAGCTACTGTGATTAAAACTGAGCTTCCCTACGCACAGGGAAGCAAGAGAAATGCTGATTTCATCAAGCCCAGTTACATACTCAGAATCTGTACTACTGCGCAAATAGGCATGTCTCTGTAGGCAAAAAACTCATTTCTGACAAAGTTGCCCAAATGCATCCCAGAAGTGTACAACTTGTTCCCTGAGTTAGAAAATGTCGAGAAACGGTCGTTTCTGCTAGCGCTGTGCTTCTACACATGTATTTGCTGAACAGTGAAAGCACAAAGTGATGCACTTTTCTCCTAGCAAATACACTGTTTCTAAGGAAATGGGAACACACTGAGGAGACACTTTTAGGAGCTACTGTGACTAAAACTGAGCTTCCCTACGCACATGGAAGCAAGAGAAATGCTGATTTCATCAAGCCCAGTTACATACTCAGAATCTGTACTACTGCGCAAATAGGCATGTCTCTGTAGGAAAAAAACTCATTTCTGACAAAGTTGCCCAAATGCATCTCAGAAGTGTGCAACTTGTTCCCTGCGTTAGAAAACGTCGAGAAACGGTCGTTTCAGCTAGCGCTGTGCTTCTACACATGTATTTGCTGAACGGTGAAAGCGCACAGTAATGCACTTTTCTCCCAGCAAATACACTGTTTCTAAGGAACTGGGAACACACTGAGGAGACACTTGTGGGAGCTACTGTGACTAAAACTGAGCTTCCCTACGCACAGGGAAGCAAGAGAAATGCTGATTTCATCAAGCCCAGTTACATACTCAGAATCTGTACTACTGCGCAAATTGGCATGTCTCTGTAAGCACAAAACTCATTTTTGAGATAGTTACACAATTGCACCTCAGAAGTGTGCAACTTGTTCCCTGAGTTAGAAAACGTCGAGAAACGTTCGTTTCTGCTAGCGCTGTGCTTCTACACATGTATTTGCTGAACGGTGAAAGCGCACAGTAATGCACTTTTCTCCCAGCAAATACACTGTTTCTAAGGAACTGGGAACACACTGAGGAGACACTTGTGGGAGCTACTGTGACTAAAACTGAGCTTCCCTACGCACAGGGAAGCAAGAGAAATGCTGATTTCATCAAGCCCAGTTACATACTCAGAATCTGTACTACTGCGCAAATAGGCATGTCTCTGTAGGCAAAAAACTCATTTCTGACAAAGTTGCCCAAATGCAACTCAGAAGTGTGCAACTTGTTCCCTGAGTTAGAAAACGTCGAGAAACAGTCGTTTCTGCTAGCGCTGTGCTTCTACACATGTATTTGCTGAACGGTGAAAGCGCACAGTAATGCACTTTTCTCCCAGCAAATACACTGTTTCTAAGGAACTGGGAACACACGTAGGAGACACATGTGGGAGCTACTGTGACTAAAACTGAGCTTCCCTACGCACAGGGAAGCAAGAGAAATGCTGATTTCATCAAGCCCAGTTACATACTCAGAATCTGTACTACTGCGCAAATAGGCATGTCTCTGTAGGCAAAAAACTCATTTCTGACAAAGTTGCCCAAATGCAACTCAGAAGTGTGCAACTTGTTCCCTGAGTTAGAAAACGTCGAGAAACAGTCGTTTCTGCTAGCGCTGTGCTTCTACACATGTATTTGCTGAACGGTGAAAGCACAAAGTGATGCACTTTTCTCCCAGCAAATACACTGTTTCTAAGGAAATGGGAACACACTGAGGAGACACTTGTGGGAGCTACTGTGACTAAACTGAGCTTCCCTATGCACAGGGAAACAAGAGAAATGCTGATTTCATCAAGCCCAGTTACATACTCAGAATCTGTACTACTGCGCAAATAGGCATGTCTCTGTAGGCAAAAAACTCATTTCTGACAAAGTTGCCCAAATGCATCTCAGAAGTGTGCAACTTGTTCCCTTAGTTAGAAAATGTCGAGAAACGTTCGTTTCTGCTAGCGCTGTGCTTCTACACATGTATTTGCTGAACGGTGAAAGCGCACAGTAATGCACTTTTCTCCCAGCAAATACACTGTTTCTACGGAAATGGGAACACACTGAGGAGACACTTGTGGGAGCTACTGTGACTAAAACTGAGCTTCCCTACGCACAGGGAAGCAAGAGAAATGCTGATTTCATCCAGCCCAGTTACATACTCAGAATCTGTACTACTGCGCAAATAGGCATGTCTCTGTAGGCAAAAAACTCATTTCTGACAAAGTTGCCAAAATGCTTCTCAGAAGTGTGCAACTTGTTCCCTGAGTTAGAAAACGTCGAGAAACATTCATTTCTGCTAGCGCTGTGCTTCTACACATGTATTTGCTGAACGGTGAAAGCGCACAGTAATGCACTTTTCTCCCAGCAAATATACTGTTTCTAAGGAAATGGGAACACACTGAGGAGACACTTGTGGGAGCTACTGTGACTAAAACTGAGCTTCCCTACGCACAGGGAAGCAAGAGTAATGCTGATTTCATCAAGCCCAGTTACATACTCAGAATCTGTACTACTGCGCAAATAGGCATGTCTCTGTAGGCAAAAAACTCATTTCTGACAAAGTTGCCCAAATGCATCTCAGAAGTGTGCAACTTGCTCCCTGAGTTAGAAAATGTCGAGAAACGGTCGTTTCTGCTAGCGCTGTGCTTCTACACATGTATTTGCTGAACGGTGAAAGCGCACAGTAATGCACTTTTCTCCCAGCAAATACACTGTTTCTAAGGAAATGGGAACACACTGAGGAGACACTTGTGGGAGCTACTGTGACTAAAACTGAGCTTCCCTACGCACAGGGAAGCAAGAGAAATGCTGATTTCATCAAGCCCAGTTACATACTCAGAATCTGTACTACTGCGCAAATAGGCATGAATCTGTAGGCAAAAAACTCATTTCTGACAAAGTTGCCCAAATGCATCTCAGAAGTGTGCAACTTGTTCCCTGAGTTAGAAAACGTCGAGAAACGTTCGTTTCTGCTAGCGCTGTGCTTCTACACATGTATTTGCTGAACGGTGAAAGCGCACAGTGATGCACTTTTCTCCCAGCAAATACACTGTTTCTAAGGAAATGGGAACACACTGAGGAGACACTTGTGGGAGCTACTGTGACTAAAACTGAGCTTCCCTACGCACAGGGAAGGAAGAGAAATGCTGATTTCATCAAGCCCAGTTACATACTCAGAATCTGTACTACTGCGCAAATAGGCATGTCTCTGTAGGCAAAAAACTCATTTCTGACAAAGTTGCCCAAATGCATCTCAGAAGTGTGCAACTTGTTCCCTGAGTTAGAAAACGTCGAGAAACGGTCGTTTCTGCTAGCGCTGTGCTTCTACACATGTATTTGCTGAACGGTGAAAGCGCACAGTAATGCACTTTTCTCCCCGCAAATACACTGTGTCTAAGGAACTGGGAACACACTGAGGAGACACTTGTGGGAGCTACTGTGACTAAAACTGAGCTTCCCTACGCACAGGGAATCAAGAGAAATGCTGATTTCATCAAGCCCAGTTACATACTCAGAATCTGTACTACTGCGCAAATTGGCATGTCTCTGTAAGCAAAAAACTCATTTTTGAGATAGTTACACAATTGCACCTCAGAAGTATGCAACTTGTTCCCTGAGTTAGAAAACGTCGAGAAACGTTCGTTTCTGCTAGCGCTGTGCTTCTACACATGTATTTGCTGAACGGTGAAAGCGCACAGTAATGCACTTTTCTCCCAGCAAATACACTCTTTCTACGGAACTGAGAACACACTGAGGAGACATTTGTGGGAGCTACTGTGATTAAAACTGAGCTTCCCTACGCACAGGGAAGCAAGAGAAATGCTGATTTCATCAAGCCCAGTTACATACTCAGAATCTGTACTACTGCGCAAATAGGCATGTCTCTGTAGGCAAAAAACTCATTTCAGACAAAGTTGCCCAAATGCATCCCAGAAGTGTACAACTTGTTCCCTGAGTTAGAAAATGTCGAGAAACGGTCGTTTCTGCTAGTGCTGTGCTTCTACACATGTATTTGCTGAACAGTGAAAGCACAAAGTGATGCTCTTTTCTCCCAGCAAATACACTGTTTCTAAGGAAATGGTAACACACTGAAGAGACACTTTTGGGAGCTACTTTGACTAAAACTGAGCTTCCCTACGCACAGGGAAGCAAGAGAAATGCTGATTTCATCAAGCCCAGTTACATACTCAGAATCTGTAATACTGCGCAAATAGGCATGTCTCTGTAGGCAAAAAACTCATTTCTGACAACGTTGCCCAAATGCATCTCAGAAGTGTGCAACTTGTTCCCTGATTTAGAAAACGTCGAGAAATGTTCGTTTCTGCTAGCGCTGTGCTTCTACACATGTATTTGTTGAACGGTGAAAGCGCACAGTAATGCACTTTTCTCCCAGCAAATACACTGTTTCTAAGGAAAGTGGAACACACTGAGGAGACACTTGTGGGAGCTACTGGGACTAAAACTGAGCTTCCCTATGCACAGGGAAGCAAGAGAAATGCTGATTTCATCAAGCCCAGTTACATACTCAGAATCTGTACTACTGCGCAAATAGGCATGTCTCTGTAGGCAAAAAACTCATTTCTGACAAAGTTGCCCAAATGCAAGTCAGAAGTGTGCAACTTATTCCCTGAGTTAGAAAACGTCGAGAAACGGTCGCTTCTGCTAGCGCTGTGCTTCTACACATGTATTTGCTGAACGGTGAAAGCGCACAGTAATGCACTTTTCTCCCCGCAAATACACTGTGTCTAAGGAACTGGGAACACACTGAGGAGACACTTGTGGGAGCTACTGTGACTAAAACTGAGCTTCCCTACGCACAGGGAAGCAAGAGAAATGCTGATTTCATCAAGCCCAGTTACATACTCAGAATCTGTACTACTGCGCAAATTGGCATGTCTCTGTAAGCAAAAAACTCATTTTTGAGATAGTTACACAATTGCACCTCAGAAGTGTGCAACTTGTTCCCTGAGTTAGAAAACGTCGAGAAACGTTCGTTTCTGCTAGCGCTGTGCTTCTACACATGTATTTGCTGAACGGTGAAAGCGCACAGTAATGCACTTTTCTCCCAGCAAATACACTCTTTCTAAGGAACTGAGAACACACTGAGGAGACACTTGTGGGAGATACTGTGATTAAAACTGAGCTTCCCTACGCACAGGGAAGCAAGAGAAATGCTGATTTCATCAAGCCCAGTTACATACTCAGAATCTGTACTACTGCGCAAATAGGCATATCTCTGTAGGCAAAAAACTCATTTCAGACAAAGTTGCCCAAATGCATCCCAGAAGTGTACAACTTGTTCCCTGAGTTAGAAAATGTCGAGAAACGGTCGTTTCTGCTAGCGCTGTGCTTCTACACATGTATTTGCTGAACAGTGAAAGCACAAAGTGATGCTCTTTTCTCTCAGCAAATACACTGTTTCTAAGGAAATGGGAACACACTGAAGAGACACTTTTGGGAGCTACTTTGACTAAAACTGAGCTTCCCTACGCACAGGGAAGCAAGAGAAATGCTGATTTCATCAAGCCCAGTTACATACTCAGAATCTGTACTACTGCGCAAATTGGCATGTCTCTGTAAGCAAAAAACTCATTTTTGAGATAGTTACACAATTGCACCTCAGAAGTGTGCAACTTGTTCCCTGAGTTAGAAAACGTCGAGAAACGTTCGTTTCTGCTAGTGCTGTGCTTCTACACATGTATTTGCTGAACGGTGAAAGCGCACAGTAATGCACTTTTCTCCCAGCAAATACACTCTTTCTAAGGAACTGAGAACACACTGAGGAGACACTTGTGGGAGCTACTGTGATTAAAACTGAGCTTCCCTACGCACAGGGAAGCAAGAGAAATGCTGATTTCATCAAGCCCAGTTACATACTCAGAATCTGTACTACTGCGCAAATAGGCATGTCTCTGTAGGCAAAAAACTCATTTCAGACAAAGTTGCCCAAATGCATCCCAGAAGTGTACAACTTGTTCCCTGAGTTAGAAAATGTCGAGAAACGGTCGTTTCTGCTAGCGCTGTGCTTCTACACATGTATTTGCTGAACAGTGAAAGCACAAAGTGATGCTCTTTTCTCCCAGCAAATACACTGTTTCTAAGGAAATGGGAACACACTGAAGAGACACTTTTGGGAGCTACTTTGACTAAAACTGAGCTTCCCTACGCACAGGGAAGCAAGAGAAATGCTGATTTCATCAAGCCCAGTTACATACTCAGAATCTGTAATACTGCGCAAATAGGCATGTCTCTGTAGGCAAAAAACTCATTTCTGACAACGTTGCCCAAATGCATCTCAGAAGTGTGCAACTTGTTCCCTGATTTAGAAAACGTCGAGAAACGTTCGTTTCTGCTAGCGCTGTGCTTCTACACATGTATTTGTTGAACGGTGAAAGCGCACAGTAATGCACTTTTCTCCCAGCAAATACACTGTTTCTAAGGAAAGTGGAACACACTGAGGAGACACTTGTGGGAGCTACTGGGACTAAAACTGAGCTTCCCTATGCACAGGGAAGCAAGAGAAATGCTGATTTCATCAAGCCCAGTTACATACTCAGAATCTGTACTACTGCGCAAATAGGCATGTCTCTGTAGGCAAAAAACTCATTTCAGACAAAGTTGCCCAAATGCATCCCAGAAGTGTACAACTTGTTCCCTGAGTTAGAAAATGTCGAGAAACGGTCGTTTCTGCTAGCGCTGTGCTTCTACACATGTATTTGCTGAACAGTGAAAGCACAAAGTGATGCTCTTTTCTCCCAGCAAATACACTGTTTCTAAGGAAATGGGAACACACTGAAGAGACACTTTTGGGAGCTACTTTGACTAAAACTGAGCTTCCCTACGCACAGGGAAGCAAGAGAAATGCTGATTTCATCAAGCCCAGTTACATACTCAGAATCTGTACTACTGCGCAAATTGGCATGTCTCTGTAAGCAAAAAACTCATTTTTGAGATAGTTACACAATTGCACCTCAGAAGTGTGCAACTTGTTCCCTGAGTTAGAAAACATCGAGAAACGTTCGTTTCTGCTAGCGCTGTGCTTCTACACATGTATTTGCTGAACGGTGAAAGCGCACAGTAATGCACTTTTCTCCCAGCAAATACACTCTTTCTAAGGAACTGAGAACACACTGAGGAGACACTTGTGGGAGCTACTGTGATTAAAACTGAGCTTCCCTACGCACAGGGAAGCAAGAGAAATGCTGATTTCATCAAGCCCAGTTACATACTCAGAATCTGTACTACTGCGCAAATAGGCATGTCTCTGTAGGCAAAAAACTCATTTCAGACAAAGTTGCCCAAATGCATCCCAGAAGTGTACAACTTGTTCCCTGAGTTAGAAAATGTCGAGAAACGGTCGTTTCTGCTAGCGCTGTGCTTCTACACATGTATTTGCTGAACAGTGAAAGCACAAAGTGATGCTCTTTTCTCCCAGCAAATACACTGTTTCTAAGGAAATGGGAACACACTGAAGAGACACTTTTGGGAGCTACTTTGACTAAAACTGAGCTTCCCTACGCACAGGGAAGCAAGAGAAATGCTGATTTCATCAAGCCCAGTTACATACTCAGAATCTGTAATACTGCGCAAATAGGCATGTCTCTGTAGGCAAAAAACTCATTTCTGACAACGTTGCCCAAATGCATCTCAGAAGTGTGCAACTTGTTCCCTGATTTAGAAAACGTCGAGAAACGTTCGTTTCTGCTAGCGCTGTGCTTCTACACATGTATTTGTTGAACGGTGAAAGCGCACAGTAATGCACTTTTCTCCCAGCAAATACACTGTTTCTAAGGAAAGTGGAACACACTGAGGAGACACTTGTGGGAGCTACTGGGACTAAAACTGAGCTTCCCTATGCACAGGGAAGCAAGAGAAATGCTGATTTCATCAAGCCCAGTTACATACTCAGAATCTGTACTACTGCGCAAATAGGCATGTCTCTGTAGGCAAAAAACTCATTTCTGACAAAGTTGCCCAAATGCATCTCAGAAGTGTGCAACTTATTCCCTGAGTTAGAAAACGTCGAGAAACGGTCGCTTCTGCTAGCGCTGTGCTTCTACACATGTATTTGCTGAACGATGAAAGTACAAAGTGATGCACTTTTCTCCCAGCAAATACACTGTTTCTAAGAAATGGGAACACACTGAGGAGACACTTGTGGGAGCTACTGTGACTAAACTGAGCTTCCCTATGCACAGGGAAACAAGAGAAATGCTGATTTCATCAAGCCCAGTTACATACTCAGAATCTGTACTACTGCGCAAATAGGCATGTCTCTGTAGGCAAAAAACTCATTTCTGACAAAGTTGCCCAAATGCATCTCAGAAGTGTGCAACTTGTTCCCTGAGTTAGAAAACGTCGAGAAACGTTCGTTTCTGCTAGCGCTGTGCTTCTACACATGTATTTGCTGAACGGTGAAAGCGCACAGTAATGCACTTTTCTCCCAGCAAATACACTGTTTCTAAGGAAATGGGAACACACTGAGGAGACACTTGTGGGAGCTACTGTGACTAAAACTGAGCTTCCCTACGCACAGGGAAGCAAGAGAAATGCTGATTTCATCAAGCCCAGTTACATACTCAGAATCTGTAATACTGCGCAAATAGGCATGTCTCTGTAGGCAAAAAACTCATTTCTGACAACGTTGCCCAAATGCATCTCAGAAGTGTGCAACTTGTTCCCTGATTTAGAAAACGTCGAGAAACGTTCGTTTCTGCTAGCGCTGTGCTTCTACACATGTATTTGTTGAACGGTGATAGCGCACAGTAATGCACTTTTCTCCCAGCAAATACACTGTTTCTAAGGAAAGTGGAACACACTGAGGAGACACTTGTGGGAGCTACTGGGACTAAAACTGAGCTTCCCTATGCACAGGGAAGCAAGAGAAATGCTGATTTCATCAAGCCCAGTTACATACTCAGAATCTGTACTACTGCGCAAATAGGCATGTCTCTGTAGGCAAAAAACTCATTTCTGACAAAGTTGCCCAAATGCATCTCAGAAGTGTGCAACTTATTCCCTGAGTTAGAAAACGTCGAGAAACGGTCGCTTCTGCTAGCGCTGTGCTTCTACACATGTATTTGCTGAACGATGAAAGTACAAAGTGATGCACTTTTCTCCCAGCAAATACACTGTTTCTAAGAAATGGGAACACACTGAGGAGACACTTGTGGGAGCTACTGTGACTAAACTGAGCTTCCCTATGCACAGGGAAACAAGAGAAATGCTGATTTCATCAAGCCCAGTTACATACTCAGAATCTGTACTACTGCGCAAATAGGCATGTCTCTGTAGGCAAAAAACTCATTTCTGACAAAGTTGCCCAAATGCATCTCAGAAGTGTGCAACTTGTTCCCTGAGTTAGAAAACGTCGAGAAACGTTCGTTTCTGCTAGCGCTGTGCTTCTACACATGTATTTGCTGAACGGTGAAAGCGCACAGTAATGCACTTTTCTCCCAGCAAATACACTGTTTCTAAGGAAATGGGAACACACTGAGGAGACACTTGTGGGAGCTACTGTGACTAAAACTGAGCTTCCCTACGCACAGGGAAGCAAGAGAAATGCTGATTTCATCAAGCCCAGTTACATACTCAGAATCTGTACTACTGCGCAAATAGGCATGTCTCTGTAGGCAAAAAACTCATTTCTGACAAAGTTGCCCAAATGCATCTCAGAAGTGTGCAACTTGTTCCCTGAGTTAGAAAACGTCGAGAAACGGTCGTTTCAGCTAGCGCTGTGCTTCTACACATGTATTTGCTGAACGGTGAAAGCGCACAGTAATGCACTTTTCTCCCAGCAAATACACTGTTTCTAAGGAACTGGGAACACACTGAGGAGACACTTGTGGGAGCTACTGTGACTAAAACTGAGCTTCCCTACGCACAGGGAAGCAAGAGAAATGCTGATTTCATCAAGCCCAGTTACATACTCAGAATCTGTACTACTGCGCAAATAGGCATGTCTCTGTAGGCAAAAAACTCATTTCTGACAAAGTTGCCCAAATGCATCTCAGAAGTGTGCAACTTGTTCCCTGATTTAGAAAACGTCGAGAAACGTTCGTTTCTGCTAGCGCTGTGCTTCTACACATGTATTTGCTGAACGGTGAAAGCGCACAGTAATGCACTTTTCTCCCAGCAAATACACTGTTTCTAAGGAAAGGGGAACACAGTGAGGAGACACTTGTGGGAGCTACTGGGACTAAAACTGAGCTTCCCTATGCACAGGGAAGCAAGAGAAATGCTGATTTCATCAAGCCCAGTTACATACTCAGAATCTGTACTACTGCGCAAATAGGCATGTCTCTGTAGGCAAAAAAATCATTTCTGACAAAGTTGCCCAAATGCAACTCAGAAGTGTGCAACTTGTTCCCTGAGTTAGAAAACGTCGAGAAACGGTCGTTTCTGCTAGCGCTGTGCTTCTACACATGTATTTGCTGAACGGTGAAAGCGCACAGTAATGCACTTTTCTCCCAGCAAATACACTGTTTCTAAGGTAATGGGAACACACTGAGGAGACACTTGTGGGAGCTACTGTGACTAAAACTGAGCTTCCCTACGCACAGGGAAGCAAGAGAAATGCTGATTTCATTAAGCCCAGTTACATACTCAGAATCTGTACTACTGCGCAAATAGGCATGAATCTGTAGGAAAAAAACTCATTTCTGACAAAGTTGCCCAAATGCATCTCAGAAGTGTGCAACTTGTTCCCTCAGTTAGAAAACGTCGAGAAACGTTCGTTTCTGCTAGCGCTGTGCTTCTACACATGTATTTGCTGAACGGTGAAAGCGCACAGTGATGCACTTTTCTCCCAGCAAATACACTGTTTCTAAGGAAATGGGAACACACTGAGGAGACACTTGTGGGAGCTACTGTGACTAAAACTGAGCTTCCCTACGCATAGGGAAGCAAGAGAAATGCTGATTTCATCAAGCCCAGTTACATACTCAGAATCTGTACTACTGCGCAAATCGGCATGTCTCTGTAGGCAAAAAACTCATTTCTGACAAAGTTGCCCAAATGCATCCCAGAAGTGTACAACTTGTTCCCTGAGTTAGAAAATGTCGAGAAACGGTCGTTTCTGCTAGCGCTGTGCTTCTACACATGTATTTGCTGAACAGTGAAAGCGCACAGTAATGCACTTTTCTCCCAGCAAATACACTGTTTCTAAGGAAAGTGGAACACACTGAGGAGACACTTGTGGGAGCTACTGGGACTAAAACTGAGCTTCCCTATGCACAGGGAAGCAAGAGAAATGCTGATTTCATCAAGCCCAGTTACATACTCAGAATCTGTACTACTGCGCAAATAGGCATGTCTCTGTAGACAAAAAACTCATTTCTGACAAAGTTGCCCAAATGCAAGTCAGAAGTGTGCAACTTATTCCCTGAGTTAGAAAACGTCGAGAAACGGTCGTTTCTGCTAGCGCTGTGCTTTTACACATGTATTTGCTGAACTGTGAAAGTGCACAGTAATGCACTTTTCCCCCAGCAAATACACTGTTTCTAAGGAACTGGGAACACACTGAGGAGACACTTGTTGGAGCTACTGTGACTAAAACTGTGCTTCCCTACGCACAGGGAAGCAAGAGAAATGCTGATTTCATCCAGCCCAGTTACATACTCAGAATCTGTACTACTGCGCAAATCGGCATGTCTCTGTAGGCAAAAAACTCATTTCTGACAAAGTTGCCCAAATGCATCTCAGAAGTGTGCAACTTGTTCCCTGAGTTAGAAAACGTCGAGAAACGTTCGTTTCTGCTAGTGCTGTGCTTCTACACATGTATTTGCTGAACGGTGAAAGCACACAGTAATGCACTTTTCTCCCAGCAAATACACTGCTTCTAAGGAAATGGGAACACACTGAGGAGACACTTGTGGGAGCTACTGTGACTAAAACTGAGCTTCCCTACGCACAGGGAAGCAAGAGAAATGCTGATTTCATCAAGCCCAGTTACATACTCAGAATCTGTACTACTGCGCAAATTGGCATGTCTCTGTAAGCAAAAAACTCATTTTTGAGATAGTTACACAATTGCACCTCAGAAGTGTGCAACTTGTTCCCTGAGTTAGAAAACGTCGAGAAACGTTCGTTTCTGCTAGCGCTGTGCTTCTACACATGTATTTGCTGAAAGGTGAAAGCGCACAGTAATGCACTTTTCTCCCAGCAAATACACTGTTTATAAGGAAAGGGGAACACACTGAGGAGACACTTGTGGGAGCTACTGTGACTAAAACTGAGCTTCCCTATGCACAGGGAAGCAAGAGAAATGCTGATTTCTTCAAGCCCAGTTACATACTCAGAATCTCTACTACTGCGCAAATAGGCATGTCTCTGTAGGCAAAAAACTCATTTCTGACAAAGTTGCCCAAATGCAACTCAGAATTGTGCAACTTGTTCCCTGAGTTAGAAAACGTCGAGAAACGGTCGTTTCTGCTAGCGCTGTGCTTCTACACATGTATTTGCTGAACAGTGAAAGCACAAAGTGATGCACTTTTCTCCCAGCAAATACACTGTTTCTAAAAAAATGGGAACACACTGAGGAGACACTTGTGGGAGCTACTGTGACTAAACTGACCTTCCCTATGCACAGGGAAACAAGAGAAATGCGGATTTCATCAAGCCCAGTTACATACTCAGAATCTGTACTACTGCGCAAATAGGCATGTCTCTGTAGGCAAAAAACTCATTTCTGACAAAGTTGCCCAAATGCATCTCAGAAGTGTGCAACTTGTTCCCTGAGTTAGAAAACGTCGAGAAACGGTCGTTTCTGCTAGCGCTGTGCTTTTACACATGTATTTGCTGAACTGTGAAAGTGCACAGTAATGCACTTTTCTCCCAGCAAATACACTGTTTCTAAGGAACTGGGAACACACTGAGGAGACACTTGTTGGAGCTACTGTCACTAAAACTGAGCTTCCCTACGCACAGGGAAGCAAGAGAAATGCTGATTTCATCCAGCCCAGTTACATACTCAGAATCTGTACTACTGCGCAAATAGGCATGTCTCTGTAGGCAAAAAACTCATTTCTGACAAAGTTGCCCAAATGCATCTCAGAAGTGTGCAACTTGTTCCCTGAGTTAGAAAACGTCGAGAAACATTAGTTTCTGCTAGTGCTGTGCTTCTACACATGTATTTGCTGAACGGTGAAAGCACACAGTAATGCACTTTTCTCCCAGCAAATACACTGCTTCTAAGGAAATGGGAACACACTGAGGAGACACTTGTGGGAGCTACTGTGACTAAAACTGAGCTTCCCTACGCACAGGGAAGCAAGAGAAATGCTGATTTCATCAATCCCAGTTACATACTCAGAATCTGTACTACTGCGCAAATAGGCATGTCTCTGTAGGCAAAAAACTCATTTCTGACAAAGTTGCCCAAATGCATCTCAGAAGTGTGCAACTTGTTCCCTGAGTTAGAAAACGTCGAGAAACGTTCGTTTCTGCTAGCGCTGTGCTTCTACACATGTATTTGCTGAACGGTGAAAGCGCACAGTAATGCACTTTTCTACCAGCAAATACAGTGTTTCTAAGGAAATGGGAACACACTGAGGAGACACTTGTGGGAGCTACTGTGACTAAAACTGAGCTTCCCTACGCACAGGGAAGCAAGAGAAATGCTGATTTCATCAAGCCCAGTTACATACTCAGAATCTGTACTACTGCGCAAATAGGCATGTCTCTGTAGGCCTAAAACTCATTTCTGACAAAGTTGCCCAAATGCATCTCAGAAGTGTGCAACTTGTTCCCTGAGTTAGAAAACGTCGAGAAACGTTCGTTTCTGCTAGTGCTGTGCTTCTACACATGTATTTGCTGAACGGTGAAAGCACACAGTAATGCACTTTTCTCCCAGCAAATACACTGCTTCTAAGGAAATGGGAACACACTGAGGAGACACTTGTGGGAGCTACTGTGACTAAAACTGAGCTTCCCTACGCACAGGGAAGCAAGAGAAATGCTGATTTCATCAAGCCCAGTTACATACTCAGAATCTGTACTACTGCGCAAATTGGCATGTCTCTGTAAGCAAAAAACTCATTTTTGAGATAGTTACACAATTGCACCTCAGAAGTGTGCAACTTGTTCCCTGAGTTAGAAAACGTCGAGAAACGTTCGTTTCTGCTAGCGCTGTGCTTCTACACATGTATTTGCTGAACGGTGAAAGCGCACACTAATGCACTTTTCTCCCAGCAAATACACTGTTTCTAAGGAAAGTGGAACACACTGAGGAGACACTTGTGGGAGCTACTGGGACTAAAACTGAGCTTCCCTATGCACAGGGAAGCAAGAGAAATGCTGATTTCATCAAGCCCAGTTACATACTCAGAATCTCTACTACTGCGCAAATAGGCATGTCTCTGTAGGCAAAAAACTCATTTCTGACAAAGTTGCCCAAATGCAACTCAGAATTGTGCAACTTGTTCCCTGAGTTAGAAAACGTCGAGAAACGGTCGTTTCTGCTAGCGCTGTGCTTCTACACATGTATTTGCTGAACAGTGAAAGCACAAAGTGATGCACTTTTCTCCCAGCAAATACACTGTTTCTAAGGAAATGGGAACACACTGAGGAGACACTTGTGGGAGCTACTGTGACTAAACTGACCTTCCCTATGCACAGGGAAACAAGAGAAATGCGGATTTCATCAAGCCCAGTTACATACTCAGAATCTGTACTACTGCGCAAATAGGCATGTCTCTGTAGGCAAAAAACTCATTTCTGAGAAAGTTGCCCAAATGCATCTCAGAAGTGTGCAACTTGTTCCCTGAGTTAGAAAACGTCGAGAAACGGTCGTTTCTGCTAGCGCTGTGCTTTTACACATGTATTTGCTGAACTGTGAAAGTGCACAGTAATGCAATTTTCTCCCAGCAAATACACTGTTTCTAAGGAACTGGGAACACACTGAGGAGACACTTGTTGGAGCTACTGTGACTAAAACTGAGCTTCCCTACGCACAGGGAAGCAAGAGAAATGCTGATTTCATCAAGCCTAGTTACATACTCAGAATCTGTACTACTACGCAAATAGGCATGAATCTGTAGGCAAAAAACTCATTTCTGACAAAGTTGCCCAAATGCATCTCAGAAGTGTGCAACTTGTTCCCTGAGTTAGAAAACCTCGAGAAACGTTCGTTTCTGCTAGCGCTGTGCTTCTACACATGTATTTGCTGAACGGTGAAAGCGCACAGTAATGCACTTTTCACCCAGCAAATACACTGTTTCTAAGGAACTGGGAACACACTGAGGAGACACTTGTGGGACCTACTGTGACTAAAACTGAGCTTCCCTACGCACAGGGAAGCAAGAGAAATGCTGATTTCATCAAGCCTAGTTACATACTCAGAATCTGTACTACTGTGAAAACAGGCATATCTCTGTAGGCAAAAAACTCATTTCTGACAAAGTTGCCCAAATGCATCTCAGAAGTGTGCAACTTGTACCCTGAGTTAGAAAACGTCGAGAAACGGTCGTTTCTGCTAACGCTGTGCTTCTACACATGTATTTGCTGAACGGTGAAAGCGCACAGTAATGCACTTTTCTCCCAGCAAATACACTGTTTCTACGGAAATGGGAACACACTGAGGAGACACTTGTGGGAGCTACTGTGACTAAAACTGAGCTTCCCTACGCACAGGGAAGCAAGAGAAATGCTGATTTCATCAAGCCCAGTTACATACTCAGAATCTGTACTACTGCGCAAATAGGCATGTCTCTGTAGGCAAAAAACTCATTTCTGACAAAGTTGCCCAAATGCATCTCAGAAGTGTGCAACTTGTTCCCTGAGTTAGAAAACGTCGAGAAACGTTCGTTTCTGCTAGCGCTGTGCTTCTACAAATGTATTTGCTGAACGGTGAAAGCGCACAGTAATGCACTTTTCTCCCAGCAAATACACTGTTTCTAAGGAAATGGGAACACACTGAGGAGACACTTGTGGGAGCTACTGTGACTAAAACTGAGCTTCCCTATGCACAGGGAAGCTAGAGAAATGCTGATTTCATCAAGCCCAGTTACATACTCAGAATCTGTACTACTGCGCAAATAGGCATGTCTCTGTAGGCAAAAAACTCATTTCTGACAAAGTTGCCCAAATGCATCTCAGAAGTGTGCAACTTGTTCCCTGAGTTAGAAAACGTGGAGAAACGTTTGTTTCTGCTAGCGCTGTGCTTCTACACATGTATTTGCTGAACGGTGAAAGCGCACAGTAATGCACTTTTCTCCCAGCAAATACACTGTTTCTAAGGAACAGGGAACACACTGAGGAGACACTTGTGGGAGCTACTGTGACTAAAACTGAGCTTCCCTACGCACAGGGAAGCAAGAGAAATGCTGATTTCATCAAGCCCAGTTACATACTCAGAATCTGTACTACTGCGCAAATTGGCATGTCTCTGTAAGCAAAAAACTCTTTTTGAGATAGTTACACAATTGCACCTCAGAAGTGTGCAACTTGTTCCCTGAGTTAGAAAACGTCGAGAAACGTTCGTTTCTGCTAGCGCTGTGCTTCTACACATGTATTTGCTGAACGGTGAAAGCGCACAGTAATGCACTTTTCTCCCAGCAAATACACTGTTTCTAAGGAAATGGGAACACACTGAGGAGACACTTGTGGGAGCTACTGTGACTAAAACTGAGCTTCCCTACGCACAAGGAAGCAAGAGAAATGCTGATTTCATCAAGCCCAGTTACATACTCAGAATCTGTACTACTGCACAAATAGGCATGTCTCTGTAGGCAAAAAACTCATTTCTGACAAAGTTGCCCAAAGGCATCCCAGAAGTGTACAACTTGTTCCCTGAGTTAGAAAATGTCGAGAAACGGTCGTTTCTGCTAGCGCTGTGCTTCTACACATGTATTTGCTGAACAGTGAAAGCACAAAGTGATGCACTTTTCTCCCAGCAAATACACTGTTTCTAAGGAAATGGGAACACACTGAGGAGACACTTGTGGGAGCTACTGTGATTAAAACTGAGCTTCCCTACGCACAGGGTAGCAAGAGAAATGCTGATTTCATCAAGCCCAGTTACATACTCAGAATCTGTACTACTGCGCAAATAGGCATGTCTCTGTAGGCAAAAAACTCATTTCTGACAAAGTTGCCCAAATGCATCTCAGAAGTGTGCAACTTGTTCCCTGATTTAGAAAACGTCGAGAAACGTTCGTTTCTGCTAGCGCTGTGCTTCTACACATGTATTTGCTGAACGGTGAAAGCGCACAGTAATGCACTTTTCGCCCAGCAAATACACTGTTTCTAAGGAAAGTGGAACACACTGAGGAGACACTTGTGGGAGCTACTGGGACTAAAACGGAGCTTCCCTATGCACAGGGAAGCAAGAGAAATGCTGATTTCATCAAGCCCAGTTACATACTCAGAATCTGTACTACTGCGCAAATAGGCATGTCTCTGTAGGCAAAAAACTCATTTCTGACAAAGTTGCCCAAATGCAACTCAGAAGTGTGCAACTTGTTCCCTGAGTTAGAAAACGTCGAGAAACGGTGGTTTCTGCTAGCGCTGTGCTTCTACACATGTATTTGCTGAACGGTGAAAGCACAAAGTGATGCACTTTTCTCCCAGCAAATACACTGTTTCTAAGGAAATGGGAACACACTGAGGAGACACTTGTGGGAGCTACTGTGACTAAACTGAGCTTCCCTATGCACAGGGAAACAAGAGAAATGCTGATTTCATCAAGCCCAGTTACATACTCAGAATCTGTACTACTGCGCAAATAGGCATGTCTCTGTAGGCAAAAAACTCATTTCTGACAAAGTTGCCCAAATGCATCTCAGAAGTGTGCAACTTGTTCCCTGATTTAGAAAACGTCGAGAAACGGTCGTTTCTGCTAGCGCTGTGCTTCTACACATGTATTTGCTGAACAGTGAAAGCACAAAGTGATGCACTTTTCTCCCAGCAAATACACTGTTTCTAAGGAAATGGGAACACACTGAGGAGACACTTGTGGGAGCTACTGTGATTAAAACTGAGCTTCCCTACGCACAGGGTAGCAAGAGAAATGCTGATTTCATCAAGCCCAGTTACATACTCAGAATCTGTACTACTGCGCAAATAGGCATGTCTCTGTAGGCAAAAAACTCATTTCTGACAAAGTTGCCCAAATGCATCTCAGAAGTGTGCAACTTGTTCCCTGATTTAGAAAACGTCGAGAAACGTTCGTTTCTGCTAGCGCTGTGCTTCTACACATGTATTTGCTGAACGGTGAAAGCGCACAGTAATGCACTTTTCGCCCAGCAAATACACTGTTTCTAAGGAAAGTGGAACACACTGAGGAGACACTTGTGGGAGCTACTGGGACTAAAACGGAGCTTCCCTATGCACAGGGAAGCAAGAGAAATGCTGATTTCATCAAGCCCAGTTACATACTCAGAATCTGTACTACTGCGCAAATAGGCATGTCTCTGTAGGCAAAAAACTCATTTCTGACAAAGTTGCCCAAATGCAACTCAGAAGTGTGCAACTTGTTCCCTGAGTTAGAAAACGTCGAGAAACGGTGGTTTCTGCTAGCGCTGTGCTTCTACACATGTATTTGCTGAACGGTGAAAGCACAAAGTGATGCACTTTTCTCCCAGCAAATACACTGTTTCTAAGGAAATGGGAACACACTGAGGAGACACTTGTGGGAGCTACTGTGACTAAACTGAGCTTCCCTATGCACAGGGAAACAAGAGAAATGCTGATTTCATCAAGCCCAGTTACATACTCAGAATCTGTACTACTGCGCAAATAGGCATGTCTCTGTAGGCAAAAAACTCATTTCTGACAAAGTTGCCCAAATGCATCTCAGAAGTGTGCAACTTGTTCCCTGATTTAGAAAACGTCGAGAAACGTTCGTTTCGGCTAGCGCTGTGCTTCTACACATGTATTTGCTGAACGGTGAAAGCGCGCAGTAATGCACTTTTCGCCCAGCAAATACACTGTTTCTAAGGAAAGTGGAACACACTGAGGAGACACTTGTGGGAGCTACTGGGACTAAAACGGAGCTTCCCTATGCACAGGGAAGCAAGAGAAATGCTGATTTCATCAAGCCCAGTTACATACTCAGAATCTGTACTACTGCGCAAATAGGCATGTCTCTGTAGGCAAAAAACTCATTTCTGACAAAGTTGCCCAAATGCAACTCAGAAGTGTGCAACTTGTTCCCTGGGTTAGAAAACGTCGAGAAACGGTGGTTTCTGCTAGCGCTGTGCTTCTACACATGTATTTGCTGAACGGTGAAAGCACAAAGTGATGCACTTTTCTCCCAGCAAATACACTGTTTCTAAGGAAATGGGAACACACTGAGGAGACACTTGTGGGAGCTACTGTGACTAAACTGAGCTTCCCTATGCACAGGGAAACAAGAGAAATGCTGATTTCATCAAGCCCAGTTACATACTCAGAATCTGTACTACTGCGCAAATAGGCATGTCTCTGTAGGCAAAAAACTCATTTCTGACAAAGTTGCCCAAATGCATCTCAGAAGTGTGCAACTTGTTCCCTGAG
Source organism: Acomys minous (assembly GCF_964271855.1). Lineage (NCBI taxonomy): Eukaryota > Metazoa > Chordata > Mammalia > Rodentia > Muridae > Acomys > Acomys minous. Next base: position 6,822,877 of record NW_028182183.1, on the reverse strand, counting down.
TTAGAAAACGTGGAGAAACGTTTGTTTCTGCTAGCGCTGTGCTTCTACACATGTATTTGCTGAACGGTGAAAGCGCACAGTAATGCACTTTTCTCCCAGCAAATACACTGTTTCTAAGGAACTGGGAACACACTGAGGAGACACTTGTGGGAGCTACTGTGACTAAAACTGAGCTTCCCTACGCACAGGGAAGCAAGAGAAATGCTGATTTCATCAAGCCCAGTTACATACTCAGAATCTGTACTACTGCGCAAATTGGCATGTCTCTGTAAGCAAAAAACTCTTTTTGAGATAGTTACACAATTGCACCTCAGAAGTGTGCAACTTGTTCCCTGAGTTAGAAAACGTCGAGAAACGTTCGTTTCTGCTAGCGCTGTGCTTCTACACATGTATTTGCTGAACGGTGAAAGCGCACAGTAATGCACTTTTCGCCCAGCAAATACACTGTTTCTAAGGAAAGTGGAACACACTGAGGAGACACTTGTGGGAGCTACTGGGACTAAAACGGAGCTTCCCTATGCACAGGGAAGCTAGAGAAATGCTGATTTCATCAAGCCCAGTTACATACTCAGAATCTGTACTACTGCGCAAATAGGCATGTCTCTGTAGGCAAAAAACTCATTTCTGACAAAGTTGCCCAAATGCAACTCAGAAGTGTGCAACTTGTTCCCTGAGTTAGAAAACGTCGAGAAACGGTCGTTTCTGCTAGCGCTGTGCTTCTACACATGTATTTGCTGAACGGTGAAAGCACAAAGTGATGCACTTTTCTCCCAGCAAATACACTGTTTCTAAGGAAATGGGAACACACTGAGGAGACACTTGTGGGAGCTACTGTGACTAAACTGAGCTTCCCTATGCACAGGGAAACAAGAGAAATGCTGATTTCATCAAGCCCAGTTACATACTCAGAATCTGTACTACTGCGCAAATAGGCATGTCTCTGTAGGCAAAAAACTCATTTCTGACAAAGTTGCCCAAATGCATCTCAGAAGTGTGCAACTTGTTCCCTGAGTTAGAAAACGTCGAGAAACGTTCGTTTCTGCTAGCGCTGTGCTTCTACACATGTATTTGCTGAACGGTGAAAGCGCACAGTAATGCACTTTACTCCCAGCAAATACACTGTTTCTAAGGAAATGGGAACACACTGAGGAGACACTTGTGGGAGCTACTGTGACTAAAACTGAGCTTCCCTACGCACAGGGAAGCAAGAGAAATGCTGATTTCATCAAGCCCAGTTACATACTCAGAATCTGTACTACTGCGCAAATAGGCATGTCTCTGTAGGCAAAAAACTCATTTCTGACAAAGTTGCCCAAATGCATCTCAGAAGTGTGCAACTTGTTTCCTGAGTTAGAAAATGTCGAGAAACGGTCGTTTCTGCTAGCGCTGTGCTTCTACACGTGTATTTGCTGAACGGTGAAAGCGCACAGTAATGCACTTTTCTCCCAGCAAATACACTGTTTCTAAGGAAACGGGAACACACTGAGGAGACACTTGTGGGAGCTACTGGGACTAAAACTGAGCTTCCCTACGCACAGGGAAGCAAGAGAAATGCTGATTTCATCAAGCCCAGTTACATACTCAGAATCTGTACTACTACGCAAATAGGCATGTCTCTGTAGGCAAAAAACTCATTTCTGACAAAGTTGCCCAAAAGCATCTCAGAAGTGTGCAACTTGTTCCCTGAGTTAGAAAACATGGAGAAACGGTCATATCTGCTAACGCTGTGCTTCTACACATGTATTTGCTGTCTCTGTAGGCAAAAAACTCATTTCTGAAAAAGTTGCCCAAATGCATCTCAGAAGTGTGCAACTTGTTCCCTGAGTTAGAAAACGACGAGAAACATTCGTTTCTGCTAGCGCTGTGCTTCTACACATGTATTTGCTGAACGGTGAAAGCGCACAGTAATGCACTTTACTCCCAGCAAATACACTGTTTCTAAGGAAATGGGAACACACTGAGGAGTCACTTGTGGGAGCTACTGTGACTAAAACTGAGCTTCCCTACGCACAGGGAAGCAAGAGAAATGCTGATTTCATCAAGCCCAGTTACATACTCAGAATCTGTACTACTGCGCAAATAGGCATGTCTCTGTAGGCAAAAAACTCATTTCTGACAATGTTGCCCAAATGCATCTCAGAAGTGTGCAACTTGTTCCCTGAGTTAGAAAACGTCGAGAAACATTCGTTTCTGCTAGTGCTGTGCTTCTACACATGTATTTGCTGAACGGTGAAAGCGCACAGTAATGCACTTTTCTCCCAGCAAATACACTGCTTCTAAGGAAATGGGAACACACTGAGGAGACACTTGTGGGAGCTACTGTGACTAAAACTGAGCTTCCCTACGCACAGGGAAGCAAGAGAAATGCTGATTTCATCAAGCCCAGTTACATACTCAGAATCTGTACTACTGCGCAAATAGGCATGTCTCTGTAGGCAAAAAACTCATTTCTGACAAAGTTGCCCAAATGCATCTCAGAAGTGTGCAACTTGTTCCCTGAGTTAGAAAACGTCGAGAAACGGTCATATCTGCTAACGCTGTGCTTCTACACATGTATTTGCTGAACGGTGAAAGCGCACAGTAATGCACTTTACTCCCAGTAAATACACTGTTTCTAAGGAAATGGGAACACACTGAGGAGACACTTGTGGGACCTACTGTGACTAAAACTGAGCTTCCCTACGCACAGGGAAGCAAGAGAAATGCTGATTTCATCAAACCTAGTTACATACTCAGAATCTGTACTACTGCTCAAATAGGCATATCTCTGTAGGCAAAAAACTCATTTCTGACAAAGTTGCCCAAATGCATCTCAGAAGTGTGCAACTTGTTCCCTGTGTTAGAAAACGTCGAGAAACGGTCATATCTGCTAACGCTGTACTTCTACACATGTATTTGCTGAACGGTGAAAGCGCACAGTAATGCACTTTTTTCCTAACAAATACACTGTTTCTAAGGAAATGGGAACACACTGAGGAGACACTTGTGGGAGCTACTGTGACTAAAACTGATCTTCCCTACGCACAGGGAAGAAAGAGAAATGCTGATTTCATCAAGCCCAGTTACATACTCAGAATCTGTACTACTACGCAAATAGGCATGAATCTGTAGGCAAAAAACTCATTTCTGAAAAAGTTGCCCAAATGCATCTCATAAGTGTGCAACTTGTACCCTGAGTTAGAAAATGTCGAGAAACGGTCATATCTGCTAACGCTGTGCTTCTACACATGTATTTGCTGAACGGTGAAAGCGCACAGTAATGCACTTTTCTCCCAGCAAATACACTGTTTCTAAGGAAATGGGAACACACTGAGGAGACACTTGTGGGAGCTACTGTGACTAAAACTGAGCTTCCCTACGCACAGGGAAGCAAGAGAAATGCTGATTTCATCAAGCCCAGTTACATACTCAGAATCTGTACTACTGCGCAAATAGGCATGAATCTGTAGGCAAAAAACTCATTTCTGAAAAAGTTGCCCAAATGAATCTCAGAAGTGTGCAACTTGTTCCCTGAGTTAGAAAACGTCGAGAAACGGTCATATCTTCTAACGCTCTTCTTCTACACATGTATTTGCTGAACGGTGAAAGCGCACAGTAATGCACTTTTCTCCCAGCAAATACACTGTTTCTAAGGAACTGGGAACACACTGAGGAGACACTTGTGGGAGCTACTGTGACTAAAACTGAGCTTCCCTACGCACAGGGAAGCAAGAGAAATGCTGTTTTCATCAAGCCCAGTTACATACTCACAATCTGTACTACTGCGCAAAAGGGCATGAATCTGTAGGCAAAAAACTCATTTCTGACAAAGTTGCCCAAATGCATCTCAGAAGTGTGCAACTTGTTCCCTGAGTTAGAAAACCTCGAGAAACGTTCGTTTCTGCTAGCGCTGTGCTTCTACACATGTATTTGCTGAACGGTGAAAGCGCACAGTAATGCACTTTTCTCCCAGCAAATACACCTTTTCTAAGGAACTGGGAACACACTGAGGAGACACTTGTGGGACCTACTGTGACTAAAACTGAGGTTCCCTACGCACAGGGAAGCAAGAGAAACGCTGATTTCATCAAGCCTAGTTACATACTCAGAATCTGTACTACTGCGCAAATAGGCATGTCTCTGTAGGCAAAAAACTCATTTCTGACAAAGTTGCCCAAATGCATCTCAGAAGTGTGCAACTTGTTCCCTGAGTTAGAAAACGTCGAGAAACGGTCTTATCTGCTAACGCTGTGCTTCTACACATGTATTTGCTGAACGGTGAAAGCGCACAGTAATGCACTTTTTTCCCAGCAAATACACTGTTTCTAAGGAAATGGGAACACACTGAGGAGACACTTGTGGGAGCTACTGTGACTACAACTGAGCTTCCCTACGCACAGGGAAGCAAGAGAAATGCTGATTTCATCAAGCCCAGTTACATACTCAGAATCTGTACTACTACGCAAATAGGCATGTCTCTGTAGGCAAAAAACTCATTTCTGACAAAGTTGCCCAAATGCATCTCAGAAGTGTGCAACTTGTTCCCTGAGTTAGAAAACGTCGAGAAACGGTCGTTTCTGCTAGCGCTGTGCTTCTACACATGTATTTGCTGAACGGTGAAAGCGCACAGTAATGCACTTTTCTCCCAGCAAATACACTGTTTCTAAGGAACTGGGAACACACTGAGGAGACACTTGTGGGACCTACTGTGACTAAAACTGAGCTTCCCTACGCACAGGGAAGCAAGAGAAATGCTGATTTCATCAAGACTAGTTACATACTCAGAATCTGTACTACTGTGCAAACAGGCATATCTCTGTAGGCAAAAAACTCATTTCTGAAAAAGTTGCCCAAATGCATCTCAGAAGTGTGCAACTTGTACCCTGAGTTAGAAAATGTCGAGAAACGGTCATATCTGCTAACGCTGTGCTTCTACACATGTATTTGCTGAACGGTGAAAGCGCACAGTAATGCACTTTTCTCCCAGCAAATACACTGTTTCTAAGGAAATGGGAACACACTGAGGAGACACTTGTGGGAGCTACTGTGACTAAAACTGAGCTTCCCTACGCACAGGGAAGCAAGAGAAATGCTAATTTCATCAAGCCCAGTTACATACTCAGAATCTGTACTACTGCGCAAATAGGCATGAATCTGTAGGCAAAAAACTCATTTCTGACAAAGTTGCCCAAATGCATCTCAGAAGTGTGCAACTTGTTCCCTGAGTTAGAAAACGTCGAGAAACGTTCGTTTATGCTAGCGCTGTGCTTCTACACATGTATTTGCTGAACGGTGAAAGCGCACAGTGATGCACTTTTCTCCCAGCAAATACACTGTTTCTAAGGAAATGGGAACACACTGAGGAGACACTTGTGGGAGCTACTGTGACTAAAACTGAGCTTCCCTACGCACAGGGAAGCAAGAGAAATGCTGATTTCATCAAGCCCAGTTACATACTCAGAATCTGTACTACTGCGCAAATAGGCATGTCTCTGTAGTCAAAAAACTCATTTCTGACAAAGTTGCCCAAATGCATCTCAGAAGTGTGCAACTTGTTCCCTGATTTAGAAAACGTCGAGAAACGGTCATATCTTCTAACGCTGTGCTTCTACACATGTATTTGTGAACGGTGAAAGCGCCCATTAATGCACTTTTCTCCCAGCAAATACACTGTTTCTAAGGAAATGGGAACACACTGAGAAGACACTTGTGGGAGCTACTGTGACTAAAACTGAGCTTTGCTACGCACAGGGAAGCAAGAGAAATGCTGATTTCATCAAGCCCAGTTACATACTCAGAATCTGTACTACTGCACAAATAGGCATGAATCTGTAGGCAAAAAACTCATTTCTGACAAAGTTGCCCAAATGCATCTCAGAAGTGTGCAACTTTTTCCCTGATTTAGAAAACGTCGAGAAACTTTCATTTCCGCTAGCGCTGTGCTTCTACACATGCATTTGCTGAACGGTGAAAGCGCACACTAATGCACTTTTCGACCAGCAAATACACTGTTTCTAAGGAAATGGGAACACACTGAGGAGACACTTGTGGGAGCTACTGTAACTAAAACTGAGCTTCCCTACGCACAGGGAAGCAAGAGAAATGCTGATTTCATCAAGCCCAGTTACATACTCAGAATCTGTACTACTGCGCAAATAGGCATGAATCTGTAGGCAAAAAACTCATTTCTGACAAAGTTGCCCAAATGCATCTCAGAAGTGTGCAACTTGTTCCCTGAGTTAGAAAACGTCGAGAAACGTTCGTTTATGCTAGCGCTGTGCTTCTACACATGTATTTGCTGAACGGTGAAAGCGCACAGTGATGCACTTTTCTCCCAGCAAATACACTGTTTCTAAGGAAATGGGAACACACTGAGGAGACACTTGTGGGAGCTACTGTGACTAAAACTGAGCTTCCCTACGCACAGGGAAGCAAGAGAAATGCTGATTTCATCAAGCCCAGTTACATACTCAGAATCTGTACTACTGCGCAAATAGGCATGTCTCTGTAGTCAAAAAACTCATTTCTGACAAAGTTGCCCAAATGCATCTCAGAAGTGTGCAACTTGTTCCCTGATTTAGAAAACGTCGAGAAACGGTCATATCTTCTAACGCTGTGCTTCTACACATGTATTTGTGAACGGTGAAAGCGCACAGTAATGCACTTTTCTCCCAGCAAATACACTGTTTCTAAGGAAAAGGGAACACACTGAGAAGACACTTGTGGGAGCTACTGTGACTAAAACTGAGCTTTGCTACGCACAGGGAAGCAAGAGAAATGCTGATTTCATCAAGCCCAGTTACATACTCAGAATCTGTACTACTGCACAAATAGGCATGAATCTGTAGGCAAAAAACTCATTTCTGACAAAGTTGCCCAAATGCATCTCAGAAGTGTGCAACTTTTTCCCTGATTTAGAAAACGTCGAGAAACTTTCATTTCTGCTAGCGCTGTGCTTCTACACATGCATTTGCTGAACGATGAAAGCGCACACTAATTCACTTTTCGCCCAGCAAATACACTGTTTCTAAGGAAATGGGAACACACTGAGGAGACACTTGTGGGAGCTACTGTAACTAAAACTGAGCTTCCCTACGCACAGGGAAGCAAGAGAAATGCTGATTTCATCAAGCCCAATTACATACTCAGAATCTGTACTACTGCGCGAATAGGCATGTCTCTGTAGGCAAAAAACTCATTTCTGACAATGTTGCCCTAATGCATCCCAGAAGTGTGCAACTTGTTCCCTGAGTTAGAAAACGTCGAGAAACATTCGTTTCTGCTAGCGCTGTGCTTCTACACATGTATTTGCTGAACGGTGAAAGCGCACAGTAATGCACTTTTCAACCAGCAAATACACTGTTTCTAAGGAAATGGGAACACACTGAGGAGACACTTGTGGGAGCTACTGTGACTAAAACTGAGCTTCCCTACGCACAGGGAAGCAAGAGAAATGCTGATTTCATCAAGCCCAGTTACATACTCAGAATCTGTACTACTGCGCAAATAGGCATGTCTCTGTAGGCAAAAAACTCATTTCTGACAAAGTTGCCCAAATGCATCTCAGAAGTGTGCAACTTGTTCCCTGAGTTAGAAAACGTCGAGAAACGGTCATATCTGCTAACGCTGTGCTTCTACACATGTATTTGCTGAACGGTGAAAGCGCACAGTAATGCACTTTTCTCCCAGCAAAAACACTGTTTCTAAGGAAATGGGAACACACTGAGGAGACACTTGTGGGAGCTACTGTGACTAAAACTGAGCTTCCCTACGCACAGGGAAGCAAGAGAAATGCTGATTTCATCAAGCCCAGTTACATACTCAGAATCTGTACTACTGCGCAAATAGGCATGTCTCTGTAGGCAAAAAACTCATTTCTGTCAAAGTTGCCCAAATGCATCTCAGAAGTGTGCAACTTGTTCCCTGATTTAGAAAACGTCGAGAAACGGTCGTATCTGCTAGCGCTGTGCTTCTACACATGTATTTGCTGAACGGTGAAAGTGCACAGTAATGCACTTTTCTCCCAGCAAATACACTGTTTCTAAGGAAATGGGAACACACTGAGGAGACACTTGGGGGAGCTACTGTGACTAAAACTGAGCTTCCCTACGCACAGGGAAGCAAGAGAAATGCTGATTTCATCAAGCCCAGTTACAAACTCAGAATCTGTACTACTGCGCAAATAGGCATGTCTCTGTAGGCAAAAAACTCATTTCTGTCAAATTTGCCAAAATGCATCTCAGAAGTGTGTAACTTGTTCCCTGAGTTAGAAAACGTCGAGAAAGGGTCATATCTGCTAGCGCTGTGCTTCTACACATGTATTTGCTGAACGGTGAAAGCGCACAGTAATGCACTTTTCTCCCAGCAAATACACTGTTTCTAAGGAAATGGGAACACACTGAGGAGACACTTGTGGGAGCTACTGTGACTAAAACTGAGCTTCGCTACGCACAGGGAAGCAAGAGAAATGCTGATTTCATCAAGCCCAGTTACATACTCAGAATCTCTACTACTGCGCAAATAGGCATGTCTCTTTAGGCAAAAAACTCATTTCTGACAAAGTTGCCCAAATGCATCTCAGAAGTGTGCAACTTATTCCCTGAGTTAGAAAACGTCGAGAAACGTTTGTTTCTGCTAGCGCTGTGCTTCTACACATGTATTTGCTGAACGGTGAAAGCGCACAGTAATGCACTTTTCTCCCAGCAAATACACTGTTTCTAAGGAACTGGGAACACACTTAGGAGACACTTGTGGGAGCTACTGTGACTAAAACTGAGCTTCCCTACGCACAGGGAAGCAAGAGAAATGCTGATTTCATCAAGCCCAGTTACATACTCAGAATCTGTACTACTGCGCAAATAGGCATGTCTCTGTAGACAAAAAACTCATTTCTGACAAAGATGCCCAAATGCATCTCAGAAGTGTGCAACTTGTTCCCTGAGTTAGAAAACGTCGAGAAACGTTCGTTTCTGCTAGCACTGTGCTTCTACACATGTATTTGCTGAACGGTGAAAGCGCACAGTAATGCACTTTTCTCCCAGCAAAAACACTGTTTCTAAGGAAATGGGAACACACTGAGGAGACACTTGTGGGAGCTACTGTGACTAAAACTGAGCTTCCCTACGCACAGGGAAGCAAGAGAAATGCTGATTTCATCAAGCCCAGTTACATACTCAGAATCTGTACTACTGCGCAAATAGGCATGTCTCTGTAGGCAAAAAACTCATTTCTGACAAAGTTGCCCAAATGCATCTCAGAAGTGTGCAACTTGTTCCCTGATTTAGAAAACGTCGAGAAACGGTCATATCTTCTAACGCTGTGCTTCTACACATGTATTTGTGAACGGTGAAAGCGCACAGTAATGCACTTTTCTCCCAGCAAATACACTGTTTCTAAGGAAATGGGAACACACTGAGAAGACACTTGTGGGAGCTACTGTGACTAAAACTGAGCTTCGCTACGCACAGGGAAGCAAGAGAAATGCTGATTTCATCAAGCCCAGTTACATACTCAGAATCTGTACTACTGCGCAGATAGGCATGAATCTGTAGGCAAAAAACTCATTTCTGACAAAGTTGCCCAAATGCATCTCAGAAGTGTGCAACTTTTTCCCTGATTTAGAAAACGTCGAGAAACTTTCGTTTCTGCTAGCGCTGTGCTTCTACACATGCATTTGCTGAACGGTGAAAGCGCACAGTAATGCACTTTTCTCCCAGCAAATACACTGTTTCTAAGGAAATGGGAACACACTGAGGAGACACTTGTGGGAGCTACTGTGACTAAAACTGAGCTTCCCTACGCACAGGGAAGCAAGAGAAATGCTGATTTCATCAAGCCCAGTTACATACTCAGAATCTGTACTACTGCGCAAATAGGCATGTCTCTGTAGGCAAAAAACTCATTTCTGACAAAGTTGCCCAAATGCATCTCAGAAGTGTGCAACTTGTTCCCTGAGTTAGAAAACGTCGAGAAACGGTCATATCTGCTAACGCTGTGCTTCTACACATGTATTTGCTGAACGGTGAAAGCACACAGTAATGCACTTTTCTCCCAGCAAAAACACTGTTTCTAAGGAAATGGGAACACACTGAGGAGACACTTGTGGGAGCTACTGTGACTTAAACTGAGCTTCCCTACGCACAGGGAAGCAAGAGAAATGCTGATTTCATCAAGCCCAGTTACAAACTCAGAATCTGTACTACTGCGCAAATAGGCATGTCTCTGTAGGCAAAAAACTCATTTCTGTCAAAGTTGCCAAAATGCATCTCAGAAGCGTGTAACTTGTTCCCTGAGTTAGAAAACGTCGAGAAAGGGTCATATCTGCTAGCGCTGTGCTTCTACACATGTATTTGCTGAACGGTGAAAGCGCACAGTAATGCACTTTTCTCCCAGCAAATACAATGTTTCTAAGGAAATGGGAACACACTGAGGAGACACTTGTGGGAGCTACTGTGACTAAAACTGAGCTTCGCTACGCACAGGGAAGCAAGAGAAATGCTGATTTCATCAAGCCCAGTTACATACTCAGAATCACTACTACTGCGCAAATAGGCATGTCTCTTTAGGCAAAAAACTCATTTCTGACAAAGTTGCCCAAATGCATCTCAGAAGTGTGCAACTTGTTCCCTGAGTTAGAAAACGTCGAGAAACGTTTGTTTCTGCTAGCGCTGTGCTTCTACACATGTATTTGCTGAACGGTGAAAGCGCACAGTAATGCACTTTTCTCCCAGCAAATACACTGTTTCTAAGGAAATGGGAACACACTGAGGAGACACTTGTGGGAGCTACTGTGACTAAAACTGAGCTTCCCTACGCACAGGGAAGCAAGAGAAATGCTGATTTCATCAAGCCCAGTTACATACTCAGAATCTGTACTACTGCGCAAATAGGCATGTCTCTGTAGGCAAAAAACTCATTTCTGACAAAGTTGCCCAAATGCATCTCAGAAGTGTGCAACTTGTTCCCTGATTTAGAAAACGTCGAGAAACGGTCATATCTTCTAACGCTGTGCTTCTACACATGTATTTGTGAACGGTGAAAGCGCACAGTAATGCACTTTTCTCCCAGCAAATACACTGTTTCTAAGGAAATGGGAACACACTGAGAAGACACTTGTGGGAGCTACTGTGACTAAAACTGAGCTTCGCTACGCACAGGGAAGCAAGAGAAATGCTGATTTCATCAAGCCCAGTTACATACTCAGAATCTGTACTACTGCGCAGATAGGCATGAATCTGTAGGCAAAAAACTCATTTCTGACAAAGTTGCCCAAATGCATCTCAGAAGTGTGCAACTTTTTCCCTGATTTAGAAAACGTCGAGAAACTTTCGTTTCTGCTAGCGCTGTGCTTCTACACATGCATTTGCTGAACGGTGAAAGCGCACAGTAATGCACTTTTCTCCCAGCAAATACACTGTTTCTAAGGAAATGGGAACACACTGAGGAGACACTTGTGGGAGCTACTGTGACTAAAACTGAGCTTCCCTACGCACAGGGAAGCAAGAGAAATGCTGATTTCATCAAGCCCAGTTACATACTCAGAATCTGTACTACTGCGCAAATAGGCATGTCTCTGTAGGCAAAAAACTCATTTCTGACAAAGTTGCCCAAATGCATCTCAGAAGTGTGCAACTTGTTCCCTGAGTTAGAAAACGTCGAGAAACGGTCATATCTGCTAACGCTGTGCTTCTACACATGTATTTGCTGAACGGTGAAAGCACACAGTAATGCACTTTTCTCCCAGCAAAAACACTGTTTCTAAGGAAATGGGAACACACTGAGGAGACACTTGTGGGAGCTACTGTGACTAAAACTGAGCTTCCCTACGCACAGGGAAGCAAGAGAAATGCTGATTTCATCAAGCCCAGTTACAAACTCAGAATCTGTACTACTGCGCAAATAGGCATGTCTCTGTAGGCAAAAAACTCATTTCTGTCAAAGTTGCCAAAATGCATCTCAGAAGCGTGTAACTTGTTCCCTGAGTTAGAAAACGTCGAGAAAGGGTCATATCTGCTAGCGCTGTGCTTCTACACATGTATTTGCTGAACGGTGAAAGCGCACAGTAATGCACTTTTCTCCCAGCAAATACAATGTTTCTAAGGAAATGGGAACACACTGAGGAGACACTTGTGGGAGCTACTGTGACTAAAACTGAGCTTCGCTACGCACAGGGAAGCAAGAGAAATGCTGATTTCATCAAGCCCAGTTACATACTCAGAATCACTACTACTGCGCAAATAGGCATGTCTCTTTAGGCAAAAAACTCATTTCTGACAAAGTTGCCCAAATGCATCTCAGAAGTGTGCAACTTGTTCCCTGAGTTAGAAAACGTCGAGAAACGTTTGTTTCTGCTAGCGCTGTGCTTCTACACATGTATTTGCTGAACGGAGAAAGCGCACAGTAATGCACTTTTCTCCCAGCAAATACACTGTTTCTAAGGAAATGGGAACACACTGAGGAGACACTTGTGGGAGCTACTGTGACTAAAACTGAGCTTCCCTACGCACAGGGAAGCAAGAGAAATGCTGATTTCATCAAGCCCAGTTACATACTCAGAATCTGTACTACTGCGCAAATAGGCATGTCTCTGTAGGCAAAAAACTCATTTCTGACAAAGTTGCCCAAATGCATCTCAGAAGTGTGCAACTTGTTCCCTGAGTTAGAAAACGTCGAGAAACGTTTGTTTCTGCTAGCGCTGTGCTTCTACACATGTATTTGCTGAACGGTGAAAGCGCACAGTAATGCACTTTTCTCCCAGCAAATACACTGTTTCTAAGGAAATGGGAACACACTGAGGAGACACTTGTGGGAGCTACTGTGACTAAAACTGAGCTTCCCTACGCACAGGGAAGCAAGAGAAATGCTGATTTCATCAAGCCCAGTTACATACTCAGAATCTGTACTACTGCGCAAATAGGCATGAATCTGTAGGCAAAAAAATCATTTCTGACAAAGTTGCACAAATGCATCTCAGAAGTGTGCAACTTGTTCCCTGAGTTAGAAAACGTCGAGAAACGGTCGTTTCTGCTAGCGCTGTGCTTCTACACATGTATTTGCTGAACGGTGAAAGCGCACAGTAATGCACTTTTCTCCCAGCAAAAACACTGTTTCTAAGGAAATGGGAACACACTGAGGAGACACTTGTGGGAGCTACTGTGACTAAAACTGAGCTTCCCTACGCACAGGGAAGCAAGAGAAATGCTGATTTCATCAAGCCCAGTTACATACTCAGAATCTGTACTACTGCGCGAATAGGCATGTCTCTGTAGGCAAAAAACTCATCTGACAAAGTTGCCCAAAGGCATCTCAGAAGTGTGCAACTTGTTCTCTGAGTTAGAAAACGTCGAGAAACGGTCTTTTCTGCTAGCGCTGTGCTTCTACACATGTATTTGCTGAACGGTGAAAGCTCACAGTAATGCACTTTTCTACCAGCAAATACACTGTTTCTAAGGAAATGGGAACACACTGAGGAGACACTCGTGGGAGCTACTGTGACTAAAACTGAGCTTCCCTACGCACAGGGAAGCAAGAGAAATGCTGATTTCATCAAGCCCAGTTACATACTCAGAATCTGTACTACTGCGCAAATAGGCATGTCTCTGTAGGCAAAAAACTCATTTCTGACAAAGTTGCCCAAATGCATCTCAGAAGTGTGCAACTTGTTCCCTGAGTTAGAAAACGTCGAGAAACGGTCATATCTGCTAACGCTGTGCTTCTACACATGTATTTGCTGAACGGTGAAAGCACACAGTAATGCACTTTTCTCCCAGCAAAAACACTGTTTCTAAGGAAATGGGAACACACTGAGGAGACACTTGTGGGAGCTACTGTGACTAAAACTGAGCTTCCCTACGCACAGGGAAGCAAGAGAAATGCTGATTTCATCAAACCGATTTACATACTCAGAATCTGTACTACTGCGCAAATAGGCATGTCTCTGTAGGCAAAAAACTCATTTCTGTCAAAGTTGCCCAAATGCATCTCAGAAGTGTGCAACTTGTTCCCTGAGTTAGAAAACGTCGAGAAACGGTCGTATCTGCTAGCGCTGTGCTTCTACACATGTATTTGCTGAACGGTGAAAGCGCACAGTAATGCACTTTCTCCCAGCAAATACACTGTTTCTAAGGAAATGGGAACACACTGACGAGACACTTGTGGGAGCTACTGTGACTAAAACTGAGCTTCCCTACGCACAGGGAAGCAAGAGAAATGCTGATTTCATCAAGCCCAGTTACAAACTCAGAATCTGTACTACTGCGCAAATAGGCATGTCTCTGTAGGCAAAAAACTCATTTCTGTCAAAGTTGCCAAAATGCATCTCAGAAGCGTGTAACTTGTTCCCTGAGTTAGAAAACGTCGAGAAAGGGTCATATCTGCTAGCGCTGTGCTTCTACACATGTATTTGCTGAACGGTGAAAGCGCACAGTAATGCACTTTTCTCCCAGCAAATACAATGTTTCTAAGGAAATGGGAACACACTGAGGAGACACTTGTGGGAGCTACTGTGACTAAAACTGAGCTTCGCTACGCACAGGGAAGCAAGAGAAATGCTGATTTCATCAAGCCCAGTTACATACTCAGAATCTCTACTACTGCGCAAATAGGCATGTCTCTTTAGGCAAAAAACTCATTTCTGACAAAGTTGCCCAAATGCATCTCAGAAGTGTGCAACTTGTTCCCTGAGTTAGAAAACGTCGAGAAACGTTTGTTTCTGCTAGCGCTGTGCTTCTACACATGTATTTGCTGAACGGTGAAAGCGCACAGTAATGCACTTTTCTCCCAGCAAATACACTGTTTCTAAGGAAATGGGAACACACTGAGGAGACACTTGTGGGAGCTACTGTGACTAAAACTGAGCTTCCCTACGCACAGGGAAGCAAGAGAAATGCTGATTTCATCAAGCCCAGTTACATACTCAGAATCTGTACTACTGCGCGAATAGGCATGTCTCTGTAGGCAAAAAACTCATCTGACAAAGTTGCCCAAAGGCATCTCAGAAGTGTGCAACTTGTTCTCTGAGTTAGAAAACGTCGAGAAACGGTCTTTTCTGCTAGCGCTGTGCTTCTACACATGTATTTGCTGAACGGTGAAAGCTCACAGTAATGCACTTTTCTACCAGCAAATACACTGTTTCTAAGGAAATGGGAACACACTGAGGAGACACTTGTGGGAGCTACTGTGACTAAAACTGAGCTTCCCTACGCACAGGGAAGCAAGAGAAATGCTGATTTCATCAAGCCCAGTTACATACTCAGAATCTGTACTACTGCGCAAATAGGCATGTCTCTGTAGGCAAAAAACTCATTTCTGACAAAGTTGCCCAAATGCATCTCAGAAGTGTGCAACTTGTTCCCTGAGTTAGAAAACGTCGAGAAACGGTCATATCTGCTAACGCTGTGCTTCTACACATGTATTTGCTGAACGGTGAAAGCACACAGTAATGCACTTTTCTCCCAGCAAAAACACTGTTTCTAAGGAAATGGGAACACACTGAGGAGACACTTGTGGGAGCTACTGTGACTAAAACTGAGCTTCCCTACGCACAGGGAAGCAAGAGAAATGCTGATTTCATCAAACCGATTTACATACTCAGAATCTGTACTACTGCGCAAATAGGCATGTCTCTGTAGGCAAAAAACTCATTTCTGTCAAAGTTGCCCAAATGCATCTCAGAAGTGTGCAACTTGTTCCCTGAGTTAGAAAACGTCGAGAAACGGTCGTATCTGCTAGCGCTGTGCTTCTACACATGTATTTGCTGAACGGTGAAAGCGCACAGTAATGCACTTTCTCCCAGCAAATACACTGTTTCTAAGGAAATGGGAACACACTGACGAGACACTTGTGGGAGCTACTGTGACTAAAACTGAGCTTCCCTACGCACAGGGAAGCAAGAGAAATGCTGATTTCATCAAGCCCAGTTACAAACTCAGAATCTGTACTACTGCGCAAATAGGCATGTCTCTGTAGGCAAAAAACTCATTTCTGTCAAAGTTGCCAAAATGCATCTCAGAAGCGTGTAACTTGTTCCCTGAGTTAGAAAACGTCGAGAAAGGGTCATATCTGCTAGCGCTGTGCTTCTACACATGTATTTGCTGAACGGTGAAAGCGCACAGTAATGCACTTTTCTCCCAGCAAATACAATGTTTCTAAGGAAATGGGAACACACTGAGGAGACACTTGTGGGAGCTACTGTGACTAAAACTGAGCTTCGCTACGCACAGGGAAGCAAGAGAAATGCTGATTTCATCAAGCCCAGTTACATACTCAGAATCTCTACTACTGCGCAAATAGGCATGTCTCTTTAGGCAAAAAACTCATTTCTGACAAAGTTGCCCAAATGCATCTCAGAAGTGTGCAACTTGTTCCCTGAGTTAGAAAACGTCGAGAAACGTTTGTTTCTGCTAGCGCTGTGCTTCTACACATGTATTTGCTGAACGGTGAAAGCGCACAGTAATGCACTTTTCTCCCAGCAAATACACTGTTTCTAAGGAAATGGGAACACACTGAGGAGACACTTGTGGGAGCTACTGTGACTAAAACTGAGCTTCCCTACGCACAGGGAAGCAAGAGAAATGCTGATTTCATCAAGCCCAGTTACATACTCAGAATCTGTACTACTGCGCAAATAGGCATGTCTCTGTAGACAAAAAACTCATTTCTGACAAAGATGCCCAAATGCATCTCAGAAGTGTGCAACTTGTTCCCTGAGTTAGAAAACGTCGAGAAACGTTCGTTTCTGCTAGCACTGTGCTTCTACACATGTATTTGCTGAACGGTGAAAGCGCACAGTAATGCACTTTTCTCCCAGCAAATACACTGTTTCTAAGGAAATGGGAACACACTGAGGAGACACTTGTGGGAGCTACTGTGACTAAAACTGAGCTTCCCTACGCACAGGGAAGCAAGAGAAATGCTGATTTCATCAAGCCCAGTTACATACTCAGAATCTCTACTACTGCGCAAATAGGCATGTCTCTGTAGGCAAAAAACTCATTTCTGACAAAGTTGCCCAAATGCATCTCAGAAGTGTGCAACTTGTTCCCTGAGTTAGAAAACGTCGAGAAACGTTTGTTTCTGCTAGCGCTGTGCTTCTACACATGTATTTGCTGAACGGTGAAAGCGCACACTAATGCACTTTTCTCCCAGCAAATACACTGTTTCTAAGGAAATGGGAACACACTGAGGAGACACTTGTGGGAGCTACTGTGACTAAAACTGAGCTTCCCTACGCACAGGGAAGCAAGAGAAATGCTGATTTCATCAAGCCCAGTTACATACTCAGAATCTGTACTACTGCGCAAATAGGCATGAATCTGTAGGCAAAAAAATCATTTCTGACAAAGTTGCCCAAATGCATCTCAGAAGTGTGCAACTTGTTCCCTGAGTTAGAAAACGTCGAGAAACGGTCGTTTCTGCTAGCGCTGTGCTTCTACACATGTATTTGCTGAACGGTGAAAGCGCACAGTAATGCACTTTTCTCCCAGCAAAAACACTGTTTCTAAGGAAATGGGAACACACTGAGGAGACACTTGTGGGAGCTACTGTGACTAAAACTGAGCTTCCCTACTCACAGGGAAGCAAGAGAAATGCTGATTTCATCAAGCCCAGTTACATACTCAGTATCTGTACTACTGCGCAAATAGGCATGTCTCTGTAGGCAAAAAACTCATTTCTGTCAAAGTTGCCCAAATGCATCTCAGAAGTGTGCAACTTGTTCCCTGAGTTAGAAAACGTCGAGAAACGGTCGTATCTGCTAGCGCTGTGCTTCTACACATGTATTTGCTGAACGGTGAAAGCGCACAGTAATGCACTTTTCTCCCAGCAAATATACTGTTTCTACGGAAATAGGAACACACTGAGGAGACACTTGTGGGAGCTACTGTGACTAAAACTGAGCTTCCCTACGCACAGGGAAGCAAGAGAAATGCTGATTTCATCAAGCCCAGTTACATACTCAGAATCTGTACTACTGCGCAAATAGGCATGTCTCTGTAGGCAAAAAACTCATTTCTGATAAAGTTACCCAAATGCATCTCAGAAGTGTGCTACTTGTTCCCTGAGTTAGAAAACGTCGAGAAACGTTTGTTTCTGCTAGCGCTGTGCTTCTACACATGTATTTGCTGAAAGGTGAAAGCGCACAGTAATGCACTTTTCTCCCAGCAAATACACTGTTTCTAAGGAAATGGGAACACATTGAGGAGACACTTGTGGGAGCTACTGTGACTAAAACTGAGCTTCACTATGCACAGGGAAGCAAGAGAAATGCTGATTTCATCAAGCCCAGTTACATACTCAGAATCTGTACTTCTCTGTAGGCAAAAAACTCATTTCTGACAAAGTTGCCCAAATGCATCCCAGAAGTGTGCAACTTGTTCCCTGAGTTAGAAAACGTCGAGAAACGTTCGTTTCTGCTAGCGCTGTGCTTCTACACATGTATTTGCTGAACGGTGAAAGCACACAGTAATGCACTTTTCTCCCAGCAAATACACTGTTTCTAAGGAAATGGGAACACACTGAGGAGACACTTGTGGGAGCTACTGTGACTAAAACTGAGCTTCCCTACGCACAGGGAAGCAAGAGAAATGCTGATTTCATCAAGCCCAGTTACATACTCAGAATCTGTACTACTGCGCAAATAGGCATGTCTCTGTAGGCAAAAAACTAATTTCTGACAAAGTTGCCCAAATGCATCTCAGAAGTGTGCAACTTGTTCCCTGAGTTAGAAAACGTCGAGAAACGTTCGTTTCTGCTAGTGCTGTGCTTCTACACATGTATTTGCTGAACGGTGAAAGCGCCCATTAATGCACTTTTCTCCCAGCAAATACACTGTTTCTAAGGAAATGGGAACACACTGAGGAGACACTTGTGGGAGCTACTGGGACTAAAACTGAGCTTCCCTACGCACAGGGAAGCAAGAAAAATGCTGATTTCATCCAGCCCAGTTACATACTCAGAATCTGTACTACTGCGCAAATAGGCATGTCTCTGTAGGCATAAAACTCATTTCTGTCAAAGTTGCCCAAATGCATCTCAGAAGTGTGCAACTTGTTCCCTGAGTTAGAAAACGTGGAGGAACGATCGTTTCTGCTAGCGTTGTGCTTCTACACATGTATTTGCTGAACGGTGAAAGCGCACAGTAATGCACTTTTCTCCCAGCAAATACACTGTGTCTAAGGAAATGGGAACACACTGAGGAGACACTTGTGGGAGCTACTGTGATTAAAACTGAGCTTCCCTACGCACACGGAAGCAAGAGAAATGCTGATTTCATCAAGCCCAGTTACATACTCAGAATCTGTACTACTGCGCAAATAGGCATGTCTCTGTAGGCAAAAAACTCATTTCTGACAAAGTTGCCCAAATGAATCTCAGAAGTGTGCAACTTGTTCCCTGAGTTAGAAAACGTCGAGAAACGGTCGTTTCTGCTAGCGCTGTGCTTCTACACATGTATTTGCTGAACGGTGAAAGCGCACAGTAATGCACTTTTCTCCCAGCAAATACACTGTTTCTAAGGAAATGGGAACACACTGAGGAGACACTTGTGGGAGCTACTGTGACTAAAACTGAGCTTCCCTACGCACAGGGAAGCAAGAGAAATGCTGATTTCATCAAACCGAGTTACATACTCAGAATCTGTACTACTGCGCAAATAGGCATGTCTCTGTAGGCAAAAAACTCATTTCTCACAAAGTTGCCCAAATGCATCTCAGAAGTGTGCAACTTGTTCCCTGAGTTAGAAAACGTCGAGAAACGTTCGTTTCTGCTAGCGCTGTGCTTCTACACATGTATTTGCTGAAAGGTGAAAGCGCACAATGATGCACTTTTCTCCCAGCAAATACACTGTTTCTAAGGAAATGGGAACTCACTGAGGAGACACTTGTGGGAGCTACTGTGACTAAAACTGAGCTTCCCTACGCACAGGGAAGTAAGAGAAATGCTGATTTCATCAAGCCCAGTTACATACTCAGAATCTGTACTACTGCGCAAATAAGCATGTCTCTGTAGGCAAAAACTCATTTCTGACAAAGTTGCCAAATGCATCTCAGAAGTGTGAAACTTGTTCCCTGAGTTAGAAAACGTCGAGAAACGTTCGTTTCTGCTAGCGCTGTGCTTCTACACATGTATTTGCTGAACAGTGAAAGCGCACAGTAATGCATTTTTCTCCCAGCAAATACACTATTTCTTAGGAAATGGGATCACACTGAGGAGACACTTGTGGGAGCTACTGTGACTAAAACTGAGCTTCCCTACGCACAGGGAAGCAAGAGAAATGCTGATTTCATCAAGCCCAGTTACATACTCAGAATCTGTACTACTGCACAAATAGGCATGTCTCTTTAGGCAAAAACCTCATTTCTGACAAAGTTGCCCAAATGCATCTCAGAAGTGTGCAACTTGTTCCCTGAATTAGAAAACGTCGAGAAACGTTCGTTTCTGCTAGCGCTGTGCTTCTACACATGTATTTGCTGAACGGTGAAAGCGCACAGTAATGCACTTTTCTCCCAGCAAATACACTGTTTCTAAGGAAATGGGAACACACTGAGGAGACACTTGTGGGAGCTACTGTGACTAAAACTGAGCTTCCCTACGCACAGGGAAGCAAGAGAAATGCTGATTTCATCAAGCCCAGTTACATACTCAGAATCTGTACTACTGCGCAAATTGGCATGTCTCTTTAGGCACAAAACTCATTTCCTACAAAGTTGCCCAAATGCATCTCAGAAGTGTGCAACTTGTTCCCTGAGTTAGAAACCGTCGAGAAACGTTCGTTTCTGCTAGTGCTGTGCTTCTACACATGTATTTGCTGAACGGTGAAAGCGCACAGTAATGCCCTTTTCTCCCAGCAAATACACTGTTTCTAAGGAAATGGGAACACACTGAGCAGACACTTGTGGGAGCTACTGTGACTAAAACTGAGCTTCCCTACGCACAGGGAAGCAAGAGAAATGCTGATTTCATCAAGCCCAGTTACATACTCAGAATCTGTACTACTGCGTAAATAGGCATGTCTCTGTAGGCAAAAAACTCATTTCTGACAAAGTTGCCCAACTGCACCTCAGAAGTGTGCAACTTGTTCCCTGAGTTAGAAAACGTCGAGAAACGGTCGTTTCTGCTAGCGCTGTGCTTATACACATGTATGCTGAACGGTGAAAGCGCACAGTAATGCACTTTTCTCCCAGCAAATACACTGTTTCTAAGGAAATGGGAACACACTGAGGAGACACTTGTGGGAGCTACTGTGACTAAAACTGAGCTTCCCTACGCACAGGGAAGCAAGAGAAATGCTGATTTCATCAAGCCCAGTTACATACTCAGAATCTGTACTACTGCGCAAATAGGCATGTCTCTGTAGGCAAAAAACTAATTTCTGACAAAGTTGCCGAAATGCATCTCAGAAGTGTGCAACTTGTTCCCTGAGTTAGAAAACGTCGAGAAACGTTCGTTTCTGCTAGTGCTGTGCTTCTACACATGTATTTGCTGAACGGTGAAAGCGCCCATAAATGCACTTTTCTCCCAGCAAATACACTGTTTCTAAGGAAATGGGAACACACTGAGGAGACACTTGTGGGAGCTACTGTGACTAAAACTGAGCTTCCCTACGCACAGGGAAGCAAGAAAAATGCTGATTTCATCCAGCCCAGTTACATACTCAGAATCTGTACTACTGCGCAAATAGGCATGTCTCTGTAGGCAAAAAACTCATTTCTGACAAAGTTGCCCAAATGCATCTCAGAAGTGTGCAACTTGTTCCCTGAGTTAGAAAACATGGAGGAACGATCGTTTCTGCTAGCGTTGTGCTTCTACACATGTATTTGCTGAACGGTGAAAGCGCACAGTAATGCACTTTTCTCCCAGCAAATACACTGTTTCTAAGGAAAGGGGAACACACTGAGGAGACACTTGTGGGAGCTACTGTGATTAAAACTGAGCTTCCCTACGCACAGGGAAGCAAGAGAAATGCTGATTTCATCAAGCCCAGTTACATACTCAGAATCTGTACTACTGCGCAAATAGGCATGTCTCTGTAGGCAAAAAACTAATTTCTGACAAAGTTGCCCAAATGAATCTCAGAAGTGTGCAACTTGTTCCCTGAGTTAGAAAACGTCGAGAAACGTTCGTTTCTGCTAGCGCTGTGCTTCTACACATGTATTTGCTGAACGGTGAAAGCGCACAGTAATGCACTTTTCTCCCAGCAAATACACTGTTTCTTAGGAAATGGGAACACACTGAGGAGACACTTGTGGGAGCTACTGTGACTAAAACTGAGCTTCCCTACGCACAGGGAAGCAAGAGAAATGCTGATTTCATCAAGCCCAGTTACATACTCAGAATCTGTACTACTGCGCAAATAGGCATGTCTCTGTAGGCAAAAACTCATTTCTGACAAAGTTGCCCAAATGCATCTCAGAAGTGTGCAACTTGTTCTCTGAGTTAGAAAACGTCGAGAAACGGTCGTTTCTGCTAGCGCTGTGCTTCTACACATGTATTTGCTGAACGGTGAAAGCGCACAGTAATGCACTTTTCTCCCAGCAAATACACTGTTTCTAAGGAAATGGGAACACACTGAGGAGACACTTGTGGGAGCTACTGTGACTAAAACTGAGCTTCCCCACGCACAGGGAAGCAAGAGAAATGCTGATTTCATCAAGCCCAGTTACATACTCAGAATCTGTCCTACTGCGCAAATACGCATGTCTCTTTAGGCAAAAAACTCATTTCTGACGAAGTTGCCCAAATGCATCTCAGAAGTGTGCAACTTGTTCCCTGAGTTAGAAAACGTCGAGAAACGGTCGTATCTGCTAGCGCTGTGCTTCTACACATGTATTTGCTGAACGGTGAAAGCGCACAGTAATGCACTTTTCTCCCAGCAAATATACTGTTTCTACGGAAATAGGAACACACTGAGGAGACACTTGTGGGAGCTACTGTGACTAAAACTGAGCTTCCCTACGCACAGGGAAGCAAGAGAAATGCTGATTTCATCAAGCCCAGTTACATACTCAGAATCTGTACTACTGCGCAAATAGGCATGTCTCTGTAGGCAAAAAACTCATTTCTGATAAAGTTACCCAAATGCATCTCAGAAGTGTGCTACTTGTTCCCTGAGTTAGAAAACGTCGAGAAACGTTTGTTTCTGCTAGCGCTGTGCTTCTACACATGTATTTGCTGAAAGGTGAAAGTGCACAGTAATGCACTTTTCTCCCAGCAAATACACTGTTTCTAAGGAAATGGGAACACATTGAGGAGACACTTGTGGGAGCTACTGTGACTAAAACTGAGCTTCACTATGCACAGGGAAGCAAGAGAAATGCTGATTTCATCAAGCCCAGTTACATACTCAGAATCTGTACTTCTCTGTAGGCAAAAAACTCATTTCTGACAAAGTTGCCCAAATGCATCCCAGAAGTGTGCAACTTATTCCCTGAGTTAGAAAACGTCGAGAAACGTTCGTTTCTGCTAGCGCTGTGCTTCTACACATGTATTTGCTGAACGGTGAAAGCACACAGTAATGCACTTTTCTCCCAGCAAATACACTGTTTCTAAGGAAATGGGAACACACTGAGGAGACACTTGTGGGAGCTACTGTGACTAAAACTGAGCTTCCCTACGCACAGGGAAGCAAGAGAAATGCTGATTTCATCAAGCCCAGTTACATACTCAGAATCTGTACTACTGCGCAAATAGGCATGTCTCTGTAGGCAAAAAACTCATTTCTGACAAAGTTGCCCAAATGCATCTCAGAAGTGTGCAACTTGTTCCCTGAGTTAGAAAACGTCGAGAAACGTTCGTTTCTGCTAGTGCTGTGCTTCTACACATGTATTTGCTGAACGGTGAAAGCGCACAGTAATGCACTTTTCTCCCAGCAAATACACTGTTTCTAAGGAAATGGGAACACACTGAGGAGACACTTGTGGGAGCTACTGGGACTAAAACTGAGCTTCCCTACGCACAGGGAAGCAAGAAAAATGCTGATTTCATCCAGCCCAGTTACATACTCAGAATCTGTACTACTGCGCAAATAGGCATGTCTCTGTAGGCAAAAAACTCATTTCTGACAAAGTTGCCCAAATGCATCTCAGAAGTGTGCAACTTGTTCCCTGAGTTAGAAAACGTGGAGGAACGATCGTTTCTGCTAGCGTTGTGCTTCTACACATGTATTTGCTGAACGGTGAAAGCGCACAGTAATGCACTTTTCTCCCAGCAAATACACTGTGTCTAAGGAAATGGGAACACACTGAGGAGACACTTGTGGGAGCTACTGTGATTAAAACTGAGCTTCCCTACGCACACGGAAGCAAGAGAAATGCTGATTTCATCAAGCCCAGTTACATACTCAGAATCTGTACTACTGCGCAAATAGGCATGTCTCTCTAGGCAAAAAACTCATTTCTGACAAAGTTGCCCAAATGAATCTCAGAAGTGTGCAACTTGTTCCCTGAGTTAGAAAACGTCGAGAAACGGTCGTTTCTGCTAGCGCTGTGCTTCTACACATGTATTTGCTGAACGGTGAAAGCGCACAGTAATGCACTTTTCTCCCAGCAAATACACTGTTTCTAAGGAAATGGGAACACACTGAGGAGACACTTGTGGGAGCTACTGTGACTAAAACTGAGCTTCCCTACGCACAGGGAAGCAAGAGAAATGCTGATTTCATCAAACCGAGTTACATACTCAGAATCTGTACTACTGCGCAAATAGGCATGTCTCTGTAGGCAAAAAACTCATTTCTCACAAAGTTGCCCAAATGCATCTCAGAAGTGTGCAACTTGTTCCCTGAGTTAGAAAACGTCGAGAAACGTTCGTTTCTGCTAGCGCTGTGCTTCTACACATGTATTTGCTGAAAGGTGAAAGCGCACAATGATGCACTTTTCTCCCAGCAAATACACTGTTTCTAAGGAAATGGGAACTCACTGAGGAGACACTTGTGGGAGCTACTGTGACTAAAACTGAGCTTCCCTACGCACAGGGAAGTAAGAGAAATGCTGATTTCATCAAGCCCAGTTACATACTCAGAATCTGTACTACTGCGCAAATAAGCATGTCTCTGTAGGCAAAAACTCATTTCTGACAAAGTTGCCAAATGCATCTCAGAAGTGTGAAACTTGTTCCCTGAGTTAGAAAACGTCGAGAAACGTTCGTTTCTGCTAGCGCTGTGCTTCTACACATGTATTTGCTGAACAGTGAAAGCGCACAGTAATGCATTTTTCTCCCAGCAAATACACTATTTCTTAGGAAATGGGAACACACTGAGGAGACACTTGTGGGAGCTACTGTGACTAAAACTGAGCTTCCCTACGCACAGGGAAGCAAGAGAAATGCTGATTTCATCAAGCCCAGTTACATACTCAGAATCTGTACTACTGCACAAATAGGCATGTCTCTTTAGGCAAAAACCTCATTTCTGACAAAGTTGCCCAAATGCATCTCAGAAGTGTGCAACTTGTTCCCTGAATTAGAAAACGTCGAGAAACGTTCGTTTCTGCTAGCGCTGTGCTTCTACACATGTATTTGCTGAACGGTGAAAGCGCACAGTAATGCACTTTTCTCCCAGCAAATACACTGTTTCTAAGGAAATGGGAACACACTGAGGAGACACTTGTGGGAGCTACTGTGACTAAAACTGAGCTTCCCTACGCACAGGGAAGCAAGAGAAATGCTGATTTCATCAAGCCCAGTTACATACTCAGAATCTGTACTACTGCGCAAATTGGCATGTCTCTTTAGGCACAAAACTCATTTCTGACAAAGTTGCCCAAATGCATCTCAGAAGTGTGCAACTTGTTCCCTGAGTTAGAAACCGTCGAGAAACGTTCGTTTCTGCTAGTGCTGTGCTTCTACACATGTATTTGCTGAACGGTGAAAGCGCACAGTAATGCCCTTTTCTCCCAGCAAATACACTGTTTCTAAGGAAATGGGAACACACTGAGCAGACACTTGTGGGAGCTACTGTGACTAAAACTGAGCTTCCCTACGCACAGGGAAGCAAGAGAAATGCTGATTTCATCAAGCCCAGTTACATACTCAGAATCTGTACTACTGCGTAAATAGGCATGTCTCTGTAGGCAAAAAACTCATTTCTGACAAAGTTGCCCAACTGCACCTCAGAAGTGTGCAACTTGTTCCCTGAGTTAGAAAACGTCGAGAAACGGTCGTTTCTGCTAGCGCTGTGCTTCTACACATGTATGCTGAACGGTGAAAGCGCACAGTAATGCACTTTTCTCCCAGCAAATACACTGTTTCTAAGGAAATGGGAACACACTGAGGAGACACTTGTGGGAGCTACTGTGACTAAAACTGAGCTTCCCTACGCACAGGGAAGCAAGAGAAATGCTGATTTCATCAAGCCCAGTTACATACTCAGAATCTGTACTACTGCGCAAATAGGCATGTCTCTTTAGGCAAAAAACTAATTTCTGACAAAGTTGCCCAAATGCATCTCAGAAGTGTGCAACTTGTTCCCTGAGTTAGAAAACGTCGAGAAACGTTCGTTTCTGCTAGTGCTGTGCTTCTACACATGTATTTGCTGAACGGTGAAAGCGCCCATAAATGCACTTTTCTCCCAGCAAATACACTGTTTCTAAGGAAATGGGAACACACTGAGGAGACACTTGTGGGAGCTACTGTGACTAAAACTGAGCTTCCCTACGCACAGGGAAGCAAGAAAAATGCTGATTTCATCCAGCCCAGTTACATACTCAGAATCTGTACTACTGCGCAAATAGGCATGTCTCTGTAGGCAAAAAACTCATTTCTGACAAAGTTGCCCAAATGCATCTCAGAAGTGTGCAACTTGTTCCCTGAGTTAGAAAACATGGAGGAACGATCGTTTCTGCTAGCGTTGTGCTTCTACACATGTATTTGCTGAACGGTGAAAGCGCACAGTAATGCACTTTTCTCCCAGCAAATACACTGTTTCTAAGGAAATGGGAACACACTGAGGAGACACTTGTGGGAGCTACTGTGATTAAAACTGAGCTTCCCTACGCACAGGGAAGCAAGAGAAATGCTGATTTCATCAAGCCCAGTTACATACTCAGAATCTGTACTACTGCGCAAATAGGCATGTCTCTGTAGGCAAAAAACTAATTTCTGACAAAGTTGCCCAAATGAATCTCAGAAGTGTGCAACTTGTTCCCTGAGTTAGAAAACGTCGAGAAACGGACGTTTCTGCTAGCGCTGTGCTTCTACACATGTATTTGCTGAACGGTGAAAGCGCACAGTAATGCACTTTTCTCCCAGCAAATACACTATTTCTTAGGAAATGGGAACACACTGAGGAGACACTTGTGGGAGCTACTGTGACTAAAACTGAGCTTCCCTACGCACAGGGAAGCAAGAGAAATGCTGATTTCATCAAGCCCAGTTACATACTCAGAATCTGTACTACTGCGCAAATAGGCATGTCTCTGTAGGCAAAAACTCATTTCTGACAAAGTTGCCCAAATGCATCTCAGAAGTGTGCAACTTGTTCTCTGAGTTAGAAAACGTCGAGAAACGGTCGTTTCTGCTAGCGCTGTGCTTCTACACATGTATTTGCTGAACGGTGAAAGCGCACAGTAATGCACTTTTCTCCCAGCAAATACACTGTTTCTAAGGAAATGGGAACACACTGAGGAGACACTTGTGGGAGCTACTGTGACTAAAACTGAGCTTCCCCACGCACAGGGAAGCAAGAGAAATGCTGATTTCATCAAGCCCAGTTACATACTCAGAATCTGTCCTACTGCGCAAATACGCATGTCTCTTTAG
The DNA here is from genome assembly GCF_964271855.1 of Acomys minous. Classification (NCBI taxonomy): domain Eukaryota; kingdom Metazoa; phylum Chordata; class Mammalia; order Rodentia; family Muridae; genus Acomys; species Acomys minous. The sequence continues at coordinate 6,795,148 of NW_028182183.1, read as the reverse complement.
GCAAAAAACTCATTTCTGACGAAGTTGCCCAAATGCATCTCAGAAGTGTGCAACTTGTTCCCTGAGTTAGAAAACGTCGAGAAACGTTCGTTTCTGCTAGCGCTGTGCTTCTACACCTGTATTTGCTGAACGGTGAAAGCGCACAGTAATGCACTTTTCTCCCAGCAAATACACTGTTTCTAAGGAAATGGGAAGACACTGAGGAGACACTTGTGGGAGCTACTGTGACTAAAACTGAGCTTCCGTACGCACAGGGAAGCAAGAGAAATGCTGATTTCATCAAGCCCAGTTACATACTCAGAATCTGTACTACTGCGTAAATAGGCATGTCTCTGTAGGCAAAAAACTCATTTCTGACAAAGTTGCCCAACTGCACCTCAGAAGTGTGCAACTTGTTCCCTGAGTTAGAAAACGTCGAGAAACGGTCGTTTCTGCTAGCGCTGTGCTTCTACACATGTATTTGCTGAACGGTGAAAGCACACAGTAATGCACTTTTCTCCCAGCAAATACACTGTTTCTAAGGAAATGGGAACACACTGAGGAGACACTTGTGGGAGCTACTGTGACTAAAACTGAGCTTCCCTACGCACAGGGAAGCAAGAGAAATGCTGATTTCATCAAGCCCAGTTACATACTCAGAATCTGTACTACTGCGCAAATAGGCATGTCTGTTTAGGCAAAAAACTCATTTCTGACAAAGTTGCCCAAATGCATCTCAGTAGTTTGCAACTTGTTCCCTGAGTTAGACAACGTCGAGAAACGTTCGTTTCTGCTACCGCTGTGCTTCTACACATGTATTTGCTGAACGGTGAAAGCGCACAGTAATGCACTTTTCTCCCAGCAAATACACTGTTTCTATGGAAATGGGAACACACTGAGGAGACACCTGTGGGAGTGACTGTGACTAAAACTGAGCTTCCCTACGCACAGGGAAGCAAGAGAAATGCTGATTTCATCAAGCCCAGTTACATACTCAGAATCTGTACTACTGCGCAAATAGGCATGTCTCTGTAGGCAAAAAACTCATTTCTGACAAAGTTGCCCAAATGCATCTCAGAAGTGTGCAACTTGTTCCCTGAGTTAGAAAACGTCGAGAAACGGTCGTTTCTGCTAGCGCTGTGCTTCTACACATGTACTTGCTGAACGGTGAAAGCGCACAGTAATGCACTTTTCTCCCAGCAAACACACTGTTTCTAAGGAAATAGGAACACACTGAGGAGACACTTGTGGGAGCTACTGTGACTAAAACTGAGCTTCCCTACGCACAGGGAAGCAAGAGAAATGCTGATTTCATCAAGCCCAGTTACATACTCAGAATCTGTACTACTGCGCAAATAGGCATGAATCTGTAGGCAAAAAACTCATTTCTGACAAAGTTGCCCAAATGCATCTCAGAAGTGTGCAACTTGTTCCCTGAGTTAGAAAACGTCGAGAAACGTTCATTTCTGCTAGCGCTGTGCTTCTACACATGTATTTGCTGAACGGTGAAAGCGCACAGTAAATCACTTTTCTCCCAGCAAATATATTGTTTCTAAGGAAATGGGAACACACTGAGGAGACACTTGTGGGAGCTACAGTAACTAAAACTGAGCTTCCCTACGCACAGGGAAGCAAGAGAAATGCTGATTTCATCAAGCCCAGTTACATACTCAGAATCTGTACTACTGCGCAAAAAGGCATGTCTCTTTAGGCAAAAAACTCATTTCTGACAAAGTTGCCCAAATGCATCTCAGAAGTGTGCAACTTGTTCCCTGAGTTAGAAAAAGTCGAGAAACGTTCATTTCTTCTAGCTCTGTGCTTCTACACATGTATTTGCTGAACGGTGAAAGCGCACAGTAATGCACTTTTCTCCCAGCAAATACACTGTTTCTAAGGAAATGGGAACACACTGAGGAGACACTTGTGGGAGCTACTGTGACTAAAACTGAGCTTCCCTACGCACAGGGAAGCAAGAGAAATGCTGATTTCATCAAGCCCAGTTACATACTCAGAATCTGTAGTACTGCGCAAATAGGCATGTCTCTTTAGGCAAAAAACACATTTCTGACAAAGTTGCCCACATGCATCTCAGAAGTGTGCAACTTGTTCCCTGAGTTAGTAAACGTCGAGAAACGTTCGTTTCTGCTAGCGCTGTGCTTCTACACATGTACTTGCTGTACGGTGAAATCGCACAGTAATGCACTTTTCTCCCAGCAAATACTCTGTTTCTAAGGAAATGGGAACACACTGAGGAGACACTTGTGGGAGCTACTGTGAGTAAAACTAAGCTTCCCTACGCACAGGGAAGCAAGAGCAATGCTGATTTCATCAAGCCCAGTTACATACTCAGAATCTGTACTACTGCGCAAATAGGCATGTCTCTTTAGGCAAAAAACTCATTTCTGACAAAGTTGCCCAAATGCATCTCAGAAGTGTGCAACTTGTTCCCTGAGTTAGAAAACGTCGAGAAACGTTCGTTTCTGCTAGCGCTGTGCTTCTACACATGTATTTGCTGAACGGTGAAAGCGCACAGTAATGCACTTTTCTCCCAGCAAATATATTGTTTCTAAGGAAATGGGAACACACTGAGGAGACACTTGTGGGAGCTACAGTAACTAAAACTGAGCTTCCCTACGCACAGGGAAGCAAGAGAAATGCTGATTTCATCAAGCCCAGTTACATACTCAGAATCTGTACTACTGCGCAAATAGGCATGTCTCTTTAGGCAAAAAACTCATTTCTGACAAAGTTGCCCACATGCATCTCAGAAGTGTGCAACTTGTTCCCTGAGTTAGAAAACGTCGAGAAACGTTCATTTCTTCTAGCGCTGTGCTTCTACACATGTATTTGCTGAACGGTGAAATCGCACAGTAAATCACTTTTCTCCCAGCAAATATATTGTTTCTAAGGAAATGGGAACACACTGAGGAGACACTTGTGGGAGCTACAGTAACTAAAACTGAGCTTCCCTACGCACAGGGAAGCAAGAGAAATGCTGATTTCATCAAGCCCAGTTACATACTCAGAATCTGTACTACTGCGCAAATAGGCATGTCTCTGTAGGCAAAAAACTCATTTCTGACAAAGTTGCCCAAATGCATCTCAGAAGTGTGCAACTTGTTCCCTGAGTTAGAAAACGTCGAGAAACGGTCGTTTCTGCTAGCGCTGTGCTTCTACACATGTACTTGCTGAACGGTGAAAGCGCACAGTAATGCACTTTTCTCCCAGCAAACACACTGTTTCTAAGGAAATAGGAACACACTGAGGAGACACTTGTGGGAGCTACTGTGACTAAAACTGAGCTTCCCTACGCACAGGGAAGCAAGAGAAATGCTGATTTCATCAAGCCCAGTTACATACTCAGAATCTGTACTACTGCGCAAATAGGCATGAATCTGTAGGCAAAAAACTCATTTCTGACAAAGTTGCCCAAATGCATCTCAGAAGTGTGCAACTTGTTCCCTGAGTTAGAAAACGTCGAGAAACGTTCATTTCTGCTAGCGCTGTGCTTCTACACATGTATTTGCTGAACGGTGAAAGCGCACAGTAAATCACTTTTCTCCCAGCAAATATATTGTTTCTAAGGAAATGGGAACACACTGAGGAGACACTTGTGGGAGCTACAGTAACTAAAACTGAGCTTCCCTACGCACAGGGAAGCAAGAGAAATGCTGATTTCATCAAGCCCAGTTACATACTCAGAATCTGTACTACTGTGCAAAAAGGCATGTCTCTTTAGGCAAAAAACTCATTTCTGACAAAGTTGCCCAAATGCATCTCAGAAGTGTGCAACTTGTTCCCTGAGTTAGAAAAAGTCGAGAAACGTTCATTTCTTCTAGCGCTGTGCTTCTACACATGTATTTGCTGAACGGTGAAAGCGCACAGTAATGCACTTTTCTCCCAGCAAATACACTGTTTCTAAGGAAATGGGAACACACTGAGGAGACACTTGTGGGAGCTACTGTGACTAAAACTGAGCTTCCCTACGCACAGGGAAGCAAGAGAAATGCTGATTTCATCAAGCCCAGTTACATACTCAGAATCTGTAGTACTGCGCAAATAGGCATGTCTCTTTAGGCAAAAAACACATTTCTGACAAAGTTGCCCACATGCATCTCAGAAGTGTGCAACTTGTTCCCTGAGTTAGTAAACGTCGAGAAACGTTCGTTTCTGCTAGCGCTGTGCTTCTACACATGTACTTGCTGAACGGTGAAAGCGCACAGTAATGCACTTTTCTCCCAGCAAATACTCTGTTTCTAAGGAAATGGGAACACACTGAGGAGACACTTGTGGGAGCTACTGTGACTAAAACTGAGCTTCCCTACGCACAGGGAAGCAAGAGAAATGCTGATTTCATCAAGCCCAGTTACCTACTCACAATCTGTACTACTGCGCAAATAGGCATGTCTCTTTAGGCAAAAAACTCATTTCTGACAAAGTTGCCCAAATGCATCTCAGAAGTTTGCAACTTGTTCCCTGAGTTAGAAAACGTCGAGAAACGGTCGTTTCTGCTAGCGCTGTGCTTCTACACATGTACTTGCTGAACGGTGAAAGCGCACAGTAATGCACTTTTCTCCCAGCAAATACACTGTTTCTAAGGAAATGGGAACACACTGAGGAGACACTTGTGGGAGCTACTGTGACTAAAACTAAGCTTCCCTACGCACAGGGAAGCAAGAGAAATGCTGATTTCATCAAGCCCAGTTACATACTCAGAATCTGTACTACTGCGCAAATAGGCATGTCTCTTTAGGCAAAAAACTCATTTCTGACAAAGTTGCCCAAATGCATCTCAGAAGTGTGCAACTTGTTCCCTGAGTTAGAAAACGTCGAGAAACGTTCGTTTCTGCTAGCGCTGTGCTTCTACACATGTATTTGCTGAACGGTGAAAGCGCACAGTAATGCACTTTTCTCCCAGCAAATATATTGTTTCTAAGGAAATGGGAACACACTGAGGAGACACTTGTGGGAGCTACAGTAACTAAAACTGAGCTTCCCTACGCACAGGGAAGCAAGAGAAATGCTGATTTCATCAAGCCCAGTTACATACTCAGAATCTGAAGTACTGCGCAAATAGGCATGTCTCTTTAGGCAAAAAACTCATTTCTGACAAAGTTGCCCAAATGCATCTCAGAAGTGTGCAACTTGTTCCCTGAGTTAGTAAACGTCGAGAAACGTTCGTTTCTGCTAGCGCTGTGCTTCTACACATGTACTTGCTGTACGGTGAAAGCGCACAGTAATGCACTTTTCTCCCAGCAAATACTCTGTTTCTAAGGAAATGGGAACACACTGAGGAGACACTTGTGGGAGCTACTGTGACTAAAACTGAGCTTCCCTACGCACAGGGAAGCAAGAGAAATGCTGATTTCATCAAGCCCAGTTACATACTCAGAATCTGTACTACTGCGCAAATAGGCATGTCTCTTTAGGCAAAAAACTCATTTCTGACAAAGTTGCCCACATGCATCTCAGAAGTGTGCAACTTGTTCCCTGAGTTAGAAAACGTCGAGAAACGTTCATTTCTGCTAGCGCTGTGCTTCTACACATGTATTTGCTGAACGGTGAAATCGCACAGTAAATCACTTTTCTCCCAGCAAATATATTGTTTCTAAGGAAATGGGAACACACTGAGGAGACACTTGTGGGAGCTACAGTAACTAAAACTGAGCTTCCCTACGCACAGGGAAGCAAGAGAAATGCTGATTTCATCAAGCCCAGTTACATACTCAGAATCTGTACTACTGCGCAAAAAGGCATGTCTCTTTAGGCAAAAAACTCATTTCTGACAAAGTTGCCCAAATGCATCTCAGAAGTGTGCAACTTGTTCCCTGAGTTAGAAAAAGTCGAGAAACGTTCATTTCTTCTAGCGCTGTGCTTCTACACATGTATTTGCTGAACGGTGAAAGCGCACAGTAATGCACTTTTCTCCCAGCAAATACACTGTTTCTAAGGAAATGGGAACACACTGAGGAGACACTTGTGGGAGCTACTGTGACTAAAACTGAGCTTCCCTACGCACAGGGAAGCAAGAGAAATGCTGATTTCATCAAGCCCAGTTACATACTCAGAATCTGTAATACTGCGCAAATAGGCATGTCTCTTTAGGCAAAAAACTCATTTCTGACAAAGTTGCCCACATGCATCTCAGAAGTGTGCTACTTGTTCCCTGAGTTAGAAAATGTCGAGAAACGTTCATTTCTGCTAGCGCTGTGCTTCTACACATGTATTTGCTGAACGGTGAAATCGCACAGTAAATCACTTTTCTCCCAGCAAATATATTGTTTCTAAGGAAATGGGAACACACTGAGGAGACACTTGTGGGAGCTACTGTGACTAAAACTGAGCTTCCCTACGCACAGGGAAGCAAGAGAAATGCTGATTTCATCAAGCCCAGTTACATACTCAGAATCTGAAGTACTGCGCAAATAGGCATGTCTCTTTAGGCAAAAAACTCATTTCTGACAAAGTTGCCCAAATGCATCTCAGAAGTGTGCAACTTGTTCCCTGAGTTAGTAAACGTCGAGAAACGTTCGTTTCTGCTAGCGCTGTGCTTCTACACATGTACTTGCTGTACGGTGAAAGCGCACAGTAATGCACTTTTCTCCCAGCAAATACTCTGTTTCTAAGGAAATGGGAACACACTGAGGAGACACTTGTGGGAGCTACTGTGACTAAAACTGAGCTTCCCTACGCACAGGGAAGCAAGAGAAATGCTGATTTCATCAAGCCCAGTTACATACTCAGAATCTGTACTACTGCGCAAATAGGCATGTCTCTGTAGGCAAAAAACTCATTTCTGACAAAGTTGCCCAAATGCATCTCAGAAGTGTGCAACTTGTTCCCTGAGTTAGAAAACGTCGAGAAACGGTCGTTTCTGCTAGCGCTGTGCTTCTACGCATGTATTTGCTGAACGGTGAAAGCGCACAGTAATGAACTTTTCTCCCAGCAAATACACTGTTTCTAAGGAAATGGGAACACACTGAGGAGACACTTGTGGGAGCTACTGTGACTAAAACTGAGCTTCCCTACGCACAGGGAAGCAAAAGAAATGCTGATTTCATCAAGCCCAGTTACATACTCAGAATCTGTACTACTGCGCAAATAGGCATGTCTCTTTAGGCAAAAAACTCATTTCTGACAAAGTTGCCCAAATGCATCTCAGAAGTGTGCAACTTGTTCCCTGAGTTAGAAAAAGTCGAGAAACGGTCGTTTCTGCTAGCGCTGTGCTTCTACACATGTACTTGCTGAACGGTGAAAGCGCACAGTAATGCACTTTTCTCCCAGCAAATACACTGTTTCTAAGGAAATAGGAACACACTGAGGAGACCCTTGTGGGAGCTACTGTGACTAAAACTGAGCTTCCCTATGCCCAAGGAAGCAAGAGAAATGCTGATTTCATCAAGCCCAGTTACATACTCAGAATCTGTACTACTGCGCAAATAGGCATGTCTCTTTAGGCAAAAAACTCATTTCTGACAAAGTTGCCCAAATGCATCTCAGAAGTATGCAACTTGTTGCCTGAGTTAGAAAACGATGAGAAACGGTCGTTTCTGCTAGCGCTGTGCTTCTACACATGTATTTGCTGAACGGTGAAAGCACACAGTAATGCACTTTTCTCCCAGCAAATACACTGTTTCTAAGGAAAGGGGAACACACTGAGGAGACACTTGTGGGAGCTACTGTGACTAAAACTGAGCTTCCCTACGCACAGGGAAGCAAGAGAAATGCTGAGTTCATCAAGCCCAGTTACATACTCAGAATCTGTACTACTGCGCAAATAGGCATGTCTCTTTAGGCAAAAAACTCATTTCTGACAAAGTTGCCCAAATGCATCTCAGAAGTGTGCAACTTGTTCCCTGAGTTAGAAAACGACGAGAAACGGTCGTTTCTGCTAGCGCTGTGCTTCTACACATGTATTTGCTGAACGGTGAAAGCACACAGTAATGCACTTTTATCCCAGCAAATACACTGTTTCTAAGGAAATGGGAACACACTGAGGAGACACTTGTGGGAGCTACTGTGACTAAAACTGAGCTTCCCTACGCACAGGGAAGCAAGAGAAATGCTGATTTCATCAAGCCCAGTTACATACTCAGAATCTGTACTACTGCGCAAAAAGGCATGTCTCTTTAGGAAAAAAACTCATTTCTGACAAAGTTGCCCAAATGCATCTCAGAAGTGTGCAACTTGTTCCCTGAGTTAGAAAACATCGAGAAACGGTCGTTTCTGCTAGCGCTCTGCTTCTACACATGTTTTTGCTGAATGGTGAAAGCTCACAGTAATGCACTTTTCTCCCAGCAAATACACTGTTTCTAAGGAAATGGGAACACACTGAGGAGACACTTGTGGGAGCTACTGTGACTAAAACTGAGCTTCCCTACGCACAGGGAAGCAAGAGAAATGCTGATTTCATCAAGCCCAGTTACATACTCAGAATCTGTACTACTGCGCAAATAGGCATGTCTCTGTAGGCAAAAAACTCATTTCTGACAAAGTTGCCCAAATGCATCTCAGAAGTGTGCAACTTGTTCCCTGAGTTAGAAAACGACGAGAAACGGTCGTTTCTGCTAGCGCTGTGCTTCTACACATGTATTTTTTGAACGGTGAAAGGGCACAGTAATGCACTTTTCTCCCAGCAAATACACTGTTTCAAAGGAAATGGGAACACACTGAGGAGACCCTTGTGGGAGCTACTGTGACTAAAACTGAGCTTCCCTACGCACAGGGAAACAAGAGAAATGCTGATTTCATCAAGCCCAGTTACATACTCAGAATCTGTACTACTGCGCTAAAAGGCATGTCTCTGTAGGCAAAAAACTCATTTCTGACAAAGTTGCACAAATGCATCTCAGAAGTGTGCAACTTGTTCATGGAGTTAAAAAACGTCGAGAAACGTTCGTTTCTGCTAGCGCTGTGCTTCTACACATGTATTTGCTGAACGGTGAAAGCGCACAGTAATGCATGTTTCTCCCAGCAAATACACTTCTTCTCAGGAAATGGGAACACACTGAGGAGTCACTTGTGGGAGCTACTGTGACTAAAACTGAGCTTCCCTATGCACAGGGAAGCAAGAGAAATGCTGATTTCATCAAGCCCAGTTACATACTCAGAATCTGTACTAATGCGCAAAAAGGCATGTATCTGTACGCAAAAAACTCATTTCTGACAAAGTTGCCTAAATGCATCTCAGAAGTGTGCAACTTGTTCCCTGAGTTAGAAAACGTCGAGAAACGTTCGTTTCTGCTAGCGCTGTGCTTCTACACATGTATTTGCTGAACGGTGAAAGCGCACAGTACTGCACGTTTCTCCCAGCAAATACACTTCTTCTCAGGAAATGGGAACACACTGAGTAGACACTTCTGGGAGCTACTGTGACTAAAACTGAGCTTCCCTATGCACAGGGAAGCAAGAGAAATGCTGATTTCATCAAGCCCAGTTACATACTCAGAATCTGTACTACTGCGCAAATAGGCATGTCTCTTTAGGAAAAAAACTCATTTCTGACAAAGTTGCCCAAATGCATCTCAGAAGTGTGAAACTTGTTCCCTGAGTTAGAAAACGTCGAGAAACGTTCGTTTCTGCTAGCGCTGTGCTTCTACCCATGTATTTGCTGAACGGTGATAGCGCACAGTAACGCACTTTTCTCCCAGGAAATACACTGTTTGTAAGGAAATGGGAAGACACTGAGGAGACACTTGTGGGAGCTACTGTGACTAAAACTGAGCTTCCCTACGCACAGGGAAGCAAGAGAAATGCTGATTTCATCAAACCCAGTTACATACTCAGAATTTGTACTACTGCGCAAATAGGCATGTCTCTGTAGGCAAAAAACTCATTTCTGACAAAGTTGCCCAAATGCATCTCAGAAGTGTGCAACTTGTTCATGGAGTTAGAAAACGTCTAGAAACGTTCGTTTCTGCTAGCGCTGTGCTTCTACACATGTATTTGCTGAACGGTGAAAGCGCACAGTAATGCACTTTTCTCCCAGCAAATACAATGTTTCTAAGGAAATGGGAACACACTGAGGAGACACTTGTGGGAGCTACTGTGACTAAAACTGAGCTTCCCTTCGCACAGGGAAGCAAGAGAAATGCTCATTTCATCAAGCCCAGTTACATACTCAGAATCTGTACTACTGCGCAAATAGGCATGGCTCTTTAGGCAAAAAACTCTTTTCTGACAAAGGTGCCCAAATGCATCTCATAAAGTGTGCAACTTGTTCCCTGAGTTAGAAAACATCGAGAAACGGTCGTTTCTGCTAGCGCTGTGCTTCTACACATGTATTTGCTGATCGGTGAAAGCACACAGTAATTCACTTTTCTCCCAGCAAATACACTGTTTCTAAGGAAATGGGAACACACTGAGGAGACACTTTTGGGAGCTACTGTGACTAAAACTGAGCTTCCCTACGCACAGGGAAGCAAGAGAAATGCTGATTTCATCAAGCCCAATTACATACTCAGAATCTGTACTACTGCGCAAATAGGCATGTTTCTGTAGGCAAAAAACTCATTTCTGACAAAGTTTCCCAAATGCATCTCAGAAGTGTGCAACTTGTACCCTGAGTTAGAAAACATCGAGAAACGTTCGTTTCTGCTAGCGCTGTGCTACTACACATGTATTTGCTGAACGGTGAAAGGGCACAGTATTGCACTTTTCTCCCAGCAAATACAATGTTTCTAAGGAAATGGGAACACACTGAGGAGACACTTGTGGGAGCTACTGTGACTAAAACTGAGCTTCCCTACGCACAGGGAAGCAATAGAAATTCTGATTTCATCAAGCCCAGTTACATACTCAGAATCTGTACTACTGCGCAAATATGCATGTCTCTGTAGACAAAAAACTCATTTCTGACAAAGTTGCCCAAATGCATCTCAGAAGTGTGCAACTTGTTCCCTGAGTTAGAAAACGTCGAGAAACGTTCTTTTCTGCTAGCGCTGTGCTTCTACCCATGTATTTGCTGAACGGTGAAATGGCACAGTAATGCACTTTTCTCCCAGGAAATACACTGTTTGTAAGGAAATGGGAACACACTTAGGAGACACTTGTGGGAGCTACTGTGACTAAAACTGAGCTTCCCTACGCACAGGGAAGCAAGAGAGATGCTGATTTCATCAAGCCCAGTTACATACTCAGAATCTGTACTACTGCGCAAATAGGCATGTCTCTGTAGGCAGAAAACTCATTTCTGACAAAGTTGCCCAAATGCATCTCAGAAGTGTGCAACTTGTTCATGGAGTTAGAAAACGTCGAGAAACGTTCGTTTCTGCTAGCGCTGTGCTTCTACACATGTATTTGCTGAACGGTGAAAGCGCACAGTAATGCACTTTTCTCCCAGCAAATACACTGTTTCTTAGGAAATGGGAACACACTGAGGAGACACTTGTGGGAGCTACTGTGACTAAAACTGAGCTTCCCTACGCACAGGGAAGCAAGAGAAATGCTGATTTCATCAAGCCTAGTTACATACTAAGAATCTGTACTACTGTGCAAATAGGCATGTCTCTTTAGGCAAAAAACTCATTTCTGACAAAGTTGCCCAAAAGCATCTCAGAAGTGTGCAACTTGGTCCCTGAGTTTAAAAACGTCGAGAAACGTTCGTTTCTGCTAGCGCTGTGCTTCTGCACATGTATTTGCTGAACGGTGAAGGCTCACAGTATTGCACTTTTCACCCAGCAAATACACTGTTTCTAAGGAAATGGGAACACACTGAGGAGACACTTGTGGGAGCTACTGTGACTAAAACTGAGCTTCCCTACGCACAGGGAAGCAAGAGAAATGCTGATTTCATCAAGCCCAGTTACATACTCAGAATCTGTACTACTGCGCAAATAGGCATGTTTCTGTAGGCAAAAAACTCATTTCTGACAAAGTTTCCCAAATGTATCTCAGAAGTGTACAACTTGTACCCTAAGTTAGAAAACATCGAGAAACGATCGTTTCTGCTAGCGCTGTGCTACTACACATGTATTTGCTGAACGGTGAAAGCGCACAGTATTGCACTTTTCTCCCAGCAAATACACTGTTTCTAAAGAAATGGGAACACACTGAGGAGACACTTGTGGGAGCTACTGTGACTAAAACTGAGCTCCCTACGCACAGGGAAGCAGGAGAAATTCTGATTTCATCAAGCCCAGTTACATACTCAGAATCTGTACTACTGCGCAAATAGGCATGTCTCTTTAGGCAAAAAACTCATTTCTGACAAAGTGCCCCAAATGCATCTCAGAAGTGTGCAACTTGTTCCCTGAGTTAGAAAACGTCGAGAAACGTTCGTTTCTGCTAGCGCTGTGCTTCTACACATGTACTTGCTGAACGGTGAAAGCGCACAGTAATGCTCTTTTTTAACAGCAAATACACTGTTTCTAAGGAAATTGGAACACACTGAGGAGACACTTATGGGAGCTACTGTGACTAAAACTGAGCGTCCCTACGCTCAGGGAAGCAAGAGAAATGCTGATTTCATCAAGCCCAGTTACATACTCAGAATCTGTACTACTGCGCAAATAGGCATGTCTCTGTAGGCAAAAAACTCATTTCTGACAAAGTTGCCCAAATGCATCTCAGAAGTGTGCAACTTGTTCCCTGAGTTAGAAAACGTCGAGAAACGTTCATTTCTGCTAGCGCTGTGCTTCTACACATGTATTTGCTGAACGGTGAAAGCGCACAGTAATGCACTTTTCTCCCAGCAAATACACTGTTTCTAAGGAAATGGGAACACACTGAGGAGACACTTGTGGGAGCTACTGTGACTAAAACTGAGCTTCCCTACGCACAGGGAAACAAGAGAAATGTTGATTTCATCCAGCCCAGTTACATACTCAGAATCTGTACTACTGCGCAAATAGGCATGTCTCTGTAGGCAAAAAACTCATTTCTGACAAAGTTGCCCAAATGCATCTCAGAAGTGTGCAACTTGTTCCCTGAGTTAGAAAACGTCGAGAAACGTTCGTTTCTGCTAGCGCTGTGCTTCTACACATGTATTTGCTGAACGGTGAAAGCGCACAGTAATGCACTTTTCTCCCAGCAAATACACTTTTTCTAAGGATATGGGAACACACTGAGGAGACACTTGTGGGAGCTACTGTGACTAAAACTGAGCTTCCCTACGCACAGGGAAACAAGAGAAATGCTGATTTCATCAAGCCCAGTTACATACTCAGAATCTGTACTACTGCGCAAAAAGGCATGTCTCTGTAGGCAAAAAACTCATTTCTGACAAAGTTGCACAAATGCATCTCAGAAGTGTGCAAATTGTTCATGGAGTTAGAAAACGTCGAGAAACGTTCGTTTCTGCTAGCGCTGTGTTTCTACACATGTATTTGCTGAACGGTGAAAGCGCACAGTAATGCACGTTTCTCCCAGCTAATACACTTCTTCTCAGGAAATGGGAAGACACTGAGGAGACACTTGTGGGAGCTACTGTCACTAAAACTGAGCTTCCCTACGCACAGGGAAGCAAGAGAAATGCTGATTTCATCAAGCCCAGTTACATATTCAGAATCTGTACTACTGCGCAAATAGGCATGTCTCTGTAGGCAAAAAACTCATTTCTGACAAAGTTGCCCAAATGCATCTCAGAAGTGTGCAACTTGTTCCCTGAGTTAGAAAACGTCGAGAAACGGTCGTTTCTGATAGCGCTGTGCTTCTACACATGTATTTGCTGAACGGTGAAAGCGCACAGTAATTTACTTTTCTCCCAGCAAATACACTGTTTCTAAGGAAATGGGAACACACTGAGGAGACACTTGTGGGAGCTACTGTGTCTAAAACTGAGCTTTTCTACGCACAGGGAAACAAGAGAAATGATGATTTCATCAAGCCCAGTTACATACTCAGAATCTGTACTACTGCGCAAAAAGGCATGTCTCTGTAGGCAAAAAACTCATTTCTGACAAAGTTGCACAAATGCATCTCAGAAGTGTGCAACTTGTTCATGGAGTTAGAAAACGTCGAGAAACGTTCGTTTCTGCTAGCGCTGTGCTTCTACACATGTATTTGCTGAACGGTGAAAGCGCACAGTAATGCACGTTTCTCCCAGCTAATACACTTCTTCTCAGGAAATGGGAACACACTGAGGAGACACTTGTGGGAGCTACTGTCACTAAAACTGAGCTTCCCTACGCACAGGGAAGCAAGAGAAATGCTGATTTCATCAAGCCCAGTTACATACTCAGAATCTGTACTACTGCGCAAATAGGCATGTCTCTGTAGGCAAAAAACTCATTTCTGACGAAGTTGCCCAAATGCATCTCCGAAGTGTGCAACTTGTTCCCTGAGTTAGAAAACGTCGAGAAACGTTCGTTTCTGCTAGCGCTGTGCTTCTACACATGTATTTGCTGAACGGTGAAAGCGCACAGTAATGCACTTTTCTCCCAGCAAATACACTGTTTCTAAGGAAATGGGAACACACTGAGGAGACACTTGTGGGAGCTACAGTGACTAAAACTGAGATTCCCTACGCACAGGGAAGCAAGAGAAATACTGATTTCATCAAGCCCAGTTACATACTCAGAATCTGTACTACTGCGCAAAAAGGCATGTCTCTGTACGCAAAAAACTCATTTCTGACAAAGTTGCCCAAATGCATCTCAGAAGTGTGCAACTTGTTCATGGAGGTTGAAAACGTCAAGAAACGTTCGTTTCTGCTAGCGCTGTGCTTCTACACATGTATTTGCTGAACGGTGAAAGCGCAAAGTAATGCACGTTTCTCCCAGCAAATACACTTCTTCTCAGGAAATGGGAACACACTGAGGAGACACTTCTGGGAGCTACTGTGACTAAAACTGAGCTTCCCAACGCACAGGGAAGCAAGAGAAATTTTGATTTCATCAAGCCCATTTACATACTCAGAATCTGTACTACTGCGCAAATAGGCATGTCTCTTTAGGCAAAAAACTCATTTCTGACAAAGTTGCCCAAATGCATCTCAGAAGTGTGCAACTTGTTCCCTGAGTTAGAAAACGTCGAGAAACGTTCGTTTCTGCTAGCGCTGTGCTTCTACACATGTATTTGCTGAACGGTGAAAGCGCACAGTAATGCACTTTTCTCCCAGCAAATACACTGTTTATAAGGAAATGGGAACACACTGAGGAGACACTTGTGGGAGCTACAGTGACTAAAACTGAGATTCCCTACGCACAGGGAAGCAAGAGAAATGCTGATTTCATCAAGCCCAGTTACATACTCAGAATCTGTACTACTGCGCAAAAAGGCATGTCTCTGTACGCAAAAAACTCATTTCTGACAAAGTTGCCCAAATGCATCTCAGAAGTGTGCAACTTGTTCATGGAGGTTGAAAACGTCAAGAAACGTTCGTTTCTGCTAGTGCTGTGCTTCTACACATGTATTTGCTGAACGGTGAAAGCGCACAGTAATGCACGTTTCTCCCAGCAAATACTCTTCTTCTCAGGAAATGGGAACACACTGAGGAGACACTTCTGGGAGCTACTGTGACTAAAACTGAGCTTCCCAACGCACAGGGAAGCAAGAGAAATTTTGATTTCATCAAGCCCAGTTACATACTCAGAATCTGTACTACTGCGCAAATAGGCATGTCTCTTTAGGCAAAAAACTCATTTCTGACAAAGTTGCCCAAATGCATCTCAGAAGTGTGCAACTTGTTCCCTGAGTTAGAAAACGTCGAGAAACGTTCGTTTCTGCTAGCGCTGTGCTTCTACACATGTATTTGCTGAATGGTGAAAGCGCACAGTAATGCACGTTTCTCCCAGCTAATACACTTCTTCTCAGGAAATGGGAACACACTGAGGAGACACTTGTGGGAGCTACTGTCACTAAAACTGAGCTTCCCTACGCACAGGGAAGCAAGACAAATGCTGATTTCATCAAGCCCAGTTACATACTCAGAATCTGTACTACTGCGCAAATAGGCATGTCTCTGTAGGCAAAAAACTCATTTCTGACAAAGTTGCCCAAATGCACCTCAGAAGTGTGCAACTTGTTCCCTGAGTTAGAAAACGTCGAGAAACGTTTGTTTCTGCTAGCGCTGTGCTTCTACACATGTATTTGCTGAACGGTGAAAGCGCACAGTAATGCACTTTTCTCCCAGCAAATACACTGTTTCTAAGGAAATGGGAACACACTGAGGAGACACTTGTGGGAGCTACAGTGACTAAAACTGAGATTCCCTACGCACAGGGAAGCAAGAGAAATGCTGATTTTATCAAGCCCAGTTACATACTCAGAATCTGTACTACTGCGCAAATAGGCATGTCTCTTTAGGCAAAAAACTCATTTCTGACAAAGTTGCCCAAATGCATCTCAGAAGTGTGCATCTTGTTCCCTGAATTAGAAAACGTCTAGAAATGTTTGTTTCTTCTAGCGCTGTGCTTCTACACATGTATTTGCTGAACGGTGAAAGCGCAGAGTAATGCACTTTTCTCCCAGCAAATACTCTGTTTCTAAGAAAATGGGAACACACTGAGGAGACACTTGTGGGAGCTACTGTGACTAAAACTGAGCTTCCCTACGCACAGGGAAGCAAGAGAAATGCTGATTTCATCAAGCCCAGTTACATACTCAGAATCTGTACTACTGCGCAAATAGACATGTCTCTTTAGGCAAAAAACTCATTTCTGAAAAAGTTGCCCAAATGCATCTCAGAAGTGTGCAACTTGTTCCCTGAGTTAGAAAACGTCGAGAAACGGTCGTATCTGCTAGCGCTGTGCTTCTACACATGTATTTGCTGAATGGTGAAAGCGCACAGTAATGCACTTTTCTCCCAGCAAATACACTTCTTCTCAGGAAATGGGAACACACTGAGGAGACACTTGTGGGAGCTACTGTGACTAAAACTGAGCTTCCCTACGCACAGGGAAGCAAGAGAAATGCTGATTTCATCAAACCCAGTTACATACTCAGAAACTGTACTACTGCGCAAATAGGCATGTCTCTGTAGGCAAAAAACTCATTTCTGACAAAGATGCCCAAATGCATCTTAGAAGTGTGCAACTTGTTCCCTGAGTTAGAAAACGTCGAGAAACGGTCGTTTCTGCTAGCACTGTGCTTCTACACATGTATTTGCTGAATGGTGAAAGCGCACAGTAATTTACTTTTCTCCCAGCAAATACACTGGTTCTAAGGAAATGGGAACACAGTGAGGAGACACTTGTGGGAGCTACTGTGACTAAAACTGAGCTTCCCTACGCACAGGGAAGCAAGAGAAATGCTGATTTCATCAAGCCCAGTTACATACTCAGAATCTGTACTACTGCGCAAAAAGGCATGTCTCTGTAGGCAAAAAACCCATTTCTGACAAAGTTGCACAAATGCATCTCAGAAGTGTGCAACTTGTTCCCTGAGTTAGAAAACGTCGAGAAACGTTCGTTTCTGCTAGCGCTGTGCTTCTACACATGTATTTGCTGAACGGTGAAAGCGCACAGTAATGCACGTTTCTCCCAGCTAATACACTTCTTCTCAGGAAATGGGAACACACTGAGGAGACACTTGTGGGAGCTACTGTGACTAAAACTGAGCTTCCCTACGCACAGGGAAGCAAGAGAAATGCTGATTTCATCAAGCCCAGTTACATACTCAGAATCTGTACTACTGCGCAAATAGGCATGTCTCTGTAGGCAAAAAACTCATTTCTGACAAAGTTGCCCAAATGCATCTCAGAAGTGTGCAACTTGTTCCCTGAGTTAGAAAACGTCGAGAAGCGTTCGTTTCAGCTAGCGCTGTGCTTCTACACATGTATTTGCTGAACGGTGAAAGCGCACAGTAATGCACTTTTCTCCCAGCAAATACACTGTTTCTAAGGAAATGGGAACACACTGAGGAGACACTTGTGGGAGCTACAGTGACTAAAACTGAGATTCCCTACGCACAGGGAAGCAAGAGAAATGCTGATTTCATCAAGCCCATTTACATACTCAGAATCTGTACTACTGTGCAAATAGGCATGTCTCTTTAGGCAAAAAACTCATTTCTGACAAAGTTGCCCAAATGCATCTCAGAAGTGTGCATCTTGTTCCCTGAATTAGAAAACGTCGAGAAACGTTCTATTCTGCTAGCGCTGTGCTTCTTCACATGTATTTGCTGAACGGTGAAAGCGCAGAGTAATGCACTTTTCTCCCAGCAAATACTCTGTTTCTAAGAAAATGGGAACACACTGAGGAGACACTTGTGGGAGCTACTGTGACTAAAACTGAGCTTCCCTACGCACAGGGAAGCAAGAGAAATGCTGATTTCATCAAGCCCAGTTACATACTCAGAATCTGTACTACTGCGCAAATAGTCATGTCTCTATAGGCAAAAAACTCATTTCTGAAAAAGTTGCCCAAATGCATCTCAGAAGTGTGCAACTTGTTTCCTGAGTTAGAAATCGTCGAGAAACGGTCGTATCTGCTAGCGCTGTGCTTCTACACATGTATTTGCTGAACGGTGAAAGCGCACAGTAATGCACGTTTCTCCCAGCAAATACACTTCTTCTCAGGAAATGGGAACACACTGAGGAGACACTTGTGGGAGCTACTGTGACTAAAACTGAGCTTCCCTACGCACAGGGAAGCAAGAGAAATGCTGATTTCATCAAACCCAGTTACATACTCAGAAACTGTACTACTGCGCAAATAGGCATGTCTCTGTAGGCAAAAAACTCATTTCTGACAAAGATGCCCAAATGCATCTCAGAAGTGTGCAACCTGTTCCCTGAGTTAGAAAACGTCGAGAAACGGTCGTTTCTGCTAGCGCTGTGCTTCTACACATGTATTTGCTGAACGGTGAAAGCGCACAGTAATGCACTTTTCTCCCAGCAAATACACTGTTTCTAAGGAAATGGGAACACACTGAGGAGACACTTGTGGGAGCTACAGTGACTAAAACTGAGATTCCCTACGCACAGGGAAGCAAGAGAAATGCTGATTTCATCAAGCCCAGTTACATACTCAGAATCTGTACTACTGCGCAAAAAGGCATGTCTCTGTACGCAAAAAACTCATTTCTGACAAAGTTGCCCAAATGCATCTCAGAAGTGTGCAACTTGTTCATGCAGTTTGAAAACGTCGAGAAACGTTCGTTTCTGCTAGCACTGTGCTTCTACACATGTATTTGCTGAACGGTGAAAGCGCACAGTAATGCACGTTACTCCCAGCAAATACACTGTTTCTAAGGAACTGGGAACACACTGAGGAGACACTTGTGGGAGCTACTGTGACTAAAACTGAGCTTCCCTACGCACAGGGAAGCAAGAGAAATGCTGATTTCATCAAGCCTAGTTACATACTCAGAATCTGTACTACTACGCAAATAGGCATGTCTCTGTAGGCAAAAAGCTCATTTCTGACAAAGTTGCCCAAATGCATCTCAGAAGTGTGCAACTTATTCCCTGAGTTAGAAAACGTCGAGAAACGTTCATTTCTGCTAGCGCTGTGCTTCTACACATGTATTTGCTGAACGGTGAAAGCGCACAGTAATGCACTTTTCTCCCAGCAAATACACTCTGTCTAAGGAAATGGGAACACACTGAGGAGACACTTGTGGGAGCTACTGTGACTAAAACTGAGCTTCCCTACGCACAGGGAAGCTAGAGAAATGCTGATTTCATCAAGCCCAGTTACATACTCAGAATCTGTTCTACTGCGCAAATAGACATGTCTCTGTAGGTAAAAAACTCATTTCTGACAAAGTTGCCCAAATGCATCTAAGAAGTGTGCAACCTGTTCCCTGAGTTAGAAAACGTCGAGAAACGTTCGTTTCTGCTAGCGCTGTGCTTCTACACATGTATTTGTTGAACGGTGAAAGCTCACAGTAATGCACTTTTCTCCCAGCAAATACACTGTTTCTAAGGAACTGGGAACACACTGAGGAGACACTTGTGGGAGCTACTGTGACTAAAACTGAGCTTCCCTACGCACAGGGAAGCAAGAGAAATGCTGATTTCATCAAGCCCAGTTACATACTCAGAATCTGTACTACTGCGCAAATAGGCATGTCTCTGTAGGCAAAAAACTCATTTCTGACAAAGTTGCCCAAATGCATCTCAGAAGTGTGCAACTTGTTCCCTGAGTTAGAAAACGTCGAGAAACGGTCGTTTCTGCTGGCGCTGTGCTTCTACACATGTATTTGCTGAACGGTGAAAGCGCACAGTAATGCACTTTTCTCCCAGCAAATACACTGTTTCTAAGGAAATGGGAACACACTGAGGAGACACTTGTGGGAGCTACTGTGACTAAAACTGAGCTTCCCTACGCACAGGGAAGCAAGAGAAATGCTGATTTCATCAAGCCCAGTTACATACTCAGAATCTGTACTACTGCGCAAATAGACATGTCTCTGTAGGCAAAAAATTCCTTTCTGACAAAGTTGCCCAAATGCATCTCAGAAGTGTGCAACCTGTTCCCTGAGTTAGAAAACGTCGAGAAACGTTCGTTTCTGCTAGCGCTGTGCTTCTACACATGTATTTGCTGAACGGTGAAAGCGCACAGTAATGCACTTTTCTCCCAGCAAATACACTGTTTCTAAGGAACTGGGAACACACTGAGGAGACACTTGTGGGAGCTACTGTGACTAAAACTGTGCTTCCCTACGCACAGGGAAGCCAGAGAAATGCTGATTTCATCAAGTCCAGTTACATACTCAGAATCTGTACTACTGCGCAAATAGGCATGTCTCTGTAGGCAAAAAACTCATTTCGGACAAAGTTGCCCAAATGAATCTCAGAAGTGTGCAACTTGTTCCCTGAGTTAGAAAACGTCGAGAAACGGTCGTTTCTGTTAGCGCTGTGCTTCTACACATGTATTTGCTGAACGGTGAAAGCGCACAGTAATGCACTTTTCTCCCTGCAAATACACTGTTTCTAAGGAAATGGGAACACACTGAGGAGACATTTGTGGAAGCTACTGTGACTAAAACTGAGCTTCCCTACGCACAGGGAAGCTAGAGAAATGCTGATTTCATCAAGCCCAGTTACATACTCAGAATCTGTTCTACTGCGCAAATAGACATGTCTCTGTAGGCAAAAAACTCATTTCTGACAAAGTTGCCCAAATGCATCTCAGAAGTGTGCAACCTGTTCCCTGAGTTAGAAAACGTCGAGAAACGTTCATTTCTGCTAGCGCTGTGCTTCTACACATGTATTTGCTGAATGGTGAAAGCGCACAGTAATGCACTTTTCTCCCAGCAAATACACTGTTTCTAAGGAACTGGGAACACACTGAGGAGACACTTGTGGGAGCTACTGTGACTAAAACTGAGCTTCCCTACGCACAGGGAAGCCAGAGAAATGCTGATTTCATCAAGCCCAGTTACATACTCAGAATCTGTACTACTGCGCAAATAGGCATGTCTCTGTAGGCAAAAAACTCATTTCTGACAAAGTTGCCCAAATGCATCTCAGAAGTGTGCAACTTGTTCCCTGAGTTAGAAAACGTCGAGAAACGTTCGTTTCTGCTAACGCTGTGCTTCTACACATGTACTTGCTGAACGGTGAAAGCGCACAGTAATGCACTTTTCTCCCAGCAAATACACTGTTTTTAAGGAAATGGGAACACACTGAGGAGACACTTGTGGGAGCTACAATGACTAAAACTGAGCTTCCCTACGCGCCGGGAAGCAAGAGAAATGCTGATTTCATCCAGCCCAGTTACATACTCAGAATCTGTACTACTGCGCAAATAGGCACGTCTGTGTAGGCAAAAAACTCATTTCTGACAAAGTTGCCCAAATGCATCTCAGAAGTGTGCAACTTGTTCCCTGAGTTAGAAAACGTCGAGAAACGTTCGTTTCTGCTAGTGCTGTGCTTCTACACATGTATTTGCTGAACGGTGAAAGCACACAGTAATGCACTTTTCTCCCAGCAAATACACTGTTTCTAAGGAAATGGGAACACACTGAGGAGACACTTGTGGGAGCTACTGTGACTAAAACTGAGCTTCCCTGCGCACAGGGAAGCAAGAGAAATGCTGATTTCATCCAGCCCAGTTACATACTCAGAATCTGTACTACTGCGCAAATAGGCAAAAAAAACTCATTTCTGACAAAGTTGCCCAAATACATCTCAGAAGTGTGCAACTTGTTCCCTGAGTTAGAAAACGTCGAGAAACGGTCTTTTCTGCTAGCGCAGTGCTTCTACGCATGTATTTGCTGAACGGTGAAAGCGCACAGTAATGCACTTTTCTCCCAGCAAATACACTGTTTCTAAGGAAATGAAAACACACTGAGGAGACACTTGTGGGAGCTACTGTGACTAAAACTGAGCTTCCCTACGCACAGGGAAGCAAGAGAATGCTGATTTCATCAAGCCCATTACATACTCAGAATCTGTACTACTGCGCAAATAGGCATGTCTCTGTAGGCAAAAAACTCATTTCTGACAAAGTTCCCCCAATGCATCTCAGAAGTGTGCAACTTGTTCCCTGAGTTAGAAAACGTCGAGAAACGTTCGTTTCTGCTAGCGCTGTGCTTCTACACATGTATTTGCTGAACGGTGAAAGCGCACAGTAATGCACTTTTCTCCCAGCAAATACACTGTTTCTAAGGAACTGGGAACACACTGAGGAGCCACTTGTGGGAGCTACTGGACTAAAACTGATCTTCCCTACGCACAGGGAAGCAAGAGAAATGCTGATTTCATCCAGCCCAGTTACATACTCAGAATCTGTACTACTGCGCAAATAGGCATGTCTCTGTAGGCAAAAAACTCATTTCTGACAAAGTTGCCCAAATGCATCTCAGAAGTGTGCAACTTGTTTCCTGAGTTAGAAAACGTCGAGAAACGTTCGTTTCTGCTAGCGCTGTGCTTCTACACATGTATTTGCTGAACGGTGAAAGCGCACAGTAATGCACTTTTCTCCCAGCAAATACACTGTGTCTAAGGAAATGGTAACACACTGAGGAGACACTTGTGGGAGCTACTGTGACTAAAACTGAGCTTCCCTACGCACAGGGAAGCAAGAGAAATGCTGATTTCATCAAGCCCAGTTACATACTCAGAATCTGTACTACTGGGCAAATAGACATGTCTCTGTAGGCAAAAAACTCATTTCTGACAAAGTTGCCCAAATGCATCTCAGAAGTGTGCAACCTGTTCCCTGAGTTAGAAAACGTCGAGAAAGGTTCGTTTCTGCTAGCGCTGTGCTTCTACACATGTATTTGCTGAATGGTGAAAGCGCACAGTAATGCACTTTTCTCCCAGCAAATACACTGTTTCTAAGGAACTGGGAACACACTGAGGAGACACTTGTGGGAGCTACTGTGACTAAAACTGAGCTTCCCTACGCACAGGGAAGCAAGAGAAATGCTGATTTCATCAAGCCCAGTTACATACTCAGAATCTGTACTACTGCGCAAATAGGCATGTCTCTGTAGGCAAAAAACTCATTTCTGACAAAGTTGCCCAAATGCATCTCAGAAGTGTGCAACTTGTTTCCTGAGTTAGAAAACGTCGAGAAACGTTCGTTTCTGCTAGCGCTGTGCTTCTACACATGTATTTGCTGAACGGTGAAAGCGCACAGTAATGCACTTTTCTCCCAGCAAATACACTGTGTCTAAGGAAATGGTAACACACTGAGGAGACACTTGTGGGAGCTACTGTGACTAAAACTGAGCTTCCCTACGCACAGGGAAGCAAGAGAAATGCTGATTTCATCAAGCCCAGTTACATACTCAGAATCTGTACTACTGCGCAAATAGGCATGTCTCTGTAGGCAAAAAACTCATTTCTGACAAAGTTGCCCAAATGCATCTCAGAAGTGTGGAACTTGTTCCCTGAGTTAGAAAACGTCGAGAAACGGTCGTTTCTGCTAGCGCTGTGCTTCTACACATGTATTTGCTGAACGCTGAAAGCGCACAGTAATGCACTTTTCTCCCAGCAAATACACTGTTTCTAAGGAAATGGGAACACACTGAGGAGACACTTGTGGGAGCTACTGTGACTAAAACTGAGCTTCCCTACGCACAGGGAAGCAAGAGAAATGCTGATTTCATCCAGCCCAGTTACATACTCAGAATCTGTACTACTGCGCAAATAGGCACGTCTGTGTATGCAAAAAACTCATTTCTGACAAAGTTGCCCAAATGCATCTCAGAAGTGTGCAACTTGTTCCCTGAGTTAGAAAACGTCGAGAAACGTTCGTTTCTGCTAGTGCTGTGCTTCTACACATGTATTTGCTGAACGGTGAAAGCGCACAGTAATGCACTTTTCTCCCAGCAAATACACTGTTTCTAAGGAAATGGGAACACACTGAGGAGACACTTGTGGGAGCTACTGTGACTAAAACTGAGCTTCCCTGCGCACAGGGAAGCAAGAGAAATGCTGATTTCATCCAGCCCAGTTACATACTCAGAATCTGTACTACTGCGCAAATAGGCAAAAAAAAACTCATTTCTGAAAAAGTTGCCCAAATACATCTCAGAAGTGTGCAACTTGTTCCCTGAGTTAGAAAACGTCGAGAAACGGTCTTTTCTGCTAGCGCAGTGCTTCTACGCATGTATTTGCTGAACGGTGAAAGCGCACAGTAATGCACTTTTCTCCCAGCAAATACACTGTTTCTAAGGAAATGGGAACACACTGAGGAGACACTTGTGGGAGCTACTGTGACTAAAACTGAGCTTCCCTACGCACAGGGAAGCAAGAGAATGCTGATTTCATCAAGCCCAGTTACATACTCAGAATCTGTACTACTGCGCAAATAGGCATGTCTCTGTAGGCAAAAAACTCATTTCTGACAAAGTTGCCCAAATGCATCTCAGAAGTGTGCAACTTGTTCCCTGAGTTAGAAAACGTCGAGAAACGGTCGTTTCTGCTAGCGCTGTCCTTCTACACATGTATTTGCTGAACGGTGAAAGCGCACAGTAATGCACTTTTCTCCCAGCAAATACAATGTTTCTAAGGAAATGGGAACACACTGAGGAGACACTTGTGGGAGCTACTGTGACTAAAACTGAGCTTCCCTACGCACAGGGAAGCAAGAGAAATGCTGATTTCATCCAGCCCAGTTACATACTCAGAATCTGTACTACTGCGCAAATAGGCACGTCTGTGTAGGCAAAAAACTCATTTCTGACAAAGTTGCCCAAATGCATCTCAGAAGTGTGCAACTTGTTCCCTGAGTTAGAAAACGTCGAGAAACGTTCGTTTCTGCTAGCGCTGTGCTTGTACACATGTATTTGCTGAACGGTGAAAGCGCACAGTAATGCACTTTTCTCCCAGCAAATACACTGTTTCTAAGGAAATGGGAACACACTGAGGAGACACTTGTGGGAGCTACTGTGACTAAAACTGAACTTCCCTACGCACAGGGAAGCAAGAGAAATGCTGATTTCATCCAGCCCAGTTACATACTCAGAATCTGTACTACTGCGCAAATAGGCAAAAAAAACTCATTTCTGACAAAGTTGCCCAAATACATCTCAGAAGTGTGCAACTTGTTCCCAGAGTTAGAAAACGTCGAGAAACGGTCTTTTCTGCTAGCGCTGTGCTTCTACACATGTATTTGCTGAACGGTGAAAGCGCACAGTAATGCACTTTTCTCCCAGCAAATACACTGTTTCTAAGGAAATGGGAACACACTGAGGAGACACTTGTGGGAGCTACTGTGACTAAAACTGAGCTTCCCTACGCACAGGGAAGCAAGAGAATGCTGATTTCATCAAGCCCATTACATACTCAGAATCTGTACTACTGCGCAAATAGGCATGTCTCTGTAGGCAAAAAACTCATTTCTGACAAAGTTGCCCCAATGCATCTCAGAAGTGTGCAACTTGTTCCCTGAGTTAGAAAACGTCGAGAAACGTTCGTTTCTGCTAGCGCTGTGCTTCTACACATGTATTTGCTGAACGGTGAAAGCGCACAGTAATGCACTTTTCTCGCAGCAAATACACTGTTTCTAAGGAAATGGGAACACACTGAGGAGACACTTGTGGGAGCTACTGTGACTAAAACTGAGCTTCCCTACGCACAGGGAAGCAAGAGAAATGCTGATTTCATCAAGCCCAGTTACATACTCAGAATCTGTACTACTGCGCAAATAGGCATGTCTCTGTAGGCAAAAAACTCATTTCTGACAAAGTTGCCCAAATGCATCTCAGAAGTGTGCAACTTGTTCCCTGAGTTAGAAAACGTAGAGAAACGGTCGTATCGGCTAGCGCTGTGCTTCTACACATGTATTTGCTGAACGGTGAAAGCGCACAGTAATGCACTTTTCTCCCAGCAAATACACTGTTTATAAGGAAATGGGAACACACTGAGGAGACACTTGTGGGAGCTACTGTGACTAAAACAGAGCTTCCCTACGCACAGGGAAACAAGAGAAATGCTGATTTCATCAAGCCCAGTTACATACTCAGAATCTGTACTACTGCGCAAATAGGCATGTCTCTGTAGGCAAAAAACTCATTTCTGACAAAGTTGCCCAAATGCATCTCAGAAGTGTGCAACTTGTTCCCTGAGTTAGAAAACGTCGAGAAACGGTCGTTTCTGCTAGCGCTGTGCTTCTACACATGTATTTGCTGAACGGTGAAAGCGCACAGTAATGCACTTTTCTCCCAGCAAATACACTGTTTCTAAGGAACTGGGAACACACTGAGGAGACACTTGTGGGAGCTACTGTGACTAAAACTGAGCTTCCCTGCGCACAGGGAAGCAAGAGAAATGCTGATTTCATCCAGCCCAGTTACATACTCAGAATCTGTACTACTGCGCAAATAGGCAAAAAAAACTCATTTCTGAAAAAGTTGCCCAAATACATCTCAGAAGTGTGCAACTTGTTCCCTGAGTTAGAAAACGTCGAGAAACGGTCTTTTCTGCTAGCGCAGTGCTTCTACGCATGTATTTGCTGAACGGTGAAAGCGCACAGTAATGCACTTTTCTCCCAGCAAATACACTGTTTCTAAGGAAATGGGAACACACTGAGGAGACACTTGTGGGAGCTACTGTGACTAAAACTGAGCTTCCCTACGCACAGGGAAGCAAGAGAATGCTGATTTCATCAAGCCCAGTTACATACTCAGAATCTGTACTACTGCGCAAATAGGCATGTCTCTGTAGGCAAAAAACTCATTTCTGACAAAGTTGCCCAAATGCATCTCAGAAGTGTGCAACTTGTTCCCTGAGTTAGAAAACGTCGAGAAACGGTCGTTTCTGCTAGCGCTGTCCTTCTACACATGTATTTGCTGAACGGTGAAAGCGCACAGTAATGCACTTTTCTCCCAGCAAATACAATGTTTCTAAGGAAATGGGAACACACTGAGGAGACACTTGTGGGAGCTACTGTGACTAAAACTGAGCTTCCCTACGCACAGGGAAGCAAGAGAAATGCTGATTTCATCCAGCCCAGTTACATACTCAGAATCTGTACTACTGCGCAAATAGGCATGTCTCTGTAGGCAAAAAACTCATTTCTGACAAAGTTGCCCAAATGCATCTCAGAAGTGTGCAACTTGTTCCCTGAGTTAGAAAACGTCGAGAAACGGTCGTTTCTGCTAGCGCTGTGCTTCTACACATGTATTTACTGAGCGCTGAAAGCGCACAGTAATGCACTTTTCTCTCAGCAAATACACTGTTTCTAAGGAAATGGGAACACACTGAGGAGACACTTGTGGGAGCTACTGTGACTAAAACTGAGCTTCCCTACGCACAGGGAAGCAAGAGAAATGCTGATTTCATCCAGCCCAGTTACATACTCAGAATCTGTACTACTGCGCAAATAGGCACGTCTGTGTAGGCAAAAAACTCATTTCTGACAAAGTTGCCCAAATGCATCTCAGAAGTGTGCAACTTGTTCCCTGAGTTAGAAAACGTCGAGAAACGTTCGTTTCTGCTAGCGCTGTGCTTGTACACATGTATTTGCTGAACGGTGAAAGCGCACAGTAATGCACTTTTCTCCCAGCAAATACACTGTTTCTAAGGAAATGGGAACACACTGAGGAGACACTTGTGGGAGCTACTGTGACTAAAACTGAACTTCCCTACGCACAGGGAAGCAAGAGAAATGCTGATTTCATCCAGCCCAGTTACATACTCAGAATCTGTACTACTGCGCAAATAGGCAAAAAAAACTCATTTCTGACAAAGTTGCCCAAATACATCTCAGAAGTGTGCAACTTGTTCCCAGAGTTAGAAAACGTCGAGAAACGGTCTTTTCTGCTAGCGCTGTGCTTCTACACATGTATTTGCTGAACGGTGAAAGCGCACAGTAATGCACTTTTCTCCCAGCAAATACACTGTTTCTAAGGAAATGGGAACACACTGAGGAGACACTTGTGGGAGCTACTGTGACTAAAACTGAGCTTCCCTACGCACAGGGAAGCAAGAGAATGCTGATTTCATCAAGCCCATTACATACTCAGAATCTGTACTACTGCGCAAATAGGCATGTCTCTGTAGGCAAAAAACTCATTTCTGACAAAGTTGCCCCAATGCATCTCAGAAGTGTGCAACTTGTTCCCTGAGTTAGAAAACGTCGAGAAACGTTCGTTTCTGCTAGCGCTGTGCTTCTACACATGTATTTGCTGAACGGTGAAAGCGCACAGTAATGCACTTTTCTCGCAGCAAATACACTGTTTCTAAGGAAATGGGAACACACTGAGGAGACACTTGTGGGAGCTACTGTGACTAAAACTGAGCTTCCCTACGCACAGGGAAGCAAGAGAAATGCTGATTTCATCAAGCCCAGTTACATACTCAGAATCTGTACTACTGCGCAAATAGGCATGTCTCTGTAGGCAAAAAACTCATTTCTGACAAAGTTGCCCAAATGCATCTCAGAAGTGTGCAACTTGTTCCCTGAGTTAGAAAACGTAGAGAAACGGTCGTATCGGCTAGCGCTGTGCTTCTACACATGTATTTGCTGAACGGTGAAAGCGCACAGTAATGCACTTTTCTCCCAGCAAATACACTGTTTATAAGGAAATGGGAACACACTGAGGAGACACTTGTGGGAGCTACTGTGACTAAAACAGAGCTTCCCTACGCACAGGGAAACAAGAGAAATGCTGATTTCATCAAGCCCAGTTACATACTCAGAATCTGTACTACTGCGCAAATAGGCATGTCTCTGTAGGCAAAAAACTCATTTCTGACAAAGTTGCCCAAATGCATCTCAGAAGTGTGCAACTTGTTCCCTGAGTTAGAAAACGTCGAGAAACGGTCGTTTCTGCTAGCGCTGTGCTTCTACACATGTATTTGCTGAACGGTGAAAGCGCACAGTAATGCACTTTTCTCCCAGCAAATACACTGTTTCTAAGGAAATGGGAACACACTGAGGAGACACTTGTGGGAGCTACTGTGACTAAAACTGAGCTTCCCTACGCACAGGGAAGCAAGAGAAATGCTGATTTCATCCAGACCAGTTACATACTCAGAATCTGTACTACTGCGCAAATAGGCATGTCTCTGAAGGCAAAAAACTCATTTCTGACAAAGTTGCCCAAATGCATCTCAGAAGTGTGCAACTTGTTCCCTGAGTTAGAAAACGTCGAGAAACGGTCGTTTCTGCTAGCGCTGTGCTTCTACACATGTATTTGCTGAACAGTGAAAGCGCACAGTAATGCACTTTTCTCCCAGCAAATACACTGTTTCTAAGGAAATGGGAACACACTGAGGAGACACTTGTGGGAGCTACTGTGACTAAAACTGAGCTTCCCTACGCACAGGGAAGCAAGAGAAATGCTGATTTCATCAAGCCCAGTTACATACTCAGAATCTGTACTACTGAGCAAATAGGCATGAATCTGTAGGCAAAAAACTCATTTCTGACAAAGTTGCCCAAATGCATCTCAGAAGTGTGCAACTTATTCCCTGAGTTAGAAAACATCGAGAAATGTTCGTTTCTGCTAGCGCTGTGCTTCTACACATGTATTTGCTGAACGGTGAAAGCGCACAGTAATGCACTTTTCTCCCAGCAAATACACTGTTTCTAAGGAAATGGGAACACACTGAGGAGACACTTGAGGGAGCTACTGTGACTAAAACTGAGCTTCCCTACGCACAGGGAAGCAAGAGAAATGCTGATTTCATCAAGCCCAGTTACATACTCAGAATCTGTACTACTGCGCAAATAGGCATGTCACTGTAGGCAAAAAACTCATTTCTGACAAAGTTGCCCAAATGCATCTCAGAAGTGTGCAACTTGTTCCCTGAGTTAGAAAACGTCGAGAAACTGTCGTATCGGCTAGCGCTGTGCTTCTACACATGTATTTGCTGAACAGTGAAAGCGTACAGTAATGCACTTTTCTCCCAGCAAATACACTGTTTCTAAGGAAATGGGAACACACTGAAGAAACACTTGTGGGGGCTACTGTGACTAAAACTGAGCTTCCCTACGCACAGGGAAGCAAGAGAAATGCTGATTTCATCAAGCCCAGTTACATACTCAGAATCTGTACTACTGCGCACATAGGCATGAATCTGTAGGCAAAAAACTCATTTCTGACAAAGTTGCCCAAATGCATCTCACAAGTGTGCAACTTGTTCCATGAGTTAGAAAACGTCGAGAAACGGTCGTTTCTGCTAGCGCTGTGCTTCTACACATGTATTTGCTGAACGGTGAAAGCACATAGTAATGCACTTTTCTCCCAGCAAATACACTGTTTCTAAGGAAATGGGAACACACTGAGGAGATACTTGAGGGAGCTACTGTGACTAAAACTGAGCTTCCCTACGCACAGGGAAGCAAGAGAAATGCTGATTTCGTCAAGCCCAGTTACATACTCAGAATCTGTACTACTGCGCAAATAGGCAAGTCACTGTAGGCAAAAAACTCATTTCTGACAAAGTTGCCCAAATGCATCTCAGAAGTGTGCAACTTGTTCCCTGAGTTAGAAAACGTCGAGAAACTGTCGTATCGGCTAGCGCTGTGCTTCTACACATGTATTTGCTGAACGGTGAAAGCGCACAGTAATGCACTTTTCTCCCAGCAAATACACTGTTTCTAAGGAAATGGGAACACACTGAGGAAACACTTGTGGGAGCTACTGTGACTAAAACTGAGCTTCCCTACGCACAGGGAAGCAAGAGAAATGCTGATTTCATCCAGCCCAGTTACATACTCAGAATCTGTACTACTGCGCAAATAGGCATGAATCTGTAGGCAAAAAACTCATTTCTGACAAAGTTGCCCAAATGCATCTCAGAACTGTGCAACTTGTTCCATGAGTTAGAAAACGTCGAGAAACGGTCGTTTCTGCTAGCGCTGTGCTTCTACACATGTATTTGCTGAACGGTGAAAGCACACAGTAATGCACTTTTCTCCCAGCAAATACACTGTTTCTAAGGAAATGGGAACACACTGAGGAGATACTTGTGGGAGCTACTGTGACTAAAACTGAGCTTCCGTACTCACAGGGAAGCAAGAGAAATGCTGATTTCATCAAGCCCAGTTACATACTCAGAATCTGTACTACTGCGCAAATAGGCATGTCTCTGTAGGCAAAAAACTCATTTCTGACAAAGTTGCCCAAATGCATCTCAGAAGTGTGCAACTTGTTCCCTGAGTTAGAAAACGTCGAGAAACGGTCGTTTCTGCTAGCACTGTGCTTCTACACATGTATTTGCTGAACAGTGAAAGTGCACAGTAATGCACTTTTCTCGCAGCAAATACACTGTTTCTAAGGAAATGGGAACAACTGAGGAGACACTTGTGGGAGCTACTGTGACTGAAACTGAGCTTCCCTACGCACAGGGAAGCAAGAGAAATGCTGATTTCATCAAGCCCAGTTACATACTCAGAATCTGTACTACTGCGCAAATAGGCATGTCTCTTTAGGCAAAAAACTCATTTCTGACAAAGTTGCCCAAATGCATCTCAGAAGTGTGCAACTTGTTCCCTGAGTTAGAAAACTTCGAGAAACGTTCGTTTCTGCTAGCGCTGTGCTTCTACACATGTATTTGCTGAACGGTGAAAGCGCACAGTAATGCACTTTTCTCCCAGCAAATACACTGTTTCTAAGGAAATGGGAACACACTGAGGAGACACTTGTGGGAGCTACAGTAACTAAAACTGAGATTCCCTACGCACAGGGAAGCAAGAGAAATGCTGATTTCATCAAGCCCAGTTACATACTCAGAATCTGTACTACTGCGCAAAAAGGCATGTCTCTGTACGCAAAAAACTCATTTCTGACAAAGTTGCCCAAATGCATCTCAGAAGTGTGCAACTTGTTCATGGAGTTTGAAAACGTCGAGAAACGTTCGTTTCTGCTAGCACTGTGCTTCTACACATGTATTTGCTGAACGGTGAAAGCGCACAGTAATGCACGTTACTCCCAGCAAATACACTGTTTCTAAGGAACTGGGAACACACTGAGGAGACACTTGTGGGAGCTACTGTGACTAAAACTGAGCTTCCCTACGCACAGGGAAGCAAGAGAAATGCTGATTTCATCAAGCCTAGTTACATACTCAGAATCTGTACTACTACGCAAATAGGCATGTCTCTGTAGGCAAAAAACTCATTTCTGACAAAGTTGCCCAAATGCATCTCAGAAGTGTGCAACTTATTCCCTGAGTTAGAAAACGTCGAGAAACGTTCATTTCTGCTAGCGCTGTGCTTCTACACATGTATTTGCTGAACGGTGAAAGCGCACAGTAATGCACTTTTCTCCCAGCAAATACACTGTTTCTAAGGAAATGGGAACACACTGAGGAGACACTTGTGGGAGCTACTGTGACTAAAACTGAGCTTCCCTACGCACAGGGAAGCTAGAGAAATGCTGATTTCATCAAGCCCAGTTACATACTCAGAATCTGTTCTACTGCGCAAATAGACATGTCTCTGTAGGCAAAAAACTCATTTCTGACAAAGTTGCCCAAATGCATCTAAGAAGTGTGCAACCTGTTCCCTGAGTTAGAAAACGTCGAGAAACGTTCGTTTCTGCTAGCGCTGTGCTTCTACACATGTATTTGTTGAACGGTGAAAGCTCACAGTAATGCACTTTTCTCCCAGCAAATACACTGTTTCTAAGGAACTGGGAACACACTGAGGAGACACTTGTGGGAGCTACTGTGACTAAAACTGAGCTTCCCTACGCACAGGGAAGCAAGAGAAATGCTGATTTCATCAAGCCCAGTTACATACTCAGAATCTGTACTACTGCGCAAATAGGCATGTCTCTGTAGGCAAAAAACTCATTTCTGACAAAGTTGCCCAAATGCATCTCAGAAGTGTGCAACTTGTTCCCTGAGTTAGAAAACGTCGAGAAACGGTCGTTTCTGCTGGCGCTGTGCTTCTACACATGTATTTGCTGAACGGTGAAAGCGCACAGTAATGCACTTTTCTCCCAGCAAATACACTGTTTCTAAGGAAATGGGAACACACTGAGGAGACACTTGTGGGAGCTACTGTGACTAAAACTGAGCTTCCCTACGCACAGGGAAGCAAGAGAAATGCTGATTTCATCAAGCCCAGTTACATACTCAGAATCTGTACTACTGCGCAAATAGACATGTCTCTGTAGGCAAAAAATTCCTTTCTGACAAAGTTGCCCAAATGCATCTCAGAAGTGTGCAACCTGTTCCCTGAGTTAGAAAACGTCGAGAAACGTTCGTTTCTGCTAGCGCTGTGCTTCTACACATGTATTTGCTGAACGGTGAAAGCGCACAGTAATGCACTTTTCTCCCAGCAAATACACTGTTTCTAAGGAACTGGGAACACACTGAGGAGACACTTGTGGGAGCTACTGTGACTAAAACTGAGCTTCCCTACGCACAGGGAAGCCAGAGAAATGCTGATTTCATCAAGCCCAGTTACATACTCAGAATCTGTACTACTGCGCAAATAGACAAGTCTCTGTAGGCAAAAAACTCATTTCTGACAAAGTTGCCCAAATGCATCTCAGAAGTGTGCAACCTGTTCCCTGAGTTAGAAAACGTCGAGAAACGTTCGTTTCTGCTAGCGCTGTGCTTCTACACATGTATTTGCTGAACGGTGAAAGCGCACAGTAATGCACTTTTCTCCCAGCAAATACACTGTTTCTAAGGAACTGGGAACACACTGAGGAGACACTTGTGGGAGCTACTGTGACTAAAACTGTGCTTCCCTACGCACAGGGAAGCCAGAGAAATGCTGATTTCATCAAGTCCAGTTACATACTCAGAATCTGTACTACTGCGCAAATAGGCATGTCTCTGTAGGCAAAAAACTCATTTCGGACAAAGTTGCCCAAATGAATCTCAGAAGTGTGCAACTTGTTCCCTGAGTTAGAAAACGTCGAGAAACGGTCGTTTCTGTTAGCGCTGTGCTTCTACACATGTATTTGCTGAACGGTGAAAGCGCACAGTAATGCACTTTTCTCCCAGCAAATACACTGTTTCTAAGGAAATGGGAACACACTGAGGAGACATTTGTGGAAGCTACTGTGACTAAAACTGAGCTTCCCTACGCACAGGGAAGCTAGAGAAATGCTGATTTCATCAAGCCCAGTTACATACTCAGAATCTGTTCTACTGCGCAAATAGACATGTCTCTGTAGGCAAAAAACTCATTTCTGACAAAGTTGCCCAAATGCATCTCAGAAGTGTGCAACCTGTTCCCTGAGTTAGAAAACGTCGAGAAACGTTCATTTCTGCTAGCGCTGTGCTTCTACACATGTATTTGCTGAATGGTGAAAGCGCACAGTAATGCACTTTTCTCCCAGCAAATACACTGTTTCTAAGGAAATGGGAACACACTGAGGAGACACTTGTGGGAGCTACTGTGACTAAAACTGAGCTTCCCTACGCACAGGGAAGCCAAAGAAATGCTGATTTCATCAAGCCCAGTTACATACTCAGAATCTGTACTACTGCGCAAATAGGCATGTCTCTGTAGGCAAAAAACTCATTTCTGACAAAGTTGCCCAAATGCATCTCAGAAGTGTGCAACTTGTTCCCTGAGTTAGAAAACGTCGAGAAACGTTCGTTTCTGCTAACGCTGTGCTTCTACACATGTACTTGCTGAACGGTGAAAGCGCACAGTAATGCACTTTTCTCCCAGCAAATACACTGTTTCTAAGGAAATGGGAACACACTGAGGAGACACTTGTGGGAGCTACAATGACTAAAACTGAGCTTCCCTACGCGCCGGGAAGCAAGAGAAATGCTGATTTCATCAAGCCCAGTTACATACTCAGAATCTGTACTACTGCGCCAATAGGCATGTCTCTTTGGCAAAAAACTCATTTCTGACAAAGTTGCCCAAATGCATCTCAGAAGTGTGCAACTTGTTCCCTGAGTTAGAAAACGTCGAGAAACGTTCGTTTCTGTTAGCGCTGTGCTTCTACACATGTATTTGCTGAACGGTGAAAGCGCACAGTAATGCACTTTTCTCCCAGCAAATACACTGTTTCTAAGGAAATGGGAACACACTGAGGAGACATTTGTGGGAGCTACTGTGACTAAAACTGAGCTTCCCTACGCACAGGGAAGCTAGAGAAATGCTGATTTCATAAAGCCCAGTTACATACTCAGAATCTGTTCTACTGCGCAAATAGACATGTCTCTGTAGGCAAAAAACTCATTTCTGACAAAGTTGCCCAAAAGCATCTCAGAAGTGTGCAACCTGTTCCCTGAGTTAGAAAACGTCGAGAAACGTTCATTTCTGCTAGCGCTGTGCTTCTACACATGTATTTGCTGAATGGTGAAAGCGCACAGTAATGCACTTTTCTCCCAGCAAATACACTGTTTCTAAGGAACCGGGAACACACTGAGGAGACACTTGTGGGAGCTACTGTGACTAAAACTGAGCTTCCCTACGCACAGGGAAGCCAGAGAAATGCTGATTTCATCAAGCCCAGTTACATACTCAGAATCTGTACTACTGCGCAAATAGGCATGTCTCTGTAGGCAAAAAATTCATTTCTGACAAAGTTGCCCAAATGCATCTCAGAAGTGTGCAACTTGTTCCCTGAGTTAGAAAACGTCGAGAAACGTTCGTTTCTGCTAACGCTGTGCTTCTACACATGTACTTGCTGAACGGTGAAAGCGCACAGTAATGCACTTTTCTCCCAGCAAATACACTGTTTCTAAGGAAATGGGAACACACTGAGGAGACACTTGTGGGAGCTACAATGACTAAAACTGAGCTTCCCTACGCACCGGGAAGCAAGAGAAATGCTGATTTCATCAAGCCCAGTTACATACTCAGAATCTGTACTACTGCGCCAATAGGCATGTCTCTTTGGCAAAAAACTCATTTCTGACAAAGTTGCCCAAATGCATCTCAGAAGTGTGCAACTTGTTCCCTGAGTTAGAAAACGTCGAGAAACGTTCGTTTCTGTTAGCGCTGTGCTTCTACACATGTATTTGCTGAACGGTGAAAGCGCACAGTAATGCACTTTTCTCCCAGCAAATACACTGTTTCTAAGGAAATGGGAACACACTGAGGAGACATTTGTGGGAGCTACTGTGACTAAAACTGAGCTTCCCTACGCACAGGGAAGCTAGAGAAATGCTGATTTCATCAAGCCCAGTTACATACTCAGAATCTGTTCTACTGCGCAAATAGACATGTCTCTGTAGGCAAAAAACTCATTTCTGACAAAGTTGCCCAAAAGCATCTCAGAAGTGTGCAACCTGTTCCCTGAGTTAGAAAACGTCGAGAAACGTTCATTTCTGCTAGCGCTGTGTTTCTACACATGTATTTGCTGAATGGTGAAAGCGCACAGTAATGCACTTTTCTCCCAGCAAATACACTGTTTCTAAGGAACTGGGAACACACTGAGGAGACACTTGTGGGAGCTACTGTGACTAAAACTGAGCTTCCCTACGCACAGGGAAGCCAGAGAAATGCTGATTTCATCAAGCCCAGTTACATACTCAGAATCTGTACTACTGCGCAAATAGGCATGTCTCTGTAGGCAAAAAACTAATTTCTGACAGTTGCCCAAATGCATCTCAGAAGTGTGCAACCTGTTCCCTGAGTTAGAAAACGTCGAAAAACGGTCGTTTCTGCTAGCGCTGTGCTTCTACACATGTACTTGCTGAACGTTGAAAGCGCACAGTAATGTACTTTTCTCCCAGCAAATACACTGTTTCTAAGGAAAAGGAAACACACTGAGGAGACACTTGTGGGAGCTACTGTGACTAAAACTGAGCTTCCCTATGCACAGGGAAGGAAGAGAAATGCTGATTTCATCAAGCCCAGTTACATACTCAGAATCTGTACTACTGCGCAAATAGGCATGTCTCTTTAGGCAAAAAACTCATTTCTGAAAAAGTTGCCCAAATGCATCTCAGAAGTGCGTAACTTGTTCCCTGAGTTAGAAACCGTCGAGAAACGTTCGTTTCTGCTAGCGCTGTGCTTCTACACATGTACTTGCTGAACGGTGAAAGCGCACAGTAATGCACTTTTCTCCCATCAAATACACTGTTTCTAAAGAAATGGGAACACACTGAGGAGACACTTGTGGGAGCTACTGTGACTAAAACTGAGCTTCCCTACGCACAGGGAAGCAAGAGAAATGCTGATTTCATCAAGCCCAGTTACATACTCAGAATCTGTACTACTGCGTAAATAGGCATGTCTCTTGAGGCAAAAAACTCATTTCTGACAAAGTTGCCCAAATGCATCTCAGAAGTGTACAACTTGTTCTCTGAGTTAGAAAACGTCGAGAAACGGTCGTTTCTCCTAGCGCTGTGCTTCTACACATGTATTTGCTGACTGGTGAAAGCGCACAGTAATGCACTTTTCTCCCAGCAAATACAATGTTTCTAAGGAAATGGGAACACACTGAGGAGACACTTGTGGGAGCTACTGTGACTAAAACTGAGCTTCCCTATGCACAGGGAAGCAAGAGAAATGCTGATTTCATCAAGCCCAGTTACATACTCAGAATCTTTACTACTGCGCAAATAGGCATGTCTCTTTAGGCAAAAAACTCATTTCTGACAAAGTTGCCCAAATGCATCTCAGAAGTGTGCAACTTGTTCCCTGAGTTAGAAAACGTAGAGAAACGGTCGTTTCTGCTAGCGCTGTGCTTCTACACATGTACTTGCTGAACGGTGAAAGCGCACAGTAATGTACTTTTCTCCCAGCAAATACACTGTTTCTAAGGAAATGGGAACACACTGAGGAGACACTTGTGGGAGCTACTGTGACTAAAACTGAGCTTCCCTAAGCACAGGGAAGCAAGAGAAATGCTGATTTCATCAAGCCCAGTTACATACTCAGAATCTGTACTACTGCGCAAATAGGCATGTCTCTGTAGGCAAAAAACTCATTTCTGACAAAGTTGCCCAAATGCATCTCAGAAGTGTGCAACTTGTTCCCTGAGTTAGAAAACGTCGAGAAACGGTCGTTTCTGCTAGCGCTGTGCTTCTACACATGTACTTGCTGAACGGTGAAAGCGCACAGTAATGCACTTTTCTCCCAGCAAATACACTGTTTCTAAGGAAATGGGTACACACTGAGGAGACACTTGTGGGAGCTACTGTGACTAAAACTGAGCTTCCCTACGCACAGGGAAGCAAGAGAAATGCTGATTTCATCAAGCCCAGTTACATACTCAGAATCTGTACTACTGCGCAAATAGGCATGTCTCTTTAGGCATAAAACTCATTTCTGACAAAGTTGCCCAAATGCATCTCAGAAGTGTGCAACTTGTTCCCTGAGTTAGAAAACGTCGAGAAACGGTCGTTTCTGCTACCGCTGTGCTTCTACACATGTACATGCTGAACGGTGAAAGCGCACAGTAATGCACTTTTCTCCCAGCAAATACACTGTTTCTAAGGAAAGGGGAACACACTGAGGAGACACTTGTGGGAGCTACTGTAACCAAAACTGAGCTTCCCTACGCAAAGGGAAGCAAGAGAAATGTTGATTTCGTCAAGCCCACTTACATACTCAGAATCTGTACTACTGCGCAAATAGGCATGTCTGTTTAGGCAAAAAACTCATTTCTGACAAAGTTGCCCAAATGCATCTCAGAAGTGTGCATCTTCTTCCCTGAGTGTGAAAACGTCGAGAAACGGTCGTTTCTGCTAGCGCTGTGCGTCTACACATGTACTTGCTGAAAGGTGAAACCGCACAGTAATGCACTTTTCTCCCAGCAAATACACTGTTTCTAAGGAAATGCGAACACACTGAGGAGACACTTGTGTTAGCTACTGTGACTAAAACTGAGCTTCCCTACGCACAGGGAAGCAAGAGAAATGCTGATTTCATCAAGCCCAGTTACATACTCAGAATCTGTACTACTGCGCAAATAGGCATGTCTCTTTAGGCATAAAACTCATTTCTGACAAAGTTGCCCAAATGCATCTCAGAAGTGTGCAACTTGTTCCCTGAGTTAGAAAACGTCGAGAAACGGTCGTTTCTGCTACCGCTGTGCTTCTACACATGTACATGCTGAACGGTGAAAGCGCACAGTAATGCACTTTTCTCCCAGCAAATACACTGTTTCTAAGGAAAGGGGAACACACTGAGGAGACACTTGTGGGAGCTACTGTAACCAAAACTGAGCTTCCCTACGCAAAGGGAAGCAAGAGAAATGTTGATTTCATCAAGCCCAGTTACGTACTCAGAATCTGTACTACTGCGCAAATAGGCATGTCTCTGTAGGCAAAAAACTCATTTCTGACAAAGTTGCCCAAATACATCTCAGAAGTGTGCAACTTGTTCCCTGAGTTAGAAAACGTCGAGAAAGGGTCGTTTCTGCTAGCGCTGTGCTTCTACACATGTATTTGTAAAACGGTGAAAGCGCACAGTAATTCACTTTCCTCCCAGCAAATACACTGTTTCTAAGGAAATGGGAACACACTGAGGAGACACTTGTGGGAGCTACAGTGACTAAAACTGAGCTTCCCTACGCACAGGGAAGCAAGAGAAATGCTGATTGCATCAAGCCCAGTTACATACTCAGAATCTGTACTACTGCGCAAATAGGCATGTCTCTTTAGGCAAAAAACTCATTTCTGACAAAGTTGCCCAAATGCATCTCAGAAGTGTGCAACTTGTTCCCTGAGTTAGAAAACGTCGAGAAACGGTCGTTTCTACTAGCGCTGTGCTTCTACACATGTATTTGCTGAACGGTGAAAGCGCACAGTAATTCACTTTTCTCCCAGCAAATACACTGTTTCTAAGAAAATGGGAACACACTGAGGAGACACTTGTGGGAGCTACTGTGACTAAAACTGAGCCCCCTACGCACAGGGAAGCAAGAGAAATGCTGATTTCATCAAGCCCAGTTACATACTCAGAGTCTGTACTACTGCGCAAATAGGCATGTCTCTTTAGGCAAAAAACTCATTTCTGACAAAGTTGCCCAAAAGCATCTCAGAAGTGTGCAACTTGTTCCCTGAGTTAGAAAACGTCGAGAAACGGTCGTTTCTGCTAGCGCTGTGCTTCTACACATGTATTTGCTGAACGGTGAAAGCGCACAGTAATGCACTTTTCTCCCAGCAAATGCACTGTGTCTAAGGAAATGGGAACACACTGAGGAGACACTTGTGGGAGCTACTGTGACTAAAACTGAGCTTCCCTACGCACAGGGAAGCAAGAGAAATGCTGATTTCATCAAGCCCAGTTACATACTCAGCATCTGTACTACTGCGTAAATAGTCATGTCTCTTTAGGCAAAAAACTCATTTCTGACAAAGTTGCCCAAATGCATCTCAGAAGTGTGCAACTTGTTCCCTGAGTTAGAAAACGTCGAGAAACCTTCGTATCTGCTAGCGCTGTGCTTCTACACATGTATTTGCTGAACGGTGAAAGCGCAGAGTAATGCACTTTTCTACCAGCAAATACACTCAGTCTAAGGAAATGGGAACACACTGAGGAGACACTTGTGGGAGCTACTGTGACTAAAACTGAGCTTCCCTACGCACAGGGAAGCAAGAGAAATGCTGATTTCATCAAGCCCAGTTACATACTCAGAATCTGTACTACTGCGCAAATAGGCATGTCTCTTTAGGCAAAAAACTCATTTCTGACAAAGTTGCCCAAATGCATCTCAGAAGTGTGCAACCTGTTCCCTGAGTTAGAAAACGTCGAGAAACGTTCGTTTCTGCTAGCGCTGTGCTTCTACACATGTATTTGCTGAATGGTGAAAGCGCACAGTAATGCACTTTTCTCCCAGCAAATACACTGTTTCTAAGGAAATGGGAACACACTGAGGAGACACTTGTGGGAGCTACCGTGACTAAAACTGAGCTTCCCTACGCACAGGGAAGCAAGAGAAATGCTGATTTCATCAAGCCCAGTTACGTACTCAGAATCTGTACTACTGCGCAAATAGGAATGTCTCTGTAGGCAAAAAACTCATTTCTGACAAAGTTGCCCAAATACATCTCAGAAGTGTGCAACTTGTTCCCTGAGTTAGAAAACGTCGAGAAAGGGTCGTTTCTGCTAGCGCTGTGCTTCTACACATGTATTTGTAAAACGGTGAAAGCGCACAGTAATTCACTTTCCTCCCAGCAAATACACTGTTTCTAAGGAAATGGGAACACACTGAGGAGACACTTGTGGGAGCTACAGTGACTAAAACTGAGCTTCCCTACACACAGGGAAGCAAGAGAAATGCTGATTGCATCAAGCCCAGTTACATACTCAGAATCTGTACTACTGCGCAAATAGGCATGTCTCTTTAGGCAAAAAACTCATTTCTGACAAAGTTGCCCAAATGCATCTCAGAAGTGTGCAACTTGTTCCCTGAGTTAGAAAACGTCGAGAAACGGTCGTTTCTGCTAGCGCTGTGCTTCTACACATGTATTTGCTGAACGGTGAAAGCGCACAGTAATTCACTTTTCTCCCAGCAAATACACTGTTTCTAAGAAAATGGGAACACACTGAGGAGACACTTGTGGGAGCTACTGTGACTAAAACTGAGCCCCCTACGCACAGGGAAGCAAGAGAAATGCTGATTTCATCTTGCCCAGTTACATACTCAGAGTCTGTACTACTGCGCAAATAGGCATGTCTCTTTAGGCAAAAAACTCATTTCTGACAAAGTTGCCCAAAAGCATCTCAGAAGTGTGCAACTTGTTCCCTGAGTTGGAAAACGTCGAGAAACGGTCGTTTCTGCTAGCGCTGTGCTTCTACACATGTATTTGCTGAACGGTGAAAGCGCACAGTAATGCACTTTTCTCCCAGCAAATGCACTGTGTCTAAGGAAATGGGAACACACTGAGGAGACACTTGTGGGAGCTACTGTGACTAAAACTGAGCTTCCCTACGCACAGGGAAGCAAGAGAAATGCTGATTTCATCAAGCCCAGTTACATACTCAGAATCTGTACTACTGCGTAAATAGTCATGTCTCTTTAGGCAAAAAACTCATTTCTGACAAAGTTGCCCAAATGCATCTCAGAAGTGTGCAACTTGTTCCCTGAGTTAGAAAACGTCGAGAAACGGTCGTTTCTGCTAGCGCTGTGCTTCTACACATGTATTTGCTGAACGGTGAAAGCGCACAGTAATGCACTTTTCTCCCAGAAAATACACTGTGTCTAAGGAAATGGGAACACACTGAGGAGACACTTGTGGGAGCTACTGTGACTAAAACTGAGCTTCCCTACGCACAGGGAAGCAAGAGAAATGCTGATTTCATCAAGCCCAGTTACATACTCAGAATCTGTACTACTGAGCAAATAGGCATGTCTCTGTAGGCAAAAAACTTATTTCTGACAAAGTTGCCCAAATGCATCTCAGAAGTGTGCAACTTGTTCCCTGAGTTAGAAAACGTCGAGAAACGGTCGTTTGTGCTAGCGCTGTGCTTCTAAACATGTATTTGCTGAACGGTGAAAGCGCACAGTAATGCACTTTTCTCCCAGCAAATGCACTGTGTCTAAGGAAATGGGAACACACTGAGGAGACACTTGTGGGAGCTACTGTGACTAAAACTGAGCTTCCCTACGCACAGGGAAGCAAGAGAAATGCTGATTTCATCACGCCCAGTTACATACTCAGACTCTGTACTACTGCGCAAATAGGCATGTATCTTTAGGCAAAAAACTCATTTCTGACAAAGTTGCCCAAATGCATCTCAGAAGTGTGCAACCTGTTCCCTGAGTTAGAAAACGTCGAGAAACGTTCGTTTCTGCTAGCGCTGTGCTTCTACACATGTATTTGCTGAATGGTGAAAGCGCACAGTA
The DNA here is from genome assembly GCF_964271855.1 of Acomys minous. Lineage (NCBI taxonomy): Eukaryota > Metazoa > Chordata > Mammalia > Rodentia > Muridae > Acomys > Acomys minous. The sequence continues at coordinate 6,752,149 of NW_028182183.1, read as the reverse complement.
ATGCACTTTTCTCCCAGCAAATACACTGTTTCTAAGGAAATGGGAACACACTGAGGAGACACTTGTGGGAGCTACCGTGACTAAAACTGAGCTTCCCTACGCACAGGGAAGCAAGAGAAATGCTGATTTCATCAAGCCCAGTTACGTACTCAGTATCTGTACTACTGCGCAAATAGGAATGTCTCTGTAGGCAAAAAACTCATTTCTGACAAAGTTGCCCAAATACATCTCAGAAGTGTGCAACTTGTTCCCTGTGTTAGAAAACGTCGAGAAAGGGTCGTTTCTGCTAGCGCTGTGCTTCTACACATGTATTTGTAAAACGGTGAAAGCGCACAGTAATTTACTTTCCTCCCAGCAAATACACTGTTTCTAAGGAAATGGGAACACACTGAGGAGACACTTGTGGGAGCTACAGTGACTAAAACTGAGCTTCCCTACGCACAGGGAAGCAAGAGAAATGCTGATTGCATCAAGCCCAGTTACATACTCAGAATCTGTACTACTGCGCAAATAGGCATGTCTCTTTAGGCAAAAAACTCATTTCTGACAAAGTTGCCCAAATGCATCTCAGAAGTGTGCAACTTGTTCCCTGAGTTAGAAAACGTCGAGAAACGGTCGTTTCTGCTAGCGCTGTGCTTCAACACAAGTATTTGCTGAACGGTGAAAGCGCACAGTAATGCACTTTTCTCCCAGCAAATACACTGTGTCTAAGGAAATGGGAACACACTGAGGAGACACTTGTGGGAGCTACTGTGACTAAAACTGAGCTTCCCTACGCACAGGGAAGCAAGAGAAATGCTGATTTCATCAAGCCCAGTTACATACTCAGAATCTGTACTACTGCGCAAATAGGCATGTCTCTTTAGGCAAAAAACTCATTTCTGACAAAGTTGCCCAAATGCATCTCAGAAGTGTGCAACTTGTTCCCTGAGTTAGAAAACGTCGAAAAACGGTCGTTGCTGCTAGCGCTGTGCTTCTACACATGTATTTGCTGAACGGTGAAAGCGCACAGTAATGCACTTTTCTCCCAGCAAATACACTGTGTCTAAGGAAAGGGGAACACACTGAGGAGACACTTGTGGGAGCTACTGTGACTAAAACTGAGCTTCCCTACGCACAGGGAAGCAAGAGAAATGCTGATTTCATCAAGCCCAGTTACATACTCAGACTCTGTACTACTGAACAAATAGGCATGTCTCTTTAGGCAAAAAACTCATTTCTGACAAAGTTGCCCAAATGCATCTCAGAAGTGTGCAACTTGTTCCTTGAGTTAGAAAACGTCGAGAAACCTTCGTATCTGCTAGCGCTGTGCTTCTACACATGTATTTGCTGAATGGTGAAAGCGCACAGTAATGCACTTTTCTCCCAGCAAATACACTGATTCTAAGGAAATGGGAACACACTGAGGAGACACTTGTGGGAGCTACTGTGACTAAAACTGAGCTTCCCTACGCACAGGGAAGCAAGAGAAATGCTGATTTCATCAAGCCCAGTTACATACTCAGAATCTGTACTACTGCGCAAAGAGGCATGTCTCTTTAGGCAAAAAACTCATTTCTGACAAAGTTGCCCAAATGCATCTCAGAAGTGTGCAACTTGTTCCCTGAGTTAGAAAACGTCGAAAAACGGTCGTTGCTGCTAGCGCTGTGCTTCTACACATGTATTTGCTGAACGGTGAAAGCGCACAGTAATGCACTTTTCTCCCAGCAAATACACTGTGTCTAAGGAAAGGGGAACACACTGAGGAGACACTTGTGGGAGCTACTGTGACTAAAACTGAGCTTCCCTACGCACAGGGAAGCAAGAGAAATGCTGATTTCATCAAGCCCAGTTACATACTCAGACTCTGTACTACTGCACAAATAGGCATGTCTCTTTAGGCAAAAAACTCATTTCTGACAAAGTTGCCCAAATGCATCTCAGAAGTGTGCAACTTGTTCCCTGAGTTAGAAAACGTCGAGAAACGTTCGTATCTGCTAGCGCTGTGCTTCTACATATGTATTTGCTGAACGGTGAAAGCGCACAGTAATGCACTTTTCTCCCAGCAAATACACTGTTTCTAAGGAAATGGGAACACACTGAGGAGACACTTGTGGGAGCTACTGTGACTAAAACTGAGCTTCCCTACGCACAGGGAAGCAAGAGAAATGCTGATTTCATCAAGCCCAGTTACGTACTCAGAATCTGTACTACTGCGCAAAGAGGCATGTCTCTTTAGGCAAAAAACTCATTTCTGACAAAGTTGCCCAAATGCATCTCAGAAGTGTGCAACTTGTTCCCTGAGTTAGAAAACGTCGAGAAACGGTCGTTTCTGCTAGCGCTGTGCTTCTACACATGTATTTGCTGAACGGTGAAAGCGCACAGTAATGCACTTTTCTCCCAGCAAATACACTGTGTCTAAGGAAATGGGAACACACTGGGGAGACACTTGTGGGAGCTACTGTGACTAAAACTGAGCTTCCCTACGCACAGGGAAGCAAGAGAAATGCTGATTTCATCAAGCCCAGTTACATACTCAGACTCTGTACTACTGCGCAAATAGGCATGTCTCTTTAGGCAAAAAACTCATTTCTGACAAAGTTGCCCAAATGCATCTCAGAAGTGTGCAACTTGTTCCCTGAGTTAGAAAACGTCGAGAAACGTTCGTTTCTGCTAGCGCTGTGCTTCTACACATGTATTTGCTGAACGGTGAAAGCGCACAGTAATGCACTTTTCTCCCAGCAAATACACTCTGTCTAAGGAAATGGGAACACACTGAGGAGACACTTGTGGGAGCTACTGTGACTAAAACTGAGCTTCCCTACGCACAGGGAAGCAAGAGAAATGCTGATTTCATCAAGCCCAGTTACATACTCAGAATCTGTACTACTGCGCAAATAGGCATGTCTCTTTAGGCAAAAAACTCATTTCTGACAAAGTTGCGCAAATGCATCTCAGAAGTGTGCAACTTGTTCCCTGAGTTAGAAAACGTCGAGAAACGGTCGTTTCTGCTTGCGCTGTGCTTCTACACATGTATTTTCTGAACGGTGAAAGCGCACAGTAATGCACTTTTCTCCCAGCAAATACACTGTTTCTAAGGAAATGGGAACACACTGAGGAGACACTTGTGGGAGCTACTGTGACTAAAACTGAGCTTCCCTACGCACAGGGAAGCAAGAGAAATGCTGATTTCATCAAGCCCAGTTACATACTCAGAATCTGTACTACTGCGCAAATAGGCATGTCTCTTTAGGCATAAAACTCATTTCTGACAAAGTTGCCCAAATGCATCTCAGAAGTGTGCAACTTGTTCCCTGAGTTAGAAAACGTCGAGAAACGGTCGTTTCTGCTAGCGCTGTGCTTCTACACATGTACATGCTGAACGGTGAAAGCGCACAGTAATGCACTTTTCTCCCAGCAAATACACTGTTTCTAAGGAAAGGGGAACACACTGAGGAGACACTTGTGGGAGCTACTGTAACCAAAACTGAGCTTCCCTACGCAAAGGGAAGCAAGAGAAATGTTGATTTCGTCAAGCCCACTTACATACTCAGAATCTGTACTACTGCGCAAATAGGCATGTCTCTTTAGGCAAAAAACTCATTTCTGACAAAGTTGCCCAAATGCATCTCAGAAGTCTGCATCTTCTTCCCTGAGTGAGAAAACGTCGAGAAACGGTCGTTTCTGCTAGCGCTGTGCGTCTACACATGTACTTGCTGAACGGTGAAAGCGCACAGTAATGCACTTTTCTCCCAGCAAATACACTGTTTCAAAGGAAATGCGAACACACTGAGGAGACACTTGTGTTAGCTACTGTGACAAAAACTGAGCTTCCCTACGCACAGGGAAGCAAGAGAAATGCTGATTTCATCAAGCCCAGTTACATACTCAGAATCTGTACTATTGCGCAAATAGGCATGTCTCTTTAGGCAAAAAACTCATTTCTGACAAAGTTGCCCAAATGCATCTCAGAAGTGTGCAACCTGTTCCTTGAGTTAGAAAACGTCGAGAAAGGGTCGTTTCTGCTAGCGCTGTGCTTCTACACATGTATTTGCTAAACGGTGAAAGCGCACAGTAATTCACTTTCCTCCCAGCAAATACACTGTTTCTAAGGAAATGGGAACACACTGAGGAGACACTTGTGGGAGCTACAGTGACTAAAACTGAGCTTCCCTACGCACAGGGAAGCAAGAGAAATGCTGATTTCATCAAGCCCAGTTACATACTCAGAATCTGTACTACTGCGCGAATAGGCATGTCTCTGTAGGCAAAAAACTCATTTCTGACTAAGTTGCCCAAATGCATCTCAGAAGTGTGCAACTTGTTCCCTGAGTTAGAAAACGTCGAGAAACGGTCGTTTCTGCTAGCGCTGTGCTTCTACACATGTATTTGCTGAACGGTGAAAGCGCACGGTAATTCACTTTTCTCCCAGCAAATACACTGTTTCTAAGGAAATGGGAACACACTGAGGAGACACTTGTGGGAGCTACTGTGACTAAAACTGAGCCCCCTACGCACAGGGAAGCAATAGAAATGCTGATTTCATCTTGCCCAGTTACATACTCAGAGTCTGTACTACTGCGCAAATAGGCATGTCTCTGTAGGCAAAAAACTTATTTCTGACTAAGTTGCCCAAATGCATCTCAGAAGTGTGCAACTTGTTCCCTGAGTTAGAAAACGTCGAGAAACGGTCGTTTGTGCTAGCGCTGTGCTTCTACACATGTATTTGCTGAACGGTGAAAGCGCACAGTAATGCACTTTTCTCCCAGCAAATGCACTGTGTCTAAGGAAATGGGAACACACTGAGGAGACACTTGTGGGAGCTACTGTGACTAAAACTGACCTTCCCTACGCACAGGGAAGCAAGAGATATGCTGATTTCATCACGCCCAGTTACATACTCAGAATCTGTACTACTGCGCAAATAGGCATGTCTCTTTAGGCAAAAAACTCATTTCTGACAAAGTTGCCCAAATGCATCTCAGAAGTGTGCAACTTGTTCCCTGAGTTAGAAAACGTCGAGAAACGGTTGTTTCTGCTAGCGCTGTGCTTCTACACATGTATTTGCTGAACGGTGAAAGCGCACAGTAATGCACTTTTCTCCCAGCAAATGCACTGTGTCTAAGGAAATGGGAACACACTGAGGAGACACTTGTGGGAGCTACTGTGACTAAAACTGAGCTTCCCTACGCACAGGGAAGCAAGAGAAATGCTGATTTCATCACGCCCAGTTACATACTCAGACTCTGTACTACTGCGCAAATAGGCATGTCTCTTTAGGCAAAAAACTCATTTCTGACAAAGTTGCCCAAATGCATCTCAGAAGTGTGCAACTTGTTCCCTGAGTTAGAAAACGTCGAGAAACGGTCGTTTCTGCTAGCGCTGTGCTTCAACACAAGTATTTGCTGAACGGTGAAAGCGCACAGTAATGCACTTTTCTCCCAGCAAATACACTGTGTCTAAGGAAATAGGAACACACTGAGGAGACACTTGTGGGAGCTACAGTGACTAAAACTGAGCTTCCCTACGCACAGGGAAGCAAGAGAAATGCTGATTTCATCAAGCCCAGTTACATACTCAGAATCTGTACTACTGCGCAAATAGGCATGTCTCTTTAGGCAAAAAACTCATTTCTGACAAAGTTGCCCAAATGCATCTCAGAAGTGTGCAACTTGTTCCCTGAGTTAGAAAACGTCGAAAAACGGTCGTTGCTGCTAGCGCTGTGCTTCTACACATGTATTTGCTGAACGGTGAAAGCGCACAGTAATGCACTTTTCTCCCAGCAAATACACTATGTCTAAGGAAAGGGGAACACACTGAGGAGACACTTGTGGGAGCTACTGTGACTAAAACTGAGCTTCCCTACGCACAGGGAAGCAAGAGAAATGCTGATTTCATCAAGCCCAGTTACATACTCAGACTCTGTACTACTGCACAAATAGGCATGTCTCTTTAGGCAAAAAACTCATTTCTGACAAAGTTGCCCAAATGCATCTCAGAAGTGTGCAACTTGTTCCCTGAGTTAGAAAACGTCGAGAAACCTTCGTATCTGCTAGCGCTGTGCTTCTACACATGTATTTGCTGAACGGTGAAAGCGCACAGTAATGCACTTTTCTCCCAGCAAATACACTGTTTCTAAGGAAATGGGAACACACTGAGGAGACACTTGTGGGAGCTACTGTGACTAAAACTGAGCTTCCCTACGCACAGGGAAGCAAGAGAAATGCTGATTTCATCAAGCCCAGTTACATACTCAGAATCTGTACTACTGCGCAAATAGGCATGTCTCTTTAGGCAAAAAACTCATTTCTGACAAAGTTGCCCAAATGCATCTCAGAAGTGTGCAACTTGTTCCCTGAGTTAGAAAACGTCGAAAAACGGTCGTTGCTGCTAGCGCTGTGCTTCTACACATGTATTTGCTGAACGGTGAAAGCGCACAGTAATGCACTTTTCTCCCAGCAAATACACTGTGTCTAAGGAAAGGGGAACACACTGAGGAGACACTTGTGGGAGCTACTGTGACTAAAACTGAGCTTCCCTACGCACAGGGAAGCAAGAGAAATGCTGATTTCATCAAGCCCAGTTACATACTCAGACTCTGTACTACTGCACAAATAGGCATGTCTCTTTAGGCAAAAAACTCATTTCTGACAAAGTTGCCCAAATGCATCTCAGAAGTGTGCAACTTGTTCCCTGAGTTAGAAAACGTCGAGAAACGTTCGTATCTGCTAGCGCTGTGCTTCTACAAATGTATTTGCTGAACGGTGAAAGCGCACAGTAATGCACTTTTCTCCCAGCAAATACACTGTTTCTAAGGAAATGGGAACACACTGAGGAGACACTTGTGGGAGCTACTGTGACTAAAACTGAGCTTCCCTACGCACAGGGAAGCAAGAGAAATGCTGATTTCATCACACCCAGTTACATACTCAGAATCTGTACTACTGCGCAAATAGGCATGTCTCTTTAGGCAAAAAACTCATTTCTGACAAAGTTGCCCAAATGCATCTCAGAAGTGTGCAACTTGTTCCCTGAGTTAGAAAACGTCGAGAAACGGTCGTTTCTGCTAGCGCTGTGCTTCAACACAAGTATTTGCTGAACGGTGAAAGCGCACAGTAATGCACTTTTCTCCCAGCAAATACACTGTGTCTAAGGAAATGGGAACACACTGAGGAGACACTTGTGGGAGCTACTGTGACTAAAACTGAGCTTCCCTACGCACAGGGAAGCAAGAGAAATGCTGATTTCATCAAGCCCAGGTACATACTCAGAATCTGTACTACTGCGCAAATAGGCATGTCTCTTTAGGCAAAAAACTCATTTCTGACAAAGTTGCCCAAATGCATCTCAGAAGTGTGCAACTTGTTCCCTGAGTTAGAAAACGTCGAAAAACGGTCGTTGCTGCTAGCGCTGTGCTTCTACACATGTATTTGCTGAACGGTGAAAGCGCACAGTAATGCACTTTTCTCCCAGCAAATACACTATGTCTAAGGAAAGGGGAACACACTGAGGAGACACTTGTGGGAGCTACTGTGACTAAAACTGAGCTTCCCTACGCACAGGGAAGCAAGAGAAATGCTGATTTCATCAAGCCCAGTTACATACTCAGACTCTGTACTACTGCACAAATAGGCATGTCTCTTTAGGCAAAAAACTCATTTCTGACAAAGTTGCCCAAATGCATCTCAGAAGTGTGCAACTTGTTCCCTGAGTTAGAAAACGTCGAGAAACCTTCGTATCTGCTAGCGCTGTGCTTCTACACATGTATTTGCTGAACGGTGAAAGCGCACAGTAATGCACTTTTCTCCCAGCAAATACACTGTTTCTAAGGAAATGGGAACACACTGAGGAGACACTTGTGGGAGCTACTGTGACTAAAACTGAGCTTCCCTACGCACAGGGAAGCAAGAGAAATGCTGATTTCATCAAGCCCAGTTACATACTCAGAATCTGTACTACTGCGCAAATAGGCATGTCTCTTTAGGCAAAAAACTCATTTCTGACAAAGTTGCCCAAATGCATCTCAGAAGTGTGCAACTTGTTCCCTGAGTTAGAAAACGTCGAAAAACGGTCGTTGCTGCTAGCGCTGTGCTTCTACACATGTATTTGCTGAACGGTGAAAGCGCACAGTAATGCACTTTTCTCCCAGCAAATACACTGTGTCTAAGGAAAGGGGAACACACTGAGGAGACACTTGTGGGAGCTACTGTGACTAAAACTGAGCTTCCCTACGCACAGGGAAGCAAGAGAAATGCTGATTTCATCAAGCCCAGTTACATACTCAGACTCTGTACTACTGCACAAATAGGCATGTCTCTTTAGGCAAAAAACTCATTTCTGACAAAGTTGCCCAAATGCATCTCAGAAGTGTGCAACTTGTTCCCTGAGTTAGAAAACGTCGAGAAACGTTCGTATCTGCTAGCGCTGTGCTTCTACATATGTATTTGCTGAACGGTGAAAGCGCACAGTAATGCACTTTTCTCCCAGCAAATACACTGTTTCTAAGGAAATGGTAACACACTGAGGAGACACTTGTGGGAGCTACTGGGACTAAAACTGAGCTTCCCTACGCACAGGGAAGCAAGAGAAATGCTGATTTCATCAAGCCCAGTTACATACTCAGAATCTGTACTACTGCGCAAATAGGCATGTCTCTTTAGGCAAAAAACTCATTTCTGACACAGTTGCCAAAATGCATCTCAGAAGTGTGCAACTTGTTCCCTGAGTTAGAAAACGTCGAGAAACGGTCGTTTCTGCTAGCGCTGTGCTTCTACACATGTATTTGCTGAACGGTGAAAGCGCACAGTAATGCACTTTTCTCCCAGCAAATACACTGAGTCTAAGGAACTGGGAACACACTGAGGAGACACTTGTGGGAGCTACTGTGACTAAAACTGAGCTTCCCTACGCACAGGGAAGAAAGAGAAATGCTGATTTCATTAAGCCCATTTACATACTCAGAATCTGTTCTACTGCGCAAATAGGCATGCGTCTTTAGGCAAAAAACTCATTTCTGACAAAGTTGCCCAAATGCATCTCAGAAGTGTGCAACTTCTTCCCTGAGTTAGAAAACGTCGAGAAACGGTCGTTTCTGCTAGCGCTGTGCTTCTACACATGTATTTGCTGAACGGTGAAAGCGCACAGTAATGCACTTTTCTCCCAGCAAATACACTGTGTCTAAGGAAATGGGAACACACTGAGGAGACACTTGTGGGAGCTACTGTGACTAAAACTGAGATTCCCTACACACAGTGAAGCAAGAGAAATGCTGATTTCATCAAGCCCAGTTACATACTCAGAATCTGTACTACTGCGCAAATAGGCATGTCTCTTTAGGCAAAAAATTCATTTCTGACAAAGTTGCCCAAATGCATCTCAGAAGTGTGCAACTTGTTCCCAGAGTTAGAAAACGTCGAGAACCGGTCGTTTCTGCTAGCGCTGTGCTTCTACACATGTATTTGCTGAACGGTGAAAGCGCACAGTAATGCACTTTTCTCCCAGCAAATACACTGTGTCTAAGGAAATGGGAACACACTGAGGAGACACTTGTGGGAGCTACTGTGACTAAAACTGAGCTTCCCTACGCACAGGGAAGCAAGAGAAATGCTGATTTCATCAAGCCCATTTACATACTCAGAATCTGTACTACTGCGCAAATAGGCATGTCTCTGTAGGCAAAAAACTCATTTCTGACAAAGTTGCCCAAATGCATCTCAGAGGTGCAACTTGTTCCCAGAGTTAGAAAACGTCGAGAAACAGTCGTTTCTGCTAGCGCTGTGCTTCTACACATGTATTTGCTGAACGGTGAAAGCGCACAGTAATGCACTTTTCTCCCAGCAAATACACTGTTTCTAAGGAAATGGGAACACACTGAGGAGACACTTGTGGGAGCTACTGTGACTAAAACTGAGCTTCCCTATGCACAGGGAAGCAAGAGAAATGCTGATTTCATCAAGCCCAGTTACATACTCAGAATCTGTACTACTTCGCAAATAGGCATGTCTCTGTAGGCAAAAAAGTCATTTCGGACAAAGTTGCCCAAATGCATATCAGAAGTTTGCCACTTGTTCCCTGAGTTAGAAAACGTCGAGAAACGGTCGTTTCTGCTAGCGCTGTGCTTCTACACATGTATTTGCTGAACGGTGAAAGCACACAGTAATGCACTTTTCTCACAGCAAATACACTGTGTCTAAGGAAATGGGAACACACTGAGGAGACACTTGTGGGAGCTACTGTGACTAAAACTGAGCTTCCCTACGCACAGGGAAGCAAGAGATATGCTGATTTCATCAAGCCCAGTTACATACTCAGAATCTGTTCTACTGCGCAAATAGGCATGTGTCTTTAGGCAAAAAACTCATTTCTGACAAAGTTGCCCAAATGCATCTCAGAAGTGTGCAACTTGTTCCCTGAGTTAGAAAACGTCGAGAAACGGTCGTTTCTGCTAGCGCTGTGCTTCTACACATGTATTTGCTGAACGGTGAAAGCGCACAGTAATGCACTTTTCTCCCAGCAAATACACTGTGTCTAAGGAAATGGGAACACACTGAGGAGACACTTGTGGGAGCTACTGTGACTAAAACTGAGATTCCCTACGCACAGTGAAGCAAGAGAAATGCTGATTTCATCAAGCCCAGTTACATACTCAGAATCTGTACTACTGCGCAAATAGGCATGTCTCTTTAGGCAAAAAACTCATTTCTGACAAAGTTGCCCAAATGCATCTCAGAAGTGTGCAACTTGTTCCCAGAGTTAGAAAACGTCGAGAACCGGTCGTTTCTGCTAGCGCTGTGCTTCTACACATGTATTTGCTGAACGGTGAAAGCGCACAGTAATGCACTTTTCTCCCAGCAAATACACTGTGTCTAAGGAAATGGGAACACACTGAGGAGACACTTGTGGGAGCTACTGTGATTAAAACTGAGCTTCCCTACGCACAGGGAAGCAAGAGAAATGCTGATTTCATCCAGACCAGTTACATACTCAGAATCTGTACTACTGCGCAAATAGGCATGTCTCTGAAGGCAAAAAACTCATTTCTGACAAAGTTGCCCAAATGCATCTCAGAAGTGTGCAACTTGTTCCCTGAGTTAGAAAACGTCGAGAAACGGTCGTTTCTGCTAGCGCTGTGCTTCTACACATGTATTTGCTGAACGGTGAAAGCGCACAGTAATGCACTTTTCTCCCAACAAATACACTGTGTCTAAGGAAATGGGAACACACTGAAGAGACACTTGTGTGAGCTACTGTGACTAAAACTGAGCTTCCCTACGCACAGGGAAGCAAGAGAAATGCTGATTTCATCAAGCCCATTTACATACTCAGAATCTGTTCTACTGCGCAAATAGGCATGTGTCTTTAGGCAAAAAACTCATTTCTGACAAAGTTGCCCAAATGCATCTCAGAAGTGTGCAACTTGTTCCCTGAGTTAGAAAACATCGAGAAACGGTCGTTTCTGCTAGCGCTGTGCTTCTACACATGTATTTGCTGAACGGTGAAAGCACACAGTAATGCACTTTTCTCACAGCAAATACACTGTGTCTAAGGAAATGGGAACACACTGAGGAGACACTTGTGGGAGCTACTGTGACTAAAACTGAGCTTCCCTACGCACAGGGAAGCAAGAGATATGCTGATTTCATCAAGCCCAGTTACATACTCAGAATCCGTTCTACTGCGCAAATAGGCATGTGTCTTTAGGCAAAAAACTCATTTCTGACAAAGTTGCCCAAATGCATCTCAGAAGTGTGCAACTTGTTCCCTGAGTTAGAAAACGTCGAGAAACGGTCGTTTCTGCTAGCGCTGTGCTTCTACACATGTATTTGCTGAACGGTGAAAGCACACAGTAATGCACTTTTCTCCCAGCAAATACACTGTGTCTAAGGAAATGGGAACACACTGAGGAGACACTTGTGGGAGCTACTGTGACTAAAACTGAGATTCCCTACGCACAGTGAAGCAAGAGAAATGCTGATTTCATCAAGCCCAGTTACATACTCAGAATCTGTACTACTGCGCAAATAGGCATGTCTCTTTAGGCAAAAAACTCATTTCTGACAAAGTTGCCCAAATGCATCTCAGAAGTGTGCAACTTGTTCCCAGAGTTAGAAAACGTCGAGAACCGGTCGTTTCTGCTAGCGCTGTGCTTCTACACATGTATTTGCTGAACGGTGAAAGCGCACAGTAATGCACTTTTCTCCCAGCAAATACACTGTGTCTAAGGAAATGGGAACACACTGAGGAGACACTTGTGGGAGCTACTGTGACTAAAACTGAGCTTCCCTACGCACAGGGAAGCAAGAGAAATGCTGATTTCATCAAGCCCATTTACATACTCAGAATCTGTACTACTGCGCAAATAGGCATGTCTCTGTAGGCAAAAAACTCATTTCTGACAAAGTTGCCCAAATGCATCTCAGAAGTGTGCAACTTGTTCCCAGAGTTAGAAAACGTCGAGAAACAGTCGTTTCTGCTAGCGCTGTGCTTCTACACATGTATTTGCTGAACGGTGAAAGCGCACAGTAATGCACTTTTCTCCCAGCAAATACACTGTTTCTAAGGAAATGGGAACACACTGAGGAGACACTTGTGGGAGCTACTGTGACTAAAACTGAGCTTCCCTATGCACAGGGAAGCAAGAGAAATGCTGATTTCATCAAGCCCAGTTACATACTCAGAATCTGTACTACTTCGCAAATAGGCATGTCTCTGTAGGCAAAAAAGTCATTTCGGACAAAGTTGCCCAAATGCATATCAGAAGTTTGCCACTTGTTCCCTGAGTTAGAAAACGTCGAGAAACGGTCGTTTCTGCTAGCGCTGTGCTTCTACACATGTATTTGCTGAACGGTGAAAGCGCACAGTAATGCACTTTTCTCCCAGCATATACACTGTTTCTAAGGAAATGGGAACACACTGAGGAGACACTTGTGGGAGCTACTGTGACTAAAACTGAGCTTCCCTACGCACAGGGAAGCAAGAGAAATGCTGATTTCATCAAGCCCAGTTACATACTCAGAATCTGTACTACTGCGCAAATAGGCATGTCTCTTTAGGCAAAAAACTCATTTCTGACAAGGTTGCCCAAATGCATCTCAGAAGTGTGCAACTTGTTCCCTGAGTTAGAAAACGTCGAGAAACGGTCGTTTCTGCTAGTGCTGTGCTTCTACACATGTATTTGCTGAACGGTGAAAGCGCACAGTAATGCACTTTTCTCCCAGCAAATACACTGTGTATAAGGAAATGGGAACACCCTGAGGAGACACTTGTGGGAGCTACTGTGACTAAAACTGAGCTTCCCTACGCACAGGGAAGCAAGAGAAATGCTGATTTCATCAAGCCCAGTTACATACTCAGAATCTGTACTACTGCGCAAATAGGCATGTCTCTTTAGGCAAAAAACTCATTTCTGACAAAGTTGCCCAAAGCATCTCAGAAGTGTGCAACTTGTTCCCTGAGTTAGAAAACGTCGAGAACCGGTCGTTTCTGCTAGCACTATGCTTCTACACATGTATTTGCTGAACGGTGAAAGCGCACAGTAATGCACTTTTCTCCCAGCAAATACACTGTTTCTAAGGAAATGGGAACACACTGAGGAGACACTTGTGGGAGCTACTGTGACTAAAACTGAGCTTCCCTATGCACAGGGAAGCAAGAGAAATGCTGATTTCATCAAGCCCAGTTACATACTCAGAATCTGTACTACTGCGCAAATAGGCATGTCTCTGTAGGCAAAAAAGTCATTTCGGACAAAGTTGCCCAAATGCATATCAGAAGTTTGCCACTTGTTCCCTGAGTTAGAAAACGTCGAGAAACGGTCGTTTCTGCTAGCGCTGTGCTTCTACACATGTATTTGCTGAACGGTGAAAGCACACAGTAATGCACTTTTCTCACAGCAAATACACTGTGTCTAAGGAAATGGGAACACACTGAGGAGACACTTGTGGGAGCTACTGTGACTAAAACTGAGCTTCCCTACGCACAGGGAAGCAAGAGATATGCTGATTTCATCAAGCCCAGTTACATACTCAGAATCTGTTCTACTGCGCAAATAGGCATGTGTCTTTAGGCAAAAAACTCATTTCTGACAAAGTTGCCCAAATGCATCTCAGAAGTGTGCAACTTGTTCCCTGAGTTAGAAAACGTCGAGAAACGGTCGTTTCTGCTAGCGCTGTGCTTCTACACATGTATTTGCTGAACGGTGAAAGCGCACAGTAATGCACTTTTCTCCCAGCAAATACACTGTGTCTAAGGAAATGGGAACACACTGAGGAGACACTTGTGGGAGCTACTGTGACTAAAACTGAGATTCCCTACGCACAGTGAAGCAAGAGAAATGCTGATTTCATCAAGCCCAGTTACATACTCAGAATCTGTACTACTGCGCAAATAGGCATGTCTCTTTAGGCAAAAAACTCATTTCTGACAAAGTTGCCCAAATGCATCTCAGAAGTGTGCAACTTGTTCCCAGAGTTAGAAAACGTCGAGAACCGGTCGTTTCTGCTAGCGCTGTGCTTCTACACATGTATTTGCTGAACGGTGAAAGCGCACAGTAATGCACTTTTCTCCCAGCAAATACACTGTGTCTAAGGAAATGGGAACACACTGAGGAGACACTTGTGGGAGCTACTGTGACTAAAACTGAGCTTCCCTACGCACAGGGAAGCAAGAGAAATGCTGATTTCATCAAGCCCATTTACATACTCAGAATCTGTACTACTGCGCAAATAGGTATGTCTCTGTAGGCAAAAAACTCATTTCTGACAAAGTTGCCCAAATGCATCTCAGAAGTGTGCAACTTGTTCCCAGAGTTAGAAAACGTCGAGAAACAGTCGTTTCTGCTAGCGCTGTGCTTCTACACATGTATTTGCTGAACGGTGAAAGCGCACAGTAATGCAATTTTCTCCCAGCAAATACACTGTTTCTAAGGAAATGGGAACACACTGAGGAGACACTTGTGGGAGCTACTGTGACTAAAACAGAGCTTCCCTATGCACAGGGAAGCAAGAGAAATGCTGATTTCATCAAGCCCAGTTACATACTCAGAATCTGTACTACTTCGCAAATAGGCATGTCTCTGTAGGCAAAAAAGTCATTTCGGACAAAGTTGCCCAAATGCATATCAGAAGTTTGCCACTTGTTCCCTGAGTTAGAAAACGTCGAGAAACGGTCGTTTCTGCTAGCGCTGTGCTTCTACACATGTATTTGCTGAACGGTGAAAGCGCACAGTAATGCACTTTTCTCCCAGCATATACACTGTGTATAAGGAAATGGGAACACCCTGAGGAGACACTTGTGGGAGCTACTGTGACTAAAACTGAGCTTCCCTACGCACAGGGAAGCAAGAGAAATGCTGATTCCATCAAGCCCAGTTACATACTCAGAATCTGTACTACTGCGCAAATAGGCATGTCTCTTTAGGCAAAAAACTCATTTCTGACAAAGTTGCCCAAAGCATCTCAGAAGTGTGCAACTTGTTCCCTGAGTTAGAAAACGTCGAGAACCGGTCGTTTCTGCTAGCACTATGCTTCTACACATGTATTTGCTGAACGGTGAAAGCGCACAGTAATGCACTTTTCTCCCAGCAAATACACTGTTTCTAAGGAAATGGGAACACACTGAGGAGACACTTGTGGGAGCTACTGTGACTAAAACTGAGCTTCCCTATGCACAGGGAAGCAAGAGAAATGCTGATTTCATCAAGCCCAGTTACATACTCAGAATCTGTACTACTTCGCAAATAGGCATGTCTCTGTAGGCAAAAAAGTCATTTCGGACAAAGTTGCCCAAATGCATATCAGAAGTTTGTCACTTGTTCCCTGAGTTAGAAAACGTCGAGAAACGGTCGTTTCTGCTAGCGCTGTGCTTCTACACATGTATTTGCTGAACGGTGAAAGCTCACAGTAATGCACTTTTCTCACAGCAAATACACTGTGTCTAAGGAAATGGGAACACACTGAGGAGACACTTGTGGGAGCTACTGTGACTAAAACTGAGCTTCCCTACGCACAGGGAAGCAAGAGATATGCTGATTTCATCAAGCCCAGTTACATACTCAGAATCTGTTCTACTGCGCAAATAGGCATGTGTCTTTAGGCAAAAAACTCATTTCTGACAAAGTTGCCCAAATGCATCTCAGAAGTGTGCAACTTGTTCCCTGAGTTAGAAAACGTCGAGAAACGGTCGTTTCTGCTAGCGCTGTGCTTCTACACATGTATTTGCTGAACGGTGAAAGCGCACAGTAATGCACTTTTCTCCCAGCAAATACACTGTGTCTAAGGAAATGGGAACACACTGAGGAGACACTTGTGGGAGCTACTGTGACTACAACTGAGATTCCCTACGCACAGTGAAGCAAGAGAAATGCTGATTTCATCAAGCCCAGTTACATACTCAGAATCTGTACTACTGCGCAAATAGGCATGTCTCTTTAGGCAAAAAACTCATTTCTGACAAAGTTGCCCAAATGCATCTCAGAAGTGTGCAACTTGTTCCCAGAGTTAGAAAACGTCGAGAACCGGTCGTTTCTGCTAGCGCTGTGCTTCTACACATGTATTTGCTGAACGGTGAAAGCGCACAGTAATGCACTTTTCTCCCAGCAAATACACTGTGTCTAAGGAAATGGGAACACACTGAGGAGACACTTGTGGGAGCTACTGTGACTAAAACTGAGCTTCCCTACGCACAGGGAAGCAAGAGAAATGCTGATTTCATCAAGCCCATTTACATACTCAGAATCTGTACTACTGCGCAAATAGGCATGTCTCTGTAGGCAAAAAACTCATTTCTGACAAAGTTGCCCAAATGCATCTCAGAAGTGTGCAACTTGTTCCCAGAGTTAGAAAACGTCGAGAAACGGTCGTTTCTGCTAGCGCTGTGCTTCTACACATGTATTTGCTGAACGGTGAAAGCGCACAGTAATGCACTTTTCTCCCAGCAAATACACTGTTTCTAAGGAAATGGGAACACACTGAGGAGACACTTGTGGGAGCTACTGTGACTAAAACTGAGCTTCCCTATGCACAGGGAAGCAAGAGAAATGCTGATTTCATCAATCCCAGTTACATACTCAGATTCTGTACTACTGCGCAAATAGGCATGTCTCTTTAGGCAAAAAACTCATTTCTGACAAAGTTGCCCAAATGCATCTCAGAAGTGTGCAACTTGTTCCCTGAGTTAGAAAACGTCGAGAAACGGTCGTTTCTGCTAGCGCTGTGCTTCTACACATGTATTTGCTGAACGGTGAAAGCGCACAGTAATGCACTTTTCTCACAGCAAATACACTGTTTCTAAGGAAATGGCAACATACTGGGGAGACACTTGTGGGAGCTACTGTGACTAAAACTGAGCTTCCCTACGCACAGGGAAGCAAGAGAAATGCTGATTTCATCAAGCCCAGTTACATACTTAGAATCTGTACTACTGCGCAAATAGGCATGTCTCTTTAGGCAAAAAACTCATTTCTGACAAAGTTGCCCAAATGCATCTCAGAAGTGTGCAACTTGTTCCCTGAGTTAGAAAACGTCGAGAAACGTTCGTTTCTGCTAGCACTGTGCTTCTACACATGTTTTTGCTGAACGGTGAAAGCGCACAGTAATGCACTTTTCTCCCAGCAAATACACTGTTTCTAAGGAAATGGGAACACACTGAGGAGACACTTGTGGGAGCTACTGTGACTAAAACTGAGCTTCCCTATGCACAGGGAAGCAAGAGAAATGCTGATTTCATCAAGCCCAGTTACATATTCAGAATCTGTACTACTGCGCAAATAGGCATGTCTCTGTAGGCAAAAAACTCATTTCTGACAAAGTTGCCCAAATGCATCTCAGAAGTGTGCAACTTGTTCCCTGAGTTAGAAAACGTCGAGAAACGGTCGTTTCTGCTAGCGCTGTGCTTCTACACATGTATTTGCTGAACGGTGAAAGCGCACAGTAATGCACTTTTCTCCCAGCAAATACACTGTTTCTAAGGAAATGGGAACACACTGAGGAGACACTTTTGGGAGCTACTGTGACTAAAACTGAGCTTCCCTACGCACAGGGAAGCAAGAGAAATGCTGATTTCATCAAGCCCAGTTACATACTCAGAATCTGTTCTACTGCGCAAATAGGCATGTCTCTTTAGGCAAAAAACTCATTTCTGACAAAGTTGCCCAAATGCATCTCAGAAGTGTGCAACTTGTTCCCTGAGTTAGAAAACGTCGAGAAACTGTCGTTTTTGCTAGCGCTGTGCTTCTACACATGTATTTGCTGAACGGTGAAAGCGCACAGTAATGCACTTTTCTCCCAGCAAATACACTGTTTCCAAGGAAATGGGAACACACTGAGGAGACACTTGTGGGAGCTACTGTGACTAAAACTGAGCTTCCCTACGCAAAGGGAAGCTCGAGAAATGGTGATTTCATCAAGCTCAGTTAAATACTCAGAATCTGTAATACTGCGCAAATAGGCATGTTTCTTTAGGCAAAAAACTCATTTCTGACAAAGTTTCCCAAATGCATCTCAGAAGTGTGCAACTTGTTCCCTGAGTTAGAAAACGTCGAGAAACGGTCGTTTCTGCTAGCGCTGTGCTTCTACACATGTATTTGCTGAACGGTGAAAGCGCACAGTAATGCACTTTTCTCCCAGCAAATACACTAAATCTAAGGAACTGGGAACACACTGAGGAGACACTTGTGGGAGCTACTGTGACTAAAACTGAGCTTCCCTACGCACAGGGAAGCAAGAGAAATGCTGATTTCATCAAGCCCAGTTACATACTCAGAATCTGTACTACTGCGCAAATAGGCATGTCTCTGTACGCAAAAACTCATTTCTGACAAAGTTGCCCAAATGCATCTCAGAAGTGTCCAACTTATTCCCTGAGTTAGAAAACGTCGAGAAACGTTCGTTTCTGCTAGCGCTGTGCTTCTACACATGTATTTGCTGAACGGTGAAAGCGCACAGTAATGCACTTTTCTCCCAGCAAATACACTGTTTCTAAGGAAATGGGAACACACTGAGGAGACACTTGTGGGAGCTACTGTGACTAAAACTGAGCTTCCCTACGCACAGGGAAGCAAGAGAAATGCTGATTTCATCAAGCCCAGTTACATACTCAGAATCTGTACTACTGCGCAAATAGGCATGTCTCCTTAGGCAAAAAACTCATTTCTGACAAAGTTGCCCAAATGCATCTCAGAAGAGTGCAACTTGTTCTCTGAGTTAGAAAACGTCGAGAAACGTTCGTTTCTGCTAGCGCTGTGCTTCTACACATGTACTTGCTGAACGGTGAAAGCGCACAGTAATGCACTTTTCTCCCAGCAAATACACTGTTTCTAAGGAAATGGGAACACACTGAGGAGACACTTGTGGGAGCTACTGTGACTAAAACTGAGCTTCCCTACGCACAGGGAAGCAAGAGAAATGCTGATTTCATCAAGCCCAGTTACATACTCAGAATCTGTACTACTGCGCAAATAGGCATGTCTCCTTAGGCAAAAAACTCATTTCTGACAAAGTTGCCCAAATGCATCTCAGAAGAGTGCAACTTGTTCCCTGAGTTAGAAAACGTCGAGAAACGTTCGTTTCTGCTAGCGCTGTGCTTCTACACATGTACTTGCTGAACGGTGAAAGCGCACAGTAATGCACTGTTCTCCCAGCAAATACACTGTTTCTAAGGAAATGGGAACACACTGAGGAGACACTTGTGGGAGCTACTGTGACTAAAACTGAGCTTCCCTACGCACAGAGAAGCAAGAGAAATGCTGATTTCATCAAGCCCAGTTACATACTAAGAATCTGTACTACTGCGCAAATAGGCATGTCTCTGTAGGCAAAAAACTCATTTCGGACAAAGTTGCCCAAATGCATCTCAGAAGTGTGCAACTTGTTCCCTGAGTTAGAAAACGTCGAGAAACGTTCGTTTCTGCTAGCGCTGTGCTTCTACACATGTATTTGCTGAACGGTGAAAGCGCACAGTAATGCACTTTTCTCCCAGCAAATACACTGTTTCTAAGGAAATGGGAACACACTGAGGAGACACTTGTGGGAGCTACTGTGACTAAAACTGAGCTTCCCTACGCACAGGGAAGCAAGAGAAATGCTGATTTCATCAAGCCCAGTTACATACTCAGAATCTGTACTACTGCGCAAATAGGCATGTCTCTGTAGGCAAAAAACTCATTTCTGACAAAGTTGCCCAAATGCATCTCAGAAGTATGCAACTTGATCCCTGAGTTAGAAAACATCGAGAAATGGTCGTTTCTGCTAGCGCTGTGCTTCTACACATGTAGTGGCTGAACGGTGAAAGCGCACAGTAATGCACTTTTCTCCCAGCAAATACACTGTTTCTACGGAAATGGGAACACACTGAGGAGACACTTGTGGGAGCTACTGTGACTAAAACTGAGCTTCCCTACGCACAGGGAAGCAAGAGAAATGCTGATTTCATCAAGCCCAGTTACATACTCAGAATCTGTACTACTGCGCAAATAGGCATGTCTCTGTAGGCAAAAAACTCATTTCTGACAAAGTTGCCCAAATGCATCTCAGAAGTGTGCAACTTGTTCCCTGAGTGAGAAAACGTCGAGAATCGGTCGTTTCAGCTAGCGCTGTGCTTCTACACATGTATTTGCTGAACGGTGAAAGCGCACAGTAATGTACTTTTCTCCCAGCAAATACACTGTTTCTAAGGAAATGGGAACACATTGAGGAGACACTTGTGGGAGCTACTGTGACTAAAACTGAGCTTCCCTATGCACAGGGAAGCAAGAGAAATGCTGATTTCATCAAGCCCAGTTACATACTCAGAATCTGTACTACTGCGCAAATAGGCATGTCTCTGTAGGCAAAAAAGTCATTTCGGACAAAGTTGCCCAAATGCATATCAGAAGTTTGCCACTTGTTCCTGAGTTAGAAAACGTCGAGAAACGGTCGTTTCTGCTAGCGCTGTGCTTCTACACATGTATTTGCTGAACGGTGAAAGCGCACAGTAATGCACTTTTCTCCCAGCAAATACACTGTTTCTAAGGAAATGGGAACACACTGAGGAGACACTTGTGGGAGCTACTGTGACTAAAACTGAGCTTCCTTACACACAGGGAAGCAAGAGAAATGCTGATTTCATCAAGCCAAGTTACATACTCAGAATCTGTACTACTGCGCAAATAGGCATGTCTAAGTAGGCAAAAAACTCATTTCTGACAAAGTTGCCCAAATGCATCTCAGAAGTGTGCAACTTGTTCCCTGAGTTAGAAAACGTCGAGAAACGGTCGTTTCTGCTAGCGCTGTGCTTCTACACATGCATTTGCTGAACGGTGAAAGCGCACAGCAATGCACTTTTCTCCTAGCAAATACACTGTTTCTAAGGAAATGGGAACACACTGAGGAGACACTCGTGGGAGCTACTGTGAATAAAACTGAGCTTCCCTACGCACAGGGAAGCAAGAGAAATGCTGATTTCATCAAGCCCAGTTACATACTCAGAATCTGTACTACTGCGCAAATAGGCATGTCTCTGTAGGCAAAAGACTCATTTCTGACAAAGTTGCCCAAATGCATCTCAGAAGTGTGCAACTTGTTCCCTGAGTTAGAAAACGTCGAGAAACGGTCTTTTCTGCTAGCGCTGTGCTTCTACACATTTATTTGCTGAGCGGTGAAATTACACAGTAATGCACTTTTCTCCCAGCAAATACACTGTTTCTAAAGAAATGGGAACACACTGAGGAGACACTTGTGGGAGCTACTGTGACTAAAACTGAGCTTCCCTACGCACAGGGAAGCAAGAGAAATGCTGATTTCATCAAGCCCAGTTACATACTCAGAATCTGTACTACTGCGCAAATTGGCATGCCTCTGTAGGCAAAAAACTCTTTTCTGACAAAGTTGCCCAAATGCATCTCAGAAGTGTGCAACTTGTTCCCTGAGTTAGAAAACGTCGAGAAACGGTCGTTTCTGCTAGCACTGTGCTTCTACACATGTATTTGCTGAACGTTGAAAGCGCACAGTAATGCACTTTTCTCCCAGCAAATACACTGTTTCTGAGGAAATGGGAACACACTGAAGAGACACTTGTGGGAGCTACAGTGACTAAAACTGAGCTTCCCTACGCACAGGGAAGTAAGAGAAATGCTGATTTCATCAAGCCCAGTTACATACTCAGAATCTGTACTACTGCACAAATAGGCATGTCTCTGTAGGCAAAAAACTCATTTCTGACAAAGTTGCCCAAATGCATCTCAGAAGTGTGCAACTTGTTCCGTGAGTTAGAAAACGTCGAGAAACGTTCGTTTCTGCTAGCGCTGTGCTTCTACACATGTATTTGCTGAACGGTGAAAGCGCACAGTAATGCACTTTTCTCCAAGCAAATACACTGTTTCTAAGGAAATGGGAACACACTGAGGAGACACTTGTGGGAGCTACTGTGACTAAAACTGAGCTTCCCTACGCACAGGGAAGCAAGAGAAATGCTGATTTCGTCAAGCCCAGTTACATACTCAGAATCTGTACTACTGCGCAAATAGGCATGTCTCTGTAGGCAAAAAACTCATTTCTGACAAAGTTGCCCAAATGCATCTCAGAAGTGTGCAACTTGTTCCCTGAGTTAGAAAACGTCGAGAAACGTTCGTTTCTGCTAGCGCTGTGCTTCTACACATGTATTTGCTGAACGGTGAAAGCGCCCAGTAATGCACTTTTCTCCCAGCAAATACACTGTTTCTAAGGAAATGGGAACACACTGAGGAGACACTTGTGGGAGCTACTGGGACTAAAACTGAGCTTCCCTACGCACAGGGAAGCAAGAGAAATGCTGATTTAATCAAGCCCAATTACATACTCAGAATCTGTACTACTGCGCAAATAGGCATGTCTCTGTAGGCAAAAAACTCATTTCTGACAAAGTTGCCCAAATGCATCTCAGAAGTGTGCAACTTGTTCCCTGAGTTAGAAAATGTCGAGAAACGTTTGTTTCTGCTAGCGCTGTGCTTCTACACATGTATTTGCTGAACGGTGAAAGCGCACAGTAATGCACTTTTCTCCCAGCAAATACACTGTTTCTACGGAAATGGGAACACACTGAGGAGACACTTGTGGGAGCTACTGTGACTAAAACTGAGCTTCCCTACGCACAGGGAAGCAAGAGAAATGCTGATTTCATCAAGCCCAGTCACATACTCAGAATCTGTACTACTGCGCAAATAGGCATGTCTCTGTAGGCAAAAAACTCATTTCTGACAAAGTTGCCCAAATGCATCTCAGAAGTGTGCCACTTCTTCCCTGAGTTAGAAAACGTCGAGAAACGGTCGTTTTAGCTAGCGCTGTGCTTCTACACATGTATTTGCTGAACGGTGAAAGCGCACAGTAATGCACTTTTCTCCCAGCAAATACACTGTTTCTAAGGAAATGGGAACACACTGAGGAGACACTTGTGGGAGGTACTGTGACTAAAACTGAGCTTCCCTACGCACAGGGAAGCAAGAGAAATGCTGATTTCATCAAGCCCAGCTACATACTCAGAATCTGTACTACTGCGCAAATAGGCATGTCTCTGTAGGCAAAAAACTCATTTTTGAGAAAGTTACCCAAATGCATCTCAGAAGTGTGCAACTTGTTCCCTGAGTTAGAAAACGTCGAGAAACATTCGTTACTGCTAGCGCTGTGCTTCTACACATGTATTTGCTGAACGGTGAAAGCGCACAGTAATGCACTTTTCTCCCAGCAAATACACTGTTTCTAAGGAAATGGGAACACACTGAGGAGACACTTGTGGGAGCTACTGGGACTAAAACTGAGCTTCCCTACGCACAGGGAAGCAAGAGAAATGCTGATTTCATCAAGCCCAGTTACATACTCAGAATCTGTACTACTGCACAAATAGGCATGTCTCTTTAGGCAAAAAACTCATTTCTGACAAAGTTGCCCAAATGCATCTCAGAAGTGTGCCACTTCTTCCCTGAGTTAGAAAACGTCGAGAAACGGTCGTGTCAGCTAGCGCTGTGCTTCCACACATGTATTTACTGAACGGTGAAAGCGCACAGTGATGCACTTTTCTCCCAGCAAATACACTGTTTCTAAGGAACTGGGAACACACTGAGGAGACACATGTGGGAGCTACTGTGACTAAAACTGAGCTTCCCTACGCACAGGGAAGCAAGAGAAATGCTGAATTCATCAAGCCCTGTTACATACTCAGAATCTGTACTACTCCGCAAATAGGCATGTCTCTGTAGGCAAAAAACTCATTTCTGACAAAGTTACCCAAATGCATCTCAGAAGTGTGCAACTTGTTCCCTGAGTTAGAAAACGTCGAGAAACGTTCGTTTCTGCTAGCGCTGTGCTTCTACACATGTATTTGCTGAACGGTGAAAGCACACAGTAATGCACTTTTCTCCCAGCAAATACACTGTTTCTAAGGAACTGGGAACACACTGAGGAGACACTTGTGGGAGCTACTGTGACTAAAACTGAGCTTCCCTACGCACAGGGAAGCAAGAGAAATGCTGATTTCATCAAGCCCAGTTACATACTCAGAATCTGTACTACTGCGCAAATAGGCATGTCTCTGTAGGCAAAAAACTCATTTCTGACAAAGTTGCCCAAATGCATCTCAGAAGTGTGCAACTTGTTCCCTGAGTTAGAAAACATCGAGAAACGTTCGTTTCTGCTAGCGCTGTGCTTCTACACATGTATTTGCTGAACGGTGAAAGCGCACAGTAATGCACTTTTCTCCCAGCAAATACACTGTTTCTAAGGAAATGGGAACACACTGAGGAGACACTTGTGGGAGCTACTGTGACTAAAACTGAGCTTCCCTATGCACAGGGAAGTAAGAGAAATGCTGATTTCATCAAGCCCAGTTACATACTCAGAATCTGTACTACTGCGCAAATAGGCATGTCTCTGTAGGCAAAAAACTCATTTCTGACAAAGTTGCCCAAATGCATCTCAGAAGTGTGCAACTTGTTCCCTGAGTTAGAAAACGTCGAGAAACGGTCGTTTCAGCTAGCACTGTGCTTCTACACATGTATTTACTGAACGGTGAAAGCGCACAGTAATGCACTTTTCTCCCAGCAAATACACTGTTTCTAAGGAACTGGGAACACACTGAGGAGACACATGTGGGAGCTACTGTGACTAAAACTGAGCTTCCCTACGCACAGGGAAGCAAGAGAAATGCTGAATTCATCAAGCCCTGTTACATACTCAGAATCTGTACTACTGCGCAAATAGGCATGTCTCTGTAGGCAAAAAACTCATTTTTTGAGAAAGTTACCGAAATGCATCTCAGAAGTGTGCAACTTGTTCCCTGAGTTAGAAAACGTCGAGAAACGTTCGTTTCTGCTAGCGCTGTGCTTCTACACATGTATTGGCTGAACGGTGAAAGCACACAGTAATGCACTTTTCTCCCAGCAAATACACTGTTTCTAAGGAACTGGGAACACACTGAGGAGACACTTGTGGGAGCTACTGTGACTAAAACTGAGCTTCCCTACGCACAGGGAAGCAAGAGAAATGCTGATTTCATCAAGACCAGTTACATACTCAGAATCTGTACTACTGCGCAAATAGGCATGTCTCTGTAGGCAAAAAACTCATTTCTGACAAAGTTGCCCAAATGCATCTCAGAAGTGTGCAACTTGTTCCCTGAGTTAGAAAACGTCGAGAAACGTTCGTTTCTGCTAGCGCTGTGCTTCTACACATCTATTTGCTGAACGGTGAAAGCGCACAGTAATGCACTTTTCTCCCAGCAAATACACTGTTTCTAAGGAAATGGGAACACACTGAGGAGACACTTGTGGGAGCTACTGTGACTAAAACTGAGCTTCCCTACGCACAGGGAAGCAAGAGAAATGCTGATTTCATCAAGCCCAGTTACATGCTCAGAATCTCTACTACTGCGCAAATAGGCATGTCTCTGTACGCAAAAAACTCATTTCTGACAAAGTTGCCCAAATGCATCTCAGAAGTGTGCAAGTGTTCCCTGAGTTAGAAAACGTCGAGAAACGTTCGTTTCTGCTAGCGCTGTGCTTCTACACATGTATTTGCTGAACGGTGAAAGCGCACAATAATGCACTTTTCTCCCAGCAAATACACTGTTTCTAAGGAAACGGGAACACACTGAGGAGACACCTGTGGGAGCTACTGGGACAAAACTGAGCTTCCCTACGCACAGGGAAGCAAGAGAAATGCTGATTTCATCAAGCCCAGTTACATACTCAGAATCTGTACTACTGCGCAAATAGGCATGTCTCTGTAGCAAAAAACTCATTTCTGACAAAGTTGCACAAATGCATCTCAGAAGTGTGCAACTTGTTCCCTGAGTTAGAAAACGTCGAGAAACGTTCGTTTCTGCTAGCGCTGTGCTTCTACACATGTATTTGCTGAATGGTGAAAGCGCACAGTAATGCACTTTTCTCCCAGCAAATACACTGTTCCTAAGGAAATGGGAACACACTGAGGAGACACTTGTGGGAGCTACTGTGACTAAAACTGAGCTTCCCTACCCACAGGGAAGCAAGAGAAATGCTGATTTCATCAAGCCCAGTTACATGCTCAGAATCTGTACTACTGCACAAATAGGCATGTCTCTGTATGCAAAAAACTCATTTCTGACAAAGTTGCCCAAATGCATCTCAGAAGTGTGCAATTGTTCCCTGAGTTAGAAAACGTCGAGAAACGTTCGTTTCTGCTAGCGCTGTGCTTCTACACATGTATTTGCTGAACGATGAAAGCGCACAGTAATGCACTTTTCTCCCAGCAAATACACTGTTTCTAAGGAAACGGGAACACACTGAGGAGACACCTGTGGGAGCTACTGGGACAAAACTGAGCTTCCCTACGCACAGGGAAGCAAGAGAAATGCTGATTTCATCAAGCCCAGTTACATACTCAGAATCTGTACTACTGCGCAAATAGGCATGTCTCTGTAGGCAAAAAACTCATTTCTGACAAAGTTGCCCAAATGCATCTC
The DNA here is from genome assembly GCF_964271855.1 of Acomys minous. Lineage (NCBI taxonomy): Eukaryota > Metazoa > Chordata > Mammalia > Rodentia > Muridae > Acomys > Acomys minous. Next base: position 6,725,227 of record NW_028182183.1, on the reverse strand, counting down.
AGAAGTGTGCAACTTGTCCCCTGAGTTAGAAAACGTCGAGAAACGTTCGTTTCTGCTAGCGCTGTGCTTCTACACATGTATTTGCTGAACGGTGAAAGCGCACAGTAATGCACTTTTCTCCCAGCAAATACACTGTTTCTAAGGAAATGGGAACACACTGAGGAGACACTTGTGGGAGCTACAGTGACTAAAACTGAGCTTCCCTACGCACAGGGAAGCAAGAGAAATGCTGATTTCATCAAGCCCAGTTACATACTCAGAATCTGTACTACTGCGCAAATAGGCATGTCTCTGTAGGCAAAAAACTCATTTCTGACAAAGTTGCCCAAATGCATCTCAGAAGTGTGCAACTTGTTCCCTGAGTTAGAAAACGTCGAGAAACGGTCGTTTCAGCTAGCACTGTGCTTCTACACATGTATTTACTGAACGGTGAAAGTGCACAGTAATGCATTTTTCTCCCAGCAAATACACTACTTCTAAGGAAATGGGAACACACTGAGGAGACACTTGTGGGAGCTACTGTGACTAAAACTGAGCTTCCCTACTCACAGGAAAGCAAGAGAAATGCTGATGTCATCAAGCCCAGTTACATACTCAGAATCTGTACTACTGCGCAAATAGGCATGTCTCTGTAGGCAAAAAACTCATTTCTGACAAAGTTGCCCAAATGCATCTCAGAAGTTTGCCACTTGTTCCCTGAGTTAGAAAACGTCGAGAAACGGTCGTTTCAGCTAGCGCTGTGCTTCTACACATGTATTTGCTGAACGGTGAAAGCGCACAGTGATGCACTTTTCTCCCAGCAAATACACTGTTTCTAAGGAACTGGGAACACACTGAGGAGACACATGTGGGAGCTACTGTGACTAAAACTGAGCTTCCCTACGCACAGGGAAGCAAGAGAAATGCTGAATTCATCAAGCCCTGTTACATACTCAGAATCTGTACTACTGCGCAAATAGGCATGTCTCTGTAGGCAAAAAACTCATTTTTTGAGAAAGTTACCGAAATGCATCTCAGAAGTGTGCAACTTGTTCCCTGAGTTAGAAAACGTCGAGGAACGTTCATTTCTGCTAGCGCTGTGCTTCTACACATTATTGGCTGAACGGTGAAAGCACACAGTAATGCACTTTTCTCCCAGCAAATACACTGTTTCTAAGGAACTGGGAACACACTGAGGAGACACTTGTGGGAGCTACTGTGACTAAAACTGAGCTTCCCTACGCACAGGGAAGCAAGAGAAATGCTGATTTCATCAAGCCCAGTTACATATTCAGAATCTGTTCTACTGCGCAAATAGGCATGTCTCTGTAGGCAAAAAACTCATTTCTGACAAAGTTGCCCAAATGCATCTCAGAAGTGTGCAACTTGTTCCCTGAGTTGGAAAACGTCGAGAAACGTTCGTTTCTGCTAGCGCTGTGCTTCTACACATGTATTTGATGAACGGTGAAAGCGCACAGTAATGCACTTTTCTCCCAGCAAATACACTGTTTCTAAGGAAATGGGAACACACTGAGGAGACACTTGTGGGAGCTACTGTGACTAAAACTGAGCTTCCCTACGCACAGGGAAGCAAGAGAAATGCTGATTTCATCAAGCCCAGTTACATACTCAGAATCTGTACTACTGCGCAAATAGGCATGTCTCTTTAGGCAAAAAACTCATTTCTGACAAAGTTGCCCAAATGCATCTCAGAAGTGTGCAATTGTTCCCTGAGTTAGAAAACGTCGAGAAACGTTCGTTTCTGCTAGCGCTGTGCTTCTACACATGTATTTGCTGAACGGTGAAAGCACACAGTAATGCACTTTTCTCCCAGCAAATACACTGTTTCTAAGGAAACGGGAACACACTGAGGAGACACCTGTGGGAGCTACTGGGACAAAACTGAGCTTCCCTACGCACAGGGAAGCAAGAGAAATGCTGATTTCATCAAGCCCAGTTACATACTCAGAATCTGTACTACTGCGCAAATAGGCATGTCTCTGTAGGCAAAAAACTCATTTCTGACAAAGTTGCCTAAATGCATCTCAGAAGTGTGCAACTTGTTCCCTGAGTTAGAAAACGTCGAGAAACGTTAGTTTCTGCTAGCGCTGTGCTTCTACACATGTATTTGCTGAACGGTGAAAGCGCACAGTAATGCACTTTTCTCCCAGCAAATACACTGTTTCTAAGGAAATGGGAACACACTGAGGAGACACTTGTGGGAGCTACTGTGACTAAAACTGTGCTTCCCTACGCACAGGGAAGCAAGAGAAATGCTGATTTCATCAAGCCCAGTTACATGCTCAGAATCTGTACTACTGCGCAAATAGGCATGTCTCTGTACGCAAAAAACTCATTTCTGACAAAGTTGCCCAAATGCATCTCAGAAGTGTGCAATTGTTCCCTGAGTTAGAAAACGTCGAGAAACGTTCATTTCTGCTAGCGCTGTGCTTCTACACATGTATTTGCTGAACGGTGAAAGCGCACAGTAATGCACTTTTCTCCCAGCAAATACACTGTTTCTAAGGAAACGGGGACACACTGAGGAGACACTTGTGGGAGCTACTGTGACTAAAACTGTGCTTCCCTACGCACAGGGAAGCAAGAGAAATGCTGATTTCATCAAGCCCAGTTACATGCTCAGAATCTGTACTACTGCGCAAATAGGCATGTCTCTGTACGCAAAAAACTCATTTCTGACAAAGTTGCCCAAATGCATCTCAGAAGTGTGCAATTGTTCCCTGAGTTAGAAAACGTCGAGAAACGTTCATTTCTGCTAGCGCTGTGCTTCTACACATGTATTTGCTGAACGGTGAAAGCGCACAGTAATGCACTTTTCTCCCAGCAAATACACTGTTTCTAAGGAAACGGGAACACACTTAGGAGACACCTGTGGGAGCTACTGGGACAAAACTGAGCTTCCCTACGCACAGGGAAGCAAGAGAAATGCTGATTTCATCAAGCCCAGTTACATACTCAGAATCTGTACTACTGCGCAAATAGGCATGTCTCTGTAGGCAAAAAACTCATTTCTGACAAAGTTGCCCAAATGCATCTCAGAAGTGTGCAACTTGTTCCCTGAGTTAGAAATCGTCGAGAAACGTTCGTTTCTGCTAGCGCTGTGCTTCTACACATGTATTTGCTGAACGGTGAAAGCGCACAGTAATGCACTTTTCTCCCAGCAAATACACTGTTTCTAAGGAAATGGGAACACACTGAGGAGACAATTGTGGGAGCTACTGTGACTAAAACTGAGCTTCCCTACGCACAGGGAAGCAAGAGAAATGCTGATTTCATCAAGCCCAGTTACATACTCAAAATCTGTACTTCTGCGCCAATAGGCATGTCTCTGTAGGCAAAAAACTCATTTTTGAGTAAGTTACCCAAATGCATCTCAGAAGTGTGCAACTTCTTCCCTGAGTTAGAAAACGTCGAGAAACGTTCGTTTCTGCTAGCGCTGTGCTTCTACACATGTATTTGCTGAACGGTGAAAGCGCACAGTAATGCACTTTTCTCCCAGTAAATACACTGTTTCTAAGGAACTGGGAACACACTGAGGAGACACTTGTGGGAGCTACTGTGACTAAAACTGAGCTTCCCTACGCACAGGGAAGCAAGAGAAATGCTGATTTCATCAAGCCCAGTTACATACTCAGAATCTGTACTACTGCGCAAATAGGCATGTCTCTGTAGGCAAAAAACTCATTTCTGACAAAGTTACCCAAATGCATCTCAGAAGTGTGCAACTTGTTCCCTGAGTTAGAAAACGTCGAGAAACGGTCGTTTCAGCTAGCGCTGTGCTTCTACACATGTATTTGCTGAACGGTGAAAGCGCACAGTAATGCACTTTTCTCCCAGCAAATACACTGTTTCTAAGGAAATGGTAACACACTGAGGAGACACTTGTGGGAGCTACTGTGACTAAAACTGAGCTTCCCTATGCACAGGGAAGCAAGAGAAATGCTGATTTCATCAAGCCCAGTTACATACTCAGAATCTGTACTACTGCGCAAATAGGCATGTCTCTGTAGGCAAAAAACTCATTTCTGACAAAGTTGCCCAAATGCATCTCAGAAGTGTGTAACTTGTTCCCTGAGTTAGAAAACGTCGAGAAACATTCGTTTCCGCTAGCGCTGTGCTTCTACACATGTATTTGCTGAACGGTGAAAGCGCACAGTAATGCACTTTTCTCCCAACAAATACACTGTTTCTAAGGAAATGTGAACACACGGAGGAGACACTTGTGGGAGCTACTGCGACTAAAACTGAGCTTCCCTACGCACAGGGAAGCAAGAGAAATGCTGATTTCATCAAGCCCAGTTACATACTCAGAATCTGTACTACTGCGCTAATAGGCATGTCTCTGTAGGCAAAAAACTCATTTCGGACAAAGTTGCCCAAATGCATCTCAGAAGTGTGCAATTGTTCCCTGAGTTAGAAAACGTCGAGAAACGTTCGTTTCTGCTAGCGCTGTGCTTCTACACATGTATTTGCTGAACGGTGAAAGCGCACAGTAATGCACTTTTCTCCCAGCAAATACACTGTTTCTAAGGAAACGGGAACACACTTAGGAGACACCTGTGGGAGCTACTGGGACAAAACTGAGCTTCCCTACGCACAGGGAAGCAAGAGAAATGCTGATTTCATCAAGCCCAGTTACATACTCAGAATCTGTACTACTGCGCAAATAGGCATGTCTCTGTAGGCAAAAAACTCATTTCTGACAAAGTTGCCCAAATGCATCTCAGAAGTGTGCAACTTGTTCCCTGAGTTAGAAATCGTCGAGAAACGTTTGTTTCTGCTAGCGCTGTGCTTCTACACATGTATTTGCTGAACGGTGAAAGCGCACAGTAATGCACTTTTCTCCCAGCAAATACACTGTTTCTAAGGAACTGGGAACACACTGAGGAGACACTTGTGGGAGCTACTGGGACTAAAACTGAGCTTCTCTACGCACAGGGAAGCAAGAGAAATGATGATTTCATCAAGCCTAGTTACATACTCAGAATCTGTACTACTGCGCAAATAGGCATGTCTCTGTAGGCAAAAAACTCATTTCTGACAAAGTTGCCCAAATGAATCTCAGAAGTGTGCAACTTGTTCCCTGAGTTAGAAAACGTCGAGAAACGTTCGTTTCTGCTAGCGCTGTGCTTCTACACATGTATTTGCTGAACGGCGAAAGCGCACAGTAATGCACTTTTCTCCCAGCAAATACACTGTTTCTAAGGAAATGGGAACACACTGAGGAGACACTTGTGGGAGCTACTGGGACTAAAACTGAGCTTCCCTACGCACAGGGAAGCAAGAGAAATGCTGATTTCATCAAGCCCAGTTACATACTCAGAATCTGTACTACTGCGCAAATAGGCATGTCTCTGTAGGCAAAAAACTCATTTCTGACAAACTTGCCCAAATGCATCTCAGAAGTGTGCCACTTGTTCCCTGAGTTAGAAAACGTCGAGAAACGTTCGTTTCTGCTAGCGCTGTGCTTCTACTCATGTATTTGCTGAACGGTGAAAGCGCCCAGTAATGCACTTTTCTCCCAGCAAACACACTGTTTCTAAGGAAATGGGAACACCCTGAGGAGACACTTGTGAGAGCTACTGTGACTAAAACTGAGCTTCCCTACGCACAGGGAAGCAAGAGAATGCTGATTTCCTCAAGCCCAGTTACCGGCTCAGAATCTGTACTACTGCGCAAATAGGCATGTCTCTGTAGGCAAAAAACTCATTTCTGACAAAGTTACCCAAATGCATCTCAGAAGTGTGCAACTTGTTCCCTGAGTTAGAAAACGTCGAGAAACGTTCGTTTCTGCTAGCGCTGTGCTTCTACACATGTATTTGCTGAACGGTGAAAGCGCACAGTAATGCACTTTTCTCCCAGCAAATACACTGTTTCTAAGGAAATGGTAACACACTGAGGAGACACTTGTGGGAGCTACTGTGACTAAAACTGAGCTTCCCTATGCACAGGGAAGCAAGAGAAATGCTGATTTCATCAAGCCCAGTTACATACTCAGAATCTGTACTACTGCGCAAATAGGCATGTCTCTGTAGGCAAAAAACTCATTTCTGACAAAGTTGCCCAAATGCATCTCAGAAGTGTGTAACTTGTTCCCTGAGTTAGAAAACGTCGAGAAACATTCGTTTCCGCTAGCGCTGTGCTTCTACACATGTATTTGCTGAACGGTGAAAGCGCACAGTAATGCACTTTTCTCCCAACAAATACACTGTTTCTAAGGAAATGTGAACACACGGAGGAGACACTTGTGGGAGCTACTGCGACTAAAACTGAGCTTCCCTACGCACAGGGAAGCAAGAGAAATGCTGATTTCATCAAGCCCAGTTACATACTCAGAATCTGTACTACTGCGCTAATAGGCATGTCTCTGTAGGCAAAAAACTCATTTCGGACAAAGTTGCCCAAATGCATCTCAGAAGTGTGCAATTGTTCCCTGAGTTAGAAAACGTCGAGAAACGTTCGTTTCTGCTAGCGCTGTGCTTCTACACATGTATTTGCTGAACGGTGAAAGCGCACAGTAATGCACTTTTCTCCCAGCAAATACACTGTTTCTAAGGAAACGGGAACACACTTAGGAGACACCTGTGGGAGCTACTGGGACAAAACTGAGCTTCCCTACGCACAGGGAAGCAAGAGAAATGCTGATTTCATCAAGCCCAGTTACATACTCAGAATCTGTACTACTGCGCAAATAGGCATGTCTCTGTAGGCAAAAAACTCATTTCTGACAAAGTTGCCCAAATGCATCTCAGAAGTGTGCAACTTGTTCCCTGAGTTAGAAATCGTCGAGAAACGTTTGTTTCTGCTAGCGCTGTGCTTCTACACATGTATTTGCTGAACGGTGAAAGCGCACAGTAATGCACTTTTCTCCCAGCAAATACACTGTTTCTAAGGAAATGGGAACACACTGAGGAGACACTTGTGGGAGCTACTGTGACTAAAACTGAGCTTCCCTACGCACAGGGAAGCAAGAGAAATGCTGATTTCATCAAGCCCAGTTACATACTCAGAATCTGTACTACTGCGCAAATAGGCATGTCTCTGTAGGCAAAAAACTCATTTCTGACAAAGTTGCCCAAATGCATCTCAGAAGTGTGTAACTTGTTCCCTGAGTTAGAAAACGTCGAGCAACGGTCCTTTCAGCTAGCGCTGTGCTTCTACACATGTATTTGCTGAACGGTGAAAGCGCACAGTAATGCACTTTTCTCCCAGCAAATACACTGTTTCTAAGGAACTGGGAACACACTGAGGAGACACTTGTGGGAGCTACTGGGACTAAAACTGAGCTTCCCTACGCACAGGGAAGCAAGAGAAATGCTGATTTCATCAAGCCCAGTTACATACTCAGAATCTGTACTACTGCGCTAATAGGCATGTCTCTGTAGGCAAAAAACTCATTTCTGACAAAGTTGCCCAAATGAATCTCAGAAGTGTGCAACTTGTTCCCTGAGTTAGAAAACGTCGAGAAACGTTCGTTTCTGCTAGCGCTGTGCTTCTACACATGTATTTGCTGAACGGTGAAAGCGCACAGTAATGCACTTTTCTCCCAGCAAATACACTGTTTCTAAGGAAACGGGAACACACTTAGGAGACACCTGTGGGAGCTACTGGGACAAAACTGAGCTTCCCTACGCACAGGGAAGCAAGAGAAATGCTGATTTCATCAAGCCCAGTTACATACTCAGAATCTGTACTACTGCGCAAATAGGCATGTCTCTGTAGGCAAAAAACTCATTTCTGACAAAGTTGCCCAAATGCATCTCAGAAGTGTGCAACTTGTTCCCTGAGTTAGAAATCGTCGAGAAACGTTTGTTTCTGCTAGCGCTGTGCTTCTACACATGTATTTGCTGAACGGTGAAAGCGCACAGTAATGCACTTTTCTCCCAGCAAATACACTGTTTCTAAGGAAATGGGAACACACTGAGGAGACACTTGTGGGAGCTACAGTGACTAAAACTGAGCTTCCCTACGCACAGGGAAGCAAGAGAAATGCTGATTTCATCAAGCCCAGTTACATACTCAGAATCTGTACTACTGCGCAAATAGGCATGTCTCTGTAGGCAAAAAACTCATTTCTGACAAAGTTGCCCAAATGCATCTCAGAAGTGTGCAACTTGTTCCCTGAGTTAGAAAACGTCGAGAAACGTTCGTTTCTGCTAGTGCTGTGCTTCTACACATGTATTTGCTGAACGGTGAAAGCGCACAGTAATGCACTTTTCTCCCAGCAAATACACTGTTTCTAAGGAACTGGGAACACACTGAGGAGACACTTGTGGGAGCTACTGGGACTAAAACTGAGCTTCTCTACGCACAGGGAAGCAAGAGAAATGCTGATTTCATCAAGCCCAGTTACATACTCAGAATCTGTACTACTGCGCAAATAGGCATGTCTCTGTAGGCAAAAAACTCATTTCTGACAAAGTTGCCCAAATGAATCTCAGAAGTGTGCAACTTGTTCCCTGAGTTAGAAAACGTCGAGAAACGTTCGTTTCTGCTAGCGCTGTGCTTCTACACATGTATTTGCTGAACGGCGAAAGCGCACAGTAATGCACTTTTCTCCCAGCAAATACACTGTTTCTAAGGAAATGGGAACACACTGAGGAGACACTTGTGGGAGCTAATGGGACTAAAACTGAGCTTCCCTACGCACAGGGAAGCAAGAGAAATGCTGATTTCATCAAGCCCAGTTACATACTCAGAATCTGTACTACTGCGCAAATAGGCATGTCTCTGTAGGCAAAAAACTCATTTCTGACAAACTTGCCCAAATGCATCTCAGAAGTGTGCCACTTGTTCCCTGAGTTAGAAAACGTCGAGAAACGTTCGTTTCTGCTAGCGCTGTGCTTCTACTCATGTATTTGCTGAACGGTGAAAGCGCCCAGTAATGCACTTTTCTCCCAGCAAACACACTGTTTCTAAGGAAATGGGAACACCCTGAGGAGACACTTGTGGGAGCTACTGTGACTAAAACTGAGCTTCCCTACGCACAGGGAAGCAAGAGAAATGCTGATTTCATCAAGCCCAGGTACATACTCAGAATCTGTACTACTGCGCAAATAGGCATGTCTCTGTAGGCAAAAAACTCATTTCTGACAAAGTTGCCCAAATGCATCTCAGAAGTGTGCAACTTGTTCCCTGAGTTAGAAAACGTCGAGAAACGGTCGTTTCTGCTAGCGCTGTGCTTCTACACATGTATTTGCTGAACGGTGAAAGCGCACAGTAATGCACTTTTCTCCCAGCAAATACACTGTTTCTAAGGAAATGGGAACACACTGAGGAGACACTTGTGGGAGCTACTGTGACTAAAACTGAGCTTCCCTACGCACAGGGAGGCAACAGAAATGCTGATTTCATCAAGCCCAGTTACATACTCAGAATCTGTACTACTGCGCAAATAGGCATGTCTCTGTAGGCAAAAAACTCATTTCTGACAAAGTTGCCCAAATGCATCTCAGAAGTGTGCAACTTGTTCCCTGAGTTAGAAAACGTCGAGAAACGTTCGTTTCTGCTAGTGCTGTGATTCTACACATGTATTTGCTGAACGGTGAAACCGCACAGTAATGCACTTTTCTCCCAGCAAATACACTGTTTCTAAGGAACTGGGAACACACTGAGGAGACACTTGTGGGAGCTACTGGGACTAAAACTGAGCTTCTCTACGCACAGGGAAGCAAGAGAAATGCTGATTTCATCAAGCCCAGTTACATACTCAGAATCTGTACTACTGCGCAAATAGGCATGTCTCTGTAGGCAAAAAACTCATTTCTGACAAAGTTGCCCAAATGAATCTCAGAAGTGTGCAACTTGTTCCCTGAGTTAGAAAACGTCGAGAAACGGTCGTTTCTGCTAGCGCTGTGCTTCTACACATGTATTTGCTGAACGGCGAAAGCGCACAGTAATGCACTTTTCTCCCAGCAAATACACTGTTTCTAAGGAAATGTGAACACACTGAGGAGACACTTGTGGGAGCTCCTGGGACTAAAACTGAGCTTCCCTACGCACAGGGAAGCAAGAGAAATGCTGATTTCATCAAGCCCAGTTACATACTCAGAATCTGTACTACTGCGCAAATAGGCATGTCTCTGTAGGCAAAAAACTCATTTCTGACAAACTTGCCCAAATGCATCTCAGAAGTGTGCCACTTGTTCCCTGAGTTAGAAAACGTCGAGAAACGTTCGTTTCTGCTAGCGCTGTGCTTCTACTCATGTATTTGCTGAACGGTGAAAGCGCCCAGTAATGCACTTTTCTCCCAGCAAACACACTGTTTCTAAGGAAATGGGAACACCCTGAGGAGACACTTGTGGGAGCTACTGTGACTAAAACTGAGCTTCCCTACGCACAGGGAAGCAAGAGAAATGCTGATTTCATCAAGCCCAGGTACATACTCAGAATCTGTACTACTGCGCAAATAGGCATGTCTCTGTAGGCAAAAAACTCATTTCTGACAAAGTTGCCCAAATGCATCTCAGAAGTGTGCAACTTGTTCCCTGAGTTAGAAAACGTCGAGAAACGTTCGTTTCTGCTAGTGCTGTGCTTCTACACATGTATTTGCTGAACGGTGAAAGCGCACAGTAATGCACTTTTCTCCCAGCAAATACACTGTTTCTAAGGAACTGGGAACACACTGAGGAGACACTTGTGGGAGCTACTGGGACTAAAACTGAGCTTCTCTACGCACAGGGAAGCAAGAGAAATGCTGATTTCATCAAGCCCAGTTACATACTCAGAATCTGTACTACTGCGCAAATAGGCATGTCTCTGTAGGCAAAAAACTCATTTCTGACAAAGTTGCCCAAATGAATCTCAGAAGTGTGCAACTTGTTCCCTGAGTTAGAAAACGTCGAGAAACGTTCGTTTCTGCTAGCGCTGTGCTTCTACACATGTATTTGCTGAACGGCGAAAGCGCACAGTAATGCACTTTTCTCCCAGCAAATACACTGTTTCTAAGGAAATGGGAACACACTGAGGAGACACTTGTGGGAGCTACTGGGACTAAAACTGAGCTTCCCTACGCACAGGGAAGCAAGAGAAATGCTGATTTCATCAAGCCCAGTTACATACTCAGAATCTGTACTACTGCGCAAATAGGCATGTCTCTGTAGGCAAAAAACTCATTTCTGACAAACTTGCCCAAATGCATCTCAGAAGTGTGCCACTTGTTCCCTGAGTTAGAAAACGTCGAGAAACGTTCGTTTCTGCTAGCGCTGTGCTTCTACTCATGTATTTGCTGAACGGTGAAAGCGCACAGTAATGCACTTTTCTCCCAGCAAACACACTGTTTCTAAGGAAATGGGAACACCCTGAGGAGACACTTGTGGGAGCTACTGTGACTAAAACTGAGCTTCCCTATGCACAGGGAAGCAAGAGAAATGCTGATTTCATCAAGCCCAGGTACATACTCAGAATCTGTACTACTGCGCAAATAGGCATGTCTCTGTAGGCAAAAAACTCATTTCTGACAAAGTTGCCCAAATGCATCTCAGAAGTGTGCAACTTGTTCCCTGAGTTAGAAAACGTCGAGAAACGGTCGTTTCTGCTAGCGCTGTGCTTCTACACATGTATTTGCTGAACGGTGAAAGCGCACAGTAATGCACTTTTCTCCCAGCAAATACACTGTTTCTAAGGAAATGGGAACACACTGAGGAGACACTTGTGGGAGCTACTGTGACTAAAACTGAGCTTCCCTACGCACAGGGAAGCAACAGAAATGCTGATTTCATCAAGCCCAGTTACATACTCAGAATCTGTACTACTGCGCAAATAGGCATGTCTCTGTAGGCAAAAAACTCATTTCTGACAAAGTTGCCCAAATGCATCTCAGAAGTGTGCAACTTGTTCCCTGAGTTAGAAAACGTCGAGAAACGTTCGTTTCTGCTAGTGCTGTGATTCTACACATGTATTTGCTGAACGGTGAAAGCGCACAGTGATGCACTTTTCTCCCAGCAAATACACTGTTTCTAAGGAACTGGGAACACACTGAGGAGACACTTGTGGGAGCTACTGGGACTAAAACTGAGCTTCTCTACGCACAGGGAAGCAAGAGAAATGCTGATTTCATCAAGCCCAGTTACATACTCAGATTCTGTACTACTGCGCAAATAGGCATGTCTCTGTAGGCAAAAAACTCATTTCTGACAAAGTTGCCCAAATGAATCTCAGAAGTGTGCAACTTGTTCCCTGAGTTAGAATACGTCGAGAAACGGTCGTTTCTGCTAGCGCTGTGCTTCTACACATGTATTTGCTGAACGGCGAAAGCGCACAGTAATGCACTTTTCTCCCAGCAAATACACTGTTTCTAAGGAAATGTGAACACACTGAGGAGACACTTGTGGGAGCTACTGGGACTAAAACTGAGCTTCCCTACGCACAGGGAAGCAAGAGAAATGCTGATTTCATCAAGCCCAGTTACATACTCAGAATCTGTACTACTGCGCAAATAGGCATGTCTCTGTAGGCAAAAAACTCATTTCTGACAAACTTGCCCAAATGCATCTCAGAAGTGTGCCACTTGTTCCCTGAGTTAGAAAACGTCGAGAAACGTTCGTTTCTGCTAGCGCTGTGCTTCTACTCATGTATTTGCTGAACGGTGAAAGCGCCCAGTAATGCACTTTTCTCCCAGCAAACACACTGTTTCTAAGGAAATGGGAACACCCTGAGGAGACACTTGTGGGAGCTACTGTGACTAAAACTGAGCTTCCCTACGCACAGGGAAGCAAGAGAAATGCTGATTTCATCAAGCCCAGGTACATACTCAGAATCTGTACTACTGCGCAAATAGGCATGTCTCTGTAGGCAAAAAACTCATTTCTGACAAAGTTGCCCAAATGCATCTCAGAAGTGTGCAACTTGTTCCCTGAGTTAGAAAACGTCGAGAAACGGTCGTTTCTGCTAGCGCTGTGCTTCTACACATGTATTTGCTGAACGGTGAAAGCGCACAGTAATGCACTTTTCTCCCAGCAAATACACTGTTTCTAAGGAAACGGGAACACACTGAGGAGACACTTGTGGGAGCTACTGTGACTAAAACTGAGCTTCCCTACGCACAGGGAAGCAAGAGAAATGCTGATTTCATCCAGCCCAGTTACATACTCAGAATCTGTACTACTGCGCAAATAGGCATGTCTCTGTAGGCAAGAAACTCATTTCTGACAAAGTTGCCCAAATGCATCTCAGAAGTGTGCAACTTGTTCCCTGAGTTAGAAAACGTCGAGAAACGTTCGTTTCTGCTAGCGCTGTGCTTCTACACATGTATTTGCTGAACGGTGAAAGCGCACAGCAACGCACTTTTCTCCCAGCAAATACACTGATTCTAAGGAAATGGGAACACACTGAGGAGACACTTGTGGGAACTACTGTGACTAAAACTGAGCTTCCCTACGCACAGGGAAGCAAGAGAAATGCTGATTTCATCAAGCCCAGTTACATACTCAGAATCTGTACTACTGCGCAAATAGGCATGTCTCTGTAGGCAAAAAACTCATTTCGGACAAAGTTGCCCAAATGCATCTCAGAAGTGTGCAACTTGTTCCCTGAGATAGAAAACGTTGAGAAACGGTCGTTTCAGCTAGCGCTGTGCTTCTACACATGTATTTGCTGAACGGTGAAAGCGCACAGTGATACACTTTTCTCCCAGCAAATACACTGTTTCTAAGGAAATGGGAACACACTGAGGAGACACTTGTGGGAGCTACTGGGACTAAAACTGAGCTTCCCTACGCACAGGGAAGCAAGAGAAATGCTGATTTCATCAAGCCCAGTTACATACTCAGAATCTGTACTACTGCGCAAATAGGCATGTCTCTGTAGGCAAAAAACTCATTTCTGACAAACTTGCCCAAATGCATCTCAGAAGTGTGCCACTTGTTCCCTGAGTTAGAAAACGTCGAGAAACGTTCGTTTCTGCTAGCGCTGTGCTTCTACTCATGTATTTGCTGAACGGTGAAAGCGCCCAGTAATGCACTTTTCTCCCGGCAAACACACTGTTTCTAAGGAAATGGGAACACCCTGAGGAGACACTTGTGAGAGCTACTGTGACTAAAACTGAGCTTCCCTACGCACAGGGAAGCAAGAGAATGCTGATTTCATCAAGCCCAGTTACCGGCTCAGAATCTGTACTACTGCGCAAATAGGCATGTCTCTGTAGGCAAAAAACTCATTTCTGACAAAGTTACCCAAATGCATCTCAGAAGTGTGCAACTTGTTCCCTGAGTTAGAAAACGTCGAGAAACGGTCGTTTCTGCTAGCGCTGTGCTTCTACACATGTATTTGCTGAACGGTGAAAGCGCACAGTAATGCACTTTTCTCCCAGTAAATACACTGTTTCTAAGGAACTGGGAACACACTGAGGAGACACTTGTGGGAGCTACTGTGACTAAAACTGAGCTTCCCTACGCACAGGGAAGCAAGAGAAATGCTGATTTCATCAAGCCCAGTTACATACTCAGAATCTGTACTACTGCGCAAATAGGCATGTCTCTTTAGGCAAAAAACTCATTTCTGACAATGTTGCCCAAATGCATCTCAGAAGTGTGCCACTTGTTCCCTGAGTTAGAAAACGTCGAGCAACGGTCCTTTCAGCTAGCGCTGTGCTTCTACACATGTATTTGCTGAACGGTGAATGCGCACCGTGATGCACTTTTCTCCCAGCAAATACACTGTTTCTAAGGAACTGGGAACACACTGAGGAGACACTTGTGGGAGCTACTGTGACTAAAACTGAGCTTCCCTACGCACAGGGAAGCAAGAGAAATGCTGATTTCATCAAGCCCAGTTACATACTCAGAATCTGTACTACTGCGCAAATAGGCATGTCTCTGTAGGCAAAAAACTCATTTCTGACAAAGTTGCCCAAATGAATCTCAGAAGTGTGCAACTTGTTCCCTGAGTTAGAATAAGTCGAGAAACGGTCGTTTCTGCTAGCGCTGTGCTTCTACACATGTATTTGCTGAACGGCGAAAGCGCACAGTAATGCACTTTTCTCCCAGCAAATACACTGTTTCTAAGGAAATGTGAACACACTGAGGAGACACTTGTGGGAGCTACTGGGACTAAAACTGAGCTTCCCTACGCACAGGGAAGCAAGAGAAATGCTGATTTCATCAAGCCCAGTTACATACTCAGAATCTGTACTACTGCGCAAATAGGCATGTCTCTGTAGGCAAAAAACTCATTTCTGACAAACTTGCCCAAATGCATCTCAGAAGTGTGCCACTTGTTCCCTGAGTTAGAAAACGTCGAGAAACGTTCGTTTCTGCTAGCGCTGTGCTTCTACTCATGTATTTGCTGAACGGTGAAAGCGCCCAGTAATGCACTTTTCTCCCAGCAAACACACTGTTTCTAAGGAAATGGGAACACCCTGAGGAGACACTTGTGGGAGCTACTGTGACTAAAACTGAGCTTCCCTACGCACAGGGAAGCAAGAGAAATGCTGATTTCATCAAGCCCAGGTACATACTCAGAATCTGTACTACTGCGCAAATAGGCATGTCTCTGTAGGCAAAAAACTCATTTCTGACAAAGTTGCCCAAATGCATCTCAGAAGTGTGCAACTTGTTCCCTGAGTTAGAAAACGTCGAGAAACGGTCGTTTCTGCTAGCGCTGTGCTTCTACACATGTATTTGCTGAACGGTGAAAGCGCACAGTAATGCACTTTTCTCCCAGTAAATACACTGTTTCTAAGGAACTGGGAACACACTGAGGAGACACTTGTGGGAGCTACTGTGACTAAAACTGAGCTTCCCTACGCACAGGGAAGCAAGAGAAATGCTGATTTCATCAAGCCCAGTTACATACTCAGAATCTGTACTACTGCGCAAATAGGCATGTCTCTTTAGGCAAAAAACTCATTTCTGACAATGTTGCCCAAATGCATCTCAGAAGTGTGCCACTTGTTCCCTGAGTTAGAAAACGTCGAGCAACGGTCCTTTCAGCTAGCGCTGTGCTTCTACACATGTATTTGCTGAACGGTGAATGCGCACCGTGATGCACTTTTCTCCCAGCAAATACACTGTTTCTAAGGAACTGGGAACACACTGAGGAGACACTTGTGGGAGCTACTGTGACTAAAACTGAGCTTCCCTACGCACAGGGAAGCAAGAGAAATGCTGATTTCATCAAGCCCAGTTACATACTCAGAATCTGTACTACTGCGCAAATAGGCATGTCTCTGTAGGCAAAAAACTCATTTCTGACAAAGTTGCCCAAATGAATCTCAGAAGTGTGCAACTTGTTCCCTGAGTTAGAATACGTCGAGAAACGGTCGTTTCTGCTAGCGCTGTGCTTCTACACATGTATTTGCTGAACGGCGAAAGCGCACAGTAATGCACTTTTCTCCCAGCAAATACACTGTTTCTAAGGAAATGTGAACACACTGAGGAGACACTTGTGGGAGCTACTGGGACTAAAACTGAGCTTCCCTACGCACAGGGAAGCAAGAGAAATGCTGATTTCATCAAGCCCAGTTACATACTCAGAATCTGTACTACTGCGCAAATAGGCATGTCTCTGTAGGCAAAAAACTCATTTCTGACAAACTTGCCCAAATGCATCTCAGAAGTGTGCCACTTGTTCCCTGAGTTAGAAAACGTCGAGAAACGTTCGTTTCTGCTAGCGCTGTGCTTCTACTCATGTATTTGCTGAACGGTGAAAGCGCCCAGTAATGCACTTTTCTCCCAGCAAACACACTGTTTCTAAGGAAATGGGAACACCCTGAGGAGACACTTGTGGGAGCTACTGTGACTAAAACTGAGCTTCCCTACGCACAGGGAAGCAAGAGAAATGCTGATTTCATCAAGCCCAGGTACATACTCAGAATCTGTACTACTGCGCAAATAGGCATGTCTCTGTAGGCAAAAAACTCATTTCTGACAAAGTTGCCCAAATGCATCTCAGAAGTGTGCAACTTGTTCCCTGAGTTAGAAAACGTCGAGAAACGGTCGTTTCTGCTAGCGCTGTGCTTCTACACATGTATTTGCTGAACGGTGAAAGCGCACAGTAATGCACTTTTCTCCCAGCAAATACACTGTTTCTAAGGAAACGGGAACACACTGAGGAGACACTTGTGGGAGCTACTGTGACTAAAACTGAGCTTCCCTACGCACAGGGAAGCAAGAGAAATGCTGATTTCATCCAGCCCAGTTACATACTCAGAATCTGTACTACTGCGCAAATAGGCATGTCTCTGTAGGCAAGAAACTCATTTCTGACAAAGTTGCCCAAATGCATCTCAGAAGTGTGCAACTTGTTCCCTGAGTTAGAAAACGTCGAGAAACGTTCGTTTCTGCTAGCGCTGTGCTTCTACACATGTATTTGCTGAACGGTGAAAGCGCACAGCAACGCACTTTTCTCCCAGCAAATACACTGATTCTAAGGAAATGGGAACACACTGAGGAGACACTTGTGGGAACTACTGTGACTAAAACTGAGCTTCCCTACGCACAGGGAAGCAAGAGAAATGCTGATTTCATCAAGCCCAGTTACATACTCAGAATCTGTACTACTGCGCAAATAGGCATGTCTCTGTAGGCAAAAAACTCATTTCGGACAAAGTTGCCCAAATGCATCTCAGAAGTGTGCAACTTGTTCCCTGAGATAGAAAACGTTGAGAAACGGTCGTTTCAGCTAGCGCTGTGCTTCTACACATGTATTTGCTGAACGGTGAAAGCGCACAGTGATACACTTTTCTCCCAGCAAATACACTGTTTCTAAGGAAATGGGAACACACTGAGGAGACACTTGTGGGAGCTACTGGGACTAAAACTGAGCTTCCCTACGCACAGGGAAGCAAGAGAAATGCTGATTTCATCAAGCCCAGTTACATACTCAGAATCTGTACTACTGCGCAAATAGGCATGTCTCTGTAGGCAAAAAACTCATTTCTGACAAACTTGCCCAAATGCATCTCAGAAGTGTGCCACTTGTTCCCTGAGTTAGAAAACGTCGAGAAACGTTCGTTTCTGCTAGCGCTGTGCTTCTACTCATGTATTTGCTGAACGGTGAAAGCGCCCAGTAATGCACTTTTCTCCCAGCAAACACACTGTTTCTAAGGAAATGGGAACACCCTGAGGAGACACTTGTGAGAGCTACTGTGACTAAAACTGAGCTTCCCTACGCACAGGGAAGCAAGAGAATGCTGATTTCATCAAGCCCAGTTACCGGCTCAGAATCTGTACTACTGCGCAAATAGGCATGTCTCTGTAGGCAAAAAACTCATTTCTGACAAAGTTACCCAAATGCATCTCAGAAGTGTGCAACTTGTTCCCTGAGTTAGAAAACGTCGAGAAACGGTCGTTTCTGCTAGCGCTGTGCTTCTACACATGTATTTGCTGAACGGTGAAAGCGCACAGTAATGCACTTTTCTCCCAGTAAATACACTGTTTCTAAGGAACTGGGAACACACTGAGGAGACACTTGTGGGAGCTACTGTGACTAAAACTGAGCTTCCCTACGCACAGGGAAGCAAGAGAAATGCTGATTTCATCAAGCCCAGTTACATACTCAGAATCTGTACTACTGCGCAAATAGGCATGTCTCTTTAGGCAAAAAACTCATTTCTGACAATGTTGCCCAAATGCATCTCAGAAGTGTGCCACTTGTTCCCTGAGTTAGAAAACGTCGAGCAACGGTCCTTTCAGCTAGCGCTGTGCTTCTACACATGTATTTGCTGAACGGTGAATGCGCACCGTGATGCACTTTTCTCCCAGCAAATACACTGTTTCTAAGGAACTGGGAACACACTGAGGAGACACTTGTGGGAGCTACTGTGACTAAAACTGAGCTTCCCTACGCACAGGGAAGCAAGAGAAATGCTGATTTCATCAAGCCCAGTTACATACTCAGAATCTGTACTAGTGCGCAAATAGGCATGTCTCTTTAGGCAAAAAACTCATTTCTGACATAGTTGCCCAAATGCATCTCAGAAGTGTGCCACTTGTTCCCTGAGTTAGAAAACGTCGAGAAACGGTCGTTTCAGCTAGCGCTGTGCTTCGACACATGTATTTACTGAACGGTGAATGTGCACAGTGATGCACTTTTCTCCCAGCAAATACACTGTTTCTAAGGAATTGGGAACACACTGAGGAGACACTTGTGGGAGCTACTGTGATTAAAACTGAGCTTCCCTACGCACAGGGAAGCAAGAGAAATGCTGATTTCATCAAGCCCAGTTACATACTCAGAATCTGTACTACTGCACAAATAGGCATGTCTCTGTAGGCAAAAAACTCATTTCTGACAAACTTGCCCAAATGCATCTCAGAAGTGAGCAATCTGTTCCCTGAGTTAGAAACCGTCGAGAAACGTTCGTTTCTGCTAGCGCTGTGCTTCTACACATGTATTTGCTGAACGGTGAAAGCGCACAGTAATGCACTTTTCTCCCAGCAAATACACTGTTTCTACGGAACTGCGAACACACTGAGGAGACACTTGTGGGAGCTACTGTGACTAAAACTGAGCTTCCCTATGCACAGGGAAGCAAGAGAAATGCTGATTTCATCAAGCCCAGTTACATACTCAGAATCTGTACTACTGCGCAAATAGGCATGTCTCTGTAGGCAAAAAACTCATTTCTGACAAAGTTGCCCAAATGCATCTCAGAAGTGTGCAACTTGTTCCCTGAGTTAGAAAACGTCGAGAAACGTTCGTTTCTGCTAGTGCTGTGCTTCTACACATGTATTTGCTGAACGGTGAAAGCGCACAGTAATGCACTTTTCTCCCAGCAAATACACTGTTTCTAAGGAACTGGGAACACACTGAGGAGACACTTGTGGGAGCTACTGGGACTAAAACTGAGCTTCTCTACGCACAGGGAAGCAAGAGAAATGCTGATTTCATCAAGCCTAGTTACATACTCAGAATCTGTACTACTGCGCAAAAAGGCATGTCTCTGTAGGCAAAAAACTCATTTCTGACAAAGTTGCCCAAATGAATCTCAGAAGTGTGCAACTTGTTCCCTGAGTTAGAAAACGTCGAGAAACGTTCGTTTCTGCTAGCGCTGTGCTTCTACACATGTATTTGCTGAACGGCGAAAGCGCACAGTAATGCACTTTTCTCCCAGCAAATACACTGTTTCTAAGGAACTGGGAACACACTGAGGAGACACTTGTGGGAGCTACTGGGACTAAAACTGAGCTTCCCTACGCACAGGGAAGCAAGAGAAATGCTGATTTCATCAAGCCCAGTTACATACTCAGAATCTGTACTACTGCGCAAATAGGCATGTCTCTGTAGGCACAAAACTCATTTCTGACAAACTTGCCCAAATGCATCTCAGAAGTGTGCCACTTGTTCCCTGAGTTAGAAAACGTCGAGAAACGTTCGTTTCTGCTAGCGCTGTGCTTCTACTCATGTATTTGCTGAACGGTGAAAGCGCCCAGTAATGCACTTTTCTCCCAGCAAACACACTGTTTCTAAGGAAATGGGAACACCCTGAGGAGACACTTGTGAGAGCTACTGTGACTAAAACTGAGCTTCCCTACGCACAGGGAAGCAAGAGAATGCTGATTTCATCAAGCCCAGTTACCGGCTCAGAATCTGTACTACTGCGCAAATAGGCATGTCTCTGTAGGCAAAAAACTCATTTCTGACAAAGTTACCCAAATGCATCTCAGAAGTGTGCAACTTGTTCCCTGAGTTAGAAAACGTCGAGAAACGGTCGTTTCAGCTAGCGCTGTGCTTCTACACATGTATTTGCTGAACGGTGAAAGCGCACAGTAATGCACTTTTCTCCCAGCAAATACACTGTTTCTAAGGAAATGGTAACACACTGAGGAGACACTTGTGGGAGCTACTGTGACTAAAACTGAGCTTCCCTATGCACAGGGAAGCAAGAGAAATGCTGATTTCATCAAGCCCAGTTACATACTCAGAATCTGTACTACTGCGCAAATAGGCATGTCTCTGTAGGCAAAAAACTCATTTCTGACAAAGTTGCCCAAATGCATCTCAGAAGTGTGTAACTTGTTCCCTGAGTTAGAAAACGTCGAGAAACATTCGTTTCCGCTAGCGCTGTGCTTCTACACATGTATTTGCTGAACGGTGAAAGCGCACAGTAATGCACTTTTCTCCCAACAAATACACTGTTTCTAAGGAAATGTGAACACACGGAGGAGACACTTGTGGGAGCTACTGCGACTAAAACTGAGCTTCCCTACGCACAGGGAAGCAAGAGAAATGCTGATTTCATCAAGCCCAGTTACATACTCAGAATCTGTACTACTGCGCTAATAGGCATGTCTCTGTAGGCAAAAAACTCATTTCGAACAAAGTTGCCCAAATGCATCTCAGAAGTGTGCAATTGTTCCCTGAGTTAGAAAACGTCTAGAAACGTTCGTTTCTGCTAGCGCTGTGCTTCTACACATGTATTTGCTGAACGGTGAAAGCGCACAGTAATGCACTTTTCTCCCAGCAAATACACTGTTTCTAAGGAAACGGGAACACACTTAGGAGACACCTGTGGGAGCTACTGGGACAAAACTGAGCTTCCCTACGCACAGGGAAGCAAGAGAAATGCTGATTTCATCAAGCCCAGTTACATACTCAGAATCTGTACTACTGCGCAAATAGGCATGTCTCTGTAGGCAAAAAACTCATTTCTGACAAAGTTGCCCAAATGCATCTCAGAAGTGTGCAACTTGTTCCCTGAGTTAGAAATCGTCGAGAAACGTTCGTTTCTGCTAGCGCTGTGCTTCTACACATGTATTTGCTGAACGGTGAAAGCGCACAGTAATGCACTTTTCTCCCAGCAAATACACTGTTTCTAAGGAAATGGGAACACACTGAGGAGACACTTGTGGGAGCTACAGTGACTAAAACTGAGCTTCCCTACGCACAGGGAAGCAAGAGAAATGCTGATTTCATCAAGCCCAGTTACATACTCAGAATCTGTACTACTGCGCAAATAGGCATGTCTCTGTAGGCAAAAAACTCATTTCTGACAAAGTTGCCCAAATGCATCTCAGAAGTGTGCAACTTGTTCCCTGAGTTAGAAAACGTCGAGAAACGTTCGTTTCTGCTAGTGCTGTGCTTCTACACATGTATTTGCTGAACGGTGAAAGCGCACAGTAATGCACTTTTCTCCCAGCAAATACACTGTTTCTAAGGAACTGGGAACACACTGAGGAGACACTTGTGGGAGCTACTGGGACTAAAACTGAGCTTCTCTACGCACAGGGAAGCAAGAGAAATGCTGATTTCATCAAGCCCAGTTACATACTCAGAATCTGTACTACTGTGCAAATAGGCATGTCTCTGTAGGCAAAAAACTCATTTCTGACAAAGTTGCCCAAATGAATCTCAGAAGTGTGCAACTTGTTCCCTGAGTTAGAAAACGTCGAGAAACGTTCGTTTCTGCTAGCGCTGTGCTTCTACACATGTATTTGCTGAACGGCGAAAGCGCACAGTAATGCACTTTTCTCCCAGCAAATACACTGTTTCTAAGGAAATGGGAACACACTGAGGAGACACTTGTGGGAGCTACTGGGACTAAAACTGAGCTTCCCTACGCACAGGGAAGCAAGAGAAATGCTGATTTCATCAAGCCCAGTTACATACTCAGAATCTGTACTACTGCGCAAATAGGCATGTCTCTGTAGGCAAAAAACTCATTTCTGACAAACTTGCCCAAATGCATCTCAGAAGTGTGCCACTTGTTCCCTGAGTTAGAAAACGTCGAGAAACGTTCGTTTCTGCTAGCGCTGTGCTTCTACTCATGTATTTGCTGAACGGTGAAAGCGCCCAGTAATGCACTTTTCTCCCAGCAAACACACTGTTTCTAAGGAAATGGGAACACCCTGAGGAGACACTTGTGGGAGCTACTGTGACTAAAACTGAGCTTCCCTACGCACAGGGAAGCAACAGAAATGCTGATTTCATCAAGCCCAGTTACATACTCAGAATCTGTACTACTGCGCAAATAGGCATGTCTCTGTAGGCAAAAAACTCATTTCGGACAAAGTTGCCCAAATGCATCTCAGAAGTGTGCAACTTGTTCCCTGAGATAGAAAACGTCGAGAAACGGTCGTTTCTGCTAGCGCTGTGCTTCTACACATGTATTTGCTGAACGGTGAAAGCACACAGTGATACACTTTTCTCCCAGCAAATACACTGTTTCTAAGGAAATGGGAACACACTGAGGAGACACTTGTGGGAGCTACTGTGACTAAAACTGAGCTTCCCTACGCACAGGGAAGCAAGAGAAATGCTGATTTCATCAAGCCCAGTTACATACTCAGAATCTGTACTACTGCGCAAATAGGCATGTCTCTGTAGGCAAAAAACTCATTTCTGACAAAGTTGCCCAAATGCATCTCAGAAGTGTGCAACTTGTTCCCTGAGTTAGAAAACGTCGAGAAATGGTCGTTTCTGCTAGCGCTGTGCTTCTACACATGTATTTGCTGAACGGTGAAAGCGCACAGTAATGCACTTTTCTCCCAGCAAATACACTGTTTCTAAGGAAATGGGAACACACTGAGGAGACACTTGTGGGAGCTACTGGGACTAAAACTGAGCTTCCCTACGCACAGGGAAGCAAGAGAAATGCTGATTTCATCAAGCCCAGTTACATACTCAGAATCTGTACTACTGCGCAAATAGGCATGTCTCTGTAGGCAAAAAACTCATTTCTGACAAAGTTGCCCAAATGCATCTCAGAAGTGTGCCACTTATTCCCTGAGTTAGAAAACGTCGAGAAACGGTCGTTTCAGCTAGCGCTGTGCTTCTACACATGTATTTGCTGAACGGTGAAAGCGCACAGTGATACACTTTTCTCCCAACAAATACACTGTTTCTAAGGAACTGGGAACACACTGAGGAGACACTTGTGGGAGCTACTGTGACTAAAACTGAGCTTCCCTACGCACAGGGAAGCAAGAGAAATGCTGATTTCATCAAGCCCAGTTACATACTCAGAATCTGTACTACTGCGCAAATAGGCATGTCTCTGTAGGCAAAAAACTCATTTCTGACAAAGTTCCCCAAATGCATCTCAGAAGTGTGCAACTTGTTCCCTGAGTTAGAAAACGTCGAGAAACGGTCATTTCTACTAGGGCTGTGCTTCTACACATGTATTTGCTGAACGGTGAAAGCGCACAGTAATGCACTTTTCTCCCAGCAAATACACTGTTGCTAAGGAAATGGGAACACACTGAGGAGACACTTGTGGGAGCTACTGTGACTAAAACTGAGCTTCCCTATGCACAGGGAAGCAAGAGAAATGCTGATTTCATCAAGCCCAGTTACATACTCAGAATCTGTACTACTGCGCAAATAGGCATGTCTCTGTAGGCAAAAAACTCATTTCTGACAAAGTTGCCCAAATGCATCTCAGAAGTGTGCAACTTGTTCCCTGAGTTAGAAAACGTCGAGAAACGGCCGTTTCTACTAGCGCTGTGCTTCTACACATGTATTTGCTGAACGGTGAAAGCGCACAGTAATGCACTTTTCTCCCAGCAAATACACTGTTTCTAAGGAAATGGGAACACACTGAGGAGACACTTGTGGGAGCTACTGTGACTAAAACTGAGCTTCCCTATGCACAGGGAAGCAAGAGAAATGGTGATTTCATCAAGCCCAGTTACATACTCAGAATCTGTACTACTGCGCAATTAGGCATGTCTCTGTAGGCAAAAAACTCATTTCTGACAAAGTTGCCCAAATGCATCTCAGAAGTGTGCAACTTGTTCCCTGAGTTAGAAAACGTCGAGAAACGGTCGTTTCTGCTAGCGCTGTGCTTCTACACATGTATTTGCTGAACGGTGAAAGCGCACAGTAATGCACTTTTCTCCCAGCAAATACACTGTTTCTAAGGAAATGGGAACACACTGAGGAGACACTTGTGGGAGCTACTGTGACTAAAACTGAGCTTCCCTACGCACAGGGAAGCAAGAGAAATGCTGATTTCATCAAGCCCAGTTACATACTCAGAATCTGTACTACTGCGCAAATAGGCATGTCTCTGTAGGCAAAAACCTCATTTCTGACAAAGTTGCCCAAATGCATCTCAGAAGTGTGCAACTTGTTCCCTGAGTTAGAAAACGTCGAGAAACGTTCGTTTCTGCTAGCGCTGTGCTTCTACACATGTATTTGCTGAACGGTGAAAGCGCACAGTAATGGACTTTTCTCCCAGCAAATACACTGTTTCTAAGGAAATGGGAACACACTGAGGAGACACTTGTGGGAGCTACTGTGACTAAAACTGAGCTTCCCTACGCACAGGGAAGCAAGAGAAATGCTGATTTCATCAAGCCCAGTTACATACTCAGAATCTGTACTACTGCGCAAATAGGCATGTCTCTGTAGGCAAAAAACTCATTTCTGACAAAGTTGCTCAAATGCATCTCAGAAGTGTGCCACTTATTCCCTGAGTTAGAAAACGTCGAGAAACGGTCGTTTCATCTGGCGCTGTGCTTCTACACATGTATTTGCTGAACGGTGAAAGCGCACAGTGATACACTTTTCTCCCAACAAATACACTGTTTCTAAGGAACTGGGAACACACTGAGGAGACACTTGTGGGAGCTCCTGTGACTAAAACTGAGCTTCCCTACGCACAGGGAAGCAAGAGAAATGCTGATTTCATCAAGCCCAGTTACATACTCAGAATCTGTACTACTGCGCAAATAGGCATGTCTCTGTAGGCAAAAAACTCATTTCTGACAAAGTTACCCAAATGCATCTCAGAAGTGTGCAACTTGTTCCCTGAGTTAGAAAACGTCGAGAAACGGTCGTTTCTACTAGCGCTTTGCTTCTACACATGTATTTGCTGAACGGTGAAAGCGCACAGTAATGCACTTTTCTCCCAGCAAATACACTGTTTCTAAGGAAATGGGAACACACTGAGGAGACACTTGTGGGAGCTACTGTGACTAAAACTGAGCTTCCCTATGCACAGGGAAGCAAGAGAAATGCTGATTTCATCAAGCCCAGTTACATACTCAGAATCTGTACTACTGCGCAATTAGGCATGTCTCTGTAGGCAAAAAACTCATTTCTGACAAAGTTGCCCAAATGCATCTCAGAAGTGTGCAACTTGTTCCCTGAGTTAGAAAACGTCGAGAAACGGTTGTTTCTGCTAGCGCTGTGCTTCTACACATGTATTTGCTGAACGGTGAAAGCGCACAGTAATGCACTTTTCTCCCAGCAAATACACTGTTTCTAAGGAAATGGGAACACACTGAGGAGACACTTGTGGGAGCTACTGTGACTAAAACTGAGCTTCCCTACGCACAGGGAAGCAAGAGAAATGCTGATTTCATCAAGCCCAGTTACATACTCAGAATCTGTACTACTGCACAAATAGGCATGTCTCTGTAGGCAAAAAACTCATTTCGGACAAAGTTGCCCAAATGCATCTCAGAAGTGTGCAACTTGTTCCCTGAGTTAGAAAACGTCGAGAAACGGTCGTTTCTGCTAGCGCTATGCTTCTACACATGTATTTGCTGAACGGTGAAAGCGCACAGTAATGCACTTTTCTCCCAGCAAATACACTGTTTCTAAGAAAATGGGAACACACTGAGGAGACACTTGTGGGAGCTACTGTGACTAAAACTGAGCTTCCCTACGCACAGGGAAGCTAGAGAAATGCTGATTTCATCAAGCCCTGTTACATACTCAGAATCTGTACTACTGCGCAAATAGGCATGTCTCTGTAGGCAAAAAAACTCATTTCTGACAAAGTTGCCCAAATACACCTCAGAAGTGTGCAACTTGTTCGCTGATTTAGAAAACGTCGAGAAACGGTCGTTTCTGCTAGCGCTGTGCTTCTACACCTGTATTTGCTGAACGGTGAAAGCGCACAGTAATGCACTTTTCTCCCAGCAAATACACTGTTTCTAAGGAAATGGGAACACACTGAGGAGACACTTGTGGGAGCTACTGTGACTAAAACTGAGCTTCCCTACGCACAGGGAAGCAAGAGAAATGCTGATTTCATCACGCCCAGTTACATACTCAGACTCTGTACTACTGCGCAAATAGGCATGTCTCTGTAGGCAAAAAACTCATTTCTGACAAAGTTGCCCAAATGAATCTCAGAAGTGTGCAACTTGTTCCCTGAGTTAGAAAACGTCGAGAAACGGTCGTTTCTACTAGGGCTGTGCTTCTACACATGTATTTGCTGAACGGTGAAAGCACACAGTAATGCACTTTTCTCCCAGCAAATACACTGATTCTAAGGAAATGGGAACACACTGAGGAGACACTTGTGGGAGCTACTGTGACTAAAACTGAGCTTCCCTACGCACAGGGAAGCAAGAGAAATGCTGATTTCATCAAGCCCAGTTACATACTCAGAATCTGTACTACTGCGCAAATAGGCATGTCTCTGTAGGCAAAAAACTCATTTCTGACAAAGTTGCCCAAATGCATCTCAGAAGTGTGCAACTTGTTCCCTGAGTTAGAAAACGTCGAGAAACGGTCGTTTCTGCTAGCGCTGTGCTTCTACACATGTATTTGCTGAACGGTGAAAGCGCACAGTAATGCACTTTTCTCCAAGCAAATACACTGTTTCTAAAAAAATGGGAACACACTGAGGAGACACTTGTGGGAGCTACTGTGACTAAAACTGAGCTTCTCTACGCACAGGGAAGCAAGAGAATGCTGATTTCATCAAGCCCAGTTACATACTCAGAATCTGTACTACTGCGCAAATAGGCATGTCTCTGTAGGCAAAAAACTCATTTCTGACAAAGTTACCCAAATGCATCTCAGAAGTGTGCAACTTGTTCCCTGAGTTAGAAAACGTCGAGAAACGGTCGTTTCTACTAGTGCTGTGCTTCTACACATGTATTTGCTGAACGTTGAAAGCGCACAGTAATGCACTTTTCTCCCAGCAAATACACTGTTTCTAAGGAAATGGGAACACACTGAGGAGACACTTGTGGGAGCTACTGTGACTAAAACTGAGCTTCCCTATGCACAGGGAAGCAAGAGAAATGCTGATTTCATCAAGCCCAGTTACATACTCAGAATCTGTACTACTGCGCAATTAGGCATGTCTCTGTAGGCAAAAAACTCATTTCTGACAAAGTTGCCCAAATGCATCTCAGAAGTGTGCAACTTGTTCCCTGAGTTAGAAAACGTCGAGAAACGGTCGTTTCTGCTAGCGCTGTGCTTCTACACATGTATTTGCTGAACGGTGAAAGCGCACAGTAATGCACTTTTCTCCCAGCAAATACACTGTTTCTAAGGAAATGGGAACACACTGAGGAGACACTTGTGGGAGCTACTGTGACTAAAACTGAGCTTCCCTACGCACAGGTAAGCAAGAGAAATGCTGATTTCATCAAGCCCAGTTACATACTCAGAATCTGTACTACTGCGCAAATAGGCATGTCTCTGTAGGCAAAAAACTCATTTCTGACAAAGTTGCCCAAATGCATCTCAGAAGTGTGCAACTTGTTCCCTGAGTTAGAAAACGTCGAGAAACGTTCGTTTCTGCTAGCGCTGTGCTTCTACACATGTATTTGCTGATCGGTGAAAGCGCACAGTAATGCACTTTTCTCCCAGCAAATACACTGTTTCTAAAAAAATGGGAACACACTGAGGAGACACTTGTGGGAGCTACTGTGACTAAAACTGAGCTTCTCTACGCACAGGGAAGCAAGAGAAATGCTGATTTCATCAAGCCCAGTTACATACTCAGAATCTGTACTACTGCGCAAATAGGCATGTCTCTGTAGGCAAAAACCTCATTTCTGACAAAGTTGCCCAAATGCATCTCAGAAGTGTGCAACTTGTTCCCTGAGTTAGAAAACGTTGAGAAACGGTCGTTTCAGCTAGCGCTGTGCTTCTACACATGTATTTGCTGAACGGTGAAAGCGCACAGTAATGCACATTTCTCCCAGCAAAAACACTGTTTCTAAGGAAATGGGAACACACTGAGGAGACACTTGTGGGAGTTACTGTGACTAAAATTGAGCTTCCCTACGCACAGGGAAGCAAGAGAAATGCTGATTTCATCCAGCCCAATTACATACTCAGAATCTGTACTACTGCGCGAATAGGCATGTCTCTGTAGGCAAAAAACTCATTTCTGACAAAGTTGCCCAAATGCATCTCAGAAGTGTGCAACTTGTTCCCTGAGTTAGAAAACGTCGAGAAACGTTCGTTTCTGCTAGCGCTGTGCTTCTACACATGTATTTGCTGAACGGTGAAAGCGCACAGTAATGCACTTTTCTCCCAGCAAATACACTGTTTCTAAATAAATGGGAACACACTGAGGAGACACTTGTGGGAGCTACTGTGACTAAAACTGAGCTTCCCTACGCACAGGGAAGCAAGAGAAATGCTGATTTCATCAAGCCCAGTTACATACTCAGAATCTGTACTACTGCGCAAATAGGCATGTCTCTGTAGGCAAAAAACTCATTTCTGACAAAGTTGCCCAAATGCATCTCAGAAGTGTGCAACTTGTTCCCTGAGTTAGAAAACGTCGAGGAACGGTCGTTTCAGCTAGCGCTGTGCTTCTACACATGTATTTGCTGAACGGTGAAAGCGCACAGTGATACACTTTTCTCCCAACAAATACACTGTTTCTAAGGAACTGGGAACACACTGAGGAGACACTTATGGGAGCTACTGTGACTAAAACTGAGCTTCCCTATGCACAGGGAAGCAAGAGAAATGCTGATTTCATCAAGCCCAGTTACATACTCAGAATCTGTACTACTGCGCAATTAGGCATGTCTCTGTAGGCAAAAAACTCATTTCTGACAAAGTTGCCCAAATGCATCTCAGAAGTGTGCAACTTGTTCCCTGAGTTAGAAAACGTCGAGAAACGTTCGTTTCTGCTAGTGCTGTGCTTCTACACATGTATTTGCTGAACGGTGAAAGCGCACAGTGATACACTTTTCTCCCAGCAAATACACTGTTTCTAAGGAACTGGGAACACACTGAGGAGACACTTGTGGGAGCTACTGGGACTAAAACTGAGCTTCTCTACGCACAGGGAAGCAAGAGAAATGATGATTTCATCAAGCCTAGTTACATACTCAGAATCTGTACTACTGCGCAAATAGGCATGTCTCTGTAGGCAAAAAACTCATTTCTGACAAAGTTGCCCAAATGAATCTCAGAAGTGTGCAACTTGTTCCCTGAGTTAGAAAACGTCGAGAAACGTTCGTTTCTGCTAGCGCTGTGCTTCTACACATGTATTTGCTGAACGGCGAAAGCGCACAGTAATGCACTTTTCTCCCAGCAAATACACTGTTTCTAAGGAAATGGGAACACACTGAGGAGACACTTGTGGGAGCTACTGGGACTAAAACTGAGCTTCCCTACGCACAGGGAAGCAAGAGAAATGCTGATTTCATCAAGCCCAGTTACATACTCAGAATCTGTACTACTGCGCAAATAGGCATGTCTCTGTAGGCAAAAAACTCATTTCTGACAAACTTGCCCAAATGCATCTCAGAAGTGTGCCACTTGTTCCCTGAGTTAGAAAACGTCGAGAAACGTTCGTTTCTGCTAGCGCTGTGCTTCTACTCATGTATTTGCTGAACGGTGAAAGCGCCCAGTAATACACTTTTCTCCCAGCAAACACACTGTTTCTAAGGAAATGGGAACACCCTGAGGAGACACTTGTGAGAGCTACTGTGACTAAAACTGAGCTTCCCTACACACAGGGAAGCAAGAGAATGCTGATTTCCTCAAGCCCAGTTACCGGCTCAGAATCTGTACTACTGCGCAAATAGGCATGTCTCTGTATGCAAAAAACTCATTTCTGACAAAGTTACCCAAATGCATCTCAGAAGTGTGCAACTTGTTCCCTGAGTTAGAAAACGTCGAGAAACGGTCGTTTCAGCTAGCGCTGTGCTTCTACACATGTATTTGCTGAACGGTGAAAGCGCACAGTAATGCACTTTTCTCCGAGCAAATACACTGTTTCTAAGGAAATGGTAACACACTGAGGAGACACTTGTGGGAGCTACTGTGACTAAAACTGAGCTTCCCTATGCACAGGGAAGCAAGAGAAATGCTGATTTCATCAAGCCCAGTTACATACTCAGAATCTGTACTACTGCGCAAATAGGCATGTCTCTGTAGGCAAAAAACTCATTTCTGACAAACTTGCCCAAATGCATCTCAGAAGTGTGTAACTTGTTCCCTGAGTTAGAAAACGTCGAGAAACATTCGTTTCCGCTAGCGCTGTGCTTCTACACATGTATTTGCTGAACGGTGAAAGCGCACAGTAATGCACTTTTCTCCCAACAAATACACTGTTTCTAAGGAAATGTGAACACACGGAGGAGACACTTGTGGGAGCTACTGCGACTAAAACTGAGCTTCCCTACGCACAGGGAAGCAAGAGAAATGCTGATTTCATCAAGCCCAGTTACATACTCAGAATCTGTACTACTGCGCTAATAGGCATGTCTCTGTAGGCAAAAAACTCATTTCGGACAAAGTTGCCCAAATGCATCTCAGAAGTGTGCAATTGTTCCCTGAGTTAGAAAACGTCGAGAAACGTTCGTTTCTGCTAGCGCTGTGCTTCTACACATGTATTTGCTGAACGGTGAAAGCGCACAGTAATGCACTTTTCTCCCAGCAAATACACTGTTTCTAAGGAAACGGGAACACACTTAGGAGACACCTGTGGGAGCTACTGGGACAAAACTGAGCTTCCCTACGCACAGGGAAGCAAGAGAAATGCTGATTTCATCAAGCCCAGTTACATACTCAGAATCTGTACTACTGCGCAAATAGGCATGTCTCTGTAGGCAAAAAACTCATTTCTGACAAAGTTGCCCAAATGCATCTCAGAAGTGTGCAACTTGTTCCCTGAGTTAGAAAACGTCGAGAAACGTTCGTTTCTGCTAGTGCTGTGCTTCTACACATGTATTTGCTGAACGGTGAAACCGCACAGTAATGCACTTTTCTCCCAGCAAATACACTGTTTCTAAGGAACTGGGAACACACTGAGGAGACACTTGTGGGAGCTACTGGGACTAAAACTGAGCTTCTCTACGCACAGGGAAGCAAGAGAAATGCTGATTTCATCAAGCCCAGTTACATACTCAGAATCTGTACTACTGCGCAAATAGGCATGTCTCTGTAGGCAAAAAACTCATTTCTGACAAAGTTGCCCAAATGCATCTCAGAAGTGTGTAACTTGTTCCCTGAGTTAGAAAACGTCGAGAAACATTCGTTTCCGCTAGCGCTGTGCTTCTACACATGTATTTGCTGAACGGTGAAAGCGCACAGTAATGCACTTTTCTCCCAACAAATACACTGTTTCTAAGGAAATGTGAACACACGGAGGAGACACTTGTGGGAGCTACTGCGACTAAAACTGAGCTTCCCTACGCACAGGGAAGCAAGAGAAATGCTGATTTCATCAAGCCCAGTTACATACTCAGAATCTGTACTACTGCGCTAATAGGCATGTCTCTGTATGCAAAAAACTCATTTCTGACAAAGTTACCCAAATGCATCTCAGAAGTGTGCAACTTGTTCCCTGAGTTAGAAAACGTCGAGAAACGGTCGTTTCAGCTAGCGCTGTGCTTCTACACATGTATTTGCTGAACGGCGAAAGCGCACAGTAATGCACTTTTCTCCCAGCAAATACACTGTTTCTAAGGAAATGGGAACACACTGAGGAGACACTTGTGGGAGCTACTGGGACTAAAACTGAGCTTCCCTACGCACAGGGAAGCAAGAGAAATGCTGATTTCATCAAGCCCAGTTACATACTCAGAATCTGTACTACTGCGCAAATAGGCATGTCTCTGTAGGCAAAAAACTCATTTCTGACAAACTTGCCCAAATGCATCTCAGAAGTGTGCCACTTGTTCCCTGAGTTAGAAAACGTCGAGAAACGTTCGTTTCTGCTAGCGCTGTGCTTCTACTCATGTATTTGCTGAACGGTGAAAGCGCCCAGTAATACACTTTACTCCCAGCAAACACACTGTTTCTAAGGAAATGGGAACACCCTGAGGAGACACTTGTGAGAGCTACTGTGACTAAAACTGAGCTTCCCTACACACAGGGAAGCAAGAGAATGCTGATTTCCTCAAGCCCAGTTACCGGCTCAGAATCTGTACTACTGCGCAAATAGGCATGTCTCTGTATGCAAAAAACTCATTTCTGACAAAGTTACCCAAATGCATCTCAGAAGTGTGCAACTTGTTCCCTGAGTTAGAAAACGTCGAGAAACGGTCGTTTCAGCTAGCGCTGTGCTTCTACACATGTATTTGCTGAACGGTGAAAGCGCACAGTAATGCACTTTTCTCCCAGCAAATACACTGTTTCTAAGGAAATGGTAACACACTGAGGAGACACTTGTGGGAGCTACTGTGACTAAAACTGAGCTTCCCTATGCACAGGGAAGCAAGAGAAATGCTGATTTCATCAAGCCCAGTTACATACTCAGAATCTGTACTACTGCGCAAATAGGCATGTCTCTGTAGGCAAAAAACTCATTTCTGACAAAGTTGCCCAAATGCATCTCAGAAGTGTGTAACTTGTTCCCTGAGTTAGAAAACGTCGAGAAACATTCGTTTCCGCTAGCGCTGTGCTTCTACACATGTATTTGCTGAACGGTGAAAGCGCACAGTAATGCACTTTTCTCCCAACAAATACACTGTTTCTAAGGAAATGTGAACACACGGAGGAGACACTTGTGGGAGCTACTGCGACTAAAACTGAGCTTCCCTACGCACAGGGAAGCAAGAGAAATGCTGATTTCATCAAGCCCAGTTACATACTCAGAATCTGTACTACTGCGCTAATAGGCATGTCTCTGTAGGCAAAAAACTCATTTCGGACAAAGTTGCCCAAATGCATCTCAGAAGTGTGCAATTGTTCCCTGAGTTAGAAAACGTCGAGAAACGTTCGTTCTGCTAGCGCTGTGCTTCTACACATGTATTTGCTGAACGGTGAAAGCGCACAGTAATGCACTTTTCTCCCAGCAAATACACTGTTTCTAAGGAAACGGGAACACACTTAGGAGACACCTGTGGGAGCTACTGGGACAAAACTGAGCTTCTCTACGCACAGGGAAGCAAGAGAAATGCTGATTTCATCAAGCCCAGTTACATACTCAGAATCTGTACTACTGCGCAAATAGGCATGTCTCTGTAGGCAAAAAACTCATTTCTGACAAAGTTGCCCAAATGCATCTCAGAAGTGTGCAACTTGTTCCCTGAGTTAGAAATCGTCGAGAAACGTTTGTTTCTGCTAGCGCTGTGCTTCTACACATGTATTTGCTGAACGGTGAAAGCGCACAGTAATGCACTTTTCTCCCAGCAAATACACTGTTTCTAAGGAAATGGGAACACACTGAGGAGACACTTGTGGGAGCTACAGTGACTAAAACTGAGCTTCCCTACGCACAGGGAAGCAAGAGAAATGCTGATTTCATCAAGCCCAGTTACATACTCAGAATCTGTACTACTGCGCAAATAGGCATGTCTCTGTAGGCAAAAAACTCATTTCTGACAAAGTTGCCCAAATGCATCTCAGAAGTGTGCAACTTGTTCCCTGAGTTAGAAAACGTCGAGAAACGTTCGTTTCTGCTAGTGCTGTGCTTCTACACATGTATTTGCTGAACGGTGAAACCGCACAGTAATGCACTTTTCTCCCAGCAAATACACTGTTTCTAAGGAACTGGGAACACACTGAGGAGACACTTGTGGGAGCTACTGGGACTAAAACTGAGCTTCTCTACGCACAGGGAAGCAAGAGAAATGCTGATTTCATCAAGCCCAGTTACATACTCAGAATCTGTACTACTGCGCAAATAGGCATGTCTCTGTAGGCAAAAAACTCATTTCTGACAAAGTTGCCCAAATGCATCTCAGAAGTGTGTAACTTGTTCCCTGAGTTAGAAAACGTCGAGAAACATTCGTTTCCGCTAGCGCTGTGCTTCTACACATGTATTTGCTGAACGGTGAAAGCGCACAGTAATGCACTTTTCTCCCAACAAATACACTGTTTCTAAGGAAATGTGAACACACGGAGGAGACACTTGTGGGAGCTACTGCGACTAAAACTGAGCTTCCCTACGCACAGGGAAGCAAGAGAAATGCTGATTTCATCAAGCCCAGTTACATACTCAGAATCTGTACTACTGCGCTAATAGGCATGTCTCTGTAGGCAAAAAACTCATTTCTGACAAAGTTGCCCAAATGCATCTCAGAAGTGTGCAATTGTTCCCTGAGTTAGAAAACGTCGAGAAACGTTCGTTTCTGCTAGCGCTGTGCTTCTACACATGTATTTGCTGAACGGTGAAAGCGCACAGTAATGCACTTTTCTCCCAGCAAATACACTGTTTCTAAGGAAACGGGAACACACTTAGGAGACACCTGTGGGAGCTACTGGGACAAAACTGAGCTTCCCTACGCACAGGGAAGCAAGAGAAATGCTGATTTCATCAAGCCCAGTTACATACTCAGAATCTGTACTACTGCGCAAATAGGCATGTCTCTGTAGGCAAAAAACTCATTTCTGACAAAGTTGCCCAAATGCATCTCAGAAGTGTGCAACTTGTTCCCTGAGTTAGAAATCGTCGAGAAACGTTTGTTTCTGCTAGCGCTGTGCTTCTACACATGTATTTGCTGAACGGTGAAAGCGCACAGTAATGCACTTTTCTCCCAGCAAATACACTGTTTCTAAGGAAATGGGAACACACTGAGGAGACACTTGTGGGAGCTACAGTGACTAAAACTGAGCTTCCCTACGCACAGGGAAGCAAGAGAAATGCTGATTTCATCAAGCCCAGTTACATACTCAGAATCTGTACTACTGCGCAAATAGGCATGTCTCTGTAGGCAAAAAACTCATTTCTGACAAAGTTGCCCAAATGCATCTCAGAAGCGTGCAACTTGTTCCCTGAGTTAGAAAACGTCGAGAAACGTTCGTTTCTGCTAGCGCTGTGCTTCTACACATGTATTTGCTGAACGGTGAAAGCGCACAGTAATGCACTTTTCTCCCAGCAAATACACTGTTTCTAAGGAACTGGGAACACACTGAGGAGACACTTGAGGGAGCTACTGGGACTAAAACTGAGCTTCTCTACGCACAGGGAAGCAAGAGAAATGCTGATTTCATCAAGCCCAGTTACATACTCAGAATCTGTACTACTGCGCAAATAGGCATGTCTCTGTAGGCAAAAAACTCATTTCTGACAAAGTTGCCCAAATGCATCTCAGAAGTGTGTAACTTGTTCCCTGAGTTAGAAAACGTCGAGAAACATTCGTTTCCGCTAGCGCTGTGCTTCTACACATGTATTTGCTGAACGGTGAAAGCGCACAGTAATGCACTTTTCTCCCAACAAATACACTGTTTCTAAGGAAATGTGAACACACGGAGGAGACACTTGTGGGAGCTACTGCGACTAAAACTGAGCTTCCCTACGCACAGGGAAGCAAGAGAAATGCTGATTTCATCAAGCCCAGTTACATACTCAGAATCTGTACTACTGCGCTAATAGGCATGTCTCTGTAGGCAAAAAACTCATTTCGGACAAAGTTGCCCAAATGCATCTCAGAAGTGTGCAATTGTTCCCTGAGTTAGAAAACGTCGAGAAACGTTCGTTTCTGCTAGCGCTGTGCTTCTACACATGTATTTGCTGAACGGTGAAAGCGCACAGTAATGCACTTTTCTCCCAGCAAATACACTGTTTCTAAGGAAACGGGAACACACTTAGGAGACACCTGTGGGAGCTACTGGGACAAAACTGAGCTTCCCTACGCACAGGGAAGCAAGAGAAATGCTGATTTCATCAAGCCCAGTTACATACTCAGAATCTGTACTACTGCGCAAATAGGCATGTCTCTGTAGGCAAAAAACTCATTTCTGACAAAGTTGCCCAAATGCATCTCAGAAGTGTGCAACTTGTTCCCTGAGTTAGAAAACGTCGAGAAACGTTCGTTTCTGCTAGCGCTGTGCTTCTACACATGTATTTGCTGAACGGCGAAAGCGCACAGTAATGCACTTTTCTCCCAGCAAATACACTGTTTCTAAGGAAATGGGAACACACTGAGGAGACACTTGTGGGAGCTACTGGGACTAAAACTGAGCTTCCCTACGCACAGGGAAGCAAGAGAAATGCTGATTTCATCAAGCCCAGTTACATACTCAGAATCTGTACTACTGCGCAAATAGGCATGTCTCTGTAGGCAAAAAACTCATTTCTGACAAACTTGCCCAAATGCATCTCAGAAGTGTGCCACTTGTTCCCTGAGTTAGAAAACGTCGAGAAACGTTCGTTTCTGCTAGCGCTGTGCTTCTACTCATGTATTTGCTGAACGGTGAAAGCGCCCAGTAAAGCACTTTTCTCCCAGCAAACACACTGTTTCTAAGGAAATGGGAACACCCTGAGGAGACACTTGTGGGAGCTACTGTGACTAAAACTGAGCTTCCCTACGCACAGGGAAGCAAGAGAAATGCTGATTTCATCAAGCCCAGGTACATACTCAGAATCTGTACTACTGCGCAAATAGGCATGTCTCTGTAGGCAAAAAACTCATTTCTGACAAAGTTGCCCAAATGCATCTCAGAAGTGTGCAACTTGTTCCCTGAGTTAGAAAACGTCGAGAAACGGTCGTTTCTGCTAGCGCTGTGCTTCTACACATGTATTTGCTGAACGGTGAAAGCGCACAGTAATGCACTTTTCTCCCAGCAAATACACTGTTTCTAAGGAAATGGGAACACACTGAGGAGACACTTGTGGGAGCTACTGTGACTAAAACTGAGCTTCCCTACGCACAGGGAAGCAAGAGAAATGCTGATTTCATCAAGCCCAGTTACATACTCAGAATCTGTACTACTGCGCAAATAGGCATGTCTCTGTAGGCAAAAAACTCATTTCTGACAAAGTTGCCCAAATGCATCTCAGAAGTGTGCAACTTGTTCCCTGAGTTAGAAAACGTCGAGAAACGTTCGTTTCTGCTAGCGCTGTGCTTCTACACATGTATTTGCTGAACGGTGAAAGCGCACAGTAATGCACTTTTCTCCCAGCAAATACACTGTTTCTAAGGAAACGGGAACACACTTAGGAGACACCTGTGGGAGCTACTGGGACAAAACTGAGCTTCCCTACGCACAGGGAAGCAAGAGAAATGCTGATTTCATCAAGCCCAGTTACATACTCAGAATCTGTACTACTGCGCAAATAGGCATGTCTCTGTAGGCAAAAAACTCATTTCTGACAAAGTTGCCCAAATGCATCTCAGAAGTGTGCAACTTGTTCCCTGAGTTAGAAAACGTCGAGAAACGTTCGTTTCTGCTAGCGCTGTGCTTCTACACATGTATTTGCTGAACGGCGAAAGCGCACAGTAATGCACTTTTCTCCCAGCAAATACACTGTTTCTAAGGAAATGAGAACACACTGAGGAGACACTTGTGGGAGCTACTGGGACTAAAACTGAGCTTCCCTACGCACAGGGAAGCAAGAGAAATGCTGATTTCATCAAGCCCAGTTACATACTCAGAATCTGTACTACTGCGCAAATAGGCATGTCTCTGTAGGCAAAAAACTCATTTCTGACAAACTTGCCCAAATGCATCTCAGAAGTGTGCCACTTGTTCCCTGAGTTAGAAAACGTCGAGAAACGTTCGTTTCTGCTAGCGCTGTGCTTCTACTCATGTATTTGCTGAACGGTGAAAGCGCCCAGTAATGCACTTTTCTCCCAGCAAACACACTGTTTCTAAGGAAATGGGAACACCCTGAGGAGACACTTGTGGGAGCTACTGTGACTAAAACTGAGCTTCCCTACGCACAGGGAAGCAAGAGAAATGCTGATTTCATCAAGCCCAGGTACATACTCAGAATCTGTACTACTGCGCAAATAGGCATGTCTCTGTAGGCAAAAAACTCATTTCTGACAAAGTTGCCCAAATGCATCTCAGAAGTGTGCAACTTGTTCCCTGAGTTAGAAAACGTCGAGAAACGGTCGTTTCTGCTAGCGCTGTGCTTCTACACATGTATTTGCTGAACGGTGAAAGCGCACAGTAATGCACTTTTCTCCCAGCAAATACACTGTTTCTAAGGAAATGGGAACACACTGAGGAGACACTTGTGGGAGCTACTGTGACTAAAACTGAGCTTCCCTACGCACAGGGAAGCAAGAGAAATGCTGATTTCATCAAGCCCAGTTACATACTCAGAATCTGTACTACTGCGCAAATAGGCATGTCTCTGTAGGCAAAAAACTCATTTCTGACAAAGTTGCCCAAATGCATCTCAGAAGTGTGCAACTTGTTCCCTGAGTTAGAAAACGTCGAGAAACGTTCGTTTCTGCTAGTGCTGTGCTTCTACACATGTATTTGCTGAACGGTGAAAGCGCACAGTAATGCACTTTTCTCCCAGCAAATACACTGTTTCTAAGGAAATGGGAACACACTGAGGAGACACTTGTGGGAGCTACTGGGACTAAAACTGAGCTTCTCTACGCACAGGGAAGCAAGAGAAATGCTGATTTCATCAAGCCCAGTTACATACTCAGAATCTGTACTACTGCGCAAATAGGCATGTCTCTGTAGGCAAAAAACTCATTTCTGACAAAGTTGCCCAAATGAATCTCAGAAGTGTGCAACTTGTTCCCTGAGTTAGAAAACGTCGAGAAACGTTCGTTTCTGCTAGCGCTGTGCTTCTACACATGTATTTGCTGAACGGCGAAAGCGCACAGTAATGCACTTTTCTCCCAGCAAATACACTGTTTCTAAGGAAATGGGAACACACTGAGGAGACACTTGTGGGAGCTACTGGGACTAAAACTGAGCTTCCCTACGCACAGGGAAGCAAGAGAAATGCTGATTTCATCAAGCCCAGTTACATACTCAGAATCTGTACTACTGCGCAAATAGGCATGTCTCTGTAGGCAAAAAACTCATTTCTGACAAACTTGCCCAAATGCATCTCAGAAGTGTGCCACTTGTTCCCTGAGTTAGAAAACGTCGAGAAACGTTCGTTTCTGCTAGCGCTGTGCTTCTACTCATGTATTTGCTGAACGGTGAAAGCGCCCAGTAATGCACTTTTCTCCCAGCAAACACACTGTTTCTAAGGAAATGGGAACACCCTGAGGAGACACTTGTGGGAGCTACTGTGACTAAAACTGAGCTTCCCTACGCACAGGGAAGCAAGAGAAATGCTGATTTCATCAAGCCCAGGTACATACTCAGAATCTGTACTACTGCGCAAATAGGCATGTCTCTGTAGGCAAAAAACTCATTTCTGACAAAGTTGCCCAAATGCATCTCAGAAGTGTGCAACTTGTTCCCTGAGTTAGAAAACGTCGAGAAACGGTCGTTTCTGCTAGCGCTGTGCTTCTACACATGTATTTGCTGAACGGTGAAAGCGCACAGTAATGCACTTTTCTCCCAGCAAATACACTGTTTCTAAGGAAATGGGAACACACTGAGGAGACACTTGTGGGAGCTACTGTGACTAAAACTGAGCTTCCCTACGCACAGGGAAGCAACAGAAATGCTGATTTCATCAAGCCCAGTTACATACTCAGAATCTGTACTACTGCGCAAATAGGCATGTCTCTGTAGGCAAGAAACTCATTTCTGACAAAGTTTCCCAAATGCATCTCAGAAGTGTGCAACTTGTTCCCTGAGTTAGAAAACGTCGAGAAACGTTCGTTTCTGCTAGCGCTGTGCTTCTACACATGTATTTGCTGAACGGTGAAAGCGCACAGCAACGCACTTTTCTCCCAGCAAATACACTGATTCTAAGGAAATGGGAACACACTGAGGAGACACTTGTGGGAACTACTGTGACTAAAACTGAGCTTCCCTACGCACAGGGAAGCAAGAGAAATGCTGATTTCATCAAGCCCAGTTACATACTCAGAATCTGTACTACTGCGCAAATAGGCATGTCTCTGTAGGCAAAAAACTCATTTCGGACAAAGTTGCCCAAATGCATCTCAGAAGTGTGCAACTTGTTCCCTGAGATAGAAAACGTCGAGAAACGGTCGTTTCTGCTAGCGCTGTGCTTCTACACATGTATTTGCTGAACGGTGAAAGCGCACAGTAATGCACTTTTCTCCCAGCAAATACACTGTTTCTAAGGAAATGGGAACACACTGAGGAGACACTTGTGGGAGCTACTGTGACTAAAACTGAGCTTCCCTACGCACAGGGAAGCAAGAGAAATGCTGATTTCATCAAGCCCAGTTACATACTCAGAATCTGTACTACTGCGCAAATAGGCATGTCTCTGTAGGCAAAAACCGCATTTCTGACAAAGTTGCCCAAATGCATCTCAGAAGTGTGCAACTTGTTCCCTGAGTTAGAAAACGTTGAGAAACGGTCATTTCAGCTAGCGCTGTGCTTCTACACATGTATTTGCTGAACGGTGAAAGCGCACAGTGATACACTTTTCTCCCAGCAAATACACTGTTTCTAAGGAAATGGGAACACACTGAGGAGACACTTGTGGGAGCTACTGGGACTAAAACTGAGCTTCCCTACGCACAGGGAAGCAAGAGAAATGCTGATTTCATCAAGCCCAGTTACATACTCAGAATCTGTACTACTGCGCAAATAGGCATGTCTCTGTAGGCAAAAAACTCATTTCTGACAAACTTGCCCAAATGCATCTCAGAAGTGTGCCACTTGTTCCCTGAGTTAGAAAACGTCGAGAAACGTTCGTTTCTGCTAGCGCTGTGCTTCTACTCATGTATTTGCTGAACGGTGAAAGCGCCCAGTAATGCACTTTTCTCCCAGCAAACACACTGTTTCTAAGGAAATGGGAACACCCTGAGGAGACACTTGTGAGAGCTACTGTGACTAAAACTGAGCTTCCCTACGCACAGGGAAGCAAGAGAATGCTGATTTCATCAAGCCCAGTTACCGGCTCAGAATCTGTACTACTGCGCAAATAGGCATGTCTCTGTAGGCAAAAAACTCATTTCTGACAAAGTTACCCAAATGCATCTCAGAAGTGTGCAACTTGTTCCCTGAGTTAGAAAACGTCGAGAAACGGTCGTTTCTGCTAGCGCTGTGCTTCTACACATGTATTTGCTGAACGGTGAAAGCGCACAGTAATGCACTTTTCTCCCAGTAAATACACTGTTTCTAAGGAACTGGGAACACACTGAGGAGACACTTGTGGGAGCTACTGTGACTAAAACTGAGCTTCCCTACGCACAGGGAAGCAAGAGAAATGCTGATTTCATCAAGCCCAGTTACATACTCAGAATCTGTACTACTGCGCAAATAGGCATGTCTCTTTAGGCAAAAAACTCATTTCTGACATAGTTGCCCAAATGCATCTCAGAAGTGTGCAATCTGTTCCCTGAGTTAGAAACCGTCGAGAAACGTTCGTTTCTGCTAGCGCTGTGCTTCTACACATGTATTTGCTGAACGGTGAAAGCGCACAGTAATGCACTTTTCTCCCAGCAAATACACTGTTTCTAAGGAAATGGGAACACACTGAGGAGACACTTGTGGGAGCTACTGGGACTAAAACTGAGCTTCCCTACGCACAGGGAAGCAAGAGAAATGCTGATTTCATCAAGCCCAGTTACATACTCAGAATCTGTACTACTGCGCAAATAGGCATGTCTCTGTAGGCAAAAAACTCATTTCTGACAAACTTGCCCAAATGCATCTCAGAAGTGTGCCACTTGTTCCCTGAGTTAGAAAACGTCGAGAAACGTTCGTTTCTGCTAGCGCTGTGCTTCTACTCATGTATTTGCTGAACGGTGAAAGCGCCCAGTAATGCACTTTTCTCCCAGCAAACACACTGTTTCTAAGGAAATGGGAACACCCTGAGGAGACACTTGTGGGAGCTACTGTGACTAAAACTGAGCTTCCCTACGCACAGGGAAGCAACAGAAATGCTGATTTCATCAAGCCCAGTTACATACTCAGAATCTGTACTACTGCGCAAATAGGCATGTCTCTGTAGGCAAAAAACTCATTTCGGACAAAGTTGCCCAAATGCATCTCAGAAGTGAGCAACTTGTTCCCTGAGATAGAAAACGTCGAGAAACGGTCGTTTCTGCTAGCGCTGTGCTTCTACACATGTATTTGCTGAACGGTGAAAGCGCACAGTGATACACTTTTCTCCCAGCAAATACACTGTTTCTAAGGAAATGGGAACACACTGAGGAGACACTTGTGGGAGCTACTGTGACTAAAACTGAGCTTCCCTACGCACAGGGAAGCAAGAGAAATGCTGATTTCATCAAGCCCAGTTACATACTCAGAATCTGTACTACTGCGCAAATAGGCATGTCTCTGTAGGCAAAAAACTCATTTCTGACAAAGTTGCCCAAATGCATCTCAGAAGTGTGCAACTTGTTCCCTGAGTTAGAAAACGTCGAGAAATGGTCGTTTCTGCTAGCGCTGTGCTTCTACACATGTATTTGCTGAACGGTGAAAGCGCACAGTAATGCACTTTTCTCCCAGCAAATGCACTGTTTCTAAGGAAATGGGAACACACTGAGGAGACACTTGTGGGAGCTACTGTGACTAAAACTGAGCTTCCCTACGCACAGGGAAGCAAGAGAAATGCTGATTTCATCAAGCCCAGTTACATACTCAGAATCTGTACTACTGCGCAAATAGGCATGTCTCTGTAGGCAAAAAACTCATTTCTGACAAAGTTGCCCAAATGCATCTCAGAAGTGTGCCACTTATTCCCTGAGTTAGAAAACGTCGAG
Organism: Acomys minous; assembly: GCF_964271855.1. Taxonomy (NCBI): domain Eukaryota; kingdom Metazoa; phylum Chordata; class Mammalia; order Rodentia; family Muridae; genus Acomys; species Acomys minous. Next base: position 6,681,614 of record NW_028182183.1, on the reverse strand, counting down.
AAACGGTCGTTTCAGCTAGCGCTGTGCTTCTACACATGTATTTGCTGAACGGTGAAAGCGCACAGTGATACACTTTTCTCCCAACAAATACACTGTTTCTAAGGAACTGGGAACACACTGAGGAGACACTTGTGGGAGCTACTGTGACTAAAACTGAGCTTCCCTACGCACAGGGAAGCAAGAGAAATGCTGATTTCATCAAGCCCAGTTACATACTCAGAATCTGTACTACTGCGCAAATAGGCATGTCTCTGTAGGCAAAAAACTCATTTCTGACAAAGTTCCCCAAATGCATCTCAGAAGTGTGCAACTTGTTCCCTGAGTTAGAAAACGTCGAGAAACGGTCATTTCTACTAGGGCTGTGCTTCTACACATGTATTTGCTGAACGGTGAAAGCGCACAGTAATGCACTTTTCTCCCAGCAAATACACTGTTTCTAAGGAAATGGGAACACACTGAGGAGACACTTGTGGGAGCTACTGTGACTAAAACTGAGCTTCCCTATGCACAGGGAAGCAAGAGAAATGCTGATTTCATCAAGCCCAGTTACATACTCAGAATCTGTACTACTGCGCAAATAGGCATGTCTCTGTAGGCAAAAAACTCATTTCTGACAAAGTTGCCCAAATGCATCTCAGAAGTGTGCAACTTGTTCCCTGAGTTAGAAAACGTCGAGAAACGGTCGTTTCTGCTAGCGCTGTGCTTCTACACATGTATTTGCTGAACGGTGAAAGCGCACAGTAATGCACTTTTCTCCCAGCAAATACACTGTTTCTAAGGAAATGGGAACACACTGAGGAGACACTTGTGGGAGCTACTGTGACTAAAACTGAGCTTCCCTACGCACAGGGAAGCAAGAGAAATGCTGATTTCATCAAGCCCAGTTACATACTCAGAATCTGTACTACTGCGCAAATAGGCATGTCTCTGTAGGCAAAAACCTCATTTCTGACAAAGTTGCCCAAATGCATCTCAGAAGTGTGCAACTTGTTCCCTGAGTTAGAAAACGTCGAGAAACGTTCGTTTCTGCTAGCGCTGTGCTTCTACACATGTATTTGCTGAACGGTGAAAGCGCACAGTAATGGACTTTTCTCCCAGCAAATACACTGTTTCTAAGGAAATGGGAACACACTGAGGAGACACTTGTGGGAGCTACTGTGACTAAAACTGAGCTTCCCTACGCACAGGGAAGCAAGAGAAATGCTGATTTCATCAAGCCCAGTTACATACTCAGAATCTGTACTACTGCGCAAATAGGCATGTCTCTGTAGGCAAAAAACTCATTTCTGACAAAGTTGCCCAAATGCATCTCAGAAGTGTGCCACTTATTCCCTGAGTTAGAAAACGTCGAGAAACGGTCGTTTCAGCTGGCGCTGTGCTTCTACACATGTATTTGCTGAACGGTGAAAGCGCACAGTGATACACTTTTCTCCCAACAAATACACTGTTTCTAAGGAACTGGGAACACACTGAGGAGACACTTGTGGGAGCTCCTGTGACTAAAACTGAGCTTCCCTACGCACAGGGAAGCAAGAGAAATGCTGATTTCATCAAGCCCAGTTACATACTCAGAATCTGTACTACTGCGCAAATAGGCATGTCTCTGTAGGCAAAAAACTCATTTCTGACAAAGTTGCCCAAATGCATCTCAGAAGTGTGCAACTTGTTCCCTGAGTTAGAAAACGTCGAGAAACGGTTGTTTCTGCTAGCGCTGTGCTTCTACACATGTATTTGCTGAACGGTGAAAGCGCACAGTAATGCACTTTTCTCCCAGCAAATACACTGTTTCTAAGGAAATGGGAACACACTGAGGAGACACTTGTGGGAGCTACTGTGACTAAAACTGAGCTTCCCTACGCACAGGGAAGCAAGAGAAATGCTGATTTCATCAAGCCCAGTTACATACTCAGAATCTGTACTACTGCACAAATAGGCATGTCTCTGTAGGCAAAAAACTCATTTCGGACAAAGTTGCCCAAATGCATCTCAGAAGTGTGCAACTTGTTCCCTGAGTTAGAAAACGTCGAGAAACGGTCGTTTCTGCTAGCGCTATGCTTCTACACATGTATTTGCTGGACGGTGAAAGCGCACAGTAATGCACTTTTCTCCCAGCAAATACACTGTTTCTAAGAAAATGGGAACACACTGAGGAGACACTTGTGGGAGCTACTGTGACTAAAACTGAGCTTCCCTACGCACAGGGAAGCTAGAGAAATGCTGATTTCATCAAGCCCAGTTACATACTCAGAATCTGTACTACTGCGCAAATAGGCATGTCTCTGTAGGCAAAAAAACTCATTTCTGACAAAGTTGCCCAAATACACCTCAGAAGTGTGCAACTTGTTCGCTGATTTATAAAACGTCGAGAAACGGTCGTTTCTGCTAGCGCTGTGCTTCTACACCTGTATTTGCTGAACGGTGAAAGCGCACAGTAATGCACTTTTCTCCCAGCAAATACACTGTTTCTAAGGAAATGGGAACACACTGAGGAGACACTTGTGGGAGCTACTGTGACTAAAACTGAGCTTCCCTACGCACAGGGAAGCAAGAGAAATGCTGATTTCATCAAGCCCAGTTACAGACTCAGAATCTGTACTACTGCGCAAATAGGCATGTCTCTGTAGGCAAAAAACTCATTTCTGACAAAGTTGCCCAAATGCATCTCAGAAGTGTGCAACTTGTTCCCTGAGTTAGAAAACGTCGAGAAACGGTCGTTTCTACTAGGGCTGTGCTTCTACACATGTATTTGCTGAACGGTGAAAGCACACAGTAATGCACTTTTCTCCCAGCAAATACACTGATTCTAAGGAAATGGGAACACACTGAGGAGACACTTGTGGGAGCTACTGTGACTAAAACTGAGCTTCCCTACGGACAGGGAAGCAAGAGAAATGCAGATTTCATCAAGCCCAGTTACATACTCAGAATCTGTACTACTGCGCAAATAGGCATGTCTCTGTAGGCAAAAAACTCATTTCTGACAAAGTTACCGAAATGCATCTCAGAAGTGTGCAACTTGTTCCCTGAGTTAGAAAACGTCGAGAAACGGTCGTTTCTGCTAGCGCTGTGCTTCTACACATGTATTTGCTGAACGGTGAAAGCGCACAGTAATGCACTTTTCTCCAAGCAAATACACTGTTTCTAAAAAAATGGGAACACACTGAGGAGACACTTGTGGGAGCTACTGTGACTAAAACTGAGCTTCTCTACGCACAGGGAAGCAAGAGAATGCTGATTTCATCAAGCCCAGTTACATACTCAGAATCTGTACTACTGCGCAAATAGGCATGTCTCTGTAGGCAAAAACCTCATTTCTGACAAAGTTGCCCAAATGCATCTCAGAAGTGTGCAACTTGTTCCCTGAGTTAGAAAACGTTGAGAAACGGTCGTTTCAGCTAGCGCTGTGCTTCTACACATGTATTTGCTGAACGGTGAAAGCGCACAGTAATGCACATTTCTCCCAGCAAAAACACTGTTTCTAAGGAAATGGTAGCACACTGAGGAGACACTTGTGGGAGTTACTGTGACTAAAATTGAGCTTCCCTACGCACAGGGAAGCAAGAGAAATGCTGATTTCATCAAGCCCAGTTACATACTCAGAATTTGTACTACTGCGCAAATAGGCATGTCTCTGTAGGCAAAAAACTCATTTCTGACAAAGTTGCCCAAATGCATCTCAGAAGTGTGCCACTTATTCCCTGAGTTAGAAAACGTCGAGAAACGGTCGTTTCAGCTGGCGCTGTGCTTCTACACATGTATTTGCTGAACGGTGAAAGCGCACAGTGATACACTTTTCTCCCAACAAATACACTGTTTCTAAGGAACTGGGAACACACTGAGGAGACACTTGTGGGAGCTACTGTGACTAAAACTGAGCTTCTCTACGCACAGGGAAGCAAGAGAAATGCTGATTTCATCAAGCCCAGTTACATACTCAGAATCTGTACTACTGCGCAAATAGGCATGTCTCTGTAGGCAAAAACCTCATTTCTGACAAAGTTGCCCAAATGCATCTCAGAAGTGTGCAACTTGTTCCCTGAGTTAGAAAACGTTGAGAAACGGTCGTTTCAGCTAGCGCTGTGCTTCTACACATGTATTTGCTGAACGGTGAAAGCGCACAGTAATGCACATTTCTCCCAGCAAAAACACTGTTTCTAAGGAAATGGGAACACACTGAGGAGACACTTGTGGGAGTTACTGTGACTAAAATTGAGCTTCCCTACGCACAGGGAAGCAAGAGAAATGCTGATTTCATCCAGCCCAATTACATACTCAGAATCTGTACTACTGCGCGAATAGGCATGTCTCTGTAGGCAAAAAACTCATTTCTGACAAAGTTGCCCAAATGCATCTCAGAAGTGTGCAACTTGTTCCCTGAGTTAGAAAACGTCGAGAAACGTTCGTTTCTGCTAGCGCTGTGCTTCTACACATGTATTTGCTGAACGGTGAAAGCGCACAGTAATGCACTTTTCTCCCAGCAAATACACTGTTTCTAAATAAATGGGAACACACTGAGGAGACACTTGTGGGAGCTACTGTGACTAAAACTGAGCTTCCCTACGCACAGGGAAGCAAGAGAAATGCTGATTTCATCAAGCCCAGTTACATACTCAGAATCTGTACTACTGCGCAAATAGGCATGTCTCTGTAGGCAAAAAACTCATTTCTGACAAAGTTGCCCAAATGCATCTCAGAAGTGTGCAACTTGTTCCCTGAGTTAGAAAACGTCGAGAAACGGTCGTTTCAGCTAGCGCTGTGCTTCTACACATGTATTTGCTGAACGGTGAAAGCGCACAGTGATACACTTTTCTCCCAACAAATACACTGTTTCTAAGGAACTGGGAACACACTGAGGAGACACTTGTGGGAGCTACTGTGACTAAAACTGAGCTTCCCTACGCACAGGGAAGCAAGAGAAATGCTGATTTCATCAAGCCCAGTTACATACTCAGAATCTGTACTACTGCGCAAATAGGCATGTCTCTGTAGGCAAAAAACTCATTTCTGACAAAGTTGCCCAAATGCATCTCAGAAGTGTGCAACTTGTTCCCTGAGTTAGAAAACGTCGAGAAATGGTCGTTTCTGCTAGCGCTGTGCTTCTACACATGTATTTGCTGAACGGTGAAAGCGCACAGTAATGCACTTTTCTCCCAGCAAATACACTGTTTCTAAGGAAATGGGAACACACTGAGGAGACACTTGTGGGAGCTACTGTGACTAAAACTGAGCTTCCCTACGCACAGGGAAGCAAGAGAAATGCTGATTTCATCAAGCCCAGTTACATACTCAGAATCTGTACTACTGCGCAAATAGGCATGTCTCTGTAGGCAAAAAACTCATTTCTGACAAAGTTGCCCAAATGCATCTCAGAAGTGTGCCACTTATTCCCTGAGTTAGAAAACGTCGAGAAACGGTCGTTTCAGCTAGCGCTGTGCTTCTACACATGTATTTGCTGAACGGTGAAAGCGCACAGTGATACACTTTTCTCCCAACAAATACACTGTTTCTAAGGAACTGGGAACACACTGAGGAGACACTTGTGGGAGCTACTGTGACTAAAACTGAGCTTCCCTACGCACAGGGAAGCAAGAGAAATGCTGATTTCATCAAGCCCAGTTACATACTCAGAATCTGTACTACTGCGCAAATAGGCATGTCTCTGTAGGCAAAAAACTCATTTCTGACAAAGTTCCCCAAATGCATCTCAGAAGTGTGCAACTTGTTCCCTGAGTTAGAAAACGTCGAGAAACGGTCATTTCTACTAGGGCTGTGCTTCTACACATGTATTTGCTGAACGGTGAAAGCGCACAGTAATGCACTTTTCTCCCAGCAAATACACTGTTTCTAAGGAAATGGGAACACACTGAGGAGACACTTGTGGGAGCTACTGTGACTAAAACTGAGCTTCCCTATGCACAGGGAAGCAAGAGAAATGCTGATTTCATCAAGCCCAGTTACATACTCAGAATCTGTACTACTGCGCAAATAGGCATGTCTCTGTAGGCAAAAAACTCATTTCTGACAAAGTTGCCCAAATGCATCTCAGAAGTGTGCAACTTGTTCCCTGAGTTAGAAAACGTCGAGAAACGGTCGTTTCTGCTAGCGCTGTGCTTCTACACATGTATTTGCTGAACGGTGAAAGCGCACAGTAATGCACTTTTCTCCCAGCAAATACACTGTTTCTAAGGAAATGGGAACACACTGAGGAGACACTTGTGGGAGCTACTGTGACTAAAACTGAGCTTCCCTACGCACAGGGAAGCAAGAGAAATGCTGATTTCATCAAGCCCAGTTACATACTCAGAATCTGTACTACTGCGCAAATAGGCATGTCTCTGTAGGCAAAAACCTCATTTCTGACAAAGTTGCCCAAATGCATCTCAGAAGTGTGCAACTTGTTCCCTGAGTTAGAAAACGTCGAGAAACGTTCGTTTCTGCTAGCGCTGTGCTTCTACACATGTATTTGCTGAACGGTGAAAGCACACAGTAATGGACTTTTCTCCCAGCAAATACACTGTTTCTAAGGAAATGGGAACACACTGAGGAGACACTTGTGGGAGCTACTGTGACTAAAACTGAGCTTCCCTACGCACAGGGAAGCAAGAGAAATGCTGATTTCATCAAGCCCAGTTACATACTCAGAATCTGTACTACTGCGCAAATAGGCATGTCTCTGTAGGCAAAAAACTCATTTCTGACAAAGTTGCCCAAATGCATCTCAGAAGTGTGCCACTTATTCCCTGAGTTAGAAAACGTCGAGAAACGGTCGTTTCAGCTGGCGCTGTGCTTCTACACATGTATTTGCTGAACGGTGAAAGCGCACAGTGATACACTTTTCTCCCAACAAATACACTGTTTCTAAGGAACTGGGAACACACTGAGGAGACACTTGTGGGAGCTCCTGTGACTAAAACTGAGCTTCCCTACGCACAGGGAAGCAAGAGAAATGCTGATTTCATCAAGCCCATTTACATACTCAGAATCTGTACTACTGCGCAAATAGGCATGTCTCTGTAGGCAAAAAACTCATTTCTGACAAAGTTACCCAAATGCATCTCAGAAGTGTGCAACTTGTTCCCTGAGTTAGAAAACGTCGAGAAACGTTCGTTTCTACTAGGGCTGTGCTTCTACACATGTATTTGCTGAACGGTGAAAGCGCACAGTAATGCACTTTTCTCCCAGCAAATACACTGTTTCTAAGGAAATGGGAACACACTGAGGAGACACTTGTGGGAGCTACTGTGACTAAAACTGAGCTTCCCTATGCACAGGGAAGCAAGAGAAATGCTGATTTCATCAAGCCCAGTTACATACTCAGAATCTGTACTACTGCGCAAATAGGCATGTCTCTGTAGGCAAAAAACTCATTTCTGACAAAGTTGCCCAAATGCATCTCAGAAGTGTGCAACTTGTTCCCTGAGTTAGAAAACGTCGAGAAACGGTCGTTTCTGCTAGCGCTGTGCTTCTACACATGTATTTGCTGAACGGTGAAAGCGCACAGTAATGCACTTTTCTCCCAGCAAATACACTGTTTCTAAGGAAATGGGAACACACTGAGGAGACACTTGTGGGAGCTACTGTGACTAAAACTGAGCTTCCCTACGCACAGGGAAGCAAGAGAAATGCTGATTTCATCAAGCCCAGTTACATACTCAGAATCTGTACTACTGCGCAAATAGGCATGTCTCTGTAGGCAAAAACCTCATTTCTGACAAAGTTGCCCAAATGCATCTCAGAAGTGTGCAACTTGTTCCCTGAGTTAGAAAACGTCGAGAAACGTTCGTTTCTGCTAGCGCTGTGCTTCTACACATGTATTTGCTGAACGGTGAAAGCGCACAGTAATGGACTTTTCTCCCAGCAAATACACTGTTTCTAAGGAAATGGGAACACACTGAGGAGACACTTGTGGGAGCTACTGTGACTAAAACTGAGCTTCCCTACGCACAGGGAAGCAAGAGAAATGCTGATTTCATCAAGCCCAGTTACATACTCAGAATCTGTACTACTGCGCAAATAGGCATGTCTCTGTAGGCAAAAAACTCATTTCTGACAAAGTTGCCCAAATGCATCTCAGAAGTGTGCCACTTATTCCCTGAGTTAGAAAACGTCGAGAAACGGTCGTTTCAGCTGGCGCTGTGCTTCTACACATGTATTTGCTGAACGGTGAAAGCGCACAGTGATACACTTTTCTCCCAACAAATACACTGTTTCTAAGGAACTGGGAACACACTGAGGAGACACTTGTGGGAGCTCCTGTGACTAAAACTGAGCTTCCCTACGCACAGGGAAGCAAGAGAAATGCTGATTTCATCAAGCCCAGTTACATACTCAGAATCTGTACTACTGCGCAAATAGGCATGTCTCTGTAGGCAAAAAACTCATTTCTGACAAAGTTACCCAAATGCATCTCAGAAGTGTGCAACTTGTTCCCTGAGTTAGAAAACGTCGAGAAACGTTCGTTTCTACTAGCGCTTTGCTTCTACACATGTATTTGCTGAACGGTGAAAGCGCACAGTAATGCACTTTTCTCCCAGCAAATACACTGTTTCTAAGGAAATGGGAACACACTGAGGAGACACTTGTGGGAGCTACTGTGACTAAAACTGAGCTTCCCTATGCACAGGGAAGCAAGAGAAATGCTGATTTCATCAAGCCCAGTTACATACTCAGAATCTGTACTACTGCGCAATTAGGCATGTCTCTGTAGGCAAAAAACTCATTTCTGACAAAGTTGCCCAAATGCATCTCAGAAGTGTGCAACTTGTTCCCTGAGTTAGAAAACGTCGAGAAACGGTCGTTTCTGCTAGCGCTGTGCTTCTACACATGTATTTGCTGAACGGTGAAAGCGCACAGTAATGCACTTTTCTCCCAGCAAATACACTGTTTCTAAGGAAATGGGAACACACTGAGGAGACACTTGTGGGAGCTACTGTGACTAAAACTGAGCTTCCCTACGCACAGGGAAGCAAGAGAAATGCTGATTTCATCAAGCCCAGTTACATACTCAGAATCTGTACTACTGCGCAAATAGGCATGTCTCTGTAGGCAAAAACCTCATTTCTGACAAAGTTGCCCAAATGCATCTCAGAAGTGTGCAACTTGTTCCCTGAGTTAGAAAACGTCGAGAAACGTTCGTTTCTGCTAGCGCTGTGCTTCTACACATGTATTTGCTGAACGGTGAAAGCGCACAGTAATGGACTTTTCTCCCAGCAAATACACTGTTTCTAAGGAAATGGGAACACACTGAGGAGACACTTGTGGGAGCTACTGTGACTAAAACTGAGCTTCCCTACGCACAGGGAAGCAAGAGAAATGCTGATTTCATCAAGCCCAGTTACATACTCAGAATCTGTACTACTGCGCAAATAGGCATGTCTCTGTAGGCAAAAAACTCATTTCTGACAAAGTTGCCCAAATGCATCTCAGAAGTGTGCCACTTATTCCCTGAGTTAGAAAACGTCGAGAAACGGTCGTTTCAGCTGGCGCTGTGCTTCTACACATGTATTTGCTGAACGGTGAAAGCGCACAGTGATACACTTTTCTCCCAACAAATACACTGTTTCTAAGGAACTGGGAACACACTGAGGAGACACTTGTGGGAGCTCCTGTGACTAAAACTGAGCTTCCCTACGCACAGGGAAGCAAGAGAAATGCTGATTTCATCAAGCCCAGTTACATACTCAGAATCTGTACTACTGCGCAAATAGGCATGTCTCTGTAGGCAAAAAACTCATTTCTGACAAAGTTACCCAAATGCATCTCAGAAGTGTGCAACTTGTTCCCTGAGTTAGAAAACGTCGAGAAACGTTCGTTTCTACTAGCGCTTTGCTTCTACACATGTATTTGCTGAACGGTGAAAGCGCACAGTAATGCACTTTTCTCCCAGCAAATACACTGTTTCTAAGGAAATGGGAACACACTGAGGAGACACTTGTGGGAGCTACTGTGACTAAAACTGAGCTTCCCTATGCACAGGGAAGCAAGAGAAATGCTGATTTCATCAAGCCCAGTTACATACTCAGAATCTGTACTACTGCGCAATTAGGCATGTCTCTGTAGGCAAAAAACTCATTTCTGACAAAGTTGCCCAAATGCATCTCAGAAGTGTGCAACTTGTTCCCTGAGTTAGAAAACGTCGAGAAACGGTTGTTTCTGCTAGCGCTGTGCTTCTACACATGTATTTGCTGAACGGTGAAAGCGCACAGTAATGCACTTTTCTCCCAGCAAATACACTGTTTCTAAGGAAATGGGAACACACTGAGGAGACACTTGTGGGAGCTACTGTGACTAAAACTGAGCTTCCCTACGCACAGGGAAGCAAGAGAAATGCTGATTTCATCAAGCCCAGTTACATACTCAGAATCTGTACTACTGCGCAAATAGGCATGTCTCTGTAGGCAAAAACCTCATTTCTGACAAAGTTGCCCAAATGCATCTCAGAAGTGTGCAACTTGTTCCCTGAGTTAGAAAACGTCGAGAAACGTTCGTTTCTGCTAGCGCTGTGCTTCTACACATGTATTTGCTGAACGGTGAAAGCGCACAGTAATGGACTTTTCTCCCAGCAAATACACTGTTTCTAAGGAAATGGGAACACACTGAGGAGACACTTGTGGGAGCTACTGTGACTAAAACTGAGCTTCCCTACGCACAGGGAAGCAAGAGAAATGCTGATTTCATCAAGCCCAGTTACATACTCAGAATCTGTACTACTGCGCAAATAGGCATGTCTCTGTAGGCAAAAAACTCATTTCTGACAAAGTTGCCCAAATGCATCTCAGAAGTGTGCCACTTATTCCCTGAGTTAGAAAACGTCGAGAAACGGTCGTTTCAGCTGTCGCTGTGCTTCTACACATGTATTTGCTGAACGGTGAAAGCGCACAGTGATACACTTTTCTCCCAACAAATACACTGTTTCTAAGGAACTGGGAACACACTGAGGAGACACTTGTGGGAGCTCCTGTGACTAAAACTGAGCTTCCCTACGCACAGGGAAGCAAGAGAAATGCTGATTTCATCAAGCCCAGTTACATACTCAGAATCTGTACTACTGCGCAAATAGGCATGTCTCTGTAGGCAAAAAACTCATTTCTGACAAAGTTACCCAAATGCATCTCAGAAGTGTGCAACTTGTTCCCTGAGTTAGAAAACGTCGAGAAACGTTCGTTTCTACTAGCGCTTTGCTTCTACACATGTATTTGCTGAACGGTGAAAGCGCACAGTAATGCACTTTTCTCCCAGCAAATACACTGTTTCTAAGGAAATGGGAACACACTGAGGAGACACTTGTGGGAGCTACTGTGACTAAAACTGAGCTTCCCTATGCACAGGGAAGCAAGAGAAATGCTGATTTCATCAAGCCCAGTTACATACTCAGAATCTGTACTACTGCGCAATTAGGCATGTCTCTGTAGGCAAAAAACTCATTTCTGACAAAGTTGCCCAAATGCATCTCAGAAGTGTGCAACTTGTTCCCTGAGTTAGAAAACGTCGAGAAACGGTTGTTTCTGCTAGCGCTGTGCTTCTACACATGTATTTGCTGAACGGTGAAAGCGCACAGTAATGCACTTTTCTCCCAGCAAATACACTGTTTCTAAGGAAATGGGAACACACTGAGGAGACACTTGTGGGAGCTACTGTGACTAAAACTGAGCTTCCCTACGCACAGGGAAGCAAGAGAAATGCTGATTTCATCAAGCCCAGTTACATACTCAGAATCTGTACTACTGCACAAATAGGCATGTCTCTGTAGGCAAAAAACTCATTTCGGACAAAGTTGCCCAAATGCATCTCAGAAGTGTGCAACTTGTTCCCTGAGTTAGAAAACGTCGAGAAACGGTCGTTTCTGCTAGCGCTATGCTTCTACACATGTATTTGCTGGACGGTGAAAGCGCACAGTAATGCACTTTTCTCCCAGCAAATACACTGTTTCTAAGAAAATGGGAACACACTGAGGAGACACTTGTGGGAGCTACTGTGACTAAAACTGAGCTTCCCTACGCACAGGGAAGCTAGAGAAATGCTGATTTCATCAAGCCCAGTTACATACTCAGAATCTGTACTACTGCGCAAATAGGCATGTCTCTGTAGGCAAAAAAACTCATTTCTGACAAAGTTGCCCAAATACACCTCAGAAGTGTGCAACTTGTTCGCTGATTTATAAAACGTCGAGAAACGGTCGTTTCTGCTAGCGCTGTGCTTCTACACCTGTATTTGCTGAACGGTGAAAGCGCACAGTAATGCACTTTTCTCCCAGCAAATACACTGTTTCTAAGGAAATGGGAACACACTGAGGAGACACTTGTGGGAGCTACTGTGACTAAAACTGAGCTTCCCTACGCACAGGGAAGCAAGAGAAATGCTGATTTCATCAAGCCCAGTTACAGACTCAGAATCTGTACTACTGCGCAAATAGGCATGTCTCTGTAGGCAAAAAACTCATTTCTGACAAAGTTGCCCAAATGCATCTCAGAAGTGTGCAACTTGTTCCCTGAGTTAGAAAACGTCGAGAAACGGTCATTTCTACTAGGGCTGTGCTTCTACACATGTATTTGCTGAACGGTGAAAGCACACAGTAATGCACTTTTCACCCAGCAAATACACTGATTCTAAGGAAATGGGAACACACTGAGGAGACACTTGTGGGAGCTACTGTGACTAAAACTGAGCTTCCCTACGGACAGGGAAGCAAGAGAAATGCTGATTTCATCAAGCCAAGTTACATACTCAGAATCTGTACTACTGCGCAAATAGGCATGTCTCTGTAGGCAAAAAACTCATTTCTGACAAAGTTACCCAAATGCATCTCAGAAGTGTGCAACTTGTTCCCTGAGTTAGAAAACGTCGAGAAACGGTCGTTTCTGCTAGCGCTGTGCTTCTACACATGTATTTGCTGAACGGTGAAAGCGCACAGTAATGCACTTTTCTCCAAGCAAATACACTGTTTCTAAAAAAATGGGAACACACTGAGGAGACACTTGTGGGAGCTACTGTGACTAAAACTGAGCTTCTCTACGCACAGGGAAGCAAGAGAATGCTGATTTCATCAAGCCCAGTTACATACTCAGAATCTGTACTACTGCGCAAATAGGCATGTCTCTGTAGGCAAAAACCTCATTTCTGACAAAGTTGCCCAAATGCATCTCAGAAGTGTGCAACTTGTTCCCTGAGTTAGAAAACGTTGAGAAACGGTCGTTTCAGCTAGCGCTGTGCTTCTACACATGTATTTGCTGAACGGTGAAAGCGCACAGTAATGCACATTTCTCCCAGCAAAAACACTGTTTCTAAGGAAATGGTAGCACACTGAGGAGACACTTGTGGGAGTTACTGTGACTAAAATTGAGCTTCCCTACGCACAGGGAAGCAAGAGAAATGCTGATTTCATCAAGCCCAGTTACATACTCAGAATCTGTACTACTGCGCAAATAGGCATGTCTCTGTAGGCAAAAAACTCATTTCTGACAAAGTTGCCCAAATGCATCTCAGAAGTGTGCCACTTATTCCCTGAGTTAGAAAACGTCGAGAAACGGTCGTTTCAGCTGGCGCTGTGCTTCTACACATGTATTTGCTGAACGGTGAAAGCGCACAGTGATACACTGTTCTCCCAACAAATACACTGTTTCTAAGGAACTGGGAACACACTGAGGAGACACTTGTGGGAGCTACTGTGACTAAAACTGAGCTTCTCTACGCACAGGGAAGCAAGAGAAATGCTGATTTCATCAAGCCCAGTTACATACTCAGAATCTGTACTACTGCGCAAATAGGCATGTCTCTGTAGGCAAAAACCTCATTTCTGACAAAGTTGCCCAAATGCATCTCAGAAGTGTGCAACTTGTTCCCTGAGTTAGAAAACGTTGAGAAACGGTCGTTTCAGCTAGCGCTGTGCTTCTACACATGTATTTGCTGAACGGTGAAAGCGCACAGTAATGCACATTTCTCCCAGCAAAAACACTGTTTCTAAGGAAATGGGAACACACTGAGGAGACACTTGTGGGAGTTACTGTGACTAAAATTGAGCTTCCCTACGCACAGGGAAGCAAGAGAAATGCTGATTTCATCCAGCCCAATTACATACTCAGAATCTGTACTACTGCGCGAATAGGCATGTCTCTGTAGGCAAAAAACTCATTTCTGACAAAGTTGCCCAAATGCATCTCAGAAGTGTGCAACTTGTTCCCTGAGTTAGAAAACGTCGAGAAACGTTCGTTTCTGCTAGCGCTGTGCTTCTACACATGTATTTGCTGAACGGTGAAAGCGCACAGTAATGCACTTTTCTCCCAACAAATACACTGTTTCTAAATAAATGGGAACACACTGAGGAGACACTTGTGGGAGCTACTGTGACTAAAACTGAGCTTCCCTACGCACAGGGAAGCAAGAGAAATGCTGATTTCATCAAGCCCAGTTACATACTCAGAATCTGTACTACTGCGCAAATAGGCATGTCTCTGTAGGCAAAAAACTCATTTCTGACAAAGTTGCCCAAATGCATCTCAGAAGTGTGCAACTTGTTCCCTGAGTTAGAAAACGTCGAGAAACGGTCGTTTCAGCTAGCGCTGTGCTTCTACACATGTATTTGCTGAACGGTGAAAGCGCACAGTGATACACTTTTCTCCAAGCAAATACACTGTTTCTAAGGAACTGGGAACACACTGAGGAGACACTTGTGGGAGCTACTGTGACTAAAACTGAGCTTCCCTACGCACAGGGAAGCAAGAGAAATGCTGATTTCATCAAGCCCAGTTACATACTCAGAATCTGTACTACTGCGCAAATAGGCATGTCTCTGTAGGCAAAAAACTCATTTCTGACAAAGTTACCCAAATGCATCTCAGAAGTGTGCAACTTGTTCCCTGACTTAGAAAACGTCGAGAAACGGTCGTTTCTACTAGCGCTGTGCTTCTACACATGTATTTGCTGAACGGTGAAAGCACACAGTAATGCACTTTTCTCCCAGCAAATACACTGTTTCTAAGGAAATGGGAACACACTGAGGAGACACTTGTGGGAGCTACTGTGACTAAAACTGAGCTTCCCTATGCACAGGGAAGCAAGAGAAATGCTGATTTCATCAAGCCCAGTTACATACTCAGAATCTGTACTACTGCGCAATTAGGCATGTCTCTGTAGGCAAAAAACTCATTTCTGACAAAGTTGCCCAAATGCATCTCAGAAGTGTGCAACTTGTTCCCTGAGTTAGAAAACGTCGAGAAACGGTCGTTTCTGCTAGCGCTGTGCTTCTACACATGTATTTGCTGAACGGTGAAAGCGCACAGTAATGCACTTTTCTCCCAGCAAATACACTGTTTCTAAGGAAATGGGAACACACTGAGGAGACACTTGTGGGAGCTACTGTGACTAAAACTGAGCTTCCCTATGCACAGGGAAGCTAGAGAAATGCTGATTTCATCAAGCCCAGTTACATACTCAGAATCTGTACTACTGCGCAAATAGGCATGTCTCTGTAGGCAAAAAACTCATTTCTGACAAAGTTACCCAAATGCATCTCAGAAGTGTGCAACTTGTTCCCTGAGTTAGAAAACTTCGAGAAACGGTCGTTTCTACTAGGGCTGTACTTCTACACATGTATTTGCTGAACGATGAAAGCGCACAGTAATGCACTTTTCTCCCAGCAAATACACTGTTTCTAAGGAAATGGGAACACACTGAGGAGACACTTGTGGGAGCTACTGTGACTAAAACTGAGCTTCCCTATGCACAGGGAAGCAAGAGAAATGCTGATTTCATCAAGCCCAGTTACATACTCAGAATCTGTACTACTGCGCAAATAGGCATGTCTCTGTAGGCAAAAAACTCATTTCTGACAAAGTTGCCCAAATGCATCTCAGAACTGTGCAACTTGTTCCCTGAGTTAGAAAACGTCGAGAAACGGTCGTTTCTGCTAGCGCTGTGCTTCTACACATGTATTTGCTGAACGGTGAAAGCGCACAGTAATGCACTTTTCTCCCAGCAAATACACTGTTTCTAAGGAAATGGGAACACACTGAGGAGACACTTGTGGGAGCTACTGTGACTAAAACTGAGCTTCCCTATGCACAGGGAAGCAAGAGAAATCCTGATTTCATCAAGCCCAGTTACATACTCAGAATCTGTACTACTGCGCAATTAGGCATGTCTCTGTAGGCAAAAAACTCATTTCTGACAAAGTTGCCCAAATGCATCTCAGAAGTGTGCAACTTGTTCCCTGAGTTAGAAAACGTCGAGAAACGGTCGTTTCTGCTAGCGCTGTGCTTCTACACATGTATTTGCTGAACGGTGAAAGCGCACAGTAATGCACTTTTCTCCCAGCAAATACACTGTTTCTAAGGAAATGGGAACACACTGAGAAGACACTTGTGGGAGCTACTGTGACTAAAACTGAGCTTCCCTACGCACAGGGAAGCAAGAGAAATGCTGATTTCATCAAGCCCAGTTACATACTCAGAATCTGTACTATTGTGCAAATAGGCATGTCTCTGTAGGCAAAAAACTCATTTCGGACAAAGTTGCCCAAATGCATCTCAGAAGTGTGCAACTTGTTCCCTGAGTTAGAAAACGTCGAGAAATGTTCGTTTCTGCTAGCGCTGTGCTTCTACACATGTATTTGCTGAACGGTGAAAGCGCACAGTAATGCACTTTTCTCCCAGCAAATACACTGTTTCTAAGGAAATGGGAACACACTGAGGAGACACTTGTGGGAGCTACTGTGACTAAAACTGAGCTTCCCTACGCACAGGGAAGCAAGAGAAATGCTGATTTCATCAAACCGATTTACATACTCAGAATCTGTACTACTGCGCAAATAGGCATGTCTCTGTAGGCAAAAAACTCATTTCTGACAAAGTTGCCCAAATGCATCTCAGAAGTGTGCAACTTGTTCCCTGAGTTAGAAAACGTCGAGAAACGTTCGTTTCTGCTAGCGCTGTGCTTCTACACATGTATTTGCTGAACGGTGAAAACGCACAGTGATGCACTTTTCTCCCAGCAAATACACTGTTTCTAAGGAAATGGGAACACACTGAGGAGACACTTGTGGGAGCTACTGTGACTAAAACTGAGCTTCCCTACGCACAGGGAAGCAAGAGAAATGCTGATTTCATCAAGCCCAGTTACATACTCAGAATCTGTACTACTGTGCAAATAGGCATGTCTCTGTAGGCAAAAAACTCATTTCTGACAAAGTTGCCCAAATGCATCTCAGAAGTGTGCAACTTGTTCCCTGAGTTAGAAAACATCGAGAAACGGTCGTTTCTGCTAGCGCTGTGCTTCTACACATGTATTTGCTGAACGGTGAAAGCGCACAGTAATGCACTTTTCTCCCAGCAAATACACTGTTTCTAAGGAAATGGGAACACACTGAGGAGACACTTGTGGGAGCTACTGTGACTAAAACTGAGCTTCCCTATGCACAGGGAAGCAAGAGAAATCCTGATTTCATCAAGCCCAGTTACATACTCAGAATCTGTACTACTGCGCAATTAGGCATGTCTCTGTAGGCAAAAAACTCATTTCTGACAAAGTTGCCCAAATGCATCTCAGAAGTGTGCAACTTGTTCCCTGAGTTAGAAAACGTCGAGAAACGGTCGTTTCTGCTAGCGCTGTGCTTCTACACATGTATTTGCTGAACGGTGAAAGCGCACAGTAATGCACTTTTCTCCCAGCAAATACACTGTTTCTAAGGAAATGGGAACACACTGAGGAGACACTTGTGGGAGCTACTGTGACTAAAACTGAGCTTCCCTATGCACAGGGAAGCAAGAGAAATGCTGATTTCATCAAGCCCAGTTACATACTCAGAATCTGTACTACTGCGCAAATAGGCATGTCTCTGTAGGCAAAAAACTCATTTCTGACAAAGTTGCCCAAATGCATCTCAGAAGTGTGCAACTTGTTCCCTGAGTTAGAAAACGTCGAGAAACGGTCGTTTCTGCTAGCGCTGTGCTTCTACACATGTATTTGCTGAACGGTGAAAGCGCACAGTAATGCACTTTTCTCCCAGCAAATACACTGTTTCTAAGGAAATGGGAACACACTGAGGAGACACTTGTGGGAGCTACTGTGACTAAAACTGAGCTTCCCTATGCACAGGGAAGCAAGAGAAATCCTGATTTCATCAAGCCCAGTTACATACTCAGAATCTGTACTACTGCGCAATTAGGCATGTCTCTGTAGGCAAAAAACTCATTTCTGACAAAGTTGCCCAAATGCATCTCAGAAGTGTGCAACTTGTTCCCTGAGTTAGAAAACGTCGAGAAACGGTCGTTTCTGCTAGCGCTGTGGTTCTACACATGTATTTGCTGAACGGTGAAAGCGCACAGTAATGCACTTTTCTCCCAGCAAATACACTGTTTCTAAGGAAATGGGAACACACTGAGGAGACACTTGTGGGAGCTACTGTGACTAAAACTGAGCTTCCCTACGCACAGGGAAGCAAGAGAAATGCTGATTTCATCAAGCCCAGTTACATACTCAGAATCTGTACTATTGTGCAAATAGGCATGTCTCTGTAGGCAAAAAACTCATTTCGGACAAAGTTGCCCAAATGCATCTCAGAAGTGTGCAACTTGTTCCCTGAGTTAGAAAACGTCGAGAAATGTTCGTTTCTGCTAGCGCTGTGCTTCTACACATGTATTTGCTGAACGGTGAAAGCGCACAGTAATGCACTTTTCTCCCAGCAAATACACTGTTTCTAAGGAAATGGGAACACACTGAGGAGACACTTGTGGGAGCTACTGTGACTAAAACTGAACTTCCCTACGCACAGGGAAGCAAGAGAAATGCTGATTTCATCAAACCGATTTACATACTCAGAATCTGTACTACTGCGCAAATAGGCATGTCTCTGTAGGCAAAAAACTCATTTCTGACAAAGTTGCCCAAATGCATCTCAGAAGTGTGCAACTTGTTCCCTGAGTTAGAAAACGTCGAGAAACGTTCGTTTCTGCTAGCGCTGTGCTTCTACACATGTATTTGCTGAACGGTGAAAGCGCACAGTGATGCACTTTTCTCCCAGCAAATACACTGTTTCTAAGGAAATGGGAACACACTGAGGAGACACTTGTGGGAGCTACTGTGACTAAAACTGAGCTTCCCTACGCACAGGGAAGCAAGAGAAATGCTGATTTCATCAAGCCCAGTTACATACTCAGAATCTGTACTACTGTGCAAATAGGCATGTCTCTGTAGGCAAAAAACTCATTTCTGACAAAGTTGCCCAAATGCATCTCAGAAGTGTGCAACTTGTTCCCTGAGTTAGAAAACATCGAGAAACGGTCTTTTCTGCTAGCGCTGTGCTTCTACACATGTATTTGCTGAACGGTGAAAGCGCACAGTAATGCACTTTTCTCCCAGCAAATACACTGTTTCTAAGGAAATGGGAACACACTGAGGAGACACTTGTGGGAGCTACTGTGACTTAAACTTTGCTTCCCTATGCACAGGGAAGCAAGAGAAATGCTGATTTCATCAAGCCCAGTTACATTCTCAGAATCTGTACTACTGCGCAAATAGGCATGTCTCTTTAGGCAAAAAACTCATTTCTGACAAAGTTGCCCAAATGCATCTCAGAAGTGTGCAACTTGTTCCCTGAGTTAGAAAACATCGAGAAACGGTCGTTTCTGCTAGTGCTGTGCTTCTACACATGTATTTGCTGAACGGTGAAAGCGCACAGTAATGCACTTTTCTCCCAGCAAATACACTGTTTCTAAGGAAATGGGAACACACTGAGGAGACACTTGTGGGAGCTACTGTGACTAAAACTGAGCTTCCCTATGCACAGGGAAGCAAGAGAAATGCTGATTTCATCAAGCCCAGTTACATACTCAGAATCTGTACTACTGCGCAAATAGGCATGTCTCTGTAGGCAAAAAACTCATTTCTGACAAAGTTGCCCAAATGCATCTCAGAAGTGTGCAACTTGTTCCCTGAGTTAGAAAACGTCGAGAAACGGTCGTTTCTGCTAGCGCTGTGCTTCTACACATGTATTTGCTGAACGGTGAAAGCGCACAGTAATGCACTTTTCTCCCAGCAAATACACTGTTTCTAAGGAAATGGGAACACACTGAGGAGACACTTGTGGGAGCTACTGTGACTAAAACTGAGCTTCCCTATGCACAGGGAAGCAAGAGAAATCCTGATTTCATCAAGCCCAGTTACATACTCAGAATCTGTACTACTGCGCAATTAGGCATGTCTCTGTAGGCAAAAAACTCATTTCTGACAAAGTTGCCCAAATGCATCTCAGAAGTGTGCAACTTGTTCCCTGAGTTAGAAAACGTCGAGAAACGGTCGTTTCTGCTAGCGCTGTGCTTCTACACATGTATTTGCTGAACGGTGAAAGCGCACAGTAATGCACTTTTCTCCCAGCAAATACACTGTTTCTAAGGAAATGGGAACACACTGAGGAGACACTTGTGGGAGCTACTGTGACTAAAACTGAGCTTCCCTACGCACAGGGAAGCAAGAGAAATGCTGATTTCATCAAGCCCAGTTACATACTCAGAATCTGTACTATTGTGCAAATAGGCATGTCTCTGTAGGCAAAAAACTCATTTCGGACAAAGTTGCCCAAATGCATCTCAGAAGTGTGCAACTTGTTCCCTGAGTTAGAAAACGTCGAGAAATGTTCGTTTCTGCTAGCGCTGTGCTTCTACACATGTATTTGCTGAACGGTGAAAGCGCACAGTAATGCACTTTTCTCCCAGCAAATACACTGTTTCTAAGGAAATGGGAACACACTGAGGAGACACTTGTGGGAGCTACTGTGACTAAAACTGAGCTTCCCTACGCACAGGGAAGCAAGAGAAATGCTAATTTCATCAAACCGATTTACATACTCAGAATCTGTACTACTGCGCAAATAGGCATGTCTCTGTAGGCAAAAAACTCATTTCTGACAAAGTTGCCCAAATGCATCTCAGAAGTGTGCAACTTGTTCCCTGAGTTAGAAAACGTCGAGAAACGTTCGTTTCTGCTAGCGCTGTGCTTCTACACATGTATTTGCTGAACGGTGAAAGCGCACAGTGATGCACTTTTCTCCCAGCAAATACACTGTTTCTAAGGAAATGGGAAGACACTGAGGAGACACTTGTGGGAGCTACTGTGACTAAAACTGAGCTTCCCTACGCACAGGGAAGCAAGAGAAATGCTGATTTCATCAAGCCCAGTTACATACTCAGAATCTGTACTACTGTGCAAATAGGCATGTCTCTGTAGGCAAAAAACTCATTTCTGACAAAGTTGCCCAAATGCATCTCAGAAGTGTGCAACTTGTTCCCTGAGTTAGAAAACATCGAGAAACGGTCGTTTCTGCTAGCGCTGTGCTTCTACACATGTATTTGCTGAACGGTGAAAGCGCACAGTAATGCACTTTTCTCCCAGCAAATACACTGTTTCTAAGGAAATGGGAACACACTGAGGAGACACTTGTGGGAGCTACTGTGACTTAAACTGAGCTTCCCTATGCACAGGGAAGCAAGAGAAATGCTGATTTCATCAAGCCACTTACATTCTCAGAATCTGTACTACTGCGCAAATAGGCATGTCTCTTTAGGCAAAAAACTCATTTCTGACAAAGTTGCCCAAATGCATCTCAGAAGTGTGCAACTTGTTCCCTGAGTTAGAAAACGTCGAGAAACGGTCGTTTCTGCTAGCGCTGTGCTTCTACACATGTATTTGCTGAACGGTGAAAGCGCACAGTAATGCACTTTTCTCCCAGCAAATACACTGTTTCTAAGGAAATGGGAACACACTGAGGAGACACTTGTGGGAGCTACTGTGACTAAAACTGAGCTTCCCTACGCACAGGGAAGCAAGAGAAATGCTGATTTCATGAAGCCCAGTTACATACTCAGAATCTGTACTATTGTGCAAATAGGCATGTCTCTGTAGGCAAAAAACTCATTTCTGACAAAGTTGCCCAAATGCATCTCAGAAGTGTGCAACTTTTTCCCTGAATTAGAAAACGTCGAGAAACGGTCGTTTCTGCTAGCGCTGTGCTTCTACACATGTATTTGCTGAACGGTGAAAGCGCACAGTAATGCACTTTTCTCCCAGCAAATACACTGTTTCTAAGGAAATGGGAACACACTGAGGAGACACTTGTGGGAGCTACTGTGACTAAAACTGAGCTTCCCTACGCACAGGGAAGCAAGAGAAATGCTGATTTCATCAAGCCCAGTTACATACTCAGAATCTGTACTACTGCGCAAATAGGCATGTCTCTGTAGGCAAAAAACTCATTTCTGACAAAGTTGCCCAAATGCATCTCAGAAGTGTGCAACTTGTTCCCTGAGTTAGAAAACGTCGAGAAACGTTCGTTTCTGCTAGCGCTGTGCTTCTACACATGTATTTGCTGAACGGTGAAAGCGCACAGTAACGCACTTTTCTCCCAGCAAATACACTGTTTCTAAGGAAATGGGAACACACTGAGGAGACACTTGTGGGAGCTACTGTGACTAAAACTGAGCTTCCCTACGCACAGGGAAGCAAGAGAAATGCTGATTTCATCAAGCCCAGTTACATACTCAGAATCTGTACTACTGCGCAAATAGGCATGTCTCTGTAGGCAAAAAACTCATTTCGGACAAAGTTGCCCAAATGCATCTCAGAAGTGTGCAACTTGTTCCCTGAGTTAGAAAACGTTGAGAAACGGTCGTTTCTACTAGCGCTGTGCTTCTACACATGTATTTGCTGAACGGTGAAAGCGCACAGTAATGCACTTTTCTCCCAGCAAATACACTGTTTCTAAGGAAATGGGAACACACTGAGGAGACACTTGTGGGAGCTACTGTGACTAAAACTGAGCTTCCCTATGCACAGGGAAACAAGAGAAATGCTGATTTCATCAAGCCCAGTTACATACTCAGAATCTGTACTACTGCGCAAATAGGCATGTCTCTGTAGGCAAAAAACTCATTTCTGACAAAGTTGCCCAAATGCATCTCAGAAGTGTGCAACTTGTTCCCTGAGTTAGAAAACGTCGAGAAACGGTCGTTTCTGTTAGCGCTGTGCTTCTACACATGTATTTGCTGAACGGTGAAAGCGCACAGTAATGCACTTTTCTCCCAGCAAATACACTGTTTCTAAGGAAATGGGAACACACTGAGGAGACACTTGTGGGAGCTACTGTGACTAAAACTGAGCTTCCCTACGCACAGGGAAGCAAGAGAAATGCTGATTTCATCAAGCCCAGTTACATACTCAGAATCTGTACTACTGCGCAAATAGGCATGTCTCTGTAGGCAAAAAACTCATTTCTGACAAAGTTGCCCAAATACATCTCAGAAGTGTGCCACTTATTCCCTGAGTTAGAAAACGTCGAGAAACGGTCGTTTCAGCTAGCGCTGTGCTTCTACACATGTATTTGCTGAACGGTGAAAGCGCACAGTGATACACTTTTCTCCCAACAAATACACTGTTTCTAAGGAACTGGGAACACACTGAGGAGACACTTGTGGGAGCTACTGTGACTAAAACTGAGCTTCCCTACGCACAGGGAAGCAAGAGAAATACTGATTCCATCAAGCCCAGTTACATACTCAGAATCTGTACTACTGCGCAAATAGGCATGTCTCTGTAGGCAAAAAACTCATTTCTGACAAAGTTACCCAAATGCATCTCAGAAGTGTGCAACTTGTTCCCTGAGTTAGAAAACGTCGAGAAACGGTCGTTTCTACTAGCGCTGTGCTTCTACACATGTATTTGCTGAACGGTGAAAGCGCACAGTAATGCACTTTTCTCCCAGCAAATACACTGTTTCTAAGGAAATGGGAACACACTGAGGAGACACTTGTGGGAGCTACTGTGACTAAAACTGAGCTTCCCTACGCACAGGGAAGCAAGAGAAATGCTGATTTCATCAAGCCCAGTTACACACTCAGAATCTGTACTACTGCGCAAATAGGCATGTCTCTGTAGGCAAAAACTCATTTCTGACAAAGTTGCCCAAATGCATCTCAGAAGTGTGCAACTTGTTCCCTGAATTAGAAAACGTCGAGAAACGGTCGTTTCTGCTAGCGCTGTGCTTCTACACATGTATTTGCTGAACGGTGAAAGCGCACAGTAATGCACTTTTCTCCCAGCAAATACACTGTTTCTAAGGAAATGGGAACACACTGAGGAGACACTTGTGGGAGCTACTGTGACTAAAACTGAGCTTCCCTATGCACAGGGAAGCAAGAGAAATGCTGATTTCATCAAGCCCAGTTACATACTCAGAATCTGTACTACTGCGCAAATAGGCATGTCTCTGTAGGCAAAAAACTCATTTCTGACAAAGTTGCCCAAATGCATCTCAGAAGTGTGCAACTTGTTCCCTGAGTTAGAAAACGTCGAGAAACGTTCGTTTCTGCTAGCGCTGTGCTTCTACACATGTATTTGCTGAACGGTGAAAGCGCACAGTAATGCACTTTTCTCCCAGCAAATACACTGTTTCTAAGGAAATGGGAACACACTGAGGAGACACTTGTGGGAGCTACTGTGACTAAAACTGAGCTTCCCTACGCACAGGGAAGCAAGAGAAATGCTGATTTCATCAAGCCCAGTTACATACTCAGAATCTGTACTACTGCGCAAATAGGCATGTCTCTGTAGGCAAAAAACTCATTTCGGACAAAGTTGCCCAAATGCATCTCAGAAGTGTGCAACTTGTTCCCTGAGATAGAAAACGTCGAGAAACGGTCGTTTCTGCTAGCGCTGTGCTTCTACACATGTATTTGCTGAACGGTGAAAGCGCACAGTAATGCACTTTTCTCCCAGCAAATACACTGTTTCTAAGGAAATGGGAACACACTGAGGAGACACTTGTGGGAGCTACTGTGACTAAAACTGAGCTTCCCTATGCACAGGGAAACAAGAGAAATGCTGATTTCATCAAGCCCAGTTACATACTCAGAATCTGTACTACTGCGCAAATAGGCATGTCTCTGTAGGCAAAAAACTCATTTCTGACAAAGTTGCCCAAATGCATCTCAGAAGTTTGCAACTTGTTCCCTGAGTTAGAAAACGTCGAGAAACGGTCGTTTCTGTTAGCGCTGTGCTTCTACACATGTATTTGCTGAACGGTGAAAGCGCACAGTAATGCACTTTTCTCCCAGCAAATACACTGTTTCTAAGGAAATGGGAACACACTGAGGAGACACTTGTGGGAGCTACTGTGACTAAAACTGAGCTTCCCTACGCACAGGGAAGCAAGAGAAATGCTGATTTCATCAAGCCCAGTTACATACTCAGAATCTGTACTATTGCGCAAATAGGCATGTCTCTGTAGGCAAAAAACTCATTTCTGACAAAGTTGCCCAAATACATCTCAGAAGTGTGCCACTTATTCCCTGAGTTAGAAAACGTCGAGAAACGGTCGTTTCAGCTAGCGCTGTGCTTCTACACATGTATTTGCTGAACGGTGAAAGCGCACAGTGATACACTTTTCTCCCAACAAATACACTGTTTCTAAGGAACTGGGAACACACTGAGGAGACACTTGTGGGAGCTACTGTGACTAAAACTGAGCTTCCCTACGCACAGGGAAGCAAGAGAAATGCTGATTCCATCAAGCCCAGTTACATACTCAGAATCTGTACTACTGCGCAAATAGGCATGTCTCTGTAGGCAAAAAACTCATTTCTGACAAAGTTGCCCAAATGCATCTCAGAAGTGTGCAACTTCTTCCCTGAGTTAGAAAACGTCGAGAAACGGTCGTTTCTGCTAGCGCTGTGCTTCTACACATGTATTTGCTGAATGGTGAAAGCGCACAGTAATGCACTTTTCTCCCAGCAAATACACTGTTTCTAAGGAAATGGGAACACACTGAGGAGACACTTGTGGGAGCTACTGTGACTAAAACTGAGCTTCCCTACGCACAGGGAAGCAAGAGAAATAATGATTTCATCAAGCCCAGTTACATACTCAGAATCTGTACTACTGCGCAAATAGGCATGTCTCTGTAGGCAAAAAACTCATTTCGGACAAAGTTGCCCAAATGCATCTCAGAAGTGTGCAACTTGTTCCCTGAGTTAGAACACGTCGAGAAACGGTCGTTTCTGCTAGCGCTATGCTTCTACACATGTATTTGCTGAACGGTGAAAGCGCACAGTAATGCACTTTTCTCCCAGCAAATACACTGTTTCTAAGGAAATGGGAACACACTGAGGAGACACTTGTGGGAGCTACTGTGACTAAAACTGAGCTTCCCTACGCACAGGGAAGCAAGAGAAATGCTGATTTCATCAAGCCCAGTTACATACTCAGAATCTGTACTACTGCGCAAATAGGCATGTCTCTGTAGGCAAAAAAACTCATTTCTGACAAAGTTGCCCAAATGCACCTCAGAAGTGTGCAACTTGTTCCCTGATTTAGAAAACGTCGAGAAACGGTCGTTTCTGCTAGCGCTGTGCTTCTACACATGTATTTGCTGAACGGTGAAAGCGCACAGTAATGCACTTTTCTCCCAGCAAATACACTGTTTCTAAGGAAATGGGAACACACTGAGGAGACACTTGTGGGAGCTACTGTGACTAAAACTGAGCTTCCCTACGCACAGGGAAGCAAGAGAAATGCTGATTTCATCAAGCCCAGTTACATACTCAGAATCTGTACTACTGCGCAAATAGGCATGTCTCTGTAGGCAAAAAACTCATTTCTGACAAAGTTGCCCAAATGCATCTCAGAAGTGTGCAACTTGTTCCCTGAGTTAGAAAACGTCGAGAAACGTTCGTTTCTGCTAGCGCTGTGCTTCTACACATGTATTTGCTGAACGGTGAAAGCGCACAGTAATGCAATTTGCTCCCAGCAAATACACTGTTTCTAAGGAAATGGGAACACACTGAGGAGACACTTGTGGGAGCTACTGTGACTAAAACTGAGCTTCCCTACGCACAGGGAAGCAAGAGAAATGCTGATTTCATCAAACCGATTTACATACTCAGAATCTGTAATACTGCGCAAATAGGCATGTCTCTGTAGGCAAAAAACTCATTTCTGACAAAGTTGCCCAAATGCATCTCAGAAGTGTGCAACTTGTTCCCTGAGTTAGAAAACGTCGAGAAACGGTCGTTTCTGTTAGCGCTGTGCTTCTACACATGTATTTGCTGAACGGTGAAAGCGCACAGTAATGCACTTTTCTCCCAGCAAATACACTGTTTCTAAGGAAATGGGAACACACGGAGGAGACACTTGTGGGAGCTACTGTGACTAAAACTGAGCTTCCCTACGCACAGGGAAGCAAGAGAAATGCTGATTTCATCAAGCCCAGTTACATACTCAGAATCTGTACTACTGCGCAAATAGGCATGTCTCAGTAGGCAAAAAACTCATTTCTGACAAAGTTGCCCAAATACATCTCAGAAGTGTGCCACTTATTCCCTGAGTTAGAAAACGTCGAGAAACGGTCGTTTCAGCTAGCGCTGTGCTTCTACACACGTATTTGCTGAACGGTGAAAGCGCATAGTGATACACTTTTCTCCCAACAAATACACTGTTTCTAAGGAACTGGGAACACACAGAGGAGACACTTGTGGGAGCTACTGTGACTAAAACTGAGCTTCCCTACGCACAGGGAAGCAAGAGAAATGCTGATTCCATCAAGCCCAGTTACATACTCAGAATCTGTACTACTGCGCAAATAGGCATGTCTCTGTAGGCAAAAAACTCATTTCTGACAAAGTTACCCAAATGCATCTCAGAAGTGTGCAACTTGTTCCCTGAGTTAGAAAACGTCGAGAAACGGTCGTTTCTACTAGCGCTGTGCTTCTACACATGTATTTGCTGAACGGTGAAAGCGCACAGTAATGCACTTTTCTCCCAGCAAATACACTGTTTCTAAGGAAATGGGAACACACTGAGGAGACACTTGTGGGAGCTACTGTGACTAAAACTGAGCTTCCCTATGCACAGGGAAGCAAGAGAAATGCTGATTTCATCCAGCCCAGTTACATACTCAGAATCTGTACTACTGCGCAAATAGGCATGTCTCTGTAGGCAAAAAACTCATTTCTGACAAAGTTGCCCAAATGCATCTCAGAAGTGTGCAACTTGTTCCCTGAGTTAGAAAACGTCGAGAAACGGTCGTTTCTGCTAGCGCTGTGCTTCTACACATGTATTTGCTGAATGGTGAAAGCGCACAGTAATGCACTTTTCTCCCAGCAAATACACTGTTTCTAAGGAAATGGGAACACACTGAGGAGACACTTGTGGGAGCTACTGTGACTAAAACTGAGCTTCCCTACGCACAGGGAAGCAAGAGAAATAATGATTTCATCAAGCCCAGTTACATACTCAGAATCTGTACTACTGCGCAAATAGGCATGTCTCTGTAGGCAAAAAACTCATTTCGGACAAAGTTGCCCAAATGCATCTCAGAAGTGTGCAACTTGTTCCCTGAGTTAGAAAACGTCGAGAAACGGTCGTTTCTACTAGCGCTATGCTTCTACACATGTATTTGCTGAACGGTGAAAGCGCACAGTAATGCACTTTTCTCCCAGCAAATACACTGTTTCTAAGGAAATGGGAACACACTGAGGAGACACTTGTGGGAGCTACTGTGACTAAAACTGAGCTTCCCTACGCACAGGGAAGCAAGAGAAATAATGATTTCATCAAGCCCAGTTACATACTCAGAATCTGTACTACTGCGCAAATAGGCATGTCTCTGTAGGCAAAAAACTCATTTCGGACAAAGTTGCCCAAATGCATCTCAGAAGTGTGCAACTTGTTCCCTGAGTTAGAACACGTCGAGAAACGGTCGTTTCTGCTAGCGCTATGCTTCTACACATGTATTTGCTGAACGGTGAAAGCACACAGTAATGCACTTTTCTCCCAGCAAATACACTGTTTCTAAGGAAATGGGAACACACTGAGGAGACACTTGTGGGAGCTACTGTGACTAAAACTGAGCTTCCCTACGCACAGGGAAGCAAGAGAAATGCTGATTTCATCAAGCCCAGTTACATACTCAGAATCTGTACTACTGCGCAAATAGGCATGTCTCTGTAGGCAAAAAAACTCATTTCTGACAAAGTTGCCCAAATGCACCTCAGAAGTGTGCAACTTGTTCCCTGATTTAGAAAACGTCGAGAAACGGTCGTTTCTGCTAGCGCTGTGCTTCTACACATGTATTTGCTGAACGGTGAAAGCGCACAGTAATGCACTTTTCTCCCAGCAAATACACTGTTTCTAAGGAAATGGGAACACACTGAGGAGACACTTGTGGGAGCTACTGTGACTAAAACTGAGCTTCCCTACGCACAGGGAAGCAAGAGAAATAATGATTTCATCAAGCCCAGTTACATACTCAGAATCTGTACTACTGCGCAAATAGGCATGTCTCTGTAGGCAAAAAACTCATTTCTGACAAAGTTGCCCAAATGCATCTCAGAAGTGTGCAACTTGTTCCCTGAGTTAGAAAACGTCGAGAAACGTTCGTTTCTGCTAGCGCTGTGCTTCTACACATGTATTTGCTGAACGGTGAAAGCGCACAGTAATGCAATTTGCTCCCAGCAAATACACTGTTTCTAAGGAAATGGGAACACACTGAGGAGACACTTGTGGGAGCTACTGTGACTAAAACTGAGCTTCCCTACGCACAGGGAAGCAAGAGAAATGCTGATTTCATCAAACCGATTTACATACTCAGAATCTGTAATACTGCGCAAATAGGCATGTCTCTGTAGGCAAAAAACTCATTTCTGACAAAGTTGCCCAAATGCATCTCAGAAGTGTGCAACTTGTTCCCTGAGTTAGAAAACGTCGAGAAACGTTCGTTTCTGCTAGCGCTGTGCTTCTACACATGTATTTGCTGAACGGTGAAAGCGCACAGTGATGCACTTTTCTCCCAGCAAATACACTGTTTCTAAGGAAATGGGAACACACTGAGGAGACACTTGTGGGAGCTACTGTGACTAAAACTGAGCTTCCCTACGCACAGGGAAGCAAGAGAAATGCTGATTTCATCAAGCCCAGTTACATACTCAGAATCTGTACTACTGCGCAAATAGGCATGTCTCTGTAGGCAAAAAACTCATTTCGGACAAAGTTGCCCAAATGCATCTCAGAAGTGTGCAACTTGTTCCCTGAGATAGAAAACGTCGAGAAACGGTCATTTCTGCTAGCGCTGTGCTTCTACACATGTATTTGCTGAACGGTGAAAGCGCACAGTAATGCACTTTTCTCCCAGCAAATACACTGTTTCTAAGGAAATGGGAACACACTGAGGAGACACTTGTGGGAGCTACTGTGACTAAAACTGAGCTTCCCTATGCACAGGGAAACAAGAGAAATGCTGATTTCATCAAGCCCAGTTACATACTCAGAATCTGTACTACTGCGCAAATAGGCATGTCTCTGTAGGCAAAAAACTCATTTCTGACAAAGTTGCCCAAATGCATCTCAGAAGTGTGCAACTTGTTCCCTGAGTTAGAAAACGTCGAGAAACGGTCGTTTCTGTTAGCGCTGTGCTTCTACACATGTATTTGCTGAACGGTGAAAGCGCACAGTAATGCACTTTTCTCCCAGCAAATACACTGTTTCTAAGGAAATGGGAACACACGGAGGAGACACTTGTGGGAGCTACTGTGACTAAAACTGAGCTTCCCTACGCACAGGGAAGCAAGAGAAATGCTGATTTCATCAAGCCCAGTTACATACTCAGAATCTGTACTACTGCGCAAATAGGCATGTCTCAGTAGGCAAAAAACTCATTTCTGACAAAGTTGCCCAAATACATCTCAGAAGTGTGCCACTTATTCCCTGAGTTAGAAAACGTCGAGAAACGGTCGTTTCAGCTAGCGCTGTGCTTCTACACACGTATTTGCTGAACGGTGAAAGCGCATAGTGATACACTTTTCTCCCAACAAATACACTGTTTCTAAGGAACTGGGAACACACAGAGGAGACACTTGTGGGAGCTACTGTGACTAAAACTGAGCTTCCCTACGCACAGGGAAGCAAGAGAAATGCTGATTCCATCAAGCCCAGTTACATACTCAGAATCTGTACTACTGCGCAAATAGGCATGTCTCTGTAGGCAAAAAACTCAGTTCTGACAAAGATGCCCAAATGCATCTCAGAAGTGTGCAACTTGTTCCCTGAGTTAGAAAACGTCGAGAAACGGTCGTTTCTACTAGCGCTGTGCTTCTACACATGTATTTGCTGAACGGTGAAAGCGCACAGTAATGCACTTTTCTCCCAGCAAATACACTGTTTCTAAGGAAATGGGAACACACTGAGGAGACACTTGTGGGAGCTACTGTGACTAAAACTGAGCTTCCCTATGCACAGGGAAGCAAGAGAAATGCTGATTTCATCCAGCCCAGTTACATACTCAGAATCTGTACTACTGCGCAAATAGGCATGTCTCTGTAGGCAAAAAACTCATTTCTGACAAAGTTGCCCAAATGCATCTCAGAAGTGTGCAACTTGTTCCCTGAGTTAGAAAACGTCGAGAAACGGTCGTTTCTGCTAGCGCTGTGCTTCTACACATGTATTTGCTGAATGGTGAAAGCACACAGTAATGCACTTTTCTCCCAGCAAATACACTGTTTCTAAGGAAATGGGAACACACTGAGGAGACACTTGTGGGAGCTACTGTGACTAAAACTGAGCTTCCCTACGCACAGGGAAGCAAGAGAAATAATGATTTCATCAAGCCCAGTTACATACTCAGAATCTGTACTACTGCGCAAATAGGCATGTCTCTGTAGGCAAAAAACTCATTTCGGACAAAGTTGCCCAAATGCATCTCAGAAGTGTGCAACTTGTTCCCTGAGTTAGAAAACGTCGAGAAACGGTCGTTTCTACTAGCGCTATGCTTCTACACATGTATTTGCTGAACGGTGAAAGCGCACAGTAATGCACTTTTCTCCCAGCAAATACACTGTTTCTAAGGAAATGGGAACACACTGAGGAGACACTTGTGG
This sequence comes from Acomys minous, assembly GCF_964271855.1. Taxonomy (NCBI): domain Eukaryota; kingdom Metazoa; phylum Chordata; class Mammalia; order Rodentia; family Muridae; genus Acomys; species Acomys minous. Next base: position 6,649,707 of record NW_028182183.1, on the reverse strand, counting down.
GAGCTACTGTGACTAAAACTGAGCTTCCCTACGCACAGGGAAGCAAGAGAAATGCTGATTTCATCAAGCCCAGTTACATACTCAGAATCTGTACTACTGCGCAAATAGGCATGTCTCTGTAGGCAAAAAAACTCATTTCTGACAAAGTTGCCCAAATGCACCTCAGAAGTGTGCAACTTGTTCCCTGATTTAGAAAACGTTGAGAAACGGTCGTTTCTGCTAGCGCTGTGCTTCTACACATGTATTTGCTGAACGGTGAAAGCGCACAGTAATGCACTTTTCTCCCAGCAAATACACTGTTTCTAAGGAAATGGGAACACACTGAGGAGACACTTGTGGGAGCTACTGTGACTAAAACTGAGCTTCCCTACGCACAGGGAAGCAAGAGAAATGCTGATTTCATCAAGCCCAGTTACATACTCAGAATCTGTACTACTGCGCAAATAGGCATGTCTCTGTAGGCAAAAAACTCATTTCTGACAAAGTTGCCCAAATGCATCTCAGAAGTGTGCAACTTGTTCCCTGAGTTAGAAAACGTCGAGAAACGTTCGTTTCTGCTAGCGCTGTGCTTCTACACATGTATTTGCTGAACGGTGAAAGCGCACAGTGATGCACTTTTCTCCCAGCAAATACACTGTTTCTAAGGAAATGGGAACACACTGAGGAGACACTTGTGGGAGCTACTGTGACTAAAACTGAGCTTCCCTACGCACAGGGAAGCAAGAGAAATGCTGATTTCATCAAGCCCAGTTACATACTCAGAATCTGTACTACTGCGCATATAGGCATGTCTCTGTAGGCAAAAAACTCATTTCTGACAAAGTTGCCCAAATGCATCTCAGAAGTGTGCAACTTGTTCCCTGAGTTAGAAAACGTCGAGAAACGGTCGTTTCTACTAGCGCTGTGCTTCTACACATGTATTTGCTGAACGGTGAAAGCGCACAGTAATGCACTTTTCTCCCAGCAAATACACTGTTTCTAAGGAAATGGGAACACACTGAGGAGACACTTGTGGGAGCTACTGTGACTAAAACTGAGCTTCCCTATGCACAGGGAAGCAAGAGAAATGCTGATTTCATCAAGCCCAGTTACATACTCAGAATCTGTACTACTGCGCAAATAGGCATGTCTCTGTAGGCAAAAAACTCATTTCTGACAAAGTTGCCCAAATGCATCTCAGAAGTGTGCAACTTGTTCCCTGAGTTAGAAAACGTCGAGAAACGGTCGTTTCTGCTAGCGCTGTGCATCTACACATGTATTTGCTGAACGGTGAAAGCGCACAGTAATGCACTTTTCTCCCAGCAAATACACTGTTTCTAAGGAAATGGGAACACACTGAGGAGACACTTGTGGGAGCTACTGTGACTAAAACTGAGCTTCCCTACGCACAGGGAAGCAAGAGAAATGCTGATTTAATCAAGCCCAGTTACATACTCAGAATCTGTACTACTGCGCAAATAGGCATGTCTCTGTAGGCAAAAAACTCATTTCTGACAAAGTTGCCCAAATGCATCTCAGAAGTGTGCAACTTGTTCCCTGAGTTAGAAAACGTCGAGAAACGGTCGTTTCTACTAGCGCTGTGCTTCTACACATGTATTTGCTGAACGGTGAAAGCGCACAGTAATGCACTTTTCTCCCAGCAAATACACTGTTTCTAAGGAAATGGGAACACACTGAGGAGACACTTGTGGGAGCTACTGTGACTAAAACTGAGCTTCCCTATGCACAGGGAAGCAAGAGAAATGCTGATTTCATCAAGCCCAGTTACATACTCAGAATCTGTACTACTGCGCAAATAGGCATGTCTCTGTAGGCAAAAAACTCATTTCGGACAAAGTTGCCCAAATGCATCTCAGAAGTGTGCAACTTGTTCCCTGAGTTAGAAAACGTCGAGAAACGGTCGTTTCTGCTAGCGCTGTGCATCTACACATGTATTTGCTGAACGGTGAAAGCGCACAGTAATGCACTTTTCTCCCAGCAAATACACTGTTTCTAAGGAAATGGGAACACACTGAGGAGACACTTGTGGGAGCTATTGTGACTAAAACTGAGCTTCCCTACGCACAGGGAAGCAAGAGAAATGCTGATTTAATCAAGCCCAGTTACATACTCAGAATCTGTACTACTGCGCAAATAGGCATGTCTCTGTAGGCAAAAAACTCATTTCTGACAAAGTTGCCCAAATGCATCTCAGAAGTGTGCAACTTGTTCCCTGAGTTAGAAAACGTGGAGAAACGTTTGTTTCTGCTAGCGCTGTGCTTCTACACATGTATTTGCTGAACGGTGAAAGCGCACAGTAATGCACTTTTCTCCCAGCAAATACACTGTTTCTAAGGAAATGGGAACACACTGAGGAGACACTTGTGGGAGCTACTGTGACTAAAACTGAGCTTCCCTACGCACAGGGAAGCAAGAGAAATGCTGATTTCATCAAGCCCAGTTACATACTCAGAATCTGTACTACTGCGCAAATAGGCATGTCTCTGTAGGCAAAAAACTCATTTCTGACAAAGTTGCCCAAATGCATCTCAGAAGTGTGCAACTTGTTCCCTGAGTTAGAAAACGTCGAGAAACGTTCGTTTCTGCTAGCGCTGTGCTTCTACACATGTATTTGCTGAACGGTGAAAGCGCACAGTAATGCAATTTGCTCCCAGCAAATACACTGTTTCTAAGGAAATGGGAACACACTGAGGAGACACTTGTGGGAGCTACTGTGACTAAAACTGAGCTTCCCTACGCACAGGGAAGCAAGAGAAATGCTGATTTCATCAAACCGATTTACATACTCAGAATCTGTAATACTGCGCAAATAGGCATGTCTCTGTAGGCAAAAAACTCATTTCTGACAAAGTTGCCCAAATGCATCTCAGAAGTGTGCAACTTGTTCCCTGAGTTAGAAAACGTCGAGAAACGTTCGTTTCTGCTAGCGCTGTGCTTCTACACATGTATTTGCTGAACGGTGAAAGCGCACAGTGATGCACTTTTCTCCCAGCAAATACACTGTTTCTAAGGAAATGGGAACACACTGAGGAGACACTTGTGGGAGCTACTGTGACTAAAACTGAGCTTCCCTACGCACAGGGAAGCAAGAGAAATGCTGATTTCATCAAGCCCAGTTACATACTCAGAATCTGTACTACTGCGCAAATAGGCATGTCTCTGTAGGCAAAAAACTCATTTCGGACAAAGTTGCCCAAATGCATCTCAGAAGTGTGCAACTTGTTCCCTGAGATAGAAAACGTCGAGAAACGGTCATTTCTGCTAGCGCTGTGCTTCTACACATGTATTTGCTGAACGGTGAAAGCGCACAGTAATGCACTTTTCTCCCAGCAAATACACTGTTTCTAAGGAAATGGGAACACACTGAGGAGACACTTGTGGGAGCTACTGTGACTAAAACTGAGCTTCCCTATGCACAGGGAAACAAGAGAAATGCTGATTTCATCAAGCCCAGTTACATACTCAGAATCTGTACTACTGCGCAAATAGGCATGTCTCTGTAGGCAAAAAACTCATTTCTGACAAAGTTGCCCAAATGCATCTCAGAAGTGTGCAACTTGTTCCCTGAGTTAGAAAACGTCGAGAAACGGTCGTTTCTGTTAGCGCTGTGCTTCTACACATGTATTTGCTGAACGGTGAAAGCGCACAGTAATGCACTTTTCTCCCAGCAAATACACTGTTTCTAAGGAAATGGGAACACACTGAGGAGACACTTGTGGGAGCTACTGTGACTAAAACTGAGCTTCCCTACGCACAGGGAAGCAAGAGAAATGCTGATTTCATCAAGCCCAGTTACATACTCAGAATCTGTACTACTGCGCAAATAGGCATGTCTCAGTAGGCAAAAAACTCATTTCTGACAAAGTTGCCCAAATACATCTCAGAAGTGTGCCACTTATTCCCTGAGTTAGAAAACGTCGAGAAACGGTCGTTTCAGCTAGCGCTGTGCTTCTACACACGTATTTGCTGAACGGTGAAAGCGCATAGTGATACACTTTTCTCCCAACAAATACACTGTTTCTAAGGAACTGGGAACACACTGAGGAGACACTTGTGGGAGCTACTGTGACTAAAACTGAGCTTCCCTACGCACAGGGAAGCAAGAGAAATGCTGATTCCATCAAGCCCAGTTACATACTCAGAATCTGTACTACTGCGCAAATAGGCATGTCTCTGTAGGCAAAAAACTCATTTCTGACAAAGTTACCCAAATGCATCTCAGAAGTGTGCAACTTGTTCCCTGAGTTAGAAAACGTCGAGAAACGGTCGTTTCTACTAGCGCTGTGCTTCTACACATGTATTTGCTGAACGGTGAAAGCGCACAGTAATGCACTTTTCTCCCAGCAAATACACTGTTTCTAAGGAAATGGGAACACACTGAGGAGACACTTGTGGGAGCTACTGTGACTAAAACTGAGCTTCCCTATGCACAGGGAAGCAAGAGAAATGCTGATTTCATCCAGCCCAGTTACATACTCAGAATCTGTACTACTGCGCAAATAGGCATGTCTCTGTAGGCAAAAAACTCATTTCTGACAAAGTTGCCCAAATGCATCTCAGAAGTGTGCAACTTGTTCCCTGAGTTAGAAAACGTCGAGAAACGGTCGTTTCTGCTAGCGCTGTGCTTCTACACATGTATTTGCTGAATGGTGAAAGCGCACAGTAATGCACTTTTCTCCCAGCAAATACACTGTTTCTAAGGAAATGGGAACACACTGAGGAGACACTTGTGGGAGCTACTGTGACTAAAACTGAGCTTCCCTACGCACAGGGAAGCAAGAGAAATAATGATTTCATCAAGCCCAGTTACATACTCAGAATCTGTACTACTGCGCAAATAGGCATGTCTCTGTAGGCAAAAAACTCATTTCGGACAAAGTTGCCCAAATGCATCTCAGAAGTGTGCAACTTGTTCCCTGAGTTAGAAAACGTCGAGAAACGGTCGTTTCTACTAGCGCTATGCTTCTACACATGTATTTGCTGAACGGTGAAAGCGCACAGTAATGCACTTTTCTCCCAGCAAATACACTGTTTCTAAGGAAATGGGAACACACTGAGGAGACACTTGTGGGAGCTACTGTGACTAAAACTGAGCTTCCCTACGCACAGGGAAGCAAGAGAAATGCTGATTTCATCAAGCCCAGTTACATACTCAGAATCTGTACTACTGCGCAAATAGGCATGTCTCTGTAGGCAAAAAAACTCATTTCTGACAAAGTTGCCCAAATGCACCTCAGAAGTGTGCAACTTGTTCCCTGATTTAGAAAACGTTGAGAAACGGTCGTTTCTGCTAGCGCTGTGCTTCTACACATGTATTTGCTGAACGGTGAAAGCGCACAGTAATGCACTTTTCTCCCAGCAAATACACTGTTTCTAAGGAAATGGGAACACACTGAGGAGACACTTGTGGGAGCTACTGTGACTAAAACTGAGCTTCCCTACGCACAGGGAAGCAAGAGAAATGCTGATTTCATCAAGCCCAGTTACATACTCAGAATCTGTACTACTGCGCAAATAGGCATGTCTCTGTAGGCAAAAAACTCATTTCTGACAAAGTTGCCCAAATGCATCTCAGAAGTGTGCAACTTGTTCCCTGAGTTAGAAAACGTCGAGAAACGTTCGTTTCTGCTAGCGCTGTGCTTCTACACATGTATTTGCTGAACGGTGAAAGCGCACAGTGATGCACTTTTCTCCCAGCAAATACACTGTTTCTAAGGAAATGGGAACACACTGAGGAGACACTTGTGGGAGCTACTGTGACTAAAACTGAGCTTCCCTACGCACAGGGAAGCAAGAGAAATGCTGATTTCATCAAGCCCAGTTACATACTCAGAATCTGTACTACTGCGCATATAGGCATGTCTCTGTAGGCAAAAAACTCATTTCTGACAAAGTTGCCCAAATGCATCTCAGAAGTGTGCAACTTGTTCCCTGAGTTAGAAAACGTCGAGAAACGGTCGTTTCTACTAGCGCTGTGCTTCTACACATGTATTTGCTGAACGGTGAAAGCGCACAGTAATGCACTTTTCTCCCAGCAAATACACTGTTTCTAAGGAAATGGGAACACACTGAGGAGACACTTGTGGGAGCTACTGTGACTAAAACTGAGCTTCCCTATGCACAGGGAAGCAAGAGAAATGCTGATTTCATCAAGCCCAGTTACATACTCAGAATCTGTACTACTGCGCAAATAGGCATGTCTCTGTAGGCAAAAAACTCATTTCGGACAAAGTTGCCCAAATGCATCTCAGAAGTGTGCAACTTGTTCCCTGAGTTAGAAAACGTCGAGAAACGGTCGTTTCTGCTAGCGCTGTGCATCTACACATGTATTTGCTGAACGGTGAAAGCGCACAGTAATGCACTTTTCTCCCAGCAAATACACTGTTTCTAAGGAAATGGGAACACACTGAGGAGACACTTGTGGGAGCTATTGTGACTAAAACTGAGCTTCCCTACGCACAGGGAAGCAAGAGAAATGCTGATTTAATCAAGCCCAGTTACATACTCAGAATCTGTACTACTGCGCAAATAGGCATGTCTCTGTAGGCAAAAAACTCATTTCTGACAAAGTTGCCCAAATGCATCTCAGAAGTGTGCAACTTGTTCCCTGAGTTAGAAAACGTGGAGAAACGTTTGTTTCTGCTAGCGCTGTGCTTCTACACATGTATTTGCTGAAAGGTGAAAGCGCACAGTAATGCACTTCTCTCCCAGCAAATACACTGTTTCTAAGGAAAGTGGAACACACTGAGGAGACACTTGTGGGAGCTACTGTGACTAAAACTGAGCTTCCCTACTCACAGGGAAGCAAGAGAAATGCTGATTTCATCAAGCCCAGGTACATACTCAGAATATGTAATACTGCGCAAATAGGCATGTCTCTGTAGGCAAAACACCCATTTCTGACAAAGTTGCCCAAATGCATCTCAGAAGTATGCCACTTGTTCCCTGAGTTAGAAAACGTCGAGAAACGGTCGTTTCAGCTAGCGCTGTGCTTCTACACATGTATTTGCTGAACGGTGAAAACGCACAGTAATGCACTTTTCTCCCAGCAAATACACTGTTTCTAAGGAAATGGTAACACACTGAGGAGACACTTGTGGGAGCTACTGTGACTAAAACTGAGCTTCCCTAATCACAGGGAAGCAAGAGAAATGCTGATTTCATCAAGCCCAGTTACATACTCAGAATCTGTACTACTGCGCAAATTGGCATGTCTCTGTAGGCAAAAAACTCATTTCTGACAAAGTTGCCCAAATGCATCTCAGAAGTGTGCAACTTGTTCCCTGAGTTAGAAAACGTCGAGAAACGTTCGTTTCTGCTAGCGCTGTGCTTCTACACATGTATTTGCTGAACGGTGAAAGCGCACAGTAATGCACTTCTCTCCCAGCAAATACACTGTTTCTAAGGAAAGTGGAACACACTGAGGAGACACTTGTGGGAGCTACTGTGACTAAAACTGAGCTTCCCTACGCACAGGGAAGCAAGAGAAATGCTGATTTCATCAAGCCCAGGTACATACTCAGAATATGTAATACTGCGCAAATAGGCATGTCTCTGTAGGCAAAAAACCCATTTCTGACAAAGTTGCCCAAATGCATCTCAGAAGTATGCCACTTGTTCCCTGATTTAGAAAACGTCGAGAAACGGTCGTTTCAGCTAGCGCTGTGCTTCTACACATGTATTTGCTGAACGGTGAAAACGCACAGTAATGCACTTTTCTCCCAGCAAATACACTGTTTCTAAGGAAATGGTAACACACTGAGGAGACACTTGTGGGAGCTACTGTGACTAAAACTGAGCTTCCCTACGCACAGGGAAGCAAGAGAAATGCTGATTTCATCAAGCCCAGTTACATACTCAGAATCTGTACTACTGCGCAAATTGGCATGTCTCTGTAGGCAAAAAACTCATTTCTGACAAAGTTGCCCAAATGCATCTCAGAAGTGTGCAACTTGTTCCCTGAGTTAAAAAACGTCGAGAAACGTTCGTTTCTGCTAGCGCTGTGCTTCTACACATGTATTTGCTGAACGGTGAAAGCGCACAGTAATGCACTTTTCTCCCAGCAAATACACTGTGTCTAAGGAAATGGGAACACACTGAGGAGACACTTGTGAGAGCTACTGTGACTAAAACTGAGCTTCCCTACGCACAGGGAAGCAAGAGAAATGCTGATTTCATCAAGCCCAGTTACATACTCAGAATCTGTACTACTGCGCAAATAGGCATGAATCTGTAGGCAAAAAACTCATTTCTGACAAAGTTGCCCAAATGCATCTCAGAAGTGTGCAACTTGTTCCCTGAGTTAGAAAACGTCGAGAAACGTTCGTTTCTGCTAGCGCTGTGCTTCTACACATGTATTTGCTGAATGGTGAAAGCGCACAGTGATGCACTTTTCTCCCAGCAAATACACTGTTTCTAAGGAAATGGGAACACACTGAGGAGTCACTTGTGGGAGCTACTGTGACTAAAACTGAGCTTCCCTACGCACAGGGAAGCAAGAGAAATGCTGATTTCATCAAGCCCAGTTACATACTCAGAATCTGTACTACTGCGCAAATAGGCATGTCTCTGTAGGCAAAAAACTCATTTCTGACAAAGTTGCCCAAATGCATCTCAGAAGTGTGCAACTTGTTCCCTGAGTTAGAAAACGTGGAGAAACGTTTGTTTCTGCTAGCGCTGTGCTTCTACACATGTATTTGCTGAAAGGTGAAAGCGCACAGTAATGCACTTCTCTCCCAGCAAATACACTGTTTCTAAGGAAAGTGGAACACACTGAGGAGACACTTGTGGGAGCTACTGTGACTAAAACTGAGCTTCCCTACGCACAGGGAAGCAAGAGAAATGCTGATTTCATCAAGCCCAGGTACATACTCAGAATATGTAATACTGCGCAAATAGGCATGTCTCTGTAGGCAAAACACCCATTTCTGACAAAGTTGCCCAAATGCATCTCAGAAGTATGCCACTTGTTCCCTGAGTTAGAAAACGTCGAGAAACGGTCGTTTCAGCTAGCGCTGTGCTTCTACACATGTATTTGCTGAACGGTGAAAACGCACAGTAATGCACTTTTCTCCCAGCAAATACACTGTTTCTAAGGAAATGGTAACACACTGAGGAGACACTTGTGGGAGCTACTGTGACTAAAACTGAGCTTCCCTAATCACAGGGAAGCAAGAGAAATGCTGATTTCATCAAGCCCAGTTACATACTCAGAATCTGTACTACTGCGCAAATTGGCATGTCTCTGTAGGCAAAAAACTCATTTCTGACAAAGTTGCCCAAATGCATCTCAGAAGTGTGCAACTTGTTCCCTGAGTTAGAAAACGTCGAGAAACGTTCGTTTCTGCTAGCGCTGTGCTTCTACACATGTATTTGCTGAACGGTGAAAGCGCACAGTAATGCACTTCTCTCCCAGCAAATACACTGTTTCTAAGGAAAGTGGAACACACTGAGGAGACACTTGTGGGAGCTACTGTGACTAAAACTGAGCTTCCCTACGCACAGGGAAGCAAGAGAAATGCTGATTTCATCAAGCCCAGGTACATACTCAGAATATGTAATACTGCGCAAATAGGCATGTCTCTGTAGGCAAAAAACCCATTTCTGACAAAGTTGCCCAAATGCATCTCAGAAGTATGCCACTTGTTCCCTGATTTAGAAAACGTCGAGAAACGGTCGTTTCAGCTAGCGCTGTGCTTCTACACATGTATTTGCTGAACGGTGAAAGCGCACAGTAATGCACTTTTCTCCCAGCAAATACACTGTTTCTAAGGAAATGGTAACACACTGAGGAGACACTTGTGGGAGCTACTGTGACTAAAACTGAGCTTCCCTACGCACAGGGAAGCAAGAGAAATGCTGATTTCATCAAGCCCAGTTACATACTCAGAATCTGTACTACTGCGCAAATTGGCATGTCTCTGTAGGCAAAAAACTCATTTCTGACAAAGTTGCCCAAATGCATCTCAGAAGTGTGCAACTTGTTCCCTGAGTTAGAAAACGTCGAGAAACGTTCGTTTCTGCTAGCGCTGTGCTTCTACACATGTATTTGCTGAATGGTGAAAGCGCACAGTGATGCACTTTTCTCCCAGCAAATACACTGTTTCTAAGGAAATGGGAACACACTGAGGAGTCACTTGTGGGAGCTACTGTGACTAAAACTGAGCTTCCCTACGCACAGGGAAGCAAGAGAAATGCTGATTTCATCAAGCCCAGTTACATACTCAGAATCTGTACTACTGCGCAAATAGGCATGTCTCTGTAGGCAAAAAACTCATTTCTGACAAAGTTGCCCAAATGCATCTCAGAAGTGTGCAACTTGCTCCCTGAGTTAGAAAATGTCGAGAAACGGTCGTTTCTGCTAGCGCTGTGCTTCTACACATGTATTTGCTGAACGGTGAAAGCGCACAGTAATGCACTTTTCTCCCAGCAAATACACTGTTTCTAAGGAAATGGGAACACACTGAGGAGACACTTGTGGGAGCTACTGTGACTAAAACTGAGCTTCCCTACGCACAGGGAAGCAAGAGAAATGCTGATTTCATCAAGCCCAGTTACATACTCAGAATCTGTACTACTGCGCAAATTGGCATGTCTCTGTAGGCAAAAAACTCATTTCTGACAAAGTTGCCCAAATGCATCTCAGAAGTGTGCAACTTGTTCCCTGAGTTAGAAAACGTCGAGAAACGTTCGTTTCTGCTAGCGCTGTGCTTCTACACATGTATTTGCTGAACGGTGAAAGCGCACAGTAATGCACTTCTCTCCCAGCAAATACACTGTTTCTAAGGAAAGTGGAACACACTGAGGAGACACTTGTGGGAGCTACTGTGACTAAAACTGAGCTTCCCTACGCACAGGGAAGCAAGAGAAATGCTGATTTCATCAAGCCCAGGTACATACTCAGAATATGTAATACTGCGCAAATAGGCATGAATCTGTAGGCAAAAAACTCATTTCTGACAAAGTTGCCCAAATGCATCTCAGAAGTGTGCAACTTGTTCCCTGAGTTAGAAAACGTCGAGAAACGTTCGTTTCTGCTAGCGCTGTGCTTCTACACATGTATTTGCTGAATGGTGAAAGCGCACAGTGATGCACTTTTCTCCCAGCAAATACACTGTTTCTAAGGAAATGGGAACACACTGAGGAGACACTTGTGGGAGCTACTCTGACTAAAACTGAGCTTCCCTACGGACAGGGAAGCAAGAGAAATGCTGATTTCATCAAGCCCAGTTACATATTCAGAATCTCTACTACTGCGCAAATAGGCATGTCTCTGTAGGCAAAAAACTCATTTCTGACAAAGTTGCCCAAATGCATCTCAGAAGTGTGCAACTTGCTCCCTGAGTTAGAAAATGTCGAGAAACGGTCGTTTCTGCTAGCGCTGTGCTTCTACACATGTATTTGCTGAACGGTGAAAGCGCACAGTAATGCACTTTTCTCCCAGCAAATACACTGTTTCTAAGGAAATGGGAACACACTGAGGAGACACTTGTGGGAGCTACTGTGACTAAAACTGAGCTTCCCTACGCACAGGGAAGCAAGAGAAATGCTGATTTCATAAAGCCCAGTTACATACTCAGAATCTGTACTACTGCGCAAATAGGCATGAATCTGTAGGCAAAAAACTCATTTCTGACAAAGTTGCCCAAATGCATCTCAGAAGTGTGCAACTTGTTCCCTGAGTTAGAAAACGTCGAGAAACGTTCGTTTCTGCTAGCGCTGTGCTTCTACACATGTATTTGCTGAACGGTGAAAGCACACAGTGATGCACTTTTCTCCCAGCAAATACACTGTTTCTAAGGAAATGGGAACACACTGAGGAGTCACTTGTGGGAGCTACTGTGACTAAAACTGAGCTTCCCTACGCACAGGGAAGCAAGAGAAATGCTGATTTCATCAAGCCCAGTTACATACTCAGAATCTGTACTACTGCGCAAATAGGCATGTCTCTGTAGGCAAAAAACTCATTTATGACAAAGTTGCCCAAATGCATCTCAGAAGTCTGCAACTTGTTCCCTGATTTAGAAAACGTCAAGAAACGGTCATATCTTCTAACGCTGTGCTTCTACACATGTATTTGCTGAACGGTGAAAGCGCACAGTAATTCACTTTTCTCCCAGCAAATACACTGTTTCTAAGGAAATGGGAACACACTGAGGAGACACTTGTGGGAGCTACTGTGACTAAAACTGAGCTTCCCTACGCACAGGGAAGCAAGAGAAATGCTGATTTCATCAAGCCCAGTTACATACTCAGAATCTGTACTACTGCGCAAATAGGCATGTCTCTGTAGGCAAAAAACTCATTTCTGACAAAGTTGCCCAAATGCATCTCAGAAGTGTGCAACTTGTTCCCTGAGTTAGAAAACGTCGAGAAACGGTCGTTTCAGCCATCGCTGTGCTTCTACACATGTATTTGCTGAACGGTGAAAGCGCACAGTAATGCACTTTTCTCCCAGCAAATACACTGTTTCTAAGGAACTGGGAACACACTGAGGAGACACTTGTGGGAGCTACTGTGACTAAAACTGAGCTTCCCTACGCACAGGGAAGCAAGAGAAATGCTGATTTCATCAAGCCCAGTTACATACTCAGAATCTGTACTACTGCGCAAATTGGCATGTCTCTGTAAGCAAAAAACTCATTTTTGAGATAGTTACACAATTGCACCTCAGAAGTGTGCAACTTGTTCCCTGAGTTAGAAAACGTCGAGAAACGTTCGTTTCTGCTAGCGCTGTGCTTCTACACATGTATTTGCTGAACGGTGAAAGCGCACAGTAATGCACTTTTCTCCCAACAAATACACTGTTTCTAAGGAAAAGGGAACACACTGAGGAGACACTTTTGGGAGCTACTGTGACTAAAACTGAGCTTCCCTACGCACAGGGAAGCAAGAGAAATGCTGATTTCATCAAGCCCAGTTACATACTCAGAATCTGTACTACTGCGCAAATAGGCATGTCTCTGTAGGCAAAAAACTCATTTCTGACAAAGTTGCCCAAATGCATCCAAGAAGTGTACAACTTTTTCCCTGAGTTAGAAAATGTCGAGAAACGGTCGTTTCTGCTAGCGCTGTGCTTCTACACATGTATTTGCTGAACAGTGAAAGCACAAAGTGATGCACTTTTCTCCCAGCAAATACACTGTGTCTAAGGAAATGGGAACACACTGAGGAGACACTTGTGGGAGCTACTGTGACTAAAACTGAGCTTCCCTACGCACAGGGAAGCAAGAGAAATACTGATTTCATCCAGCCCAGTTACATACTCAGAATCTGTACTACTGCGCAAATAGGCATGTCTCTGTAGGCAAAAAACTCATTTCTGACAAAGTTGCCCAAATGCATCTCAGAAGTGTGCAACTTGCTCCCTGAGTTAGAAAACGTCGAGAAACGGTCGTTTCTGCTAGCGCTGTGCTTCTACACATGTATTTGCTGAACGGTGAAAGCGCACAGTAATGCACTTTTCTCCCAGCAAATACACTGTTTCTAAGGAAATGGGAACACACTGAGGAGACACTTGTGGGAGCTACTGTGACTAAAACTGAGCTTCCCTACGCACAGGGAAGCAAGAGAAATGCTGATTTCATCAAGCCCAGTTACATACTCAGAATTTGTACTACTGCGCAAATTGGCATGTCTCTGTAAGCAAAAAATTCATTTTTGAGATAGTTACACAATTGCACCTCAGAAGTGTGCAACTTGTTCCCTTAGTTAGAAAACGTCGAGAAACGTTCGTTTCTGCTAGCGCTGTGCTTCTACACATGTATTTGCTGAACGGTGAAAGCGCACAGTAATGCACTTTTCTCCCAGCAAATACACTGTTTCTAAGGAAATGGGAACACACTGAGGAGACACTTGTGGGAGCTACTGTGACTAAAACTGAGCTTCCCTACGCACAGGGAAGCAAGAGAAATGCTGATTTCATCAAGCCCAGTTACATACTCAGAATCTGTACTACTGCGCAAATAGGCATGTCTCTGTAGGCAAAAAACTCATTTCTGACAAAGTTGCCCAAGTGCATCCCAGAAGTGTACAACTTGTTCCCTGAGTTAGAAAATGTCGAGAAACGGTCGTTTCTGCTAGCGCTGTGCTTCTACACATGTATTTGCTGAACAGTGAAAGCACAAAGTGATGCACTTTTCTCCCAGCAAATACACTGTTTCTAAGGAACTGGGAACACACTGAGGAGACACTTGTGGGAGCTACTGTGACTAAAACTGAGCTTCCCTACGCACAGGGAAGCAAGAGAAATGCTGATTTCATCAAGCCCAGTTACATACTCAGAATCTGTACTACTGCGCAAATAGGCATGTCTCTGTAGGCAAAAAACTCATTTCTGACAAAGTTGCCCAAATGCATCTCAGAAGTGTGCAACTTGTTCCCTGAGTTAGAAAACGTCGAGAAACGTTCGTTTCTGCTAGCGCTGTGCTTCTACACATGTATTTGCTGAACGGTGAAAGCGCACAGTAATGCACTTTTCTCCCAGCAAATACACTGTTTCTAAGGAAATGGGAACACACTGAGGAGACACTTGTGGGAGCTACTGTGACTAAAACTGAGCTTCCCTACGCACAGGGAAGCAAGAGAAATGCTGATTTCATCCAGCCCAGTTACATACTCAGAATCTGTACTACTGCGCAAATAGGCATGTCTCTGTAGGCAAAAAACTCATTTCTGACAAAGTTGCCCAAATGCATCTCAGAAGTGTGCAACTTGTTCCCTGAGTTAGAAAACGTCGAGAAACATTCATTTCTGCTAGCGCTGTGCTTCTACACATGTATTTTCTGAACGGTGAAAGTGCACAGTAATGCACTTTTCTCCCAGCAAATACACTGTTTCTAAGGAAATGGGAACACACTGAGGAGACACTTGTGGGAGCTACTGTGAATAAACTGACCTTCCCTATGCACAGGGAAACAAGAGAAATGCTGATTTCATCAAGCCCAGTTACATACTCAGAATCTGTACTACTGCGCAAATAGGCATGTCTCTGTAGTCAAAAAACTCATTTCTGACAAAGTTGCCCAAATGCAACTCAGAAGTGTGCAACTTGTTCCCTGAGTTAGAAAACGTCGAGAAACGGTCGTTTCTGCTAGCGCTGTGCTTCTACACATGTATTTGCTGAACAGTGAAAGCACAAAGTGATGCACTTTTCTCCCAGCAAATACACTGTTTCTAAGGAAATGGGAACACACTGAGGAGACACTTGTGGGAGCTACTGTGAATAAACTGACCTTCCCTATGCACATGGAAACAAGAGAAATGCTGATTTCATCAAGCCCAGTTACATACTCAGAATCTGTACTACTGCGCAAATAGGCATGTCTCTGTAGGCAAAAAACTCATTTCTGACAAAGTTGCCCAAATGCAACTCAGAAGTGTGCAACTTGTTCCCTGAGTTAGAAAACGTCGAGAAACGGTCGTTTCTGCTAGCGCTGTGCTTCTACACATGTATTTGCTGAACAGTGAAAGCACAAAGTGATGCACTTTTCTCCCAGCAAATACACTGTTTCTAAGGAAATGGGAACACACTGAGGAGACACTTGTGGGAGCTACTGTGAATAAACTGACCTTCCCTATGCACATGGAAACAAGAGAAATGCTGATTTCATCAAGCCCAGTTACATACTCAGAATCTGTACTACTGCGCAAATAGGCATGTCTCTGTAGGCAAAAAACTCATTTCTGACAAAGTTGCCCAAATGCATCTCAGAAGTGTGCAACTTGTTCCGTGAGTTAGAAAACGTTGAGAAACGTTCGTTTCTGCTAGCGCTGTGCTTCTACACATGTATTTGCTGAACGGTGAAAGCGCACAGTAATGCACTTTTCTCCCAGCAAATACACTGTGTCTAAGGAAATGGGAACACACTGAGGAGACACTTGTGGGAGCTACTGTGACTAAAACTGAGCTTCCCTACGCACAGGGAAGCAAGAGAAATACTGATTTCATCCAGCCCAGTTACATACTCAGAATCTGTACTACTGCGCAAATAGGCATGTCTCTGTAGGCAAAAAACTCATTTCTGACAAAGTTGCCCAAATGCATCTCAGAAGTGTGCAACTTGCTCCCTGAGTTAGAAAATGTCGAGAAACGGTCGTTTCTGCTAGCCCTGTGCTTCTACACATGTATTTGCTGAACGGTGAAAGCGCACAGTAATGCACTTTTCTCCCAGCAAATACACTGTTTCTAAGGAAATGGGAACACACTGAGGAGACACTTGTGGGAGCTACTGTGACTAAAACTGAGCTTCCCTACGCACAGGGAAGCAAGAGAAATGCTGATTTCATCAAGCCCAGTTACATACTCAGAATTTGTACTACTGCGCAAATTGGCATGTCTCTGTAAGCAAAAAATTCATTTTTGAGATAGTTACACAATTGCACCTCAGAAGTGTGCAACTTGTTCCCTTAGTTAGAAAACGTCGAGAAACGTTCGTTTCTGCTAGCGCTGTGCTTCTACACATGTATTTGCTGAACGGTGAAAGCGCACAGTAATGCACTTTTCTCCCAGCAAATACACTGTTTCTAAGGAAATGGGAACACACTGAGGAGACACTTGTGGGAGCTACTGTGACTAAAACTGAGCTTCCCTACGCACAGGGAAGCAAGAGAAATGCTGATTTCATCAAGCCCAGTTACATACTCAGAATCTGTACTACTGCGCAAATAGGCATGTCTCTGTAGGCAAAAAACTCATTTCTGACAAAGTTGCCCAAGTGCATCCCAGAAGTGTACAACTTGTTCCCTGAGTTAGAAAATGTCGAGAAACGGTCGTTTCTGCTAGCGCTGTGCTTCTACACATGTATTTGCTGAACAGTGAAAGCACAAAGTGATGCACTTTTCTCCCAGCAAATACACTGTTTCTAAGGAACTGGGAACACACTGAGGAGACACTTGTGGGAGCTACTGTGACTAAAACTGAGCTTCCCTACGCACAGGGAAGCAAGAGAAATGCTGATTTCATCCAGCCCAGTTACATACTCAGAATCTGTACTACTGCGCAAATAGGCATGTCTCTGTAGGCAAAAAACTCATTTCTGACAAAGTTGCCCAAATGCATCTCAGAAGTGTGCAACTTGTTCCCTGAGTTAGAAAACGTCGAGAAACATTCATTTCTGCTAGCGCTGTGCTTCTACACATGTATTTGCTGAACGGTGAAAGCGCACAGTAATGCACTTTTCTCCCAGCAAATACACTGTTTCTAAGGAAATGGGAACACACTGAGGAGACACTTGTGGGAGCTACTGTGACTAAAACTGAGCTTCCCTACGCACAGGGAAGCAAGAGAAATGCTGATTTCATCAAGCCCAGTTACATACTCAGAATTTGTACTACTGCGCAAATTGGCATGTCTCTGTAAGCAAAAAATTCATTTTTGAGATAGTTACACAATTGCACCTCAGAAGTGTGCAACTTGTTCCCTTAGTTAGAAAACGTCGAGAAACGTTCGTTTCTGCTAGCGCTGTGCTTCTACACATGTATTTGCTGAACGGTGAAAGCGCACAGTAATGCACTTTTCTCCCAGCAAATACACTGTTTCTAAGGAAATGGGAACACACTGAGGAGACACTTGTGGGAGCTACTGTGACTAAAACTGAGCTTCCCTACGCACAGGGAAGCAAGAGAAATGCTGATTTCATCAAGCCCAGTTACATACTCAGAATCTGTACTACTGCGCAAATAGGCATGTCTCTGTAGGCAAAAAACTCATTTCTGACAAAGTTGCCCAAATGCATCTCAGAAGTGTGCAACTTGTTCCCTGAGTTAGAAAACGTCGAGAAACGGTCGTTTCAGCTAGCGCTGTGCTTCTACACATGTATTTGCTGAACGGTGAAAGCGCACAGTAATGCACTTTTCTCCCAGCAAATACACTGTTTCTAAGGAACTGGGAACACACTGAGGAGACACTTGTGGGAGCTACTGTGACTAAAACTGAGCTTCCCTACGCACAGGGAAGCAAGAGAAATGCTGATTTCAACAAGCCCAGTTACATACTCAGAATCTGTACTACTGCGCAAATAGGCATGTCTCTGTAGGCAAAAAACTCATTTCTGACAAAGTTGCCCAAATGCATCTCAGAAGTGTGCAACTTGGTCCCTGATTTAGAAAACGTCGAGAAACGTTCGTTTCTGCTAGCGCTGTGCTTCTACACATGTATTTGCTGAACGGTGAAAGCGCACAGTAATGCACTTTTCTCCCAGCAAATACACTGTTTCTAAGGAAAGTGGAACACACTGAGGAGACACTTGTGGGAGCTACTGGGACTAAAACTGAGCTTCCCTATGCACAGGGAAGCAAGAGAAATGCTGATTTCATCAAGCCCAGTTACATACTCAGAATCTGTACTACTGCGCAAATAGGCATGTCTCTGTAGGCAAAAAACTCATTTCTGACAAAGGTGCCCAAATGCATCTCAGAAGTGTGCAACTTGTTCCCTGAGTTAGAAAACGTCGAGAAACATTCATTTCTGCTAGCGCTGTGCTTCTACACATGTATTTGCTGAACGGTGAAAGCGCACAGTAATGCACTTTTCTCCCAGCAAATACACTGTTTCTAAGGAAATGGGAACACACTGAGGAGACACTTGTGGGAGCTACTGTGACTAAAACTGAGCTTCCCTACGCACAGGGAAGCAAGAGTAATGCTGATTTCATCAAGCCCAGTTACATACTCAGAATCTGTACTACTGCGCAAATAGGCATGTCTCTGTAGGCAAAAAACTCATTTCTGACAAAGTTGCCCAAATGCATCTCAGAAGTGTGCAACTTGCTCCCTGAGTTAGAAAATGTCGAGAAACGGTCGTTTCTGCTAGTGCTGTGCTTCTACACATGTATTTGCTGAACGGTGAAAGCGCACAGTAATGCACTTTTCTCCCAGCAAATACACTGTTTCTAAGGAAATGGGAACACACTGAGGAGACACTTGTGGGAGCTACTGTGACTAAAACTGAGCTTCCCTAGGCACAGGGAAGCCAGAGAAATGCTGATTTCATCAAGCCCAGTTACATACTCAGAATCTGTACTACTGCGCAAATACGCATGTCTCTTTAGGCAAAAAACTCATTTCTGACGAAGTTGCCCAAATGCATCTCAGAAGTGTGCAACTTGTTCCCTGAGTTAGAAAACGTCGAGAAACGTTCGTTTCTGCTAGCGCTGTGCTTCTACACATGTATTTGCTGAACGGTGAAAGCGCACAGTAATGCACTTTTCTCCCAGCAAATACACTGTTTCTAAGGAAATGGGAACACACTGAGGAGACACTTGTGGGAGCTACTGGGACTAAAACTGAGCTTCCCTACGCACAGAGAAGCAAGAGAAATGCTGATTTCATCAAGCCCAGTTACATACTCAGAATCTGTACTACTGCGCAAATAGGCATGTCTCTGTAGGCAAAAAACTCATTTCTGACAAAGTTGCCCAAATGCATCTCAGAAGTGTGCAACTTGTTCCCTGAGTTAGAAAACGTCGAGAAACGGTCGTTTCAGGTAGCGCTGTGCTTCTACACATGTATTTGCTGAACGGTGAAAGCGCACAGTAATGCACTTTTCTCCCAGCAAATACACTGTTTCTAAGGAACTGGGAACACACTGAGGAGACACTTGTGGGAGCTACTGTGACTAAAACTGAGCTTCCCTACGCACAGGGAAGCAAGAGAAATGCTGATTTCATCAAGCCCAGTTACATACTCAGAATCTGTACTACTGCGCAAATTGGCATGTCTCTGTAAGCAAAAAACTCATTTTTGAGATAGTTACACAATTGCACCTCAGAGGTGTGCAACTTGTTCCTTGAGTTAGAAAACGTCAAGAAACGTTCGTTTCTGCTAGCGCTGTGCTTCTACACATGTATTTGCTGAACGGTGAAAGCTCACAGTAATGCACTTTTCTCCCAGCAAATACACTGTTTCTAAGGAAATGGGATCACACTGAGGAGACACTTGTGGGAGCTACTGTGACTAAAACTGAGCTTCCCTACGCACAGGGAAGCAAGAGAAATGCTGATTTCATCAAGCCCAGTTACATACTCAGAATCTGTACTACTGCGCAAATAGGCATGTCTCTGTAGGCAAAAAACTCATTTCTGACAAAGTTGCCCAAATGCATCCCAGAAGTGTACAACTTGTTCCCTGAGTTAGAAAATGTCGAGAAACGGTCGTTTCTGCTAGCGCTGTGCTTCTACACATGTATTTGCTGAACAGTGAAAGCACAAAGTGATGCACTTTTCTCCCAGCAAATACACTGTTTCTAAGGAAATGGGAACACACTGAGGAGACACTTGTGGGAGATACTGTGACTAAACCTGAGCTTCCCTACGCACAGGGAAGCAAGAGAAATGCTGATTTCATCAAGCCCAGTTACATACTCAGAATCTGTACTACTGCACAAATAGGCATGTCTCTGTAGGCAAAAAACTCATTTCTGACAAAGTTGCCCAAATGCATCTCAGAAGTGTGCAACTTGTTCCCTGAGTTAGAAAACGTCGAGAAACGGTCGTTTCTGCTAGCGCTGTGCTTCTACACATGTATTTGCTGAACGGTGAAAGCACAAAGTGATGCACTTTTCTCCCAGCAAATACACTGTTTCTAAGGAAATGGGATCACACTGAGGAGACACTTGTGGGAGCTACTGTGACTAAACTGACCTTCCCTATGCACAGGGAAACAAGAGAAATGCTGATTTCATCAAGCCCAGTTACATACTCAGAATCTGTACTACTGCGCAAATAGGCATGTCTCTGTAGGCAAAAAACTCATTTCTGACAAAGTTGCCCAAATGCATCTCAGAAGAGTGCAACTTGTTCCCTGAGTTAGAAAACGTCGAGAAACGTTCGTTTCTGCTAGCGCTGTGCTTCTACACATGTATTTGCTGAACGGTGAAAGCGCACAGTAATGCACTTTTCTCCCAGCAAATACACTGTTTCTAAGGAAATGGGAACACACTGAGGAGACACTTGTGGGAGCTACTGTGACTAAAACTGAGCTTCCCTACGCACAGGGAAGCAAGAGAAATGCTGATTTCATCAAGCCCAGTTACATACTCAGAATCTGTACTACTGCGCAAATAGGCATGTCTCTGTAGGCAAAAAACTCATTTCTGACAAAGTTGCCCAAATGCATCTCAGAAGTGTGCAACTTGTTCCCTGAGTTAGAAAACGTCGAGAAACGGTCGTTTCAGGTAGCGCTGTGCTTCTACCCATGTATTTGCTGA
This sequence comes from Acomys minous, assembly GCF_964271855.1. NCBI lineage: Eukaryota > Metazoa > Chordata > Mammalia > Rodentia > Muridae > Acomys > Acomys minous. The sequence continues at coordinate 6,628,502 of NW_028182183.1, read as the reverse complement.
ACGGTGAAAGCGCACAGTAATGCACTTTTCTCCCAGCAAATACACTGTTTCTAAGGAACTGGGAACACACTGAGGAGACACTTGTGGGAGCTACTGTGACTAAACTGACCTTCCCTATGCACAGGGAAACAAGAGAAATGCTGATTTCATCAAGCCCAGTTACATACTCAGAATCTGTACTACTGCGCAAATAGGCATGTCTCTGTAGGCAAAAAACTCATTTCTGACAAAGTTGCCCAAATGCATCTCAGAAGAGTGCAACTTGTTCCCTGAGTTAGAAAACGTCGAGAAACGTTCGTTTCTGCTAGCGCTGTGCTTCTACACATGTATTTGCTGAACGGTGAAAGCGCACAGTAATGCACTTTTCTCCCAGCAAATACACTGTTTCTAAGGAAATGGGAACACACTGAGGAGACACTTGTGGGAGCTACTGTGACTAAAACTGAGCTTCCCTACGCACAGGGAAGCAAGAGAAATGCTGATTTCATCAAGCCCAGTTACATACTCAGAATCTGTACTACTGCGCAAATAGGCATGTCTCTGTAGGCAAAAAACTCATTTCTGACAAAGTTGCCCAAATGCATCTCAGAAGTGTGCAACTTGTTCCCTGAGTTAGAAAACGTCGAGAAACGGTCGTTTCAGGTAGCGCTGTGCTTCTACACATGTATTTGCTGAACGGTGAAAGCGCACAGTAATGCACTTTTCTCCCAGCAAATACACTGTTTCTAAGGAACTGGGAACACACTGAGGAGACACTTGTGGGAGCTACTGTGACTAAAACTGAGCTTCCCTACGCACAGGGAAGCAAGAGAAATGCTGATTTCATCAAGCCCAGTTACATACTCAGAATCTGTACTACTGCGCAAATTGGCATGTCTCTGTAAGCAAAAAACTCATTTTTGAGATAGTTACACAATTGCACCTCAGAGGTGTGCAACTTGTTCCCTGAGTTAGAAAACGTCAAGAAACGTTCGTTTCTGCTAGCGCTGTGCTTCTACACATGTATTTGCTGAACGGTGAAAGCTCACAGTAATGCACTTTTCTCCCAGCAAATACACTGTTTCTAAGGAAATGGGATCACACTGAGGAGACACTTGTGGGAGCTACTGTGACTAAAACTGAGCTTCCCTACGCACAGGGAAGCAAGAGAAATGCTGATTTCATCAAGCCCAGTTACATACTCAGAATCTGTACTACTGCGCAAATAGGCATGTCTCTGTAGGCAAAAAACTCATTTCTGACAAAGTTGCCCAAATGCATCCCAGAAGTGTACAACTTGTTCCCTGAGTTAGAAAATGTCGAGAAACGGTCGTTTCTGCTAGCGCTGTGCTTCTACACATGTATTTGCTGAACAGTGAAAGCACAAAGTGATGCACTTTTCTCCCAGCAAATACACTGTTTCTAAGGAAATGGGAACACACTGAGGAGACACTTGTGGGAGATACTGTGACTAAACCTGAGCTTCCCTACGCACAGGGAAGCAAGAGAAATGCTGATTTCATCAAGCCCAGTTACATACTCAGAATCTGTACTACTGCACAAATAGGCATGTCTCTGTAGGCAAAAAACTCATTTCTGACAAAGTTGCCCAAATGCATCTCAGAAGTGTGCAACTTGTTCCCTGAGTTAGAAAACGTCGAGAAACGGTCGTTTCTGCTAGCGCTGTGCTTCTACACATGTATTTGCTGAACGGTGAAAGCACAAAGTGATGCACTTTTCTCCCAGCAAATACACTGTTTCTAAGGAAATGGGATCACACTGAGGAGACACTTGTGGGAGCTACTGTGACTAAACTGACCTTCCCTATGCACAGGGAAACAAGAGAAATGCTGATTTCATCAAGCCCAGTTACATACTCAGAATCTGTACTACTGCGCAAATAGGCATGTCTCTGTAGGCAAAAAACTCATTTCTGACAAAGTTGCCCAAATGCATCTCAGAAGAGTGCAACTTGTTCCCTGAGTTAGAAAACGTCGAGAAACGTTCGTTTCTGCTAGCGCTGTGCTTCTACACATGTATTTGCTGAACGGTGAAAGCGCACAGTAATGCACTTTTCTCCCAGAAAATACACTGTTTCTAAGGAAAGGGGAACACACTGAGGAGACACTTGTGGGAGCTACTGTGACTAAAACTGAGCTTCCCTACGCACAGGGAAGCAAGAGAAATGCTGATTTCATCAAGCCCAATTACATACTCAGAATCTGTACTACTGCGCAAATAGGCCTGTCTCTGTAGGCAAAAAACTCATTTCTGACAAAGTTGCCCAAAAGCATCTCAGAAGTGTGCAACTTGTTCCCTGAGTTAGAAAACGTCGAGAAACGGTCATATCTGCTAACGCTGTGCTTCTACACATGTATTTGCTGAACGGTGAAAGCGCACAGTAATGCACTTTTCTCCCAGCAAATACAATGTTTCTAAGAAAATGGGAACACACTGAGGAGACACTTGTGGGAGCTACTGGGACTAAAACTGAGCTTCCCTACGCACAGGGAAGCAAGAGAAATGCTGATTACATCCAGCCCAGTTACATACTCAGAATCTGTACTACTGCGCAAATAGGCATGTCTCTGTAGGCAAAACACTCATTTCTGACAAAGTTGCCCAAATGCATCTCAGAAGTGTGCAACTTGTTCCCTGAGTTAGAAAATGTCGAGAAACGGTCGTTTCTGCTAGCGCTGTGCTTTTACACATGTATTTGCTGAACTGTGAAAGTGCACAGTAATGCACTTTTCTCCCAGCAAATACACTGTTTCTAAGGAACTGGGAACACACTGAGGAGACACTTGTTGGAGCTACTGTGACTAAAACTGAGCTTCCCTACGCACAGGGAAGCAAGAGAAATGCTGATTTCATCCAGCCCAGTTACATACTCAGAATCTGTACTACTGCGCAAATCGGCATGTCTCTGTAGGCAAAAAACTCATTTCTGACAAAGTTGCCCAAATGCATCTCAGAAGTGTGCAACTTGTTCCCTTAGTTAGAAAACGTCGAGAAACATTCGTTTCTGCTAGTGCTGTGCTTCTACACATGTATTTGCTGAACGGTGAAAGCACACAGTAATGCACTTTTCTCCCAGCAAATACACTGCTTCTAAGGAAATGGGAACACACTGAGGAGACACTTGTGGGAGCTACTGTGACTAAAACTGAGCTTCCCTACGCACAGGGAAGCAAGAGAAATGCTGATTTCATCAAGCCCAGTTACATACTCAGAATCTGTACTACTGCGCAAATAGGCATGTCTCTGTAGGCAAAAAACTCATTTCTGACAAAGTTGCCCAAATGCATCTCAGAAGTGTGCAACTTGTTCCCTGAGTTAGAAAACGTCGAGAAACGTTTGTTTCTGCTAGCGCTGTGCTTCTACACATGTATTTGCTGAACGGTGAAAGCGCACAGTAATGCACTTTTCTCCCAGCAAATACAGTGTTTCTAAGGAAATGGGAACACACTGAGGAGACACTTGTGGGAGCTACTGTGACTAAAACTGAGCTTCCCTACGCACAGGGAAGCAAGAGAAATGCTGATTTCATCAAGCCTAGTTACATACTCAGAATCTGTACTACTGTGCAAACAGGCATATCTCTGTAGGCAAAAAACTCATTTCTGAAAAAGTTGCCCAAATGCATCTCAGAAGTGTGCAACTTGTTCCCTAAGTTAGAAAACGTCGAGAAACGGTCGTTTCTGCTAGCGCTGTGCTTCTACACGTGTATTTGCTGAACGGTGAAAGCGCACAGTAATGCACTTTTCTCCCAGCAAATACACTGTTTCTAAGGAAATGGGAACACACTGAGGAGACACTTGTGGGAGCTACTGTGACTAAAACTGAGCTTCCCTACGCACAGGGAAGCAAGAGAAATGCTGATTTCATCAAGCCCAGTTACATACTCAGAATCTGTACTACTGCGCAAATTGGCATGTCTCTGTAAGCAAAAAACTCATTTCTGACAAAGTTGCCCAAATGCATCTCAGAAGTGTGCAACTTGTTCCCTGAGTTAGAAAACGACGAGAAACATTCGTTTCTGCTACCGCTGTGCTTCTACACATGTATTTGCTGAACGGTGAAAGCGCACAGTAATGCACTTTACTCCCAGCAAATACACTGTTTCTAAGGAAATGGGAACACACTGAGGAGACACTTGTGGGAGCTACTGTGACTAAAACTGAGATTCCCTACGCACAGGGAAGCAAGAGAAATGCTGATTTCATCAAGCCCAATTACATACTCAGAATCTGTACTACTGCGTGAATAGGCGTGTCTCTGTAGGCAAAAAACTCATTTCTGACAAAGTTGCCCAAAGGCATCTCAGAAGTGTGCTACTTGTTCTCTGAGTTAGAAAACGTTGAGAAACGGTCTTTTCTGCTAGCGCTGTGCTTCTACACATGTATTTGCTGAACGGTGAAAGCTCACAGTAATGCACTTTTCTCCCAGCAAATACACTGTTTCTAAGGAAATGGGAACACACTGAGGAGACCCTTGTGGGAGCTACTGTGACTAAAACTGAGCTTCCCTACGCACAGGGAAGCAAGAGAAATGCTGATTTCATCAAGCCCAGTTACATACTCAGAATCTGTACTACTGCGCAAATAGGCCTGTCTCTGTAGGCAAAAAACTCATTTCTGACAAAGTTGCCCAAAAGCATCTCAGAAGTGTGCAACTTGTTCCCTGAGTTAGAAAACGTCGAGAAACGGTCATATCTGCTAACGCTGTGCTTCTACACATGTATTTGCTGAACGGTGAAAGCGCACAGTAATGCACTTTTCTCCCAGCAAATACACTGTTTCTAAGAAAATGGGAACACACTGAGGAGACACTTGTGGGAGCTACTGGGACTAAAACTGAGCTTCCCTACGCACAGGGAAGCAAGAGAAATGCTGATTTCACCAGCCCAGTTACATACTCAGAATCTGTACTACTGCGCAAATAGGCATGTCTCTGTAGGCAAAACACTCATTTCTGACAAAGTTGCCCAAATGCATCTCAGAAGTGTGCAACTTGTTCCCTGAGTTAGAAAATGTCGAGAAACGGTCGTTTCTGCTAGCGCTGTGCTTTTACACATGTATTTGCTGAACTGTGAAAGTGCACAGTAATGCACTTTTCTCCCAGCAAATACACTGTTTCTAAGGAACTGGGAACACACTGAGGAGACACTTGTTGGAGCTACTGTGACTAAAACTGAGCTTCCCTATGCACAGGGAAGCAAGAGAAATGCTGATTTCATCCAGCCCAGTTACATACTCAGAATCTGTACTACTGCGCAAATCGGCATGTCTCTGTAGGCAAAAAACTCATTTCTGACAAAGTTGCCCAAATGCATCTCAGAAGTGTGCAACTTGTTCCCTGAGTTAGAAAACGTCGAGAAACATTCGTTTCTGCTAGTGCTGTGCTTCTACACATGTATTTGCTGAACGGTGAAAGCACACAGTAATGCACTTTTCTCCCAGCAAATACACTGCTTCTAAGGAAATGGGAACACACTGAGGACACACTTGTGGGAGCTACTGTGACTAAAACTGAGCTTCCCTACGCACAGGGAAGCAAGAGAAATGCTGATTTCATCAAGCCCAGTTACATACTCAGAATCTGTACTACTGCGCAAATAGGCATGTCTCTGTAGGCAAAAAACTCATTTCCGACAAAGTTGCCCAAATGCATCTCAGAAGTGTGCAACTTGTTCCCTGAGTTAGAAAACGTCGAGAAACGTTTGTTTCTGCTAGCGCTGTGCTTCTACACATGTATTTGCTGAACGGTGAAAGCGCACAGTAATGCACTTTTCTCCCAGCAAATACAGTGTTTCTAAGGAAATGGGAACACACTGAGGAGACACTTGTGGGAGCTACTGTGACTAAAACTGAGCTTCCCTACGCACAGGGAAGCAAGAGAAATGCTGATTTCATCAAGCCTAGTTACATACTCAGAATCTGTACTACTGTGCAAACAGGCATATCTCTGTAGGCAAAAAACTCATTTCTGAAAAAGTTGCCCAAATGCATCTCAGAAGTGTCCAACTTGTACCCTGAGTTAGAAAATGTCGAGAAACGGTCATATCTGCTAACGCTGTGCTTCTACACATGTATTTGCTGAACGGTGAAAGCGCACAGTAATGCACTTTTCTCTCAGCAAATACACTGTTTCTAAGGAAATGGGAACACACTGAGGAGACACTTGTGGGAGCTACTGTGACTAAAACTGAGCTTCCCTACGCACAGGGAAGCAAGAGAAATGCTGATTTCATCAAGCCCAGTTACATACTCAGAATCTGTACTACTGCGCAAATAGGCATGAATCTGTAGGCAAAAAACTCATTTCTGACAAAGTTGCCCAAATGAATCTCAGAAGTGTGCAACTTGTTCCCTGAGTTAGAAAACGTCGAGAAACGTTCGTTTATGCTAGCGCTGTGCTTCTACACATGTATTTGCTGAACGGTGAAAGCGCACAGTGATGCACTTTTCTCCCAGCAAATACACTGTTTCTAAGGAAATGGGAACACACTGAGGAGACACTTGTGGGAGCTACTGTGACTAAAACTGAGCTTCCCTACGCACAGGGAAGCAAGAGAAATGCTGATTTCATCAAGCCCAGTTACATACTCAGAATCTGTACTACTGCGCAAATAGGCATGTCTCTGTAGGCAAAAAACTCATTTCTGACAAAGTTGCCCAAATGCATCTCAGAAGTGTGCAACTTGTTCCCTGAGTTAGAAAACGTCGAGAAACGGTCATATCTTCTAACGCTGTGCTTCTACACATGCATTTGCTGAACGGTGAAAGCGCACAGTAATGCACTTTTCTCCCAGCAAATACACTGTTTCCAAGGAAATGGGAACACACTGAGGAGACACTTGTGGGAGCTACTGTGACTAAAACTGAGCTTCCCTACGCACAGGGAAGCAAGAGAAATGCTGATTTCATCAAGCCCAATTACATACTCAGAATCTGTACTACTGCGCGAATAGGCATGTGTCTGTAGGCAAAAAACTCATCTGACAAAGTTGCCCAAAGGCATCTCAGAAGTGTGCAACTTGTTCTCTGAGTTAGAAAACGTCGAGAAACGGTCTTTTCTGCTAGAGCTGTGCTTCTACACATGTATTTGCTGAACAGTGAATGCTCACAGTAATGCACTTTTCTCCCAGCAAATACACTGTTTCTAAGGAAATGGGAACACACTGAGGAGACACTTGTGGGAGCTACTGTGACTAAAACTGAGCTTCCCTACGCACAGGGAAGCAAGAGAAATGCTGATTTCATCAAGCCAAGTTACATACTCAGAATCTGTACTACTGCACAAATAGGCATGTCTCTGTAGGCAAAAAACTCATTTCTGACAATGTTGCCCTAATGCATCCCAGAAGTGTGCAACTTGTTCCCTGAGTTAGAAAACGTCGAGAAACGTTCGTTTCTGCTAGCGCTGTGCTTCTACACATGTATTTGCTGAACGGTGAAAGCGCACAGTAATGCACTTTTCTACCAGCAAATACACTGTTTCTAAGGAAATGGGAACACACTGAGGAGACACTTGTGGGAGCTACTGTGACTAAAACTGAGCTTCCCTACGCACAGGGAAGCAAGAGAAATGCTGATTTCATCAATCCCAGTTACATACTCAGAATCTGTACTACTGCGCAAATAGGCATGTCTCTGTAGGCAAAAAACTCATTTCTGACAAAGTTGCCCAAATGCATCTCAGAAGTGTGCAACTTGTTCCCTGAGTTAGAAAACGTCGAGAAACGGTCATATCTGCTAACGCTGTGCTTCTACACATGTATTTGCTGAACGGTGAAAGCGCACAGTAATGCACTTTTCTCCCAGCAAAAACAATGTTTCTAAGGAAATGGGAACACACTGAGGAGACACTTGTGGGAGCTACTGTGACTAAAACTGAGCTTCCCTACGCACAGGGAAGCAAAAGAAATGCTGATTTCATCCAGCCCAGTTACATACTCAGAATCTCTACTACTGCGCAAATAGGCATGTCTCTGTAGACAAAAAACTCATTTCTGACAAAGTTGCCCAAATGCATCTCAGAAGTGTGCAACTTGTTCCCTTAGTTAGAAAACGTCGAGAAACGTTCGTTTCTGCTAGCGCTGTGCTTCTACACATGTATTTGCTGAACGGTGAAAGCGCACAGTAATGCACTTTTCTCCCAGCAAATACACTGTTTCTAAGGAAATGGGAACACACTGAGGAGACACTTGTGGGAGCTACTGTGATTAAAACTGAGCTTCCCTACGCACAGGGAAGCAAGAGAAATGCTGATTTCATCAAGCCCAGTTACATACTCAGAATCTGTACTACTGCGCAAATAGGCATGTCTCTGTAGGCAAAAAACTCATTTCTGACAAAGTTGCCCAAATGAATCTCAGTAGTGTGCAACTTGTTCCCTGAGTTAGAAAACGTCGAGAAGCGGTCGTTTCTGCTAGCGCTGTGCTTCTACACATGTATTTGCTGAACGGTGAAAGCGCACAGTAATGCACTTTTCTCCCTGCAAATACACTGTTTCTAAGGAAATGGGAACACACTGAGGAGACACTTGTGGGAGCTACTCTGACTAAAACTGAGCTTCCCTACGCACAGGGAAGCAAGAGAAATGCTGATTTCATCAAGCCCAGTTACATAATCAGAATCTGTACTACTGCGCAAATACGCACGTCTCTTTAGGCAAAAAACTCATTTCTGACGACGTTGCCCAAATGCATCTCAGAAGTGTGCAACTTGTTCCCTGAGTTAGAAAACGTCGAGAAACGTTCGTTTCTGCTAGCGCTGTGCTTCTACACCTGTATTTGCTGAACGGTGAAAGCGCACAGTAATGCACTTTTCTCCCAGCAAATACACTGTTTCTAAGGAAATGGGAAGACACTGAGGAGACACTTGTGGGAGCTACTGTGACTAAAACTGAGCTTCCCTACGCACAGGGAAGCAAGAGAAATGCTGATTTCATCAATCACATTTACATACTCAGAATCTGTACTACTGCGCAAATAGGCATGTTTCTTTAGGCAAAAAACTCATTTCTGACAAAGTTGCCCAAATGCACCTCAGAAGTGTGCAACTTATTCCCTGAGTTAGAAAACGTCGAGAAACGGTCATTTCTGCTAGCGCTGTGCTTCTACACATGTATTTGCTGAACGGTGAAAGCGCACAGTAATGCACTTTTCTCCCAGCAAATACACTGTTTCTAAGGAAATGGGAACACACTGAGGAGACACTTGTGGGAGCTACTGTGACTAAAACTGAGCTTCCCTACGCACAGGGAAGCAAGAGAAATGCTGATTTCATCAAGCCCAGTTACATACTCAGAATCTGTACTACTGCGTAAATAGGCATGTCTCTGTAGGCAAAAAACTCATTTCTGACAAAGTTGCCCAACTGCACCTCAGAAGTGTGCAACTTGTTCCCTGAGTTAGAAAACGTCGAGAAACGGTCGTTTCTGCTAGCGCTGTGCTTCTACACATGTATTTGCTGAACGGTGAAAGCGCACAGTAATGCACTTTTCTCCCAGCAAATACACTGTTTCTAAGGAAATGGGAACACACTGAGGAGACACTTGTGGGAGCTACTGTGACTAAAACTGAGCTTCCCTACGCACAGGGAAGCAAGAGAAATGCTGATTTCATCAAGCCCAGTTACATACTCAGAATCTGTACTACTGCGCAAATACGCATGTCTCTTTAGGCAAAAAACTCATTTCTGACGAAGTTGCCCAAATGCATCTCAGAAGTCTGCAACTTGTTCCCTGAGTTAGAAAACGTTGAGAAACGTTCGTTTCTGCTAGCGCTGTGCTTCTACACCTGTATTTGCTGAACGGTGAAAGCGCACAGTAATGCACTTTTCTCCCAGCAAATACACTGTTTCTAAGGAAATGGGAAGACACTGAGGAGACACTTGTGGGAGCTACTGTGACTAAAACTGAGCTTCCCTACGCACAGGGAAGCAAGAGAAATGCTGATTTCATCAAGCCCAGTTACATACTCAGAATCTGTACTACTGCGTAAATAGGCATGTCTCTGTAGGCAAAAAACTCATTTCTGACAAAGTTTCCCAACTGCACCTCAGAAGTGTGCACCTTGTTCCCTGAGTTAGAAAACGTCGAGAAACGGTCGTTTCTGCTAGCGCTGTGCTTCTACACATGTATTTGCTGAACGGTGAAAGCGCACAGTAATGCACTTTTCTCCCAGCAAATACACTGTTTCTAAGGAAATGGGAACACACTGAGGAGACACTTGTGGGAGCTAATGTGACTAAAACTGAGCTTCCCTACACACAGGGAAGCAAGAGAAATGCTGATTTCATCAAGCCCAGTTACATACTCAGAATCTGTACTACTGCGCAAATACGCATGTCTCTTTAGGCAAAAAACTCATTTCTGACGAAGTTGCCCAAATGCATCTCAGAAGTGTGCAACTTGTTCCCTGAGTTAGAAAACGTCGAGAAATGTTCGTTTCTGCTAGCGCTGTGCTTCTACACATGTATTTGCTGAACAGTGAAAGCGCACAGTAATGCACTTTTCTCCCAGCAAATACACTGTTTCTAAGGAAATGGGAACACACTGAGGAGACACTTGTGGGAGCTACTGTGACTAAAACTGAGCTTCCCTACGCACAGGGAAGCAAGAGAAATGCTGATTTCATCAAGCACATTTACATACTCAGAATCTGTACTACTGCGCAAATAGGCATCTTTCTTTAGGCAAAAAACTCATTTCTGACAAAGTTGCCAAAATGCACCTCAGAAGTGTGCAACTTGTTCCCTGAGTTAGAAAACGTCGAGAAACGGTCGTTTCTGCTAGCGCTGTGCTTCTACACATGTATTTGCTGAACGGTGAAAGCGCACAGTAATGCACTTTTCTCCCAGCAAATACACTGTTTCTAAGGAAATGGGAACACACTGAGGAGACACTTGGGGGAGCTACTGTGACTAAAACTGAGCTTCCCTACGCACAGGGAAGCAAGAGAAATGCTGATTTCATCAATCACATTTACATACTCAGAATCTGTACTACTGTGCAAATAGGCATGTTTCTTTAGGCAAAAAACTCATTTCTGACAAAGTTGCCCAAATGCACCTCAGAAGTGTGCAACTTGTTCCCTGAGTTAGAAAACGTCGAGAAACGGTCGTTTCTGCTAGCGCTGTGCTTCTACACATGTATTTGCTGAACGGTGAAAGCGCACAGTAATGCACTTTTCTCCCAGCAAATACACTTCTTCTCAGGAAATGGGAACACACTGAGGAGACACTTGTGGGAGCTACTGTGACTAAAACTGAGCTTCCCTACGCACAGGGAAGCAAGAGAAATGCTGATTTCATCAAGCCCAGTTACATACTCAGAATCTGTACTACTGCGCTAATAGGCATGTCTCTTTAGGCAAAAAACTCATTTCTGACAAAGTTGCCCAAATGCACCTCAGAAGTGTGCAACTTGGTCCCTGAGTTAGAAAACGTCGAGAAACGGTCGTTTCTGCTAGCGCTGTGCTTCTACACATGTATTTGCTGAACGGTGAAAGCGCACAGTAATGCACTTTTCTCCCAGCAAATACACTGTTTCTAAGGAAATGGGAACACACTGAGGAGACACTTGGGGGAGCTACTGTGACTAAAACTGAGCTTCCCTACGCACAGGGAAGCAAGAGAAATGCTGATTTCATCAATCACATTTACATACTCAGAATCTGTACTACTGTGCAAATAGGCATGTTTCTTTAGGCAAAAAACTCATTTCTGACAAAGTTGCCCAAATGCACCTCAGAAGTGTGCAACTTGTTCCCTGAGTTAGAAAACGTCGAGAAACGGTCGTTTCTGCTAGCGCTGTGCTTCTACACATGTATTTGCTGAACGGTGAAAGCGCACAGTAATGCACTTTTCTCCCAGCAAATACACTGTTTCTAAGGAAATGGGAACACACTGAGGAGACACTTGTGGGAGCTACTGTGACTAAAACTGAGCTTCCCTACGCACAGGGAAGCAAGAGAAATGCTGATTTCATCAAGCCCAGTTACATACTCAGAATCTGTACTACTGCGTAAATAGGCATGTCTCTGTAGGCAAAAAACTCATTTCTGACAAAGTTGCCCAACTGCACCTCAGAAGTGTGCAACTTGTTCCCTGAGTTAGAAAACGTCGAGAAACGGTCGTTTCTGCTAGCGCTGTGCTTCTACACATGTATTTGCTGAACGGTGAAAGCGCACAGTAATGCACTTTTCTCCCAGCAAATACACTGTTTCTAAGGAAATGGGAACACACTGAGGAGACACTTTTGGGAGCTACTGTGACTAAAACTGAGCTTCCCTACGCACAGGGAAGCAAGAGAAATGCTGATTTCATCAAGCCCAGTTACATACTCAGAATCTGTACTACTGCGCAAATACGCATGTCTCTTTAGGCAAAAAACTCATTTCTGACGAAGTTACCCAAATGCATCTCAGAAGTGTGCAACTTGTTCCCTGAGTTAGAAAACGTCGAGAAACGTTCGTTTCTGCTAGCGCTGTGCTTCTACACCTGTATTTGCTGAACGGTGAAAGCGCACAGTAATGCACTTTTCTCCCAGCAAATACACTGTTTCTATGGAAATGGGAAGACACTGAGGAGACACTTGTGGGAGCTACTGTGACTAAAACTGAGCTTCCCTACGCACAGGGAAGCAAGAGAAATGTTGATTTCATCAAGCCCAGTTACATACTCAGAATCTGTACTACTGCGCAAATAGGCATGTCTCTGTAGGCAAAAAACTGATTTCTGACAAAGTTGCCGAAATGCATCTTAGAAGTGTGCAACTTGTTCCCTGAGTTAGAAAACATCGAGAAACGGTCGTTTCTGCTAGCGCTGTGCTTCTACACATGTATTTGCTGAACGGTGAAAGCACACAGTAATGCACTTTTCTCCCAGCAAATACACTGTTTCTAAGCAACTGGGAACACACTGAGGAGACACTTGTGGGAGCTACTGTGACTAAAACTGAGCTTCCCTACGCACAGGGAAGCAAGAGAAATGCTGATTTCATCAAGCCTAGTTACATACTAAGAATCTGTACTACTGTGCAAATAGGCATGTCTCTTTAGGCAAAAAACTCATTTCTGACAAAGTTGCCCAAATGCATCTCAGAAGTGTGCAACTTGGTCCCTGAGTTAAAAAACGTCGAGAAACGTTCGTTTCTGCTAGCGCTGTGCTTCTGCACATGTATTTGCTGAACGGTGAAGGCTCACAGTATTGCACTTTTCACCCAGCAAATACATTGTTTCTAAGGAAATGGGAACACACTGAGGAGACACTTGTGGGAGCTACTGTGACTAAAACTGAGCTTCCCTACGCACAGGGAAGCAAGAGAAATGCTGATTTCATCAAGCCCAGTTACATACTCAGAATCTGTACTACTGCGCAAATAGGCATGTGTCTGTAGGCAAAAAACTCATTTCTGACAAAGTTTCCCAAATGTATCTCAGAAGTGTACAACTTGTACCCTGAGTTAGAAAACATCGAGAAACGATCGTTTCTGCTAGCGCTGTGCTACTCCACATGTATTTGCTGAACGGTGAAAGCGCACAGTATTGCACTTTTTTCCCAGCAAATACACTGTTTCTAAAGAAATGGGAACACACTGAGGAGACACTTGTGGGAGCTACTGTGACTAAAACTGAGCTCCCTACGCACAGGGAAGCAGGAGAAATTCTGATTTCATCAAGCCCAGTTACATACTCAGAATCTGTACTACTGCGCAAATAGGCATGTCTCTGTAGGCAAAAAACTCATTTCTGACAAAGTTGCCCAAATGCATCTCAGAAGTGTGCAATTGTACATGGAGTTAGAAAACGTCTAGAAACGTTCGTTTCTGCTAGCGCTGTGCTTCTACACATGTACTTGCTGAACGATGAAAGCGCACAGTAATGCACTTTTCTCCCAGCAAATACACTGTTTCTAAGTAAATGGGAACACACTGAGGAGACACTTGTGGGAGCTACTGTGACTAAAACTGAGCTTCCCTACGCACAGGGAAGCAAGAGAAATGCTGATTTCATCAAGCCCAGTTACATACTCAGAATCTGTACTACTGCGCAAATAGGCATGTCTCTTTAGGCAAAAAACTCATTTCTGACAAAGTTACCCAAATGCATCTCAGAAGTGTGCAACTTGGTCCCTGAGTTAAAAAACGTCGAGAAACGTTCGTTTCTGCTAGCGCTGTGCTTCTACACATGTATTTGCTGAACGGTGAAAGCGCACAGTAATGCACTTTTCTCCCAGGAAATACACTGTTTGTAAGGAAATGGGAACACACTTAGGAGACAATTGTGGGAGCTACTGTGACTAAAACTGAGCTTCCCTACGCACAGGGAAGCAAGAGAAATGCTGATTTCATCAAGCCCAGTTACATACTCAGAATCTGTACTACTGCGCAAATAGGCATGTCTCTTTAGGCAAAAAACTCATTTCTGACAAAGTGCCCCAAATGCATCTCAGAAGTGTGCAACTTGTTCCCTGGGTTAGAAAACGTCGAGAAACGTTCGTTTCTGCTAGCGCTGTGCTTCTACACATGTACTTGCTGAACGGTGAAAGCGCACAGTAATGCTCTTTTTTAACAGTAAATACACTGTTTCTAAGGAAATTGGAACACACTGAGGAGACACTTGTGGGAGCTACTGTGACTAAAACTGAGCGTCCCTACGCTCAGGGAAGCAAGAGAAATGCTGATTTCATCAAGCCCAGTTACATACTCAGAATCTGTACTACTGCGTAAATAGGCATGTCTCTGTAGGCAAAAAGCTCATTTCTGACAAAGTTGCCCAAATGCATCTCAGAAGTGTGCAACTTGTTCCCTGAGTTAGAAAACATCGAGAAACGTTCATTTTTGCTAGCGCTGTGCTTCTACACATGTATTTGCTGAACGGTGAAAGCGCACAGTAATGCACTTTTCTCCCAGCAAAGACACTGTTTCTAAGGAAATGGGAACACACTGAGGAGACACTTGTGGGAGCTACTGTGACTAAAACTGAGCTTCCCTACGCACAGGGAAGCAAGAGAAATGCTGATTTCATCAAGCCCAGTTACATACTCAGAATCTGTACTACTGCGCAAATAGGCATGTCTCTTTAGGCAAAAAACGCATTTCTGACAAAGTTGCCCAAATGCATCTCAGAAGTGTGCAACTTATTCCCTGAGTTAGAAAACATCGAGAAACGGTTGTTTCAGCTAGCGCTGTGCTTCTACACATGTATTTGATGAACGGTGAAAGCACACAGTAATGCACTTTTCTCCCAGCAAATACACTTTTTCTAGGAACTGAGAACACACTGAGGAGACACTTGTGGGAGCTACTGTGACTAAAACTGAGCTTCCCTACGCACAGGGAAGCAAGAGAAATGCTGATTTCATCAAGCCTAGTTACATACTAAGAATCTGTACTACTGCGCAAATAGGCATGTCTCTTTAGGCAAAAAACTCATTTCTGACAAAGTTGCCCAAATGCATCTCAGAAGTGTGCAACTTGGTCCCTGAGTTAAAAAACGTCGAGAAACGTTCGTTTCTGCTAGCGCTGTGCTTCTACACATGTATTTGCTGAACGGTGAAAGCTCACATTATTGCACTTTTCACGCAGCAAATACACTGTTTCTAAGGAAATGGGAACAACTGAGGAGACACTTGTGGGAGCTACTGTGACTAAAACTGAGCTTCCCTACGCACAGGGAAGCAAGAGAAATTTTGATTTCATCAAGTCCAGTTACATACTCAGAATCTGTACTACTGCGCAAATAGGCATGTCTCTTTAGGCAAAAAACTCATTTCTGACAAAGTTGCCCAAATGCATCTCAGAAGTGTGCAACTTGTTCCCTGAGTTAGAAAACGTCGAGAAACGTTCGTTTCTGCTAGCGCTGTGCTTCTACACATGTATTTGCTGAACGGTGAAAGCGCACAGTAATGCACTTTTCTCCCAGCAAATACTCTGTTTCTAAGGAAATGGGAACACACTGAGGAGACACTTGTGGGAGCTACTGTGACTAAAACTGAGCTTCCCTACGCACAGGGAAGCAAGAGAAATGCTGATTTCATCAAGCCCAGTTACATACTCAGAATCTGTACTACTGCGCAAATAGTCATGTCTCTTTAGGCAAAAAACTCATTTCTGAAAAAGTTGCCCAAATGCATCTCAGAAGTGTGCAACTTGTTCCCTGAGTTAGAAAACGTCGAGAAACGGTCGTATCTGCTAGCGCTGTGCTTCTACACATGTATTTGCTGAACGGTGAAAGCGCACAGTAATGCACTTTTCTCCCAGCAAATACACTTCTTCTCAGGAAATGGGAACACACTGAGGAGACACTTGTGGAAGCTACTGTGACTAAAACTGATCTTCCCTACACACAGGGAAGCAAGAGAAATGCTGATTTCATCAAGCCCAGTTACATACTCAGAATCTGTACTAATGCGCAAATAGGCATGTCTCTGTAGGCAAAAAACTCATTTCTGACAAAGTTGCCCAAATGCATCTCAGAAGTGTGCAACTTGTTCCCTGAGTTAGAAAACGTCGAGAAACGTTCGTTTCTGTAGCCCTGTGCTTCTACCCATGTATTTGCTGAACGGTGAAAGCGCACAGTAATGCACTTTTCTCCCAGCAAATACACTGTTTCTAAGGAAATGGGAACACACTTAGGAGACACTTGTGGGAGCTACTGTGACTAAAACTGAGCTTCCCTACGCACAGCGAAGCAAGAGAAATGCTGATTTCATCAAACCCAGTTACATACTCAGAAACTGTACTACTGAGCAAATAGGCATGTCTCTGTAGGCAAAAAACTAATTTCTGACAAAGTTGCCCAAATGCATCTCAGAAGTGTGCAACTTGTTCCCTGAGTTAGAAAACGTCGAGAAACGGTCGTTTCTGCTAGCGCTGTGCTTCTACACATGTATTTGCTGAACGGTGAAAGCGCACAGTAATTTACTTTTCTCCCAGCAAATACACTGTTTCTAAGGAAATGGGAACACACTGAGGAGACACTTGTGGGAGCTACTGTGACTAAAACTGAGCTTCCCTACGCACAGGGAAACAAGAGAAATGCTGATTTCTTCAAGCCCAGTTACATACTCAGAATCTGTACTACTGCGCAAAAAGGCATGTCTCTGTAGGCAAAAAACTCATTTCTGACAAAGTTGCACAAATGCATCTCAGAAGTGTGCAACTTGTTCATGGAGTTAGAAAACGTCGAGAAACGTTCGTTTCTGCTAGCGCTGTGCTTCTTCACATGTATTTGCTGAATGGTGAAAGCGCACAGTAATGCACGTTTCTCCCAGCTAATACACTTCTTCTCAGGAAATGGGAACACACTGAGGAGACACTTGTGGGAGCTACTGTCACTAAAACTGAGCTTCCCTATGCACAGGGAAGCAAGAGAAATGCTGATTTCATCAAGCCCAGTTACATACTCAGAATCTGTACTACTGCGCAAATAGGCATGTCTCTGTAGGCAAAAAATTCATTTCTGACAAAGTTGCCCAAATGCATCTCAGAAGTGTGCAACTTGTTCCCTGAGTTAGAAAACGTCGAGAAACGTTCGTTTCTGCTAGCGCTGTGCTTCTACACATGTATTTGCTGAATGGTGAAAGCGCACAGTAATGCACTTTTCTCCCAGCAAATACAGTGTTTCTAAGGAAATGGGAACACACTGAGGAGACACTTGTGGGAGCTACAGTGACTAAAACTGAGATTCCCTACGCACAGGGAAGCAAGAGAAATGCTGATTTCATCAAGCCCAGTTACATACTCAGAATCTGTACTACTGTGCAAAAAGGCATGTCTCTGTACGCAAAAAACTCATTTCTGACAAAGTTGCCCAAATGCATCTCAGAAGTGTGCAACTTGTTCATGGAGTTTGAAAACGTCGAGAAACGTTCGTTTCTGCTAGCGCTGTGCTTCTACACATGTATTTGCTGAACGGTGAAAGCGCACAGTAATGCACGTTTCTCCCAGCAATTACACTTCTTCTCAGGAAATGGGAACACACTGAGGAGACACTTCTGGGAGCTACTGTGACTAAAACTGAGCTTCCCAACGCACAGGGAAGCAAGAGAAATTTTGATTTCATCAAGCCCAGTTACATACTCAGAATCTGTACTCCTGCGCAAATAGGCATGTCTCTTTAGGCAAAAAACTCATTTCTGACAAAGTTGCCCAAATGCATCTCAGAAGTGTGCAACTTGTTCCCTGAGTTAGAAAACGTCGAGAAACGTTCGTTTCTGCTAGCGCTGTGCTTCTACACATGTATTTGCTGAACCGTGAAAGCGCAGAGTAATGCACTTTTCTCCCAGCAAATACTCTGTTTCTAAGGAAATGGGAACACACTGAGGAGACACTTGTGGGAGCTGCTGTGACTAAAACTGAGCTTCCCTACGCACAGGGAAGCAAGAGAAATGATGATTTAATCAAGCCCAGTTACATACTCAGAATCTGTACTACTGCGCAAAAAGGCATGTCTCTGTAGGCAAATAACTCATTTCTGACAAAGTTGCACAAATGCATCTCAGAAGTGTGCAACTTGTTCATGGAGTTAGAAAACGTCGAGAAACGTTCGTTACTGCTAGCGCTGTGCTTCTACACATGTATTTGCTGAACGGTGAAAGTGCACAGTAATGCACGTTTCTCCCAGCTAATACACTTCTTCTCAGGAAATGGGAACACACTGAGGAGACACTTGTGGGAGCTACTGTCACTAAAACTGAGCTTCCCTACGCACATGGAAGCAAGAGAAATGCTGATTTCATCAAGCCCAGTTACATACTCAGAATCTGTACTACTGCGCAAATAGGCATGTCTCTGTAGGCAAAAAACTCATTTCTGACAAAGTTGCCCAAATGCACCTCAGAAGTGTGCAACTTGTTCCCTGAGTTAGAAAACGTCGAGAAACGTTCGTTTCTGCTAGCGCTGTGCTTCTACACATGTATTTGCTGAACGGTGAAAGCGCACAGTAATGCACTTTTCTCCCAGCAAATACACTGTTTCTGAGGAAATGGGAACACACTGAGGAGACACTTGTGGGAGCTACAGTGACTAAAACTGAGATTCCCTACGCACAGTGAAGCAAGAGAAATGCTGATTTCATCAAGCCCAGTTACATACTCAGAATCTGTACTACTGCGCAAATAGGCATGTCTCTTTAGGCAAAAAACTCATTTCTGAAAAAGTTGCCCAAATGCATCTAAGAAGTGTGCAACTTGTTCCCTGAGTTAGAAAACGTCGAGAAACGTTCGTTTCTGCTAGCGCTGTGCTTCTACACATGTATTTGCTGAACGGTGAAAGCGCACAGTAATGCACTTTTCTCCCAGCAAATACTCTGTTTCTAAGGAAATGGGAACACACTGAGGAGACACTTGTGGGAGCTACTGTGACTAAAACTGAGCTTCCCTACGCACAGGGAAGCAAGAGAAATGCTGATTTCATCAAGCCCAGTTACATACTCAGAATCTCTACTACTGCGCAAATAGGCATGTCTCTTTAGGCAAAAAACTCATTTCTGAAAAAGTTGCCCAAATGCATCTCAGAAGTGTGCAACTTGGTCCCTGAGTTAGAAAACGTCGAGAAACGGTCGTATCTGCTAGCGCTGTGCTTCTACACATGTATTTGCTGAACGGTGAAAGCGCACAGTAATGCACTTTTCTCCCAGCAAATACACTTCTTCTCAGGAAATGGGAACACACTGAGGAGACACTTGTGGGAGCTACTGTGACTAAAACTGAGCTTCCCTACGCACAGGGAAGCAAGAGAAATGCTGATTTCATCCAGCCCAGTTACATACTCAGAATCTGTACTACTGCGCAAATAGGCATGTCTCTGTAGGCAAAAAACTCATTTCTGACAAAGTTGCCCAAATGCATCTCAGAAGTGTGCAACTTGTTCCCTGAGTTAGAAAATGTCGAGAAACGTTCGTTTCTGCTAGCCCTGTGCTTCTACACATGTATTTGCTGAACGGTGAAAGCGCACAGTAATGCACTTTTCTCGCAGCAAATACACTGTTTCTAAGGAAATGGGAACACACTGAGGAGACAATTGTGGGAGCTACTGTGACTAAAACTGAGCTTCCCTACGCACAGGGAAGCAAGAGAAATGCTGATTTCATCAAGCCCAGTTACATACTCAGAATCCGTACTACTGCGCAAATAGGCATGTCTCTTTAGGCAAAAAACTCATTTCTGACAAAGTTACCCAAATGCATCTCAGAAGTGTGCAACTTGTTCCCTGAGTTAGAAAACGTCGAGAAACGTTCGTTTCTACTAGCGCTGTGCTTCTACCGATGTATTAGCTGAATGGTGAAAGCGCACAGTAATGCACTTTTCTCCCAGGAAATACACTGTTTGTAAGGAAATGGGACCACACTGAGGAGACACTTGTGGGAGCTACTGTGACTAAAACTGAGCTTCCCTACGCACAGGGAAGCAAGAGAAATGCTGATTTCATCAAGCCCAGTTACATACTCAGAATCTGTACTACTGCGCAAAAAGGCATGTCTCTGTAGGCAAAAAACTCATTTCTGACAAAGTTGCACAAATGCATCTCAGAAGTGTTCAACTTGTTCATGGAGTTAGAAAACGTCGAGAAACGTTCGTTTCTGCTAGCGCTGTGCTTCTACACATGTATTTGCTGAACGGTGAAAGCGCACAGTAATGCACGTTTCTCCCAGCTAATACACTTCTTCTCAGGAAATGGGAACACACTGAGGAAACACTTGTGGGAGCTAATGTCACTAAAACTGAGCTTCCCTACGCACAGGGAAGCAAGAGAAATGCTGATTTCATCAAGCCCAGTTACATACTCAGAATCTGTACTACTGCGCAAATAGGCATGTCTCTGTAGGCAAAAAACTCATTTCTGACAAAGTTGCCCAAATGCATCTCAGAAGTGTGCAACTTGTTCCCTGAGTTAGAAAACGTCGAGAAACGTTCGTTTCTGCTAGCGCTGTGCTTCTACACATGTATTTGCTGAACGGTGAAAGCGCACAGTAATGCACTTTTCTCCCAGCAAATACACTGTTTCTAAGGAAATGGGAACACACTGAGGAGACACTTGTGGGAGCTACTGTGACTAAAACTGAGCTTCCCTACGCACAGGGAAGCAAGACAAATGCTGATTTCATCAAGCCCAGTTACATACTCAAAATCTGTACTACTGCGCAAATAGGCATGTCTCTTTAGGCAAAAAACTCATTTCTGACAAAGTTGCCCAAATGCATCTCAGAAGTGTGCAACTTGTTCCCTGAGTTAAAAAACGTCGAGAAACGGTCGTTTCTGCTAGCGCTGTGCTTCTACACATGTATTTGCTGAACGGTGAAAGCACACAGTAATGCACTTTTCTCCCAGCAAATACACTGTTTCTAAGGAACTGGGAACACACTGAGGAGACACTTGTGGGAGCTACTGTGACTAAAACTGAGCTTCCCTACGCACAGGGAAGCAAGAGAAATGCTGATTTCATCAAGCCTAGTTACATACTAAGAATCTGTACTACTGCGCAAATAGGCATGTCTCTTTAGGCAAAAAACTCATTTCTGACAAAGTTGCCCAAATGCATCTCAGAAGTGTGCAACTTGGTCACTGAGTTAAAAAACGTCGAGAAACATTCGTTTCTGCTAGCGCTGTGCTTCTACACATGTATTTGCTGAACGGTGAAATCTCACAGTATTGCACTTTTCACCCAGCAAATACACTGTTTCTAAGGAACTGGGAACACACTGAGGAGACACTTGTGGGAGCTACTGTGACTAAAACTGAGCTTCCCTACGCACAGGGAAGCAAGAGAAATGCTGATTTCATCAAGCCCAGTCACATACTCAGAATCTGTACTACTGCGCAAATAGGCATGTTTCTGTAGGCAAAAAACTCATTTCTGACAAAGTTTCCCAAATGCATCTCAGAAGTGTGCAACTTGTACCCTGAGTTAGAAAACATCGAGAAACTTTCGTTTCTGCTAGCGCTGTGCTACTACACATGTATTTGCTGAACGGTGAAAGCGCACAGTAATGCACTTTTCTCCCAGCAAATACACTGTTTCTAAGGAAATGGGAACACACTGAGGAGACACTTGTGGGAGCTACTGTGACTAAAACTGAGCTTCCCTACGCACAGGGAAGCAAGAGACATGCTGATTTCATCAAGCCCAGTTACATACTCAGAATCTGTACTACTGCGCAAATAGGCATGTCTCTTTAGGCAAAAAACTCATTTCTGACAATGTTGCCCAAATGCATCTCAGAAGTGTGCAACTTGTTCCCTGAGTTAAAAAACGTCGAGAAACGGTCGTTTCTGCTAGCGCTGTGCTTCTACACATGTATTTGCTGAACGGTGAAAGCACACAGTAATGCACTTTTCTCCCAGCAAATACACTGTTTCTAAAGAACTGAGAACACACTGAGGAGACACTTGTGGGAGCTACTGTGACTAAAACTGAGCTTCCCTACGCACAGGGAAGCAAGACAAATGCTGATTTCATCAAGCCTAGTTACATACTAAGAATCTGTACTACTGCGCAAATAGGCATGTCTCTTTAGGCAAAAAACTCATTTCTGACAAAGTTGCCCAAATGCATCTCAGAAGTGTGCAACTTGGTCACTGAGTTAAAAAACGTCGAGAAACATTCGTTTCTGCTAGCGCTGTGCTTCTACACATGTATTTGCTGAACGGTGAAAGCTCACAGTATTGCACTTTTCACCCAGCAAATACACTGTTTCTAAGGAAATGGGAACACACTGAGGAGACACTTGTGGGAGCTACTGTGACTAAAACTGAGCTTCCCTACGCACAGGGAAGCAAGAGAAATGCTGATTTCATCAAGCCCAGTTACATACTCAGAATCTGTACTACTGCGCAAATAGGCATGTTTCTGTAGGCAAAAAACTTATTTCTGACAAAGTTTCCCAAATGCATCTCAGAAGTGTGCAACTTGTACCCTGAGTTAGAAAACATCGAGAAACGTTCGTTTCTGCTAGCGCTGTGCTACTACACATGTATTTGCTGAACGGTAAATGCGCACAGTAATGCACTTTTCTCCCAGCAAATACACTGTTTCTAAGGAAATGGGAACACACTGAGGAGACACTTGTGGGAGCTACTGTGACTAAAACTGAGCTTCCCTACGCACAGGGAAGCAAGACAAATGCTGATTTCATCAAGCCTAGTTACATACTAAGAATCTGTACTACTGCGCAAATAGGCATGTCTGTTTTGGCAGAAAACTCATTTCTGACAAAGTTGCCCAAATGCATCTCAGAAGTGTGCAACTTGGTCCCTGAGTTAAAAAACGTCGAGAAACGTTCGTTTCTGCTAGCGCTGTGCTTCTACACATGTATTTGCTGAACGGTGAAAGCTCACAGTATTGCACTTTTCACCCAGCAAATACACTGTTTCTAAGGAAATGGGAACACACTGAGGAGACACTTGTGGGAGCTACTGTGACTAAAACTGCGCTTCCCTACGCACAGGGAAGCAAGAGAAATGCTGATTTCATCAAGCCCAGTTACATACTCAGAATCTGTACTACTGCGCAAATAGGCATGTTTCTGTAGGCAAAAAACTTATTTCTGACAAAGTTTCCCAAATGCATCTCAGAAGTGTGCAACTTGTACCCTGAGTTAGAAAACATCGAGAAACGTTCGTTTCTGCTAGCGCTTTGCTACTACACATGTATTTGCTGAACGGCAAAAGCGCACAGTAATGCACTTTTCTCCCAGCAAATACACTGTTTCTAAGGAAATGGGAACACACTGAGGAGACACTTGTGGGAGCTACTGTGACTAAAACTGAGCTTCCCTACGCACAGGGAAGCAAGAGAAATGCTGATTTCATCAAGCCTAGTTACATACTAAGAATCTGTACTACTGCGCAAATAGGCATGTCTCTTTTGGCAGAAAACTCATTTCTGACAAAGTTGCCCAAATGCATCTCAGAAGTGTGCAACTTGGTCCCTGAGTTAAAAAACGTCGAGAAACGTTCGTTTCTGCTAGCGCTGTGCTTCTACACATGTATTTGCTGAACGGTGAAAGCTCTCAGTATTGCACTTTTCACCCAGCAAATACACTGTTTCTAAGGAAATGGGAACACACTGAGGAGACACTTGTGGGAGCTACTGTGACTAAAACTGAGCTTCCCTACGCACAGGGAAGCAAGAGAAATGCTGATTTCATCAAGCCCAGTCACATACTCAGAATCTGTACTACTGCGCAAATAGGCATGTTTCTGTAGGCCAAAAACTCATTTCTGACAAAGTTTCCCAAATGCATCTCAGAAGTGTGCAACTTGTACCCTGAGTTAGAAACCATCGAGAAACTTTCGTTTCTGCTAGCGCTGTGCTACTACACATGTATTTGCTGAACGGTGAAAGCGCACAGTAATGCACTTTTCTCCCAGCAAATACACTGTTTCTAAGGAAATGGGAACACACTGAGGAGACACTTGTGGGAGCTACTGTGACTAAAACTGAGCTTCCCTATGCACAGGGAAGCAAGAGAAATGCTGATTTCATCAAGCCCAGTTACATACTCAGAATCTGTACTACTGCGAAAATAGGCATGTCTCTTTAGGCAAAAAACTCATTTCTGACAAAGTTGCCCAAATGCATCTCAGAAGTGTGCAACTTGTTCCCTGAGTTAAAAAAACGTCGCGAAACGGTCGTTTCTGCTAGCGCTGTGCTTCTACACATGTATTTGCTGAACGGTGAAAGCACACAGTAATGCACTTTTCTCCCAGCAAATACAATGTTTCTAAGGAAATGGGAACACACTGAGGAGACACTTGTGGGAGCTACTGTGACTAAAACTGAGCTTCCCTACGCACAGGGAAGCAAGACAAATGCTGATTTCATCATGCCTAGTTACATACTAAGAATATGTACTACTGCGCAAATAGGCATGTCTGTTTTGGCAGAAAACTCATTTCTGACAAAGTTGCCCAAATGCATCTCAGAAGTGTGCAACTTGGTCCCTGAGTTAAAAAACGCCGAGAAACGTTCGTTTCTGCTAGCGCTGTGCTTCTACACATGTATTTGCTGAACGGTGAAAGCTCACAGTATTGCACTTTTCACCCAGCAAATACACTGTTTCTAAGGAAATGGGAACACACTGAGGAGACACTTGTGGGAGCTACTGTGACTAAAACTGAGCTTCCCTACGCACAGGGAAGCAAGAGAAATGCTGATTTCATCAAGCCCAGTCACATACTCAGAATCTGTACTACTGCGCAAATAGGCATGTTTCTGTAGGCAAAAAACTTATTTCTGACAAAGTTTCCCAAATGCATCTCAGAAGTGTGCAACTTGTACCCTGAGTTAGAAAACATCGAGAAACTTTCGTTTCTGCTAGCGCTGTGCTACTACACATGTATTTGCTGAACGGTAAAAGCGCACAGTAATGCACTTTTCTCCCAGCAAATACACTGTTTCTAAGGAACTGGGAACACACTGAGGAGACACTTGTGGGAGCTACTGTGACTAAAACTGAGCTTCCCTACGCACAGGGAAGCAAGAGAAATGCTGATTTCATCAAGCCCAGTTACATACTCAGAATCTGTACTACTGCGCAAATAGGCATGTCTCTTTAGGCAAAAAACTCATTTCTGACAAAGTTGCCCAAATGCATCTCAGAAGTGTGCAACTTGTTCCCTGAGTTAGAAAACGTCGAGAAACATTCGTTTCTGCTAGCGCTGTGCTTCTACACATGTACTTGCTGAACGGTGAAAGCACACAGTAATGCTCTTTTTTAACAGCAAATACACTGTTTCTAAGGAAATGGGAACACACTGAGGAGACACTTGTGGGAGCTACTGTAACTAAAACTGAGCTTCCCTACGCACAGGGAAGCAAGAGAAATGCTGATTTCATCAAGCCCAGTTACATACTCAGAATCTGTACTACTGTGCAAATAGGCATGTCTCTTTAGGCAAAAAACTCATTTCTGACAAAGTTCCCAAATGCATCTCAGAAGTGTGCAACTTGTTCCCTGAGTTAGAAAACATCGAGAAACGTTCGTTTCTGCTAGTGCTGTGCTTCTACACATGAATTTGATGAACGGTGAAAGCACACAGTAATGCACTTTTCTCCCAGCAAATACACTGTTTCTAAGGAACTGGGAACACACTGAGGAGACACTTGTGGGAGCTACTGTGACTAAAACTGAGCTTCTCTACGCACAGGGAAGCAAGAGAAATGCTGATTTCATCAAGCCTAGTTACATACTAAGAATATGTACTACTGCGCAAATAGGCATGTCTGTTTTGGCAGAAAACTCATTTCTGACAAAGTTGCCCAAATGCATCTCAGAAGTGTGCAACTTGGTCCCTGAGTTAAAAAACGTCGAGAAACGTTCGTTTCTGCTAGCGCTGTGCTTCTACACATGTATTTGCTGAACGGTGAAAGCTCACAGTATTGCACTTTTCACCCAGCAAATACACTGTTTCTAAGGAAATGGGAACACACTGAGGAGACACTTGTGGGAGCTACTGTGACTAAAACTGAGCTTCCCTACACACAGGGAAGCAAGAGAAATGCTGATTTCATCAAGCCCAGTCACATACTCAGAATCTGTACTACTGCGCAAATAGGCATGTTTCTGTAGGCAAAAAACTTATTTCTGACAAAGTTTCCCAAATGCATCTCAGAAGTGTGCAACTTGTACCCTGAGTTAGAAAACATCGAGAAACGTTCGTTTCTGCTAGCGCTGTGCTACTACACATGTATTTGCTGAACGGTAAATGCGCACAGTAATGCACTTTTCTCCCAGCAAATACACTGTTTCTAAGGAAATGGGAACACACTGAGGAGACACTTGTGGGAGCTACTGTGACTAAAACTGAGCTTCCCTACGCACAGGGAAGCAAGACAAATGCTGATTTCATCAAGCCTAGTTACATACTAAGAATCTGTACTACTGCGCAAATAGGCATGTCTGTTTTGGCAGAAAACTCATTTCTGACAAAGTTGCCCAAATGCATCTCAGAAGTGTGCAACTTGGTCCCTGAGTTAAAAAACGTCGAGAAACGTTCATTTCTGCTAGCGCTGTGCTTCTACACATGTATTTGCTGAACGGTGAAAGCTCACAGTATTGCACTTTTCACCCAGCAAATACACTGTTTCTAAGGAAATGGGAACACACTGAGGAGACACTTGTGGGATCTACTGTGACTAAAACTGCGCTTCCCTACGCACAGGGAAGCAAGAGAAATGCTGATTTCATCAAGCCCAGTTACATACTCAGAATCTGTACTACTGCGCAAATAGGCATGTTTCTGTAGGCAAAAAACTTATTTCTGACAAAGTTTCCCAAATGCATCTCAGAAGTGTGCAACTTGTACCCTGAGTTAGAAAACATCGAGAAACGTTCGTTTCTGCTAGCGCTTTGCTACTACACATGTATTTGCTGAACGGTAAAAGCGCACAGTAATGCACTTTTCTCCCAGCAAATACACTGTTTCTAAGGAAATGGGAACACACTGAGGAGACACTTGTGGGAGCTACTGTGACTAAAACTGAGCTTTCCTACGCACAGGGAAGCAAGAGAAATGCTGATTTCATCAAGCCTAGTTACATACTAAGAATCTGTACTACTGCGCAAATAGGCATGTCTCTTTTGGCAGAAAACTCATTTCTGACAAAGTTGCCCAAATGCATCTCAGAAGTGTGCAACTTGGTCCCTGAGTTAAAAAACGTCGAGAAACGTTCGTTTCTGCTAGCGCTGTGCTTCTACACATGTATTTGCTGAACGGTGAAAGCTCTCAGTATTGCACTTTTCACCCAGCAAATACACTGTTTCTAAGGAAATGGGAACACACTGAGGAGACACTTGTGGGAGCTACTGTGACTAAAACTGAGCTTCCCTACGCACAGGGAAGCAAGAGAAATGCTGATTTCATCAAGCCCAGTCACATACTCAGAATCTGTACTACTGCGCAAATAGGCATGTTTCTGTAGGCCAAAAACTCATTTCTGACAAAGTTTCCCAAATGCATCTCAGAAGTGTGCAACTTGTACCCTGAGTTAGAAAACATCGAGAAACTTTCGTTTCTGCTAGCGCTGTGCTACTACACATGTATTTGCTGAACGGTGAAAGCGCACAGTAATGCACTTTTCTCCCAGCAAATACACTGTTTCTAAGGAAATGGGAACACACTGAGGAGACACTTGTGGGAGCTACTGTGACTAAAACTGAGCTTCCCTACGCACAGGGAAGCAAGAGAAATGCTGATTTCATCAAGCCCAGTTACATACTCAGAATCTGTACTACTGCGAAAATAGGCATGTCTCTTTAGGCAAAAAACTCATTTCTGACAAAGTTGCCCAAATGCATCTCAGAAGTGTGCAACTTGTTCCCTGAGTTAAAAAAACGTCGAGAAACGGTCGTTTCTGCTAGCGCTGTGCTTCTACACATGTATTTGCTGAACGGTGAAAGCACACAGTAATGCACTTTTCTCCCAGCAAATACAATGTTTCTAAGGAAATGGGAACACACTGAGGAGACACTTGTGGGAGCTACTGTGACTAAAACTGAGCTTCCCTACGCACAGGGAAGCAAGAGAAATGCTGATTTCATCAAGCCCAGTTACATACTCAGAATCTGTACTACTGCGCAAATAGGCATGTCTGTTTTGGCAGAAAACTCATTTCTGACAAAGTTGCCCAAATGCATCTCAGAAGTGTGCAACTTGGTCCCTGAGTTAAAAAACGCCGAGAAACGTTCGTTTCTGCTAGCGCTGTGCTTCTACACATGTATTTGCTGAACGGTGAAAGCTCACAGTATTGCACTTTTCACCCAGCAAATACACTGTTTCTAAGGAAATGGGAACACACTGAGGAGACACTTGTGGGAGCTACTGTGACTAAAACTGAGCTTCCCTACGCACAGGGAAGCAAGAGAAATGCTGATTTCATCAAGCCCAGTCACATACTCAGAATCTGTACTACTGCGCAAATAGGCATGTTTCTGTAGGCAAAAAACTTATTTCTGACAAAGTTTCCCAAATGCATCTCAGAAGTGTGCAACTTGTACCCTGAGTTAGAAAACATCGAGAAACTTTCGTTTCTGCTAGCGCTGTGCTACTACACATGTATTTGCTGAACGGTGAAAGCGCACAGTAATGCACTTTTCTCCCAGCAAATACACTGTTTCTAAGGAACTGGGAACACACTGAGGAGACACTTGTGGGAGCTACTGTGTCTAAAACTGAGCTTCCCTACGCACAGGGAAGCAAGAGAAATGCTGATTTCATCAAGCCCAGTTACATACTCAGAATCTGTACTACTGCGCAAATAGGCATGTCTCTTTAGGCAAAAAACTCATTTCTGACAAAGTTGCCCAAATGCATCTCAGAAGTGTGCAACTTGTTCCCTGAGTTAGAAAACGTCGAGAAACATTCGTTTCTGCTAGCGCTGTGCTTCTACACATGTACTTGCTGAACGGTGAAAGCGCACAGTAATGCTCTTTTTTAACAGCAAATACACTGTTTCTAAGGAAATGGGAACACACTGAGGAGACACTTGTGGAAGCTACTGTGACTAAAACTGAGCTTCCCTACGCACAGGGAAGCAAGAGAAATGCTGATTTCATCAAGCCCAGTTACATACTCAGAATCTGTACTACTGTGCAAATAGGCATGTCTCTTTAGGCAAAAAACTCATTTCTGACAAAGTTCCCAAATGCATCTCAGAAGTGTGCAACTTGTTCCCTGAGTTAGAAAACATCGAGAAACGTTCGTTTCTGCTAGCGCTGTGCTTCTACACATGTATTTGATGAACGGTGAAAGCACACAGTAATGCACTTTTCTCCCAGCAAATACACTGTTTCTAAGGAACTGGGAACACACTGAGGAGACACTTGTGGGAGCTACTGTGACTAAAACTGGGCTTCTCTACGCACAGGGAAGCAAGAGAAATGCTGATTTCATCAAGCCTAGTTACATATTAAGAATATGTACTACTGCGCAAATAGGCATGTCTGTTTTGGCAGAAAACTCATTTCTGACAAAGTTGCCCAAATGCATCTCAGAAGTGTGCAACTTGGTCCCTGAGTTAAAAAACGTCGAGAAACGTTCGTTTCTGCTAGCGCTGTGCTTCTACACATGTATTTGCTGAACGGTGAAAGCTCACAGTATTGCACTTTTCACCCAGCAAATACACTGTTTCTAAGGAAATGGGAACACACTGAGGAGACACTTGTGGGAGCTACTGTGACTAAAACTGAGCTTCCCTACACACAGGGAAGCAAGAGAAATGCTGATTTCATCAAGCCCAGTCACATACTCAGAATCTGTACTACTGCGCAAATAGGCATGTTTCTGTAGGCAAAAAACTTATTTCTGACAAAGTTTCCCAAATGCATCTCAGAAGTGTGCAACTTGTACCCTGAGTTAGAAAACATCGAGAAACTTTCGTTTCTGCTAGCGCTGTGCTACTACACATGTATTTGCTGAACGGTGAAAGCGCACAGTAATGCACTTTTCTCCCAGCAAATACACTGTTTCTAAGGAAATGGGAACACACTGAGGAGACACTTGTGGGAGCTACTGTGACTAAAACTGAGCTTCCCTACGCACAGGGAAGCAAGAGAAATGCTGATTTCATCAAGCCCAGTTACATACTCAGAATCTGTACTACTGCGCAAATAGGCATGTCTCTTTAGGCAAAAAACTCATTTCTGACAAAGTTGCCCAAATGCATCTCAGAAGTGTGCAACTTGTTCCCTGAGTTAGAAAACGTCGAGAAACATTCGTTTCTGCTAGCGCTGTGCTTCTACACATGTACTTGCTGAACGGTGAAAGCGCACAGTAATGCTCTTTTTTAACAGCAAATACACTGTTTCTAAGGAAATGGGAACACACTGAGGAGACACTTGTGGGAGCTACTGTGACTAAAACTGAGCTTCCCTACGCACAGGGAAGCAAGAGAAATGCTGATTTCATCAAGCCCAGTTACATACTCAGAATCTGTACTACTGTGCAAATAGGCATGTCTCTTTAGGCAAAAAACTCATTTCTGACAAAGTTCCCAAATGCATCTCAGAAGTGTGCAACTTGTTCCCTGAGTTAGAAAACATCGAGAAACGTTCGTTTCTGCTAGCGCTGTGCTTCTACACATGTATTTGATGAACGGTGAAAGCACACAGTAATGCACTTTTCTCCCAGCAAATACACTGTTTCTAAGGAACTGGGAACACACTGAGGAGACACTTGTGGGAGCTACTGTGACTAAAACTGAGCTTCTCTACGCACAGGGAAGCAAGAGAAATGCTGATTTCATCAAGCCTAGTTACATACTAAGAATCTGTACTACTGCGCAAATAGGCATGTCTCTTTTGGTAGAACACTCATTTCTGACAAAGTTGCCCAAATGCATCTCAGAAGTGTGCAACTTGGTCCCTGAGTTAAAAAACGTCGAGAAACGTTCGTTTCTGCTAGCGCTGTGCTTCTACACATGTATTTGCTGAACGGTGAAAGCTCACAGTATTGCACTTTTCACCCAGCAAATACACTGTTTCTAAGGAAATGGGAACACACTGAGGAGACACTTGTGGGAGCTACTGTGACTAAAACTGAGCTTCCCTACGCACAGGGAAGCAAGAGAAATGCTGATTTCATCAAGCCCAGTCACATACTCAGAATCTGTACTACTGCGCAAATAGGCATGTCTCTGTAGGCAAAAAACTCATTTCTGACAAAGTGGCGCAAATGCATCTCAGAAATGTGCAACATGTTCCCTGAGTTAGAAAACGTCGAGAAATGGTCGTATCTGCTAGCGCTGTGCTTCTACACATGTATTTGCTGAACGGTGAAAGCGCACAGTAATGCACTTTTCTCCCAGCAAATACACTGTTTCTAAGGAAATGGGAACACACTGAGGAGACACTTCTGGGAGCTACTGTGACTAAAACTGAGCCTCCCTACGCACAGGGAAGCAAGAGAAATGCTGATTTCATCAAGCCCAGTTACATACTCAGAATCTGTACTACTGCGCAAATAGGCATGTCTTTGTAGGCAAAAAACTCATTTCTGACAAAGTTGCCCAAATGCATCTCAGAAGTGTACAACTTGTTCCCTGAGTTAGAAAACGTCGAGAAACGGTCGTATCTGCTAGCGCTGTGCTTCTACACATGTATTTGCTGAACGGTGAAAGCGCACAGTAATGCACTTTTCTCCCAGCAAATACACTGTTTCTAAGGAAATGGGAACACACAGAGGAGACACTTGTGGGAGCTACTGTGACTAAAACTGAGCTTCCCTACGCACAGGGAAGCAAGAGAAAAGCTGATTTCATCAAGCCCAGTTACATATTCAGAATCTGTACTACTGCGCAAATAGGCATGTCTCTGTAGGCAAAAAACTCATTTCTGACAAAGTTGCCCAAATGCATCTCAGAAGTGTGCAACTTGTTCCTGAGTTAGAAAACGTCGAGAAACGGTCGTTTCTGCTAGCGCTGTGCTTCTACACATGTATTTGCTGAACGATGAAAGCGCACAGTAATGCACTTTTCTCCCAGCAAATACACTGTTTCTAAGGAAATGGGAACACACAGAGGAGACACTTGTGGGAGCTACTGTGACTAAAACTGAGCTTCCCTACGCACAGGGAAGCAAGAGAAAAGCTGATTTCATCAAGCCCAGTTACATATTCAGAATCTGTACTACTGCGCAAATAGGCATGTCTCTGTAGGCAAAAAACTCATTTCTGACAAAGTTGCCCAAATGCATCTCAGAAGTGTGCAACTTGTTCCTGAGTTAGAAAACGTCGAGAAACGGTCGTTTCTGCTAGCGCTGTGCTTCTACACATGTATTTGCTGAACGATGAAAGCGCACAGTAATGCACTTTTCTCCCAGCAAATACACTGTTTCTAAGGAAATGGGAACACACTGAGGAGACACTTGTGGGAGCTACTGTGACTAAAACTGAGCTTCCCTACGCACAGGGAAGCAAGAGAAATGCTGATTTCATCAAGCCCAGTTACATACTCAGAATCTGTACTACTGCGCAAATAGGCATGTCTCTTTAGGCAAAAAACTCATTTCTGACAAAGTTGCCCAAATGCATCTCAGAAGTGTGCCACTTGTTCCCTGAGTTAGAACACGTTGAGAAACGGTCGTTTCAGCTAGCGCTGTGCTTCTACACATGTATTTGCTGAACGGTGAAAGCGCACAGTAATGCACTTTTCTCCCAGCAAATACACTGTTTCTAAGGAACTGGGAACACACTGAGGAGACACTTGTGGGAGCTACTGTGACTAAAACTGAGCTTCCCTACGCACAGGGAAGCAAGAGAAATGCTGATTTCATCAAGCCCAGTTACATACTCAGAATCTGTACTACTGCGCAAATAGGCATGTCTCTGTAGGCAAAAAACTCATTTTTGAGAAAGTTACCCAAATGCATGTCAGAAGTGGGCAACTTGTTCCCTGAGTTAGAAAACATCGAGAAACGGTCATATCTACTAACGCTGTGCTTCTACACATGTATTTGCTGAACGGTGAAAGCGCACAGTAATGCACTTTTCTCCCAGCAAATATACTGTTTCTAAGGAAATGGGAACACACTGAGGAGACACTTGTGGGAGCTACTGTGACTAAAACTGAGCTTCCCTACGCACAGGGAAGCAAGAAAAATGCTGATTTCATCAAGCCCAGTTACATACTCAGAATCTGTACTTCTCTGTAGGCAAAAAACTCATTTCTGACAAAGTTGCCCAAATGCATCTCAGAAGTGTGCAACTTGTTTCCTGAGTTAGAAAACGTCGAGAAACGTTGGTTTCTGCTAGCGCTGTGCTTCTACACATATATTTGCTGAACGGTGAAAGCGCACAGTAATGCATATTTCTCCCAGCAAATACACTGTTTCTAAGGAAATGGGAACACACTGAGGAGACACTTGTGGGAGCTACTGTGACTAAAACTGAGCTTCCCTACGCACAGGGAAGCAAGCGAAATGCTGATTTCATCAAGCCCAGTTACATACTCAGAATCAGTACTACTGAGCAAATAGGCATGTCTCTGTAGGCAAAAAACTCATTTCTGACAAAGTTGCCCAAATGCATCTCAGAAGTGTGCAACTTGTTCCCTGAGTTAGAAAACGTCGAGAAACGTTCGGTTCTGCTAGCGCTGTGCTTCTACACATGTATTTGCTGAACGGTGAAAGCACACAGTGATGCACTTTTCTCCCAGCAAATACACTGTTTCTAAGGAAATGGGAACACACTGAGGAGACACTTGTCGGAGCTACTGTGACTAAAACTGAGCTTCCCTACTCACAGGGAAGCAAGAGAAATGCTGATTTCATCAAGCCCTGTTACATACTCAGAATCTGCACTACTGCGCAAATAGGCATGTCTCTGTAGGCAAAAAACTCATTTCTGACAAAGATGCCCAAATGCATCTCAGAAGTGTGCAACTTGTTCCCTGAGTTAGAAAACGTCGAGAAACGTTCGTTTCTGCTAGCGCTGTGCTTCTACACATGCATTTGCTGAACGGTGAAAGCGCACAGTAATGCACTTTTCTCCCAGCAAATACACTGTTTCTAAGGAAATGGGATCACACTGAGGAGACACTTGTGGGAGCTACTGTGACTAAATCTGAGCTTCCCTACGCACAGGGAAGCAAGAGAAATGCTGATTTCATCAAGCCCAGTTACATACTCAGAATCTGTACTACTGCGCAAATAGGCATGAATCTGTAGGCAAAAAACTCATTTCTGACAAAGTTGCCCAAATGCATCTCAGAAGTGTGCAACTTGTTCCCTGAGTTAGAAAACATCAAGAAACGGTCATATCTACTAACGCTGTGCTTCTACAAATGTATTTGCTGAACGGTGAAAGCGCACAGTAATGCACTTTTCTCCCAGCACTACACTGTTTCTAAGGAAATGGGAACACACTGAGGAGACACTTGTGGGAGCTACTGTGACTAAAACTGAGCTTCCCTATGCACAGGGAATCAAGAGAAATGCTGATTTCATCAAGCCCAGTTACATACTCAGAATCTGTACTACTGCGCAAATAGGCATGAATCTGTAGGCACAAAACTCATTTCTGACAAAGTTGCCCAAATGCATCTCAGAAATGTGCAACTTGTTCCCTGAGTTAGAAAACGTCGAGAAACGGTCATATCTGCTAGCGCTGTGCTTCTACACATGTACTTGCTGAACGGTGAAATCGCACAGTAATGCACTTTTCTCCCAGCAAATACACTGTTTCTAAGGAAATGGGAACACACTGAGGAGACACTTGTGGGAGCTACTGTGACTAAAACTGAGCTTCCCTACGCACAGGGAAGCAAGAGAAATGCTCATTTCATCCAGCCCAGTTACATACTCAGAATCTGTACTACTGCGCAAATAGGCATGAATCTGTAGGCAAAAGACTCATTTCTGACAAAGTTGCCCAAATGCATCTCAGAAGTGTGCAACTTGTTCCCTGAGTTAGAAAACGTCGAGAAACGGTCGTATCTGCTAGCGCTGTGCTTCTACACATGTATTTGCTGAACGGTGAAAGCGCACAGTAATGCACTTTTCTCCCAGCAAATACACTGTTTCTAAGGAAATGGGAACACACTGAGGAGACACTTGTGGGAGCTACTGTGACTAAAACTGAGCTTCCCTACGCACAGGGAAGCAAGAGAAATGCTGATTTCATCAAGCCCAGTTACATACTCAGAATCTGTACTACTGCGCAAATAGGCATGTCTCTGTAGGCAAAAAACTCAGTTCTGACAAAGATGCCCAAATGCATCTCAGAAGTGTGCAACTTGTTCCCTGAGTTAGAAAACGTCGAGAAACGGTCGTTTCTGCTAGCACTGTGCTTCTACACATGTATTTGTTGAACGGTGAAAGCGCACAGTAATGCACTTTTCTCCCATCAAATACACTGTTTCTAAGGAAATGGGAACACACTGAGGAGACACTTGTGGGAGCTACTGTGACTAAAACTGAGCTTCCCTACGCACAGTGAAGCAAGAGAAATGCTGATTTCATCAAGCCCAGTTACATACTCAGAATCTGTACTACTGCGCAAATAGGCATGTCTCTGTAGGCAAAAAACTCATTTCTGACAAAGTTGCCCAAATGCATCTCAGAAGTGTGCAACTTGTTCCCTGAGCTAGAATACGTCAAGAAACGTTCGTTTCTGCTATCGCTGTGCTTCTACACATGTATTTGCCGAACGGTGAAAGCGCACAGTAATGCACTTTTCTCCCAGCAAATACACTGTTTCTAAGGAAATGGGAACACACTGAGGAGACACTTGTGGGAGCTACTGTGCCTAAAACTGAGCTTCCCTAGGCACAGGGAAGCAAGAGAAATGCTGATTTCATCAAGCCCAGTTACATACTCAGAATCTGTACTACTGCGCAAATAGGCATGTCTCTGTAGGCAAAAAACTCATTTCTGACAAAGTTGCCCAAATGCATCTCAGAAGTGGGCAACTTGTTCCCTGAGTTAGAAAACGTCGAGAAACGGTCGTTTCTGCTAGCGCTGTGCTTCTACACATGTATTTGCTGAACGGTGAAAGTGCACAGTAATGCACTTTTCTCCCAGCAAATACACTGTTTCTAAGGAAATGGGAACACACTGAGGAGACACTTGTGGGAGCTACTGTGACTAAAACTGAGCTTCCCTACGCACAGGGAAGCAAGAGAAATGCTGATTTCATCAAGCCCAGTTACATACTCAGAATCTGTACTACTGCGCAAATAGGCATGAATCTGTAGGCAAAAAACTCATTTCTGACAAAGTTGCCCAAATGCATCTCAGAAGTGTGCAACTTGTTCCCTGAGTTAGAAAACATCGAGAAACGGTCATATCTACTAACGCTGTGCTTCTACAAATGTATTTGCTGAACGGTGAAAGCGCACAGTAATGCACTTTTCTCCCAGCAAATACACTGTTTCTAAGGAAATGGGAACACACTGAGGAGACACTTGTGGGAGCTACTGTGACTAAAACTGAGCTTCCCTACGCACAGGGAATCAAGAGAAATGCTGATTTCATCAAGCCCAGTTACATACTCAGAATCTGTACTACTGCGCAAATAGGCATGAATCTGTAGGCACAAAACTCATTTCTGACAAAGTTGCCCAAATGCATCTCAGAAATGTGCAACTTGTTCCCTGAGTTAGAAAACGTCGAGAAACGGTCGTATCTGCTAGCGCTGTGCTTCTACACATGTACTTGCTGAACGGTGAAATCGCACAGTAATGCACTTTTCTCCCAGCAAATACACTGTTTCTAAGGAAATGGGAACACACTGAGGAGACACTTGTGGGAGCTACTGTGACTAAAACTGAGCTTCCCTACGCACAGGGAAGCAATAGAAATGCTCATTTCATCCAGCCCAGTTACATACTCAGAATCTGTACTACTGCGCAAATAGGCATGAATCTGTAGGCAAAAGACTCATTTCTGACAAAGTTGCCCAAATGCATCTCAGAAGTGTGCAACTTGTTCCCTGAGTTAGAAAACGTTGAGAAACGGTCGTTTCTGCTAGCGCTGTGCTTCTACACATGTATTTGCTGAACGGTGAAAGCGCACAGTAATGCACTTTTCTCCCAGCAAATACACTGTTTCTAAGGAAATGGGAACACACTGAGGAGACACTTGTGGGAGCTACTGTGACTAAAACTGAGCTTCCCTACGCACAGGGAAGCAAGAGAAATGCTGATTTCATCAAGCCCAGTTACATACTCAGAATCTGTACTACTGCGCAAATAGGCATGTCTCTGTAGGCAAAAAACTCAGTTCTGACAAAGATGCCCAAATGCATCTCAGAAGTGTGCAACTTGTTACCTGAGTTAGAAAACGTCGAGAAACGGTCGTTTCTGCTAGCACTGTGCTTCTACACATGTATTTGTTGAACGGTGAAAGCGCACAGTAATGCACTTTTCTCCCAGCAAATACACTGTTTCTAAGGAAATGGGAACACACTGAGGAGACACTTGTGGGAGCTACTGTGACTAAAACTGAGCTTCCCTACGCACAGTGAAGCAAGAGAAATGCTGATTTCATCAAGCCCAGTTACATACTCAGAATCTGTACTACTGCGCAAATAGGCATGTCTCTGTAGGCAAAAAACTCATTTCTGACAAAGTTGCCCAAATGCATCTCAGAAGTGTGCAACTTGTTCCCTGAGCTAGAATACGTCAAGAAACGTTCGTTTCTGCTATCGCTGTGCTTCTACACATGTATTTGCCGAACGGTGAAAGCGCACAGTAATGCACTTTTCTCCCAGCAAATACACTGTTTCTAAGGAAATGGGAACACACTGAGGAGACACTTGTGGGAGCTACTGTGACTAAAACTGAGCTTCCCTAGGCACAGGGAAGCAAGAGAAATGCTTATTTCATCAAGCCCAGTTACATACTCAGAATCTGTACTACTGCGCAAATAGGCATGTCTCTGTAGGCAAAAAACTCATTTCTGACAAAGTTGCCCAAATGCATCTCAGAAGTGGGCAACTTGTTCCCTGAGTTAGAAAACGTCGAGAAACGGTCGTTTCTGCTAGCGCTGTGCTTCTACACATGTATTTGCTGAACGGTGAAAGTGCACAGTAATGCACTTTTCTCCCAGCAAATACACTGTTTCTAAGGAAATGGGAACACACTGAGGAGACACTTGTGGGAGCTACTGTGACTAAAACTGAGCTTCCCTACGCACAGGGAAGCAAGAGAAATGCTGATTTCATCAAGCCCAGTTACATACTCAGAATCTGTACTTCTCTGTAGGCAAAAAACTCATTTCTGACAAAGTTGCCCAAATGCATCTCAGAAGTGTGCAACTTGTTCCCTGAGTTAGAAAACGTCGAGAAACGTTGGTTTCTGCTAGCGCTGTGCTTCTACACATGTATTTGCTGAACAGTGAAAGCGCACAATAATGCACATTTCTCCCAGCAAATACACTGTTTCTAAGGAAATGGGAACACACTGAGGAGACACTTGTGGGAGCTACTGTGACTAAAACTGAGCTTCCCTACGGACAGGGAAGCAAGAGAAATGCTGATTTCATCAAGCCCAGTTACATACTCAGAATCTGTACTACTGCGCAAATAGGCATGTCTCTGTAGGCAAAAAACTCATTTCTGACAAAGTTGCCCAAATTCATCTCAGAAGTGTGCAACGTGTTCCCTGAGTTAGAAAACGTCGAGAAACGTTCGTTTCTGCTAGCGCTGTGCTTCTACACATGTATTTGCTGAACGGTGAAAGCGCACAGTAATGCACTTTTCTCCCAGCAAATACACTGTTTCTAAGGAAATGGGAACACACTGAGGAGACACTTGTGGGAGCTTCTGTGACTAAAACTGAGCTTCCCTACGCACAGGGAAGCAAGAAAAATGCTGATTTCATCCAGCTCAGTTACATACTCAGAATCTGTACTACTGCGCAAATAGGCATGTCTCTGTAGGCAAAAAACTCATTTCTGACAAAGTTGCCCAAATGCATCTCAGAAGTGTGCAACTTGTTCCCTGAGTTAGAAAACGTCGAGAAACATTCGTTTCTGCTAGCGCTGTGCTTCTACACATGTATTTGCTGAACGGTGAAATCGCACAGTAATGCACTTTTCTCCCAGCAAATACACTGTTTCTAAGGAAATGGGAACACACTGAGGAGACACTTGTGGGAGCTACTGTGACTAAAACTGAGCTTCCCTACGCACAGGGAAGCAAGAGAAATGCAGATTTCATGCAGCCCAGTTACATACTCAGAATCTGTCCTACTGCGCAAATAGGCATGTCTCTTTAGGCAAAAAACTCATTTCTGACAAAGTTGCACAAATGCATCTCAGAAGTGTGCAACTTGTTCCCTGAGTTAGAATACGTCGAGAAACGTTCGTTTCTGCTAGCGCTTTGCTTCTACACATGTATTTGCTGAACGGTGAAAGCGCACAGTAATGCACTTTTCTCCCAGCAAATACACTGTTTCTAAGGAAATGGGAACACACTGAGGAGACACTTGTGGGAGCTACTGTGACTAAAACTGACCTTCCCTACGCACAGGGAAGCAAGAGAAATGCTGATTTCATCAAGCCCAGTTACATACTCAGAATCTGTACTACTGCGCAAATAGGCATGTCTCTGTAGGCAAAAAACTCATTTCTGACAAAGTTGCCCAAATGCATCTCAGAAGTGTGCAACTTGTTCCCTGAGTTAGAAAACATCGAGAAACGTTGGTTTCTGCTAGCGCTGTGCTTCTACACATGTATTTGCTGAACGGTGAAAGCACACAGTAATGCACTTTTCTCCCAGCAAATACACTGTTTCTAAGGAAATGGGAACACACTGAGGAGACACTTGTGGGAGCTACTGTGACTAAAACTGAGCTTCCCTACGCACAGGGAAGCAAGAGAAATGCTGATTTCAACAAGCCCAGTTACATACTCAGAATCTGTACTACTGCGCAAATAGGCATGTCTCTGTAGGCAAAAAACTCATTTCTGACAAAGTTGCCCAAATGCATCTCAGAAGTGTGCAACTTGTTCGCTGAGTTAGAAACCGTCGAGAAACGGTCGTTTCTGCTAGCGCTGTGCTTCTACACATGTATTTGCTGAACGGTGAAAGCGCACATTAATGCACTTTTCTCCCAGCAAATACACTGTTTCTAAGGAAATGGGAACACACTGAGGAGACACTTGTGGGAGCTACTGGGACTAAAACTGAGCTTCCCTACGCACAGGGAAGCAAGAAAAATGCTGATTTCATCCAGCCCAGTTACATACTCAGAATCTGTACTACTGCGCAAATAGGCATGTCTCTGTAGGCAAAAAACTCATTTCTGACAAAGTTGCCCAAATGCATCTCAGAAGTGTGCAACTTATTCCCTGAGTTAGAAAATATCGAGAAACGGTCATATCTGCTAACGCTGTGCTTCTCCACATGTATTTGCTGAACGATGAAAGCGCACAGTAATGCACTTTTCTCCCAGCAAATACACTGTTTCTAAGGAAATGGGAACACACTGAGAAGACACTTGTGGGAGCTACTGTGACTAAAACTGAGCTTCCCTACGCACAGAGAAGCAAGAGAAATGCTGATTTCATCAAGCCCAGTTACATACTCAGAATCTGTACTACTGCACAAATAGGCATGTCTCTGTAGGCAAAAAACTCATTTCTGACAAAGTTGCCCAAATGCATCTCAGAAGTGTGCAACTTGTTCCCTGAGTTAGAAAACGTCGAGAAACGTTCGTTTCTGCTAGCACTGTGCTCCTACACATGTATTTGCTGAATGGTGAAAGCGCACAGTAATGCACTTTTCTCCCAGCAAATACACTGTTTCTAAAGAAATGGGAACACACTGAGGAGACACTTGTGGGAGCTACTGTGACTAAAACTGAGCTTACCTATGCACAGGGAAGCAAGAGAAATGCTGATTTCATCCAGCCCAGTTACATACTCAGAATCTGTACTACTGCGCAAATAGGCATGTCTCTTTAGGCAAAAAACTCATTTCTGACAAAGTTGCCCAAATGCATCTCAGAAGTGTGCAACTTGTTCCCTGAGTTAGAAAACATCGAGAAACGTTGATTTCTGATAGCGCTGTACTTCTACACATGTATTCGCTGAACGGTGAAAGCGCACAGTAATGCACTTTTCTCCCAGCAAATACACTGTTTCTAAGGAAATGGGAACACACTGAGGAGACACTTGTGGGAGCTATTGTGACTAAAACTGAGCTTCCCTATGCACAGGGAAGCAAGAGAAATGCTGATTTCATCAAGCCCAGTTACA
Source organism: Acomys minous (assembly GCF_964271855.1). Taxonomy (NCBI): domain Eukaryota; kingdom Metazoa; phylum Chordata; class Mammalia; order Rodentia; family Muridae; genus Acomys; species Acomys minous. The sequence continues at coordinate 6,586,813 of NW_028182183.1, read as the reverse complement.
TACTCAGAATCTGTACTACTGCGCAAATAGGCATGAATCTGTAGGCAAAAAACTCATTTCTGACAAAGTTGCCCAAATGCATCTCAGAAGTGTGCAACTTATTCCCTGAGTTAGAAAACGTCGAGAAACGGTCGTTTCTGCTAGCGCTGTGCTTCTACACATGTATTTGCTGAACGGTGAAAGCGCACAGTAATGCACTTTTCTCCCAGCAAATACACTGTTTCTAAGGAAATGGGAACACACTGAGGAGACACTTGTGGGAGCTACTGTGACTAAAACTGAGCTTCCCTACGCACAGGGAAGCAAGAGAAATGCTGATTTCATCAAGCCCAGTTACATACTCAGAATCTGTACTACTGCGCAAATAGGCATGTCTCTGTAGGCAAAAAACTCATTTCTGACAAAGATGCCCAAATGCATCTCAGAAGTGTGCAACTTGTTCCCTGAGTTAGAAAACGTCGAGAAACGTTCGTTTCTGCTAGCGCTGTGCTTCTACACATGTACTTGCTGAACGGTGAAAGCGCACAGTAATGCACTTTTCTCCCAGCAAATACACTGTTTCTAAGGAAATGGGAACACACTGAGGAGACACTCGTGGGAGCTACTGGGACTAAAACTGAGCTTCCCTACGCACAGGGAAGCAAGAGAAGTGCTGATTTCATCCAGCCCAGTTACATACTCAGAATCTGTACTACTGCGCAAATAGGCATGTCTCTTTAGGCAAAAAACTCATTTCTGACAAAGCTACCCAAATGCATCTCAGAAGTGTGCAACTTTTTCCCTGAGTTAGAAAACGTCGAGAAACGGTCGTTTCAGCTAGCGCTGTGCTTCTACACATGTATTTGCTGAACGGTGAAAGCGCACAGTAATGCACTTTTCTCCCAGCAAATACACTGTTTCTAAGGAAATAGGAACACACTGAGGAGACACTTGTGGGAGCTACTGTGACTAAAATTGAGCTTCCCTACGCACAGGGAAGCAAGAGAAATGCTGATTTCATCAAGCCCAGTTACATACTCAGAATCTGTACTACTGCACAAATAGGCATGTCTCTTTAGGCAAAAAACCCATTTCTGACAAAGTTGCCCGAATGCATCTCAGAAGTGTGCAACATGTTCCCTGAGTTAGAAAACGTCGAGAAACGGTCGTTTCTGCTAGCGCTGTGCTTCTACACATGTACTTGCTGAACGGTGAAAGCGCACAGTAATGCACTATTCTCCCAGCAAATACACTGTTTCTAAGGAAATGGGAACACACAGAGGAGACACTTGTGGGAGCTACTGTGACTAAAACTGAGCTTCCCTACGCACAGAGAAGCAAGAGAAATGCTAATTTCATCAAGCCCAGTTACATACTCAGAATCTGTACTACTGCGCAAATAGGCATGTCCTTGTAGGCAAAAAACTCATTTCTGACAAAGTTGCACAAATGCATCTCAGAAGTGTGCAACTTGTTCCCTGAGTTAGAAAACGTCGAGAAACGGTCATATCTGCTAACACTGTGCTTCTACACATGTATTTGCTGAACGGTGAAAGCACACAGTAATGCACTTTTCTCCCAGCAAAAACACTGTTTCTAAGGAAATGTGAATACACTGAGGAGACACTTGTGGGAGCTACTGTGACTAAAACAGAGCTTCCCTACGCACAGGGAAGCAAGAGAAATGCTGATTTCATCAAGCCCAGTTACATACTCAGAATCTGTACTACTGTGCAAATACGCATGAATCTGTAGGCAAAAAACTCATTTCTGACAAAGTTGCCCAAATGCATCTCAGAAGTGTGCAACTTATTCCCTGAGTTAGAAAACGTCGAGAAACGGTCGTTTCTGCTAGCGCTGTGCTTCTACACATGTATTTGCTGAACGGTGAAAGCGCACAGTAATGCACTTTTCTCCCAGCAAATACACTGTTTCTAAGGAAATGGGAACACACTGAGGAGACACTTGTGGGAGCTACTGTGACTAAAACTGAGCTTCCCTACGCACAGGGAAGCAAGAGAAATGCTGATTTCATCAAGCCCAGTTACATACTCAGAATCTGTACTACTGCGCAAATAGGCATGTCTCTGTAGGCAAAAAACTCATTTCTGACAAAGATGCCCAAATGCATCTCAGAAGTGTGCAACTTGTTCCCTGAGTTAGAAAACGTCGAGAAACGTTCGTTTCTGCTAGCACTGTGCTCCTACACATGTATTTGCTGAACGGTGAAAGCGCACAGTAATGCACTTTTCTCCCAGCAAATACACTGTTTCTAAAGAAATGGGAACACACTGAGGAGACACTTGTGGGAGCTACTGTGACTAAAACTGAGCTTCCCTACGCACAGGGAAGCAAGAGAAATGCTGATTTCATCCAGCCCAGTTACATACTCAGAATCTGTACTACTGCGCAAATAGGCATGTCTCTTTAGGCAAAAAACTCATTTCTGACAAAGTTGCCCAAATGCATCTCAGAAGTGTGCAACTTGTTCCCTGAGTTAGAAAACGTCGAGAAACGTTCGTTTCTGCTAGCGCTGTGCTTCTACACATGTATTTGCTGAACGGTGAAAGCGCACAGTAATGCACTTTTCTCCCAGCAAATACACTGTTTCTAAGGAAATGGGAACACACTGAGGAGACACTCGTGGGAGCTACTGGGACTAAAACTGAGCTTCCCTACGCACAGGGAAGCAAGAGAAGTGCTGATTTCATCCAGCCCAGTTACATACTCAGAATCTGTACTACTGCGCAAATAGCCATGTCTCTGTAGGCAAAAAACTCATTTCTGACAAAGCTACCCAAATGCATCTCAGAAGTGTGCAACTTTTTCCCTGAGTTAGAAAACGTCGAGAAACGGTCGTTTCAGCTAGCGCTGTGCTTCTACACATGTATTTGCTGAACGGTGAAAGCGCACAGTAATGCACTTTTCTCCCAGCAAATACACTGTTTCTAAGGAAATAGGAACACACTGAGGAGACACTTGTGGGAGCTACTGTGACTAAAATTGAGCTTCCCTACGCACAGGGAAGCAAGAGAAATGCTGATTTCATCAAGCCCAGTTACATACTCAGAATCTGTACTACTGCACAAATAGGCATGTCTCTTTAGGCAAAAAACCCATTTCTGACAAAGTTGCCCGAATGCATCTCAGAAGTGTGCAACATGTTCCCTGAGTTAGAAAACGTCGAGAAACGGTCTTTTCTGCTAGCGCTGTGCTTCTACACATGTACTTGCTGAACGGTGAAAGCGCACAGTAATGCACTATTCTCCCAGCAAATACACTGTTTCTAAGGAAATGGGAACACACAGAGGAGACACTTGTGGGAGCTACTGTGACTAAAACTGAGCTTCCCTACGCACAGAGAAGCAAGAGAAATGCTGATTTCATCAAGCCCAGTTACATACTCAGAATCTGTACTACTGCGCGAATAGGCATGAATCTGTAGGCAAAAAACTCATTTCTGACAAAGTTGCCCAAATGCATCTCAGAAGTGTGCAACTTGTTCCCTGAGTTAGAAAACGTCGAGAAACGGTCGTATCTGCTAGCGCTGTGCTTCTACACATGTATTTGCTGAACGTTGAAAGCGCACAGTAATGCACTTTTCTCCCAGCAAATACACTGTTTCTAAGGAAATGGGAACACACTGAGGAGACACTTTTGGGAGCTACTGGGACTAAAACTGAGCTTCCCTACGCACAGGGAAGCAAGAGAAATGCTGATTTCATCAAGCCCAGTTACATACTCAGAATCTGTACTACTGCGAAAATAGGCATGAATCTGTAGGCAAAAAATTCATTTCTGACAAAGTTGCCCAAATGCATCTCAGAAGTGTGCAACTTGTTCCCTGAGTTAGAAAATGTCGAGAAACGGTCGTATCTGCTAGCGCTGTGCTTCTACACATGTATTTGCTGAACGGTGAAAGCGCACAGTAATGCACTTTTCTCCCAGCAAATACACTGTTTCTAAGGAAATGGGAACACACTGAGGAGACACTTGTGGGAGCTACTGTGACTAAAACTGAGCTTCCCTACGCACAGGGAAGCAAGAGAAATGCTGATTTCATCAAGCCCAGTTCCATACTAAGAATCTGTACTACTGCGCAAATAGGCATGTCTCTGTAGGCAAAAAACTCATTTCTGACAAAGTTGACCAAATGCATCTCAGAAGTGTGCAACTTGTTCCCTGAGTTAGACAACGTCGAGAAACGGTCGTTTCTGCTAGCACTGTGCTTCTACATATATATTTGCTGAACGGTGAAAGCGCACAGTAATGCACTTTTCTCCAAGCAAATACACTGTTTCTAAGGAAATGGGAACACACAGAGGAGACACTTGTGGGAGCTACTGTGACTAAAACTGAGCTTCCCTACGCACAGGGAAGCAAGAGAAATGCTGATTTCATCAAGCCCAGTTACATACTCAGAATCTGTACTACTGCGCAAATAGGCATGTCTCTGTAGGCAAAAAATTCATTTCTGACAAAGTTGCCCAAATGCATCTCAGAAGTGTGCAACTTGTTCCCTGAGTTAGAAAACGTCGAGAAACGGTCATATCTGCTAACGCTGTGCTTCTACACATGTATTTGCTGAACGGTGAAAGCACACAGTAATGCACTTTTCTCCCAGCAAATACACTGTTTCTAAGGAAATGGGTACACACTGAGGAGACACTTGTGGGAGCTACTGTGACTAAAACTGAGCTTCCCTACGCACAGGGAAGCAAGAGAAATGCTGATTTCTTCAAGCCCAGTTACATACTCAGAATCTGTACTACTGCGCAAATAGGCATGAATCTGTAGGCAAAAAACTCATTTCTGACAAAGTTGCCCAAATGCATCTCAGAAGTGTGCATCTTGTTTCCTGAGTTAGAATACATCGAGAAACGGTCGTATCTGATAGCGCTGTGCTTCTACACATGTATTTGCTGAACGGTGAAAGCGCACAGTAATGCACTTTTCTCCCAGCAAATACACTGTTTCTAAGGAAATGGGAACACACTGAGGAGACACTTCTGGGAGCTACTGTGACTAAAACTGAGCTTCCCTACGCACAGGGAAGCAAGAGAAATGCTGATTTCATCAAGCCCAGTTACATTCTCAGAATCTGTACTACTGTGCAAATAGGCATGTCTCTGTAGGCAAAAAACTCATTTCTGACAAAGTTGCCCAAATGCATCTCAGAAGTGTGCAACTTGTTCCATGAGTTAGAAAACGTCGAGAAACGTTCGTTTCTGCTAGCGCTGTGCTTCTACACATGTATTTGCTGAACGGTGAAAGCTCACAGTAATGCACTTTTCTCCCAGCAAATACACTGTTTCTAAGGAAATGGGAACACACTGAGGAGACACTTGTGGGAGCTACTGTGACTAAAACTGAGATTCCCTACGCTCAGGAAAGTAAGAGAAATGCTGATTTCATCAAGCCCAGTTACATACTCAGAATCTGTACTACTGCGCAAATAGGCATGTCTCTGTAGGCATAAAACTCATTTCTGACAAAGTTGCCCAAATGCATCTCAGAAGTGTGCAACTTATTCCCTGAGTTAGAAAACGTCGAGAAACGGTCATATCTGCTAACGCTGTGCTTCTACACATGTATTTGCTGAACGGTGAAAGCGCACAGTAATGCACTTTTCTCCCAGCAAATATACTGTTTCTAAGGAAATGGGAACACACTGAGGAGACACTTGTGGGAGCTACTGTGACTAAAACTGAGCTTCCCTACGCACAGGGAAGCAAGAGAAATGCTGATTTCATCAAGCCCAGTTACATACTCAGAATCTGTACTACTGCGCAAATAGGCATGTCTCTGTAGGCAAAAAACTCATTTTTGAGAAAGTTACCCAAATGCATGTTAGAAGTGTGCAACTTGTTCCCTGAGTTAGAAAACATCGAGAAACGGTCATATCTACTAACGCTGTGCTTCTACACATGTATTTGCTGAACGGTGAAAGCGCACAGTAATGCACTTTTCTCCCAGCAAATATACTGTTTCTAAGGAAATGGGAACACACTGAGGAGACACTTGTGGGAGCTACTGTGACTAAAACTGAGCTTCCCTACGCACAGGGAAGCAAAAAAAATGCTGATTTCATCAAGCCCAGTTACATACTCAGAATCTGTACTTCTCTGTAGGCAAAAAACTCATTGCTGACAAAGTTGCCCAAATGCATCTCAGAAGTGTGCAACTTGTTCCCTGAGTTAGAAAACGTCGAGAAACGTTGGTTTCTGCTAGCGCTGTGCTTCTACACATGTATTTGCTGAACGGTGAAAGCGCACAGTAATGCACTTTTCTCCCAGCAAATACACTGTTTCTAAGGAACTGGGAACACACTGAGGAGACACTTGTGGGAGCTACTGTGACTAAAACTGAGCTTCCTACGCACAGGGAAGCAAGCAAAATGCTGATTTCATCAAGCCCAGTTACATACTCAGAATCAGTACTACTGAGCAAATAGGCATGTCTCTGTAGGCAAAAAACTCATTTCTGACAAAGTTGCCCAAATGCATCTCAGAAGTGTGCAACTTGTTCCCTGAGTTAGAAAACATCGAGAAACGTTCGTTTCTGCTAGCGCTGTGCTTCTACACATGTATTTGCTGAACGGTGAAAGCACACAGTGATGCACTTTTCTCCCAGCAAATACACTGTTTCTAAGGAAATGGGAACACACTGAGGAGACACTTGTCGGAGCTACTGTGACTAAAACTGAGCTTCCCTACTCACAGGGAAGCAAGAGAAATGCTGATTTCATCAAGCCCAGTTACATACTCAGAATCTGCACTACTGCGCAAATAGGCATGTCTCTGTAGGCAAAAAACTCATTTCTGACAAAGATGCCCAAATGCATCTCAGAAGTGTGCAACTTGTTCCCTGAGTTAGAAAACGTCGAGAAACATTCGTTTCTGCTAGCGCTGTGCTTCTACACATGTATTTGCTGAACGGTGAAAGCGCACAGTAATGCACATTTCTCCCAGCAAATACACTGTTTCTAAGGAAATGGGAACACACTGAGGAGACACTTGTGGGAGCTACTGTGACTAAAACTGAGCTTCCCTACGCACAGGGAAGCAAGAGAAATGCTGATTTCATCAAGCCCAGTTACATACTCAGAATCTGTACTACTGCGCAAATAGGCATGTCTCTGTAGGCAAAAAACTCATTTTTGAGAAAGTTACCCAAATGCATGTCAGAAGTGTGCAACTTGTTCCCTGAGTTAGAAAACATCGAGAAACGGTCATATCTACTAACGCTGTGCTTCTACACATGTATTTGCTGAACGGTGAAAGCGCACAGTAATGCACTTTTCTCCCAGCAAATATACTGTTTCTAAGGAAATGGGAACACACTGAGGAGACACTTGTGGGAGCTACTGTGACTAAAACTGAGCTTCCCTACGCACAGGGAAGCAAGAAAAATGCTGATTTCATCAAGCCCAGTTACATACTCAGAATCTGTACTTCTCTGTAGGCAAAAAACTCATTTCTGACAAAGTTGCCCAAATGCATCTCAGAAGTGTGCAACTTGTTCCCTGAGTTAGAAAACGTCGAGAAACGTTGGTTTCTGCTAGCGCTGTGCTTCTACACATGTATTTGCTGAACGGTGAAAGCGCACAGTAATGCACTTTTCTCCCAGCAAATACACTGTTTCTAAGGAAATGGGAACACACTGAGGAGACACTTGTGGGAGCTACTGTGACTAAAACTGAGCTTCCCTACGCACAGGGAAGCAAGAGAAATGCTGATTTCATCAAGCCCAGTTACATACTCAGAATCTGTACTACTGCGCAAATAGGCATGTCTCTGTAGGCAAAAAACTCAGTTCTGACAAAGATGCCCAAATGCATCTCAGAAGTGTGCAACTTGTTCCCTGAGTTAGAAAACGTCGAGAAACGGTCGTTTCTGCTAGCACTGTGCTTCTACACATGTATTTGTTGAACGGTGAAAGCGCACAGTAATGCACTTTTCTCCCAGCAAATACACTGTTTCTATGGAAATGGGAACACACTGAGGAGACACTTGTGGGAGCTACTGTGACTAAAACTGACCTTCCCTACGCACAGTGAAGCAAGAGAAATGCTGATTTCATCAAGCCCAGTTACATACTCAGAATCTGTACTACTGCGCAAATAGGCATGAATCTGTAGGCAAAAAACTCATTTCTGACAAAGTTGCCCAAATGCATCTCAGAAGTGTGCAACTTGTTCCCTGAGCTAGAATACGTCAAGAAACGTTCGTTTCTGCTATCGCTGTGCTTCTACACATGTATTTGCCGAACGGTGAAAGCGCACAGTAATGCACTTTTCTCCCAGCAAATACACTGTTTCTAAGGAAATGGGAACACACTGAGGAGACACTTGTGGGAGCTACTGTGACTAAAACTGAGCTTCCCTACGCACAGGGAAGCAAGAGAAATGCTTATTTCATCAAGCCCAGTTACATACTCAGAATCTGTACTACTGCGCAAATAGGCATGTCTCTGTAGGCAAAAAACTCATTTCTGACAAAGTTGCCCAAATGCATCTCAGAAGTGTGCAACTTGTTCCGTGAGTTAGAAAACGTCGAGAAACGTTCGTTTCTGCTAGCGCTGTGCTTCTACACATGTATTTGCTGAACGGTGAAAGCGCACAGTAATGCACTTTTCTCCAAGCAAATACACTGTTTCTAAGGAAATGGGAACACACTGAGGAGACACTTGTGGGAGCTACTGTGACTAAAACTGAGCTTCCCTACGCACAGGGAAGCAAGAGAAATGCTGATTTCGTCAAGCCCAGTTACATACTCAGAATCTGTACTACTGCGCAAATAGGCATGTCTCTGTAGGCAAAAAACTCATTTCTGACAAAGTTGCCCAAATGCATCTCAGAAGTGTGCAACTTGTTCCCTGAGTTAGAAAACGTCGAGAAACGTTCGTTTCTGCTAGCGCTGTGCTTCTACACATGTATTTGCTGAACGGTGAAAGCGCCCAGTAATGCACTTTTCTCCCAGCAAATACACTGTTTCTAAGGAAATGGGAACACACTGAGGAGACACTTGTGGGAGCTACTGGGACTAAAACTGAGCTTCCCTACGCACAGGGAAGCAAGAGAAATGCTGATTTAATCAAGCCCAATTACATACTCAGAATCTGTACTACTGCGCAAATAGGCATGTCTCTGTAGGCAAAAAACTCATTTCTGACAAAGTTGCCCAAATGCATCTCAGAAGTGTGCAACTTGTTCCCTGAGTTAGAAAACGTCGAGAAACGTTTGTTTCTGCTAGCGCTGTGCTTCTACACATGTATTTTCTGAACGGTGAAAGCGCACAGTAATGCACTTTTCTCCCAGCAAATACACTGTTTCTACGGAAATGGGAACACACTGAGGAGACACTTGTGGGAGCTACTGTGACTAAAACTGAGCTTCCCTACGCACAGGGAAGCAAGAGAAATGCTGATTTCATCAAGCCCAGTTACATACTCAGAATCTGTACTACTGCGCAAATAGGCATGTCTCTGTAGGCAAAAAACTCAGTTCTGACAAAGATGCCCAAATGCATCTCAGAAGTGTGCAACTTGTTCCCTGAGTTAGAAAACGTCGAGAAACGGTCGTTTCTGCTAGCACTGTGCTTCTACACATGTATTTGTTGAACGGTGAAAGCGCACAGTAATGCACTTTTCTCCCAGCAAATACACTGTTTCTATGGAAATGGGAACACACTGAGGAGACACTTGTGGGAGCTACTGTGACTAAAACTGACCTTCCCTACGCACAGTGAAGCAAGAGAAATGCTGATTTCATCAAGCCCAGTTACATACTCAGAATCTGTACTACTGCGCAAATAGGCATGAATCTGTAGGCAAAAAACTCATTTCTGACAAAGTTGCCCAAATGCATCTCAGAAGTGTGCAACTTGTTCCCTGAGCTAGAATACGTCAAGAAACGTTCGTTTCTGCTATCGCTGTGCTTCTACACATGTATTTGCCGAACGGTGAAAGCGCACAGTAATGCACTTTTCTCCCAGCAAATACACTGTTTCTAAGGAAATGGGAACACACTGAGGAGACACTTGTGGGAGCTACTGTGACTAAAACTGAGCTTCCCTACGCACAGGGAAGCAAGAGAAATGCTTATTTCATCAAGCCCAGTTACATACTCAGAATCTGTACTACTGCGCAAATAGGCATGTCTCTGTAGGCAAAAAACTCATTTCTGACAAAGTTGCCCAAATGCATCTCAGAAGTGTGCAACTTGTTCCGTGAGTTAGAAAACGTCGAGAAACGTTCGTTTCTGCTAGCGCTGTGCTTCTACACATGTATTTGCTGAACGGTGAAAGCGCACAGTAATGCACTTTTCTCCAAGCAAATACACTGTTTCTAAGGAAATGGGAACACACTGAGGAGACACTTGTGGGAGCTACTGTGACTAAAACTGAGCTTCCCTACGCACAGGGAAGCAAGAGAAATGCTGATTTCGTCAAGCCCAGTTACATACTCAGAATCTGTACTACTGCGCAAATAGGCATGTCTCTGTAGGCAAAAAACTCATTTCTGACAAAGTTGCCCAAATGCATCTCAGAAGTGTGCAACTTGTTCCCTGAGTTAGAAAACGTCGAGAAACGTTCGTTTCTGCTAGCGCTGTGCTTCTACACATGTATTTGCTGAACGGTGAAAGCGCCCAGTAATGCACTTTTCTCCCAGCAAATACACTGTTTCTAAGGAAATGGGAACACACTGAGGAGACACTTGTGGGAGCTACTGGGACTAAAACTGAGCTTCCCTACGCACAGGGAAGCAAGAGAAATGCTGATTTAATCAAGCCCAATTACATACTCAGAATCTGTACTACTGCGCAAATAGGCATGTCTCTGTAGGCAAAAAACTCATTTCTGACAAAGTTGCCCAAATGCATCTCAGAAGTGTGCAACTTGTTCCCTGAGTTAGAAAACGTCGAGAAACGTTTGTTTCTGCTAGCGCTGTGCTTCTACACATGTATTTGCTGAACGGTGAAAGCGCACAGTAATGCACTTTTCTCCCAGCAAATACACTGTTTCTACGGAAATGGGAACACACTGAGGAGACACTTGTGGGAGCTACTGTGACTAAAACTGAGCTTCCCTACGCACAGGGAAGCAAGAGAAATGCTGATTTCATCAAGCCCAGTCACATACTCAGAATCTGTACTACTGCGCAAATAGGCATGTCTCTGTAGGCAAAAAACTCATTTCTGACAAAGTTGCCCAAATGCATCTCAGAAGTGTGCCACTTCTTCCCTGAGTTAGAAAACGTCGAGAAACGGTCGTTTTAGCTAGCGCTGTGCTTCTACACATGTATTTGCTGAACGGTGAAAGCGCACAGTAATGCACTTTTCTCCCAGCAAATACACTGTTTCTAAGGAAATGGGAACACACTGAGGAGACACTTGTGGGAGGTACTGTGACTAAAACTGAGCTTCCCTACGCACAGGGAAGCAAGAGAAATGCTGATTTCATCAAGCCCAGCTACATACTCAGAATCTGTACTACTGCGCAAATAGGCATGTCTCTGTAGGCAAAAAACTCATTTTTGAGAAAGTTACCCAAATGCATCTCAGAAGTGTGCAACTTGTTCCCTGAGTTAGAAAACGTCGAGAAACATTCGTTACTGCTAGCGCTGTGCTTCTACACATGTATTTGCTGAACGGTGAAAGCGCACAGTAATGCACTTTTCTCCCAGCAAATACACTGTTTCTAAGGAAATGGGAACACACTGAGGAGACACTTGTGGGAGCTACTGGGACTAAAACTGAGCTTCCCTACGCACAGGGAAGCAAGAGAAATGCTGATTTCATCAAGCCCAGTTACATACTCAGAATCTGTACTACTGCACAAATAGGCATGTCTCTTTAGGCAAAAAACTCATTTCTGACAAAGTTGCCCAAATGCATCTCAGAAGTGTGCCACTTCTTCCCTGAGATAGAAAACGTCGAGAAACGGTCGTGTCAGCTAGCGCTGTGCTTCCACACATGTATTTACTGAACGGTGAAAGCGCACAGTGATGCACTTTTCTCCCAGCAAATACACTGTTTCTAAGGAACTGGGAACACACTGAGGAGACACATGTGGGAGCTACTGTGACTAAAACTGAGCTTCCCTACGCACAGGGAAGCAAGAGAAATGCTGAATTCATCAAGCCCTGTTACATACTCAGAATCTGTACTACTGCGCAAATAGGCATGTCTCTGTAGGCAAAAAACTCATTTTTGAGAAAGTTACCGAAATGCATCTCAGAAGTGTGCAACTTGTTCCCTGAGTTAGAAAACGTCGAGAAACGTTCGTTTCTGCTAGCGCTGTGCTTCTACACATGTATTTGCTGAACGGTGAAAGCACACAGTAATGCACTTTTCTCCCAGCAAATACACTGTTTCTAAGGAACTGGGAACACACTGAGGAGACACTTGTGGGAGCTACTGTGACTAAAACTGAGCTTCCCTACGCACAGGGAAGCAAGAGAAATGCTGATTTCATCAAGCCCAGTTACATACTCAGAATCTGTACTACTGCGCAAATAGGCATGTCTCTGTAGGCAAAAAACTCATTTCTGACAAAGTTGCCCAAATGCATCTCAGAAGTGTGCAACTTGTTCCCTGAGTTAGAAAACATCGAGAAACGTTCGTTTCTGCTAGCGCTGTGCTTCTACACATGTATTTGCTGAACGGTGAAAGCGCACAGTAATGCACTTTTCTCCCAGCAAATACACTGTTTCTAAGGAAATGGTAACACACTGAGGAGACACTTGTGGGAGCTACTGTGACTAAAACTGAGCTTCCCTATGCACAGGGAAGCAAGAGAAATGCTGATTTCATCAAGCCCAGTTACATACTCAGAATCTGTACTACTGCGCAAATAGGCATGTCTCTGTAGGCAAAAAACTCATTTCTGACAAAGTTGCCCAAATGCATCTCAGAAGTGTGCAACTTGTTCCCTGAGTTAGAAAACGTCGAGAAACGGTCGTTTCAGCTAGCACTGTGCTTCTACACATGTATTTACTGAACGGTGAAAGCGCACAGTAATGCACTTTTCTCCCAGCAAATACACTGTTTCTAAGGAACTGGGAACACACTGAGGAGACACATGTGGGAGCTACTGTGACTAAAACTGAGCTTCCCTACGCACAGGGAAGCAAGAGAAATGCTGAATTCATCAAGCCCTGTTACATACTCAGAATCTGTACTACTGCGCAAATAGGCATGTCTCTGTAGGCAAAAAACTCATTTTTTGAGAAAGTTACCGAAATGCATCTCAGAAGTGTGCAACTTGTTCCCTGAGTTAGAAAACGTCGAGAAACGTTCGTTTCTGCTAGCGCTGTGCTTCTACACATGTATTGGCTGAACGGTGAAAGCACACAGTAATGCACTTTTCTCCCAGCAAATACACTGTTTCTAAGGAACTGGGAACACACTGAGGAGACACTTGTGGGAGCTACTGTGACTAAAACTGAGCTTCCCTACGCACAGGGAAGCAAGAGAAATGCTGATTTCATCAAGACCAGTTACATACTCAGAATCTGTACTACCGCGCAAATAGGCATGTCTCTGTAGGCAAAAAACTCATTTCTGACAAAGTTGCCCAAATGCATCTCAGAAGTGTGCAACTTGTTCCCTGAGTTAGAAAACGTCGAGAAACGTTCGTTTCTGCTAGCGCTGTGCTTCTACCCATCTATTTGCTGAACGGTGAAAGCGCACAGTAATGCACTTTTCTCCCAGCAAATACACTGTTTCTAAGGAAATGGGAACACACTGAGGAGACACTTGTGGGAGCTACTGTGACTAAAACTGAGCTTCCCTACGCACAGGGAAGCAAGAGAAATGCTGATTTCATCAAGCCCAGTTACATGCTCAGAATCTCTACTACTGCGCAAATAGGCATGTCTCTGTACGCAAAAAACTCATTTCTGACAAAGTTGCCCAAATGCATCTCAGAAGTGTGCAATTGTTCCCTGAGTTAGAAAACGTCGAGAAACGTTCGTTTCTGCTAGCGCTGTGCTTCTACACATGTATTTGCTGAACGGTGAAAGCGCACAATAATGCACTTTTCTCCCAGCAAATACACTGTTTCTAAGGAAACGGGAACACACTGAGGAGACACCTGTGGGAGCTACTGGGACAAAACTGAGCTTCCCTACGCACAGGGAAGCAAGAGAAATGCTGATTTCATCAAGCCCAGTTACATACTCAGAATCTGTACTACTGCGCAAATAGGCATGTCTCTGTAGGCAAAAAACTCATTTCTGACAAAGTTGCACAAATGCATCTCAGAAGTGTGCAACTTGTTCCCTGAGTTAGAAAACGTCGAGAAACGGTCGTTTCTGCTAGCGCTGTGCTTCTACACATGTATTTGCTGAATGGTGAAAGCGCACAGTAATGCACTTTTCTCCCAGCAAATACACTGTTCCTAAGGAAATGGGAACACACTGAGGAGACACTTGTGGGAGCTACTGTGACTAAAACTGAGCTTCCCTACCCACAGGGAACCAAGAGAAATGCTGATTTCATCAAGCCCAGTTACATGCTCAGAATCTGTACTACTGCGCAAATAGGCATGTCTCTGTAGGCAAAAAACTCATTTCTGACAAAGTTGCCCAAATGCATCTCAGAAGTGTGCAATTGTTCCCTGAGTTAGAAAACGTCGAGAAACGTTCGTTTCTGCTAGCGCTGTGCTTCTACACATGTATTTGCTGAACGATGAAAGCGCACAGTAATGCACTTTTCTCCCAGCAAATACACTGTTTCTAAGGAAACGGGAACACACTGAGGAGACACCTGTGGGAGCTACTGGGACAAAACTGAGCTTCCCTACGCACAGGGAAGCAAGAGAAATGCTGATTTCATCAAGCCCAGTTACATACTCAGAATCTGTACTACTGCGCAAATAGGCATGTCTCTGTAGGCAAAAAACTCATTTCTGACAAAGTTGCCCAAATGCATCTCAGAAGTGTGCAACTTGTCCCCTGAGTTAGAAAACGTCGAGAAACGTTCGTTTCTGCTAGCGCTGTGCTTCTACACATGTATTTGCTGAACGGTGAAAGCGCACAGTAATGCACTTTTCTCCCAGCAAATACACTGTTTCTAAGGAAATGGGAACACACTGAGGAGACACTTGTGGGAGCTACAGTGACTAAAACTGAGCTTCCCTACGCACAGGGAAGCAAGAGAAATGCTGATTTCATCAAGCCCAGTTACATGCTCAGAATCTCTACTACTGCGCAAATAGGCATGTCTCTGTACGCAAAAAACTCATTTCTGACAAAGTTGCCCAAATGCATCTCAGAAGTGTGCAATTGTTCCCTGAGTTAGAAAACGTCGAGAAACGTTCGTTTCTGCTAGCGCTGTGCTTCTACACATGTATTTGCTGAACGGTGAAAGCGCACAATAATGCACTTTTCTCCCAGCAAATACACTGTTTCTAAGGAAACGGGAACACACTGAGGAGACACCTGTGGGAGCTACTGGGACAAAACTGAGCTTCCCTACGCACAGGGAAGCAAGAGAAATGCTGATTTCATCAAGCCCAGTTACATACTCAGAATCTGTACTACTGCGCAAATAGGCATGTCTCTGTAGGCAAAAAACTCATTTCTGACAAAGTTGCACAAATGCATCTCAGAAGTGTGCAACTTGTTCCCTGAGTTAGAAAACGTCGAGAAACGGTCGTTTCTGCTAGCGCTGTGCTTCTACACATGTATTTGCTGAATGGTGAAAGCGCACAGTAATGCACTTTTCTCCCAGCAAATACACTGTTCCTAAGGAAATGGGAACACACTGAGGAGACACTTGTGGGAGCTACTGTGACTAAAACTGAGCTTCCCTACCCACAGGGAACCAAGAGAAATGCTGATTTCATCAAGCCCAGTTACATGCTCAGAATCTGTACTACTGCGCAAATAGGCATGTCTCTGTATGCAAAAAACTCATTTCTGACAAAGTTGCCCAAATGCATCTCAGAAGTGTGCAATTGTTCCCTGAGTTAGAAAACGTCGAGAAACGTTCGTTTCTGCTAGCGCTGTGCTTCTACACATGTATTTGCTGAACGATGAAAGCGCACAGTAATGCACTTTTCTCCCAGCAAATACACTGTTTCTAAGGAAACGGGAACACACTGAGGAGACACCTGTGGGAGCTACTGGGACAAAACTGAGCTTCCCTACGCACAGGGAAGCAAGAGAAATGCTGATTTCATCAAGCCCAGTTACATACTCAGAATCTGTACTACTGCGCAAATAGGCATGTCTCTGTAGGCAAAAAACTCATTTCTGACAAAGTTGCCCAAATGCATCTCAGAAGTGTGCAACTTGTCCCCTGAGTTAGAAAACGTCGAGAAACGTTCGTTTCTGCTAGCGCTGTGCTTCTACACATGTATTTGCTGAACGGTGAAAGCGCACAGTAATGCACTTTTCTCCCAGCAAATACACTGTTTCTAAGGAAATGGGAACACACTGAGGAGACACTTGTGGGAGCTACAGTGACTAAAACTGAGCTTCCCTACGCACAGGGAAGCAAGAGAAATGCTGATTTCATCAAGCCCAGTTACATACTCAGAATCTGTACTACTGCGCAAATAGGCATGTCTCTGTAGGCAAAAAACTCATTTCTGACAAAGTTGCCCAAATGCATCTCAGAAGTGTGCAACTTGTTCCCTGAGTTAGAAAACGTCGAGAAACGGTCGTTTCAGCTAGCACTGTGCTTCTACACATGTATTTACTGAACGGTGAAAGTGCACAGTAATGCATTTTTCTCCCAGCAAATACACTACTTCTAAGGAAATGGGAACACACTGAGGAGACACTTGTGGGAGCTACTGTGACTAAAACTGAGCTTCCCTACTCACAGGAAAGCAAGAGAAATGCTGATGTCATCAAGCCCAGTTACATACTCAGAATCTGTACTACTGCGCAAATAGGCTTGTCTCTTTAGGCAAAAAACTCATTTCTGACAAAGTTGCCCAAATGCATCTCAGAAGTTTGCCACTTGTTCCCTGAGTTAGAAAACGTCGAGAAACGGTCGTTTCAGCTAGCGCTGTGCTTCTACACATGTATTTGCTGAACGGTGAAAGCGCACAGTGATGCACTTTTCTCCCAGCAAATACACTGTTTCTAAGGAACTGGGAACACACTGAGGAGACACATGTGGGAGCTACTGTGACTAAAACTGAGCTTCCCTACGCACAGGGAAGCAAGAGAAATGCTGAATTCATCAAGCCCTGTTACATACTCAGAATCTGTACTACTGCGCAAATAGGCATGTCTCTGTAGGCAAAAAACTCATTTTTTGAGAAAGTTACCGAAATGCACCTCAGAAGTGTGCAACTTGTTCCCTGAGTTAGAAAACGTCGAGAAACGTTCATTTCTGCTAGCGCTGTGCTTCTACACATTATTGGCTGAACGGTGAAAGCACACAGTAATGCACTTTTCTCCCAGCAAATACACTGTTTCTAAGGAACTGGGAACACACTGAGGAGACACTTGTGGGAGCTACTGTGACTAAAACTGAGCTTCCCTACGCACAGGGAAGCAAGAGAAATGCTGATTTCATCAAGCCCAGTTACATATTCAGAATCTGTTCTACTGCGCAAATAGGCATGTCTCTGTAGGCAAAAAACTCATTTCTGACAAAGTTGCCCAAATGCATCTCAGAAGTGTGCAACTTGTTCCCTGAGTTGGAAAACGTCGAGAAACGTTCGTTTCTGCTAGCGCTGTGCTTCTACACATGTATTTGATGAACGGTGAAAGCGCACAGTAATGCACTTTTCTCCCAGCAAATACACTGTTTCTAAGGAAATGGGAACACACTGAGGAGACACTTGTGGGAGCTACTGTGACTAAAACTGAGCTTCCCTACGCACAGGGAAGCAAGAGAAATGCTGATTTCATCAAGCCCAGTTACATACTCAGAATCTGTACTACTGCGCAAATAGGCATGTCTCTTTAGGCAAAAAACTCATTTCTGACAAAGTTGCCCAAATGCATCTCAGAAGTGTGCAATTGTTCCCTGAGTTAGAAAACGTCGAGAAACATTCGTTTCTGCTAGCGCTGTGCTTCTACACATGTATTTGCTGAACGGTGAAAGCACACAGTAATGCACTTTTCTCCCAGCAAATACACTGTTTCTAAGGAAACGGGAACACACTGAGGAGACACCTGTGGGAGCTACTGGGACAAAACTGAGCTTCCCTACGCACAGGGAAGCAAGAGAAATGCTGATTTCATCAAGCCCAGTTACATACTCAGAATCTGTACTACTGCGCAAATAGGCATGTCTCTGTAGGCAAAAAACTCATTTCTGACAAAGTTGCCTAAATGCATCTCAGAAGTGTGCAACTTGTTCCCTGAGTTAGAAAACGTCGAGAAACGTTAGTTTCTGCTAGCGCTGTGCTTCTACACATGTATTTGCTGAACGGTGAAAGCGCACAGTAATGCACTTTTCTCCCAGCAAATACACTGTTTCTAAGGAAATGGGAACACACTGAGGAGACACTTGTGGGAGCTACTGTGACTAAAACTGTGCTTCCCTACGCACAGGGAAGCAAGAGAAATGCTGATTTCATCAAGCCCAGTTACATGCTCAGAATCTGTACTACTGCGCAAATAGGCATGTCTCTGTACGCAAAAAACTCATTTCTGACAAAGTTGCCCAAATGCATCTCAGAAGTGTGCAATTGTTCCCTGAGTTAGAAAACGTCGAGAAACGTTCATTTCTGCTAGCGCTGTGCTTCTACACATGTATTTGCTGAACGGTGAAAGCGCACAGTAATGCACTTTTCTCCCAGCAAATACACTGTTTCTAAGGAAACGGGAACACACTGAGGAGACACCTTTGGGAGCTACTGGGACAAAACTGAGCTTCCCTACGCACAGGGAAGCAAGAGAAATGCTGATTTCATCAAGCCCAGTTACATACTCAGAATCTGTACTACTGCGCAAATAGGCATGTCTCTGTAGGCAAAAAACTCATTTCTGACAAAGTTGCCCAAATGCATCTCAGAAGTGTGCAACTTGTTCCCTGAGTTAGAAAACGTTGAGAAACGTTCGTTTCTGCTAGCGCTGTGCTTCTACACATGTATTTGCTGAACGGTGAAAGCGCACAGTAATGCACTTTTCTCCCAGCAAATACACTGTTGCTAAGGAAATGGGAACACACTGAGGAGACACTTGTGGGAGCTACAGTGACTAAAACTGAGCTTCCCTACGCACAGGGAAGCAAGAGAAATGCTGATTTCATCAAGCCCAGTTACATACTCAGAATCTGTACTACTGCGCAAATAGGCATGTCTCTGTAGGCAAAAAACTCATTTCTGACAAAGTTGCCCAAATGCATCTCAGAAGTGTGCAACTTGTTCCCTGAGTTAGAAAACGTCGAGAAACGGTCGTTTCAGCTAGCGCTGTGCTTCTACACATGTATTTACTGAACGGTGAAAGCGCACAGTAATGAATTTTTCTCCCAGCAAATACACTACTTCTAAGGAAATGGGAACACACTGAGGAGACACTTGTGGGAGCTACTGTGACTAAAACTGAGCTTCCCTACTCACAGGGAAGCAAGAGAAATGCTGATGTCATCAAGCCCAGTTACATACTCAGAATCTGTACTACTGCGCAAATAGGCATGTCTCTGTAGGCAAAAAACTCATTTCGGACAAAGTTGCCCAAATGCATCTCAGAAGTGTGCAATTGTTCCCTGAGTTAGAAAACGTCGAGAAACGTTCGTTTCTGCTAGCGCTGTGCTTCTACACATGTATTTGCTGAACGGTGAAAGCGCACAGTAATGCACTTTTCTCCCAGCAAATACACTGTTTCTAAGGAAACGGGAACACACTTAGGAGACACCTGTGGGAGCTACTGGGACAAAACTGAGCTTCCCTACGCACAGGGAAGCAAGAGAAATGCTGATTTCATCAAGCCCAGTTACATACTCAGAATCTGTACTACTGCGCAAATAGGCATGTCTCTGTAGGCAAAAAACTCATTTCTGACAAAGTTGCCCAAATGCATCTCAGAAGTGTGCAACTTGTTCCCTGAGTTAGAAATCGTCGAGAAACGTTCGTTTCTGCTAGCGCTGTGCTTCTACACATGTATTTGCTGAACGGTGAAAGCGCACAGTAATGCACTTTTCTCCCAGCAAATACACTGTTTCTAAGGAAATGGGAACACACTGAGGAGACAATTGTGGGAGCTACTGTGACTAAAACTGAGCTTCCCTACGCACAGGGAAGCAAGAGAAATGCTGATTTCATCAAGCCCAGTTACATACTCAAAATCTGTACTTCTGCGCCAATAGGCATGTCTCTGTAGGCAAAAAACTCATTTTTGAGTAAGTTACCCAAATGCATCTCAGAAGTGTGCAACTTCTTCCCTGAGTTAGAAAACGTCGAGAAACGTTCGTTTCTGCTAGCGCTGTGCTTCTACACATGTATTTGCTGAACGGTGAAAGCGCACAGTAATGCACTTTTCTCCCAGTAAATACACTGTTTCTAAGGAACTGGGAACACACTGAGGAGACACTTGTGGGAGCTACTGTGACTAAAACTGAGCTTCCCTACGCACAGGGAAGCAAGAGAAATGCTGATTTCATCAAGCCCAGTTACATACTCAGAATCTGTACTACTGCGCAAATAGGCATGTCTCTGTAGGCAAAAAACTCATTTCTGACAATGTTGCCCAAATGCATCTCAGAAGTGTGCCACTTGTTCCCTGAGTTAGAAAACGTCGAGCAACGGTCCTTTCAGCTAGCGCTGTGCTTCTACACATGTATTTGCTGAACGGTGAAAGCGCACAGTAATGCACTTTTCTCCCAGCAAATACACTGTTTCTAAGGAACTGGGAACACACTGAGGAGACACTTGTGGGAGCTACTGGGACTAAAACTGAGCTTCTCTACGCACAGGGAAGCAAGAGAAATGATGATTTCATCAAGCCTAGTTACATACTCAGAATCTGTACTACTGCGCAAATAGGCATGTCTCTGTAGGCAAAAAACTCATTTCTGACAAAGTTGCCCAAATGAATCTCAGAAGTGTGCAACTTGTTCCCTGAGTTAGAAAACGTCGAGAAACGTTCGTTTCTGCTAGCGCTGTGCTTCTACACATGTATTTGCTGAACGGCGAAAGCGCACAGTAATGCACTTTTCTCCCAGCAAATACACTGTTTCTAAGGAAATGGGAACACACTGAGGAGACACTTGTGGGAGCTACTGGGACTAAAACTGAGCTTCCCTACGCACAGGGAAGCAAGAGAAATGCTGATTTCATCAAGCCCAGTTACATACTCAGAATCTGTACTACTGCGCAAATAGGCATGTCTCTGTAGGCAAAAAACTCATTTCTGACAAACTTGCCCAAATGCATCTCAGAAGTGTGCCACTTGTTCCCTGAGTTAGAAAACGTCGAGAAACGTTCGTTTCTGCTAGCGCTGTGCTTCTACTCATGTATTTGCTGAACGGTGAAAGCGCCCAGTAATGCACTTTTCTCCCAGCAAACACACTGTTTCTAAGGAAATGGGAACACCCTGAGGAGACACTTGTGAGAGCTACTGTGACTAAAACTGAGCTTCCCTACGCACAGGGAAGCAAGAGAATGCTGATTTCCTCAAGCCCAGTTACCGGCTCAGAATCTGTACTACTGCGCAAATAGGCATGTCTCTGTAGGCAAAAAACTCATTTCTGACAAAGTTACCCAAATGCATCTCAGAAGTGTGCAACTTGTTCCCTGAGTTAGAAAACGTCGAGAAACGGTCGTTTCAGCTAGCGCTGTGCTTCTACACATGTATTTGCTGAACGGTGAAAGCGCACAGTAATGCACTTTTCTCCCAGCAAATACACTGTTTCTAAGGAAATGGTAACACACTGAGGAGACACTTGTGGGAGCTACTGTGACTAAAACTGAGCTTCCCTATGCACAGGGAAGCAAGAGAAATGCTGATTTCATCAAGCCCAGTTACATACTCAGAATCTGTACTACTGCGCAAATAGGCATGTCTCTGTAGGCAAAAAACTCATTTCTGACAAAGTTGCCCAAATGCATCTCAGAAGTGTGTAACTTGTTCCCTGAGTTAGAAAACGTCGAGAAACATTCGTTTCCGCTAGCGCTGTGCTTCTACACATGTATTTGCTGAACGGTGAAAGCGCACAGTAATGCACTTTTCTCCCAACAAATACACTGTTTCTAAGGAAATGTGAACACACGGAGGAGACACTTGTGGGAGCTACTGCGACTAAAACTGAGCTTCCCTACACACAGGAAAGCAAGAGAAATGCTGATTTCATCAAGCCCAGTTACATACTCAGAATCTGTACTACTGCGCTAATAGGCATGTCTCTGTAGGCAAAAAACTCATTTCGGACAAAGTTGCCCAAATGCATCTCAGAAGTGTGCAATTGTTCCCTGAGTTAGAAAACGTCGAGAAACGTTCGTTTCTGCTAGCGCTGTGCTTCTACACATGTATTTGCTGAACGGTGAAAGCGCACAGTAATGCACTTTTCTCCCAGCAAATACACTGTTTCTAAGGAAACGGGAACACACTTAGGAGACACCTGTGGGAGCTACTGGGACAAAACTGAGCTTCCCTACGCACAGGGAAGCAAGAGAAATGCTGATTTCATCAAGCCCAGTTACATACTCAGAATCTGTACTACTGCGCAAATAGGCATGTCTCTGTAGGCAAAAAACTCATTTCTGACAAAGTTGCCCAAATGCATCTCAGAAGTGTGCAACTTGTTCCCTGAGTTAGAAATCGTCGAGAAACGTTTGTTTCTGCTAGCGCTGTGCTTCTACACATGTATTTGCTGAACGGTGAAAGCGCACAGTAATGCACTTTTCTCCCAGCAAATACACTGTTTCTAAGGAACTGGGAACACACTGAGGAGACACTTGTGGGAGCTACTGGGACTAAAACTGAGCTTCTCTACGCACAGGGAAGCAAGAGAAATGATGATTTCATCAAGCATAGTTACATACTCAGAATCTGTACTACTGCGCAAATAGGCATGTCTCTGTAGGCAAAAAACTCATTTCTGACAAAGTTGCCCAAATGAATCTCAGAAGTGTGCAACTTGTTCCCTGAGTTAGAAAACGTCGAGAAACGTTCGTTTCTGCTAGCGCTGTGCTTCTACACATGTATTTGCTGAACGGCGAAAGCGCACAGTAATGCACTTTTCTCCCAGCAAATACACTGTTTCTAAGGAAATGGGAACACACTGAGGAGACACTTGTGGGAGCTACTGGGACTAAAACTGAGCTTCCCTACGCACAGGGAAGCAAGAGAAATGCTGATTTCATCAAGCCCAGTTACATACTCAGAATCTGTACTACTGCGCAAATAGGCATGTCTCTGTAGGCAAAAAACTCATTTCTGACAAACTTGCCCAAATGCATCTCAGAAGTGTGCCACTTGTTCCCTGAGTTAGAAAACGTCGAGAAACGTTCGTTTCTGCTAGCGCTGTGCTTCTACTCATGTATTTGCTGAACGGTGAAAGCGCCCAGTAATGCACTTTTCTCCCAGCAAACACACTGTTTCTAAGGAAATGGGAACACCCTGAGGAGACACTTGTGAGAGCTACTGTGACTAAAACTGAGCTTCCCTACGCACAGGGAAGCAAGAGAATGCTGATTTCCTCAAGCCCAGTTACCGGCTCAGAATCTGTACTACTGCGCAAATAGGCATGTCTCTGTAGGCAAAAAACTCATTTCTGACAAAGTTACCCAAATGCATCTCAGAAGTGTGCAACTTGTTCCCTGAGTTAGAAAACGTCGAGAAACGGTCGTTTCTGCTAGCGCTGTGCATCTACACATGTATTTGCTGAACGGTGAAAGCGCACAGTAATGCACTTTTCTCCCAGCAAATACACTGTTTCTAAGGAAATGGTAACACACTGAGGAGACACTTGTGGGAGCTACTGTGACTAAAACTGAGCTTCCCTATGCACAGGGAAGCAAGAGAAATGCTGATTTCATCAAGCCCAGATACATACTCAGAATCTGTACTACTGCGCAAATAGGCATGTCTCTGTAGGCAAAAAACTCATTTCTGACAAAGTTGCCCAAATGCATCTCAGAAGTGTGTAACTTGTTCCCTGAGTTAGAAAACGTCGAGAAACATTCGTTTCCGCTAGCGCTGTGCTTCTACACATGTATTTGCTGAACGGTGAAAGCGCACAGTAATGCACTTTTCTCCCAACAAATACACTGTTTCTAAGGAAATGTGAACACACGGAGGAGACACTTGTGGGAGCTACTGCGACTAAAACTGAGCTTCCCTACGCACAGGGAAGCAAGAGAAATGCTGATTTCATCAAGCCCAGTTACATACTCAGAATCTGTACTACTGCGCTAATAGGCATGTCTCTGTAGGCAAAAAACTCATTTCGGACAAAGTTGCCCAAATGCATCTCAGAAGTGTGCAATTGTTCCCTGAGTTAGAAAACGTCGAGAAACGTTCGTTTCTGCTAGCGCTGTGCTTCTACACATGTATTTGCTGAACGGTGAAAGCGCACAGTAATGCACTTTTCTCCCAGCAAATACACTGTTTCTAAGGAAACGGGAACACACTTAGGAGACACCTGTGGGAGCTACTGGGACAAAACTGAGCTTCCCTACGCACAGGGAAGCAAGAGAAATGCTGATTTCATCAAGCCCAGTTACATACTCAGAATCTGTACTACTGCGCAAATAGGCATGTCTCTGTAGGCAAAAAACTCATTTCTGACAAAGTTGCCCAAATGCATCTCAGAAGTGTGCAACTTGTTCCCTGAGTTAGAAATCGTCGAGAAACGTTTGTTTCTGCTAGCGCTGTGCTTCTACACATGTATTTGCTGAACGGTGAAAGCGCACAGTAATGCACTTTTCTCCCAGCAAATACACTGTTTCTAAGGAAATGGGAACACACTGAGGAGACACTTGTGGGAGCTACAGTGACTAAAACTGAGCTTCCCTACGCACAGGGAAGCAAGAGAAATGCTGATTTCATCAAGCCCAGTTACATACTCAGAATCTGTACTACTGCGCAAATAGGCATGTCTCTGTAGGCAAAAAACTCATTTCTGACAAAGTTGCCCAAATGCATCTCAGAAGTGTGTAACTTGTTCCCTGAGTTAGAAAACGTCGAGAAACATTCGTTTCCGCTAGCGCTGTGCTTCTACACATGTATTTGCTGAACGGTGAAAGCGCACAGTAATGCACTTTTCTCCCAACAAATACACTGTTTCTAAGGAAATGTGAACACACGGAGGAGACACTTGTGGGAGCTACTGCGACTAAAACTGAGCTTCCCTACACACAGGAAAGCAAGAGAAATGCTGATTTCATCAAGCCCAGTTACATACTCAGAATCTGTACTACTGCGCTAATAGGCATGTCTCTGTAGGCAAAAAACTCATTTCGGACAAAGTTGCCCAAATGCATCTCAGAAGTGTGCAATTGTTCCCTGAGTTAGAAAACGTCGAGAAACGTTCGTTTCTGCTAGCGCTGTGCTTCTACACATGTATTTGCTGAACGGTGAAAGCGCACAGTAATGCACTTTTCTCCCAGCAAATACACTGTTTCTAAGGAAACGGGAACACACTTAGGAGACACCTGTGGGAGCTACTGGGACAAAACTGAGCTTCCCTACGCACAGGGAAGCAAGAGAAATGCTGATTTCATCAAGCCCAGTTACATACTCAGAATCTGTACTACTGCGCAAATAGGCATGTCTCTGTAGGCAAAAAACTCATTTCTGACAAAGTTGCCCAAATGCATCTCAGAAGTGTGCAACTTGTTCCCTGAGTTAGAAATCGTCGAGAAACGTTTGTTTCTGCTAGCGCTGTGCTTCTACACATGTATTTGCTGAACGGTGAAAGCGCACAGTAATGCACTTTTCTCCCAGCAAATACACTGTTTCTAAGGAACTGGGAACACACTGAGGAGACACTTGTGGGAGCTACTGGGACTAAAACTGAGCTTCTCTACGCACAGGGAAGCAAGAGAAATGATGATTTCATCAAGCATAGTTACATACTCAGAATCTGTACTACTGCGCAAATAGGCATGTCTCTGTAGGCAAAAAACTCATTTCTGACAAAGTTGCCCAAATGAATCTCAGAAGTGTGCAACTTGTTCCCTGAGTTAGAAAACGTCGAGAAACGTTCGTTTCTGCTAGCGCTGTGCTTCTACACATGTATTTGCTGAACGGCGAAAGCGCACAGTAATGCACTTTTCTCCCAGCAAATACACTGTTTCTAAGGAAATGGGAACACACTGAGGAGACACTTGTGGGAGCTACTGGGACTAAAACTGAGCTTCCCTACGCACAGGGAAGCAAGAGAAATGCTGATTTCATCAAGCCCAGTTACATACTCAGAATCTGTACTACTGCGCAAATAGGCATGTCTCTGTAGGCAAAAAACTCATTTCTGACAAACTTGCCCAAATGCATCTCAGAAGTGTGCCACTTGTTCCCTGAGTTAGAAAACGTCGAGAAACGTTCGTTTCTGCTAGCGCTGTGCTTCTACTCATGTATTTGCTGAACGGTGAAAGCGCCCAGTAATGCACTTTTCTCCCAGCAAACACACTGTTTCTAAGGAAATGGGAACACCCTGAGGAGACACTTGTGAGAGCTACTGTGACTAAAACTGAGCTTCCCTACGCACAGGGAAGCAAGAGAATGCTGATTTCCTCAAGCCCAGTTACCGGCTCAGAATCTGTACTACTGCGCAAATAGGCATGTCTCTGTAGGCAAAAAACTCATTTCTGACAAAGTTACCCAAATGCATCTCAGAAGTGTGCAACTTGTTCCCTGAGTTAGAAAACGTCGAGAAACGGTCGTTTCTGCTAGCGCTGTGCATCTACACATGTATTTGCTGAACGGTGAAAGCGCACAGTAATGCACTTTTCTCCCAGCAAATACACTGTTTCTAAGGAAATGGTAACACACTGAGGAGACACTTGTGGGAGCTACTGTGACTAAAACTGAGCTTCCCTATGCACAGGGAAGCAAGAGAAATGCTGATTTCATCAAGCCCAGTTACATACTCAGAATCTGTACTACTGCGCAAATAGGCATGTCTCTGTAGGCAAAAAACTCATTTCTGACAAAGTTGCCCAAAGGCATCTCAGAAGTGTGTAACTTGTTCCCTGAGTTAGAAAACGTCGAGAAACATTCGTTTCCGCTAGCGCTGTGCTTCTACACATGTATTTGCTGAACGGTGAAAGCGCACAGTAATGCACTTTTCTCCCAACAAATACACTGTTTCTAAGGAAATGTGAACACACGGAGGAGACACTTGTGGGAGCTACTGCGACTAAAACTGAGCTTCCCTACGCACAGGGAAGCAAGAGAAATGCTGATTTCATCAAGCCCAGTTACATACTCAGAATCTGTACTACTGCGCTAATAGGCATGTCTCTGTAGGCAAAAAACTCATTTCGGACAAAGTTGCCCAAATGCATCTCAGAAGTGTGCAATTGTTCCCTGAGTTAGAAAACGTCGAGAAACGTTCGTTTCTGCTAGCGCTGTGCTTCTACACATGTATTTGCTGAACGGTGAAAGCGCACAGTAATGCACTTTTCTCCCAGCAAATACACTGTTTCTAAGGAAACGGGAACACACTTAGGAGACACCTGTGGGAGCTACTGGGACAAAACTGAGCTTCCCTACGCACAGGGAAGCAAGAGAAATGCTGATTTCATCAAGCCCAGTTACATACTCAGAATCTGTACTACTGCGCAAATAGGCATGTCTCTGTAGGCAAAAAACTCATTTCTGACAAAGTTGCCCAAATGCATCTCAGAAGTGTGCAACTTGTTCCCTGAGTTAGAAATCGTCGAGAAACGTTTGTTTCTGCTAGCGCTGTGCTTCTACACATGTATTTGCTGAACGGTGAAAGCGCACAGTAATGCACTTTTCTCCCAGCAAATACACTGTTTCTAAGGAAATGGGAACACACTGAGGAGACACTTGTGGGAGCTACAGTGACTAAAACTGAGCTTCCCTACGCACAGGGAAGCAAGAGAAATGCTGATTTCATCAAGCCCAGTTACATACTCAGAATCTGTACTACTGCGCAAATAGGCATGTCTCTGTAGGCAAAAAACTCATTTCTGACAAAGTTGCCCAAATGCATCTCAGAAGTGTGTAACTTGTTCCCTGAGTTAGAAAACGTCGAGCAACGGTCCTTTCAGCTAGCGCTGTGCTTCTACACATGTATTTGCTGAACGGTGAAAGCGCACAGTAATGCACTTTTCTCCCAGCAAATACACTGTTTCTAAGGAACTGGGAACACACTGAGGAGACACTTGTGGGAGCTACTGGGACTAAAACTGAGCTTCCCTACGCACAGGGAAGCAAGAGAAATGCTGATTTCATCAAGCCCAGTTACATACTCAGAATCTGTACTACTGCGCTAATAGGCATGTCTCTGTAGGCAAAAAACTCATTTCTGACAAAGTTGCCCAAATGAATCTCAGAAGTGTGCAACTTGTTCCCTGAGTTAGAAAACGTCGAGAAACGTTCGTTTCTGCTAGCGCTGTGCTTCTACACATGTATTTGCTGAACGGTGAAAGCGCACAGTAATGCACTTTTCTCCCAGCAAATACACTGTTTCTAAGGAAACGGGAACACACTTAGGAGACACCTGTGGGAGCTACTGGGACAAAACTGAGCTTCCCTACGCACAGGGAAGCAAGAGAAATGCTGATTTCATCAAGCCCAGTTACATACTCAGAATCTGTACTACTGCGCAAATAGGCATGTCTCTGTAGGCAAAAAACTCATTTCTGACAAAGTTGCCCAAATGCATCTCAGAAGTGTGCAACTTGTTCCCTGAGTTAGAAATCGTCGAGAAACGTTTGTTTCTGCTAGCGCTGTGCTTCTACACATGTATTTGCTGAACGGTGAAAGCGCACAGTAATGCACTTTTCTCCCAGCAAATACACTGTTTCTAAGGAAATGGGAACACACTGAGGAGACACTTGTGGGAGCTACAGTGACTAAAACTGAGCTTCCCTACGCACAGGGAAGCAAGAGAAATGCTGATTTCATCAAGCCCAGTTACATACTCAGAATCTGTACTACTGCGCAAATAGGCATGTCTCTGTAGGCAAAAAACTCATTTCTGACAAAGTTGCCCAAATGCATCTCAGAAGTGTGCAACTTGTTCCCTGAGTTAGAAAACGTCGAGAAACGTTCGTTTCTGCTAGTGCTGTGCTTCTACACATGTATTTGCTGAACGGTGAAAGCGCACAGTAATGCACTTTTCTCCCAGCAAATACACTGTTTCTAAGGAACTGGGAACACACTGAGCAGACACTTGTGGGAGCTACTGGGACTAAAACTGAGCTTCTCTACGCACAGGGAAGCAAGAGAAATGCTGATTTCATCAAGCCCAGTTACATACTCAGAATCTGTACTACTGCGCAAATAGGCATGTCTCTGTAGGCAAAAAACTCATTTCTGACAAAGTTGCCCAAATGAATCTCAGAAGTGTGCAACTTGTTCCCTGAGTTAGAAAACGTCGAGAAACGTTCGTTTCTGCTAGCGCTGTGCTTCTACACATGTATTTGCTGAACGGCGAAAGCGCACAGTAATGCACTTTTCTCCCAGCAAATACACTGTTTCTAAGGAAATGGGAACACACTGAGGAGACACTTGTGGGAGCTACTGGGACTAAAACTGAGCTTCCCTACGCACAGGGAAGCAAGAGAAATGCTGATTTCATCAAGCCCAGTTACATACTCAGAATCTGTACTACTGCGCAAATAGGCATGTCTCTGTAGGCAAAAAACTCATTTCTGACAAACTTGCCCAAATGCATCTCAGAAGTGTGCCACTTGTTCCCTGAGTTAGAAAACGTCGAGAAACGTTCGTTTCTGCTAGCGCTGTGCTTCTACTCATGTATTTGCTGAACGGTGAAAGCGCCCAGTAATGCACTTTTCTCCCAGCAAACACACTGTTTCTAAGGAAATGGGAACACCCTGAGGAGACACTTGTGGGAGCTACTGTGACTAAAACTGAGCTTCCCTACGCACAGGGAAGCAAGAGAAATGCTGATTTCATCAAGCCCAGGTACATACTCAGAATCTGTACTACTGCGCAAATAGGCATGTCTCTGTAGGCAAAAAACTCATTTCTGACAAAGTTGCCCAAGTGCATCTCAGAAGTGTGCAACTTGTTCCCTGAGTTAGAAAACGTCGAGAAACGGTCGTTTCTGCTAGCGCTGTGCTTCTACACATGTATTTGCTGAACGGTGAAAGCGCACAGTAATGCACTTTTCTCCCAGCAAATACACTGTTTCTAAGGAAATGGGAACACACTGAGGAGACACTTGTGGGAGCTACTGTGACTAAAACTGAGCTTCCCTACGCACAGGGAGGCAACAGAAATGCTGATTTCATCAAGCCCAGTTACATACTCAGAATCTGTACTACTGCGCAAATAGGCATGTCTCTGTAGGCAAAAAACTCATTTCTGACAAAGTTGCCCAAATGCATCTCAGAAGTGTGCAACTTGTTCCCTGAGTTAGAAAACGTCGAGAAACGTTCGTTTCTGCTAGTGCTGTGATTCTACACATGTATTTGCTGAACGGTGAAACCGCACAGTAATGCACTTTTCTCCCAGCAAATACACTGTTTCTAAGGAACTGGGAACACACTGAGGAGACACTTGTGGGAGCTACTGGGACTAAAACTGAGCTTCTCTACGCACAGGGAAGCAAGAGAAATGCTGATTTCATCAAGCCCAGTTACATACTCAGAATCTGTACTACTGCGCAAATAGGCATGTCTCTGTAGGCAAAAAACTCATTTCTGACAAAGTTGCCCAAATGAATCTCAGAAGTGTGCAACTTGTTCCCTGAGTTAGAAAACGTCGAGAAACGGTCGTTTCTGCTAGCGCTGTGCTTCTACACATGTATTTGCTGAACGGCGAAAGCGCACAGTAATGCACTTTTCTCCCAGCAAATACACTGTTTCTAAGGAAATGTGAACACACTGAGGAGACACTTGTGGGAGCTACTGGGACTAAAACTGAGCTTCCCTACGCACAGGGAAGCAAGAGAAATGCTGATTTCATCAAGCCCAGTTACATACTCAGAATCTGTACTACTGCGCAAATAGGCATGTCTCTGTAGGCAAAAAACTCATTTCTGACAAACTTGCCCAAATGCATCTCAGAAGTGTGCCACTTGTTCCCTGAGTTAGAAAACGTCGAGAAACGTTCGTTTCTGCTAGCGCTGTGCTTCTACTCATGTATTTGCTGAACGGTGAAAGCGCCCAGTAATGCACTTTTCTCCCAGCAAACACACTGTTTCTAAGGAAATGGGAACACCCTGAGGAGACACTTGTGGGAGCTACTGTGACTAAAACTGAGCTTCCCTACGCACAGGGAAGCAAGAGAAATGCTGATTTCATCAAGCCCAGGTACATACTCAGAATCTGTACTACTGCGCAAATAGGCATGTCTCTGTAGGCAAAAAACTCATTTCTGACAAAGTTGCCCAAATGCATCTCAGAAGTGTGCAACTTGTTCCCTGAGTTAGAAAACGTCGAGAAACGTTCGTTTCTGCTAGTGCTGTGCTTCTACACATGTATTTGCTGAACGGTGAAAGCGCACAGTAATGCACTTTTCTCCCAGCAAATACACTGTTTCTAAGGAACTGGGAACACACTGAGGAGACACTTGTGGGAGCTACTGGGACTAAAACTGAGCTTCTCTACGCACAGGGAAGCAAGAGAAATGCTGATTTCATCAAGCCCAGTTACATACTCAGAATCTGTACTACTGCGCAAATAGGCATGTCTCTGTAGGCAAAAAACTCATTTCTGACAAAGTTGCCCAAATGAATCTCAGAAGTGTGCAACTTGTTCCCTGAGTTAGAAAACGTCGAGAAACGTTCGTTTCTGCTAGCGCTGTGCTTCTACACATGTATTTGCTGAACGGCGAAAGCGCACAGTAATGCACTTTTCTCCCAGCAAATACACTGTTTCTAAGGAAATGGGAACACACTGAGGAGACACTTGTGGGAGCTACTGTGACTAAAACTGAGCTTCTCTACGCACAGGGAAGCAAGAGAAATGCTGATTTCATCAAGCCCAGTTACATACTCAGAATCTGTACTACTGCGCAAATAGGCATGTCTCTGTAGGCAAAAAACTCATTTCTGACAAACTTGCCCAAATGCATCTCAGAAGTGTGCCACTTGTTCCCTGAGTTAGAAAACGTCGAGAAACGTTCGTTTCTGCTAGCGCTGTGCTTCTACTCATGTATTTGCTGAACGGTGAAAGCGCACAGTAATGCACTTTTCTCCCAGCAAACACACTGTTTCTAAGGAAATGGGAACACCCTGAGGAGACACTTGTGGGAGCTACTGTGACTAAAACTGAGCTTCCCTATGCACAGGGAAGCAAGAGAAATGCTGATTTCATCAAGCCCAGGTACATACTCAGAATCTGTACTACTGCGCAAATAGGCATGTCTCTGTAGGCAAAAAACTCATTTCTGACAAAGTTGCCCAAATGCATCTCAGAAGTGTGCAACTTGTTCCCTGAGTTAGAAAACGTCGAGAAACGGTCGTTTCTGCTAGCGCTGTGCTTCTACACATGTATTTGCTGAACGGTGAAAGCGCACAGTAATGCACTTTTCTCCCAGCAAATACACTGTTTCTAAGGAAATGGGAACACACTGAGGAGACACTTGTGGGAGCTACTGTGACTAAAACTGAGCTTCCCTACGCACAGGGAAGCAACAGAAATGCTGATTTCATCAAGCCCAGTTACATACTCAGAATCTGTACTACTGCGCAAATAGGCATGTCTCTGTAGGCAAAAAACTCATTTCTGACAAAGTTGCCCAAATGCATCTCAGAAGTGTGCAACTTGTTCCCTGAGTTAGAAAACGTCGAGAAACGTTCGTTTCTGCTAGTGCTGTGATTCTACACATGTATTTGCTGAACGGTGAAAGCGCACAGTAATGCACTTTTCTCCCAGCAAATACACTGTTTCTAAGGAACTGGGAACACACTGAGGAGACACTTGTGGGAGCTACTGGGACTAAAACTGAGCTTCTCTACGCACAGGGAAGCAAGAGAAATGCTGATTTCATCAAGCCCAGTTACATACTCAGAATCTGTACTACTGCGCAAATAGGCATGTCTCTGTAGGCAAAAAACTCATTTCTGACAAAGTTGCCCAAATGAATCTCAGAAGTGTGCAACTTGTTCCCTGAGTTAGAATACGTCGAGAAACGGTCGTTTCTGCTAGCGCTGTGCTTCTACACATGTATTTGCTGAACGGCGAAAGCGCACAGTAATGCACTTTTCTCCCAGCAAATACACTGTTTCTAAGGAAATGTGAACACACTGAGGAGACACTTGTGGGAGCTACTGGGACTAAAACTGAGCTTCCCTACGCACAGGGAAGCAAGAGAAATGCTGATTTCATCAAGCCCAGTTACATACTCAGAATCTGTACTACTGCGCAAATAGGCATGTCTCTGTAGGCAAAAAACTCATTTCTGACAAACTTGCCCAAATGCATCTCAGAAGTGTGCCACTTGTTCCCTGAGTTAGAAAACGTCGAGAAACGTTCGTTTCTGCTAGCGCTGTGCTTCTACTCATGTATTTGCTGAACGGTGAAAGCGCCCAGTAATGCACTTTTCTCCCAGCAAACACACTGTTTCTAAGGAAATGGGAACACCCTGAGGAGACACTTGTGGGAGCTACTGTGACTAAAACTGAGCTTCCCTACGCACAGGGAAGCAAGAGAAATGCTGATTTCATCAAGCCCAGGTACATACTCAGAATCTGTACTACTGCGCAAATAGGCATGTCTCTGTAGGCAAAAAACTCATTTCTGACAAAGTTGCCCAAATGCATCTCAGAAGTGTGCAACTTGTTCCCTGAGTTAGAAAACGTCGAGAAACGGTCGTTTCTGCTAGCGCTGTGCTTCTACACATGTATTTGCTGAACGGTGAAAGCGCACAGTAATGCACTTTTCTCCCAGCAAATACACTGTGTCTAAGGAAATGGGAACACACTGAGGAGACACTTGTGGGAGCTACTGTGACTAAAACTGAGCTTCCCTACGCACAGGGAAGCAAGAGAAATGCTGATTTCATCCAGCCCAGTTACATACTCAGAATCTGTACTACTGCGCAAATAGGCATGTCTCTGTAGGCAAGAAACTCATTTCGGACAAAGTTGCCCAAATGCATCTCAGAAGTGTGCAACTTGTTCCCTGAGATAGAAAACGTCGAGAAACGGTCGTTTCTGCTAGCGCTGTGCTTCTACACATGTATTTGCTGAACGGTGAAAGCGCACAGTAATGCACTTTTCTCCCAGCAAATACACTGTTTCTAAGGAAATGGGAACACACTGAGGAGACACTTGTGGGAGCTACTGTGACTAAAACTGAGCTTCCCTACGCACAGGGAAGCAAGAGAAATGCTGATTTCATCAAGCCCAGTTACATACTCAGAATCTGTACTACTGCGCAAATAGGCATGTCTCTGTAGGCAAAAACCGCATTTCTGACAAAGTTGCCCAAATGCATCTCAGAAGTGTGCAACTTGTTCCCTGAGTTAGAAAACGTTGAGAAACGGTCGTTTCAGCTAGCGCTGTGCTTCTACACATGTATTTGCTGAACGGTGAAAGCGCACAGTGATACACTTTTCTCCCAGCAAATACACTGTTTCTAAGGAAATGGGAACACACTGAGGAGACACTTGTGGGAGCTACTGGGACTAAAACTGAGCTTCCCTACGCACAGGGAAGCAAGAGAAATGCTGATTTCATCAAGCCCAGTTACATACTCAGAATCTGTACTACTGCGCAATTAGGCATGTCTCTGTAGGCAATAAACTCATTTCTGACAAACTTGCCCAAATGCATCTCAGAAGTGTGCCACTTGTTCCCTGAGTTAGAAAACGTCGAGAAACGTTCGTTTCTGCTAGCGCTGTGCTTCTACTCATGTATTTGCTGAACGGTGAAAGCGCCCAGTAATGCACTTTTCTCCCAGCAAACACACTGTTTCTAAGGAAATGGGAACACCCTGAGGAGACACTTGTGAGAGCTACTGTGACTAAAACTGAGCTTCCCTACGCACAGGGAAGCAAGAGAATGCTGATTTCATCAAGCCCAGTTACCGGCTCAGAATCTGTACTACTGCGCAAATAGGCATGTCTCTGTAGGCAAAAAACTCATTTCTGACAAAGTTACCCAAATGCATCTCAGAAGTGTGCAACTTGTTCCCTGAGTTAGAAAACGTCGAGAAACGGTCGTTTCTGCTAGCGCTGTGCTTCTACACATGTATTTGCTGAACGGTGAAAGCGCACAGTAATGCACTTTTCTCCCAGTAAATACACTGTTTCTAAGGAACTGGGAACACACTGAGGAGACACTTGTGGGAGCTACTGTGACTAAAACTGAGCTTCCCTACGCACAGGGAAGCAAGAGAAATGCTGATTTCATCAAGCCCAGTTACATACTCAGAATCTGTACTACTGCGCAAATAGGCATGTCTCTTTAGGCAAAAAACTCATTTCTGACAATGTTGCCCAAATGCATCTCAGAAGTGTGCCACTTGTTCCCTGAGTTAGAAAACGTCGAGCAACGGTCCTTTCAGCTAGCGCTGTGCTTCTACACATGTATTTGCTGAACGGTGAATGCGCACCGTGATGCACTTTTCTCCCAGCAAATACACTGTTTCTAAGGAACTGGGAACACACTGAGGAGACACTTGTGGGAGCTACTGTGACTAAAACTGAGCTTCCCTACGCACAGGGAAGCAAGAGAAATGCTGATTTCATCAAGCCCAGTTACATACTCAGAATCTGTACTAGTGCGCAAATAGGCATGTCTCTTTAGGCAAAAAACTCATTTCTGACATAGTTGCCCAAATGCATCTCAGAAGTGTGCCACTTGTTCCCTGAGTTAGAAAACGTCGAGAAACGGTCGTTTCAGCTAGCGCTGTGCTTCGACACATGTATTTACTGAACGGTGAATGTGCACAGTGATGCACTTTTCTCCCAGCAAATACACTGTTTCTAAGGAATTGGGAACACACTGAGGAGACACTTGTGGGAGCTACTGTGATTAAAACTGAGCTTCCCTACGCACAGGGAAGCAAGAGAAATGCTGATTTCATCAAGCCCAGTTACATACTCAGAATCTGTACTACTGCACAAATAGGCATGTCTCTGTAGGCAAAAAACTCATTTCTGACAAACTTGCCCAAATGCATCTCAGAAGTGAGCAATCTGTTCCCTGAGTTAGAAACCGTCGAGAAACGTTCGTTTCTGCTAGCGCTGTGCTTCTACACATGTATTTGCTGAACGGTGAAAGCGCACAGTAATGCACTTTTCTCCCAGCAAATACACTGTTTCTACGGAACTGCGAACACACTGAGGAGACACTTGTGGGAGCTACTGTGACTAAAACTGAGCTTCCCTACGCACAGGGAAGCAAGAGAAATGCTGATTTCATCAAGCCCAGTTACATACTCAGAATCTGTACTACTGCGCAAATAGGCATGTCTCTGTAGGCAAAAAACTCATTTCTGACAAAGTTGCCCAAATGCATCTCAGAAGTGTGCAACTTGTTCCCTGAGTTAGAAAATGTCGAGAAACGTTCGTTTCTGCTAGTGCTGTGCTTCTACACATGTATTTGCTGAACGGTGAAAGCGCACAGTAATGCACTTTTCTCCCAGCAAATACACTGTTTCTAAGGAACTGGGAACACACTGAGGAGACACTTGTGGGAGCTACTGGGACTAAAACTGAGCTTCTCTACGCACAGGGAAGCAAGAGAAATGCTGATTTCATCAAGCCTAGTTACATACTCAGAATCTGTACTACTGCGCAAAAAGGCATGTCTCTGTAGGCAAAAAACTCATTTCTGACAAAGTTGCCCAAATGAATCTCAGAAGTGTGCAACTTGTTCCCTGAGTTAGAAAACGTCGAGAAACGTTCGTTTCTGCTAGCGCTGTGCTTCTACACATGTATTTGCTGAACGGCGAAAGCGCACAGTAATGCACTTTTCTCCCAGCAAATACACTGTTTCTAAGGAAATGGGAACACACTGAGGAGACACTTGTGGGAGCTACTGTGACTAAAACTGAGCTTCCCTACGCACAGGGAAGCAAGAGAAATGCTGATTTCATCAAGCCCAGTTACATACTCAGAATCTGTACTACTGCGCAAATAGGCATGTCTCTGTAGGCACAAAACTCATTTCTGACAAACTTGCCCAAATGCATCTCAGAAGTGTGCCACTTGTTCCCTGAGTTAGAAAACGTCGAGAAACGTTCGTTTCTGCTAGCGCTGTGCTTCTACTCATGTATTTGCTGAACGGTGAAAGCGCCCAGTAATGCACTTTTCTCCCAGCAAACACACTGTTTCTAAGGAAATGGGAACACCCTGAGGAGACACTTGTGAGAGCTACTGTGACTAAAACTGAGCTTCCCTACGCACAGGGAAGCAAGAGAATGCTGATTTCATCAAGCCCAGTTACCGGCTCAGAATCTGTACTACTGCGCAAATAGGCATGTCTGTAGGCAAAAAACTCATTTCTGACAAAGTTACCCAAATGCATCTCAGAAGTGTGCAATTTGTTCCCTGAGTTAGAAAACGTCGAGAAACGGTCGTTTCAGCTAGCGCTGTGCTTCTACACATGTATTTGCTGAACGGTGAAAGCGCACAGTAATGCACTTTTCTCCCAGCAAATACACTGTTTCTAAGGAAATGGTAACACACTGAGGAGACACTTGTGGGAGCTACTGTGACTAAAACTGAGCTTCCCTATGCACAGGGAAGCAAGAGAAATGCTGATTTCATCAAGCCCAGTTACATACTCAGAATCTGTACTACTGCGCAAATAGGCATGTCTCTGTAGGCAAAAAACTCATTTCTGACAAAGTTGCCCAAATGCATCTCAGAAGTGTGTAACTTGTTCCCTGAGTTAGAAAACGTCGAGAAACATTCGTTTCCGCTAGCGCTGTGCTTCTACACATGTATTTGCTGAACGGTGAAAGCGCACAGTAATGCACTTTTCTCCCAACAAATACACTGTTTCTAAGGAAATGTGAACACAAGGAGGAGACACTTGTGGGAGCTACTGCGACTAAAACTGAGCTTCCCTACGCACAGGGAAGCAAGAGAAATGCTGATTTCATCAAGCCCAGTTACATACTCAGAATCTGTACTACTGCGCTAATAGGCATGTCTCTGTAGGCAAAAAACTCATTTCGGACAAAGTTGCCCAAATGCATCTCAGAAGTGTGCAATTGTTCCCTGAGTTAGAAAACGTCTAGAAACGTTCGTTTCTGCTAGCGCTGTGCTTCTACACATGTATTTGCTGAATGGTGAAAGCGCACAGTAATGCACTTTTCTCCCA
This sequence comes from Acomys minous, assembly GCF_964271855.1. NCBI lineage: Eukaryota > Metazoa > Chordata > Mammalia > Rodentia > Muridae > Acomys > Acomys minous. The sequence continues at coordinate 6,548,478 of NW_028182183.1, read as the reverse complement.
GCAAATACACTGTTTCTAAGGAAACGGGAACACACTTAGGAGACACCTGTGGGAGCTACTGGGACAAAACTGAGCTTCCCTACGCACAGGGAAGCAAGAGAAATGCTGATTTCATCAAGCCCAGTTACATACTCAGAATCTGTACTACTGCGCAAATAGGCATGTCTCTGTAGGCAAAAAACTCATTTCTGACAAAGTTGCCCAAATGCATCTCAGAAGTGTGCAACTTGTTCCCTGAGTTAGAAATCGTCGAGAAACGTTCGTTTCTGCTAGCGCTGTGCTTCTACACATGTATTTGCTGAACGGTGAAAGCGCACAGTAATGCACTTTTCTCCCAGCAAATACACTGTTTCTAAGGAAATGGGAACACACTGAGGAGACACTTGTGGGAGCTACAGTGACTAAAACTGAGCTTCCCTACGCACAGGGAAGCAAGAGAAATGCTGATTTCATCAAGCCCAGTTACATACTCAGAATCTGTACTACTGCGCAAATAGGCATGTCTCTGTAGGCAAAAAACTCATTTCTGACAAAGTTGCCCAAATGCATCTCAGAAGTGTGCAACTTGTTCCCTGAGTTAGAAAACGTCGAGAAACGTTCGTTTCTGCTAGTGCTGTGCTTCTACACATGTATTTGCTGAACGGTGAAAGCGCACAGTAATGCACTTTTCTCCCAGCAAATACACTGTTTCTAAGGAACTGGGAACACACTGAGGAGACACTTGTGGGAGCTACTGGGACTAAAACTGAGCTTCTCTACGCACAGGGAAGCAAGAGAAATGCTGATTTCATCAAGCCCAGTTACATACTCAGAATCTGTACTACTGTGCAAATAGGCATGTCTCTGTAGGCAAAAAACTCATTTCTGACAAAGTTGCCCAAATGAATCTCAGAAGTGTGCAACTTGTTCCCTGAGTTAGAAAACGTCGAGAAACGTTCGTTTCTGCTAGCGCTGTGCTTCTACACATGTATTTGCTGAACGGCGAAAGCGCACAGTAATGCACTTTTCTCCCAGCAAATACACTGTTTCTAAGGAAATGGGAACACACTGAGGAGACACTTGTGGGAGCTACTGGGACTAAAACTGAGCTTCCCTACGCACAGGGAAGCAAGAGAAATGCTGATTTCATCAAGCCCAGTTACATACTCAGAATCTGTACTACTGCGCAAATAGGCATGTCTCTGTAGGCAAAAAACTCATTTCTGACAAACTTGCCCAAATGCATCTCAGAAGTGTGCCACTTGTTCCCTGAGTTAGAAAACGTCGAGAAACGTTCGTTTCTGCTAGCGCTGTGCTTCTACTCATGTATTTGCTGAACGGTGAAAGCGCCCAGTAATGCACTTTTCTCCCAGCAAACACACTGTTTCTAAGGAAATGGGAACACCCTGAGGAGACACTTGTGGGAGCTACTGTGACTAAAACTGAGCTTCCCTACGCACAGGGAAGCAACAGAAATGCTGATTTCATCAAGCCCAGTTACATACTCAGAATCTGTACTACTGCGCAAATAGGCATGTCTCTGTAGGCAAAAAACTCATTTCGGACAAAGTTGCCCAAATGCATCTCAGAAGTGTGCAACTTGTTCCCTGAGATAGAAAACGTCGAGAAACGGTCATTTCTGCTAGCGCTGTGCTTCTACACATGTATTTGCTGAACGGTGAAAGCACACAGTGATACACTTTTCTCCCAGCAAATACACTGTTTCTAAGGAAATGGGAACACACTGAGGAGACACTTGTGGGAGCTACTGTGACTAAAACTGAGCTTCCCTACGCACAGGGAAGCAAGAGAAATGCTGATTTCATCAAGCCCAGTTACATACTCAGAATCTGTACTACTGCGCAAATAGGCATGTCTCTGTAGGCAAAAAACTCATTTCTGACAAAGTTGCCCAAATGCATCTCAGAAGTGTGCAACTTGTTCCCTGAGTTAGAAAACGTCGAGAAATGGTCGTTTCTGCTAGCGCTGTGCTTCTACACATGTATTTGCTGAACGGTGAAAGCGCACAGTAATGCACTTTTCTCCCAGCAAATACACTGTGTCTAAGGAAATGGGAACACACTGAGGAGACACTTGTGGGAGCTACTGTGACTAAAACTGAGCTTCCCTACGCACAGGAAAGCAAGAGAAATGCTGATTTCATCAAGCCCAGTTACATACTCAGAATCTGTACTACTGCGCAAATAGGCATGTCTCTGTAGGCAAAAAACTCATTTCTGACAAAGTTGCCCAAATGCATCTCAGAAGTGTGCCACTTATTCCCTGAGTTAGAAAACGTCGAGAAACGGTCGTTTCAGCTAGCGCTGTGCTTCTACACATGTATTTGCTGAACGGTGAAAGCGCACAGTGATACACTTTTCTCCCAACAAATACACTGTTTCTAAGGAACTGGGAACACACTGAGGAGACACTTGTGGGAGCTACTGTGACTAAAACTGAGCTTCCCTACGCACAGGGAAGCAAGAGAAATGCTGATTTCATCAAGCCCAGTTACATACTCAGAATCTGTACTACTGCGCAAATAGGCATGTCTCTGTAGGCAAAAAACTCATTTCTGACAAAGTTCCCCAAATGCATCTCAGAAGTGTGCAACTTGTTCCCTGAGTTAGAAAACGTCGAGAAACGGTCATTTCTACTAGGGCTGTGCTTCTACACATGTATTTGCTGAACGGTGAAAGCGCACAGTAATGCACTTTTCTCCCAGCAAATACACTGTTGCTAAGGAAATGGGAACACACTGAGGAGACACTTGTGGGAGCTACTGTGACTAAAACTGAGCTTCCCTATGCACAGGGAAGCAAGAGAAATGCTGATTTCATCAAGCCCAGTTACATACTCAGAATCTGTACTACTGCGCAAATAGGCATGTCTCTGTAGGCAAAAAACTCATTTCTGACAAAGTTGCCCAAATGCATCTAAGAAGTGTGCAACTTGTTCCCTGAGTTAGAAAACGTCGAGAAACGGCCGTTTCTACTAGCGCTGTGCTTCTACACATGTATTTGCTGAACGGTGAAAGCGCACAGTAATGCACTTTTCTCCCAGCAAATACACTGTTTCTAAGGAAATGGGAACACACTGAGGAGACACTTGTGGGAGCTACTGTGACTAAAACTGAGCTTCCCTATGCACAGGGAAGCAAGAGAAATGGTGATTTCATCAAGCCCAGTTACATACTCAGAATCTGTACTACTGCGCAATTAGGCATGTCTCTGTAGGCAAAAAACTCATTTCTGACAAAGTTGCCCAAATGCATCTCAGAAGTGTGCAACTTGTTCCCTGAGTTAGAAAACGTCGAGAAACGTTCGTTTCTGCTAGCGCTGTGCTTCTACACATGTATTTGCTGAACGGTGAAAGCGCACAGTAATGCACTTTTCTCCCAGCAAATACACTGTTTCTAAGGAAATGGGAAACACTGAGGAGACACTTGTGGGAGCTACTGTGACTAAAACTGAGCTTCCCTACGCACAGGGAAGCAAGAGAAATGCTGATTTCATCAAGCCCAGTTACATACTCAGAATCTGTACTACTGCGCAAATAGGCATGTCTCTGTAGGCAAAAAACTCATTTCTGACAAAGTTGCCCAAATGCATCTCAGAAGTGTGCCACTTATTCTCTGAGTTAGAAAACGTCGAGAAACGGTCGTTTCATCTGGCGCTGTGCTTCTACACATGTATTTGCTGAACGGTGAAAGCGCACAGTGATACACTTTTCTCCCAACAAATACACTGTTTCTAAGGAACTGGGAACACACTGAGGAGACACTTGTGGGAGCTCCTGTGACTAAAACTGAGCTTCCCTACGCACAGGGAAGCAAGAGAAATGCTGATTTCATCAAGCCCAGTTACATACTCAGAATCTGTACTACTGCGCAAATAGGCATGTCTCTGTAGGCAAAAAACTCATTTCTGACAAAGTTACCCAAATGCATCTCAGAAGTGTGCAACTTGTTCCCTGAGTTAGAAAACGTCGAGAAACGGTCGTTTCTACTAGCGCTTTGCTTCTACACATGTATTTGCTGAACGGTGAAAGCGCACAGTAATGCACTTTTCTCCCAGCAAATACACTGTTTCTAAGGAAATGGGAACACACTGAGGAGACACTTGTGGGAGCTACTGTGACTAAAACTGAGCTTCCCTATGCACAGGGAAGCAAGAGAAATGCTGATTTCATCAAGCCCAGTTACATACTCAGAATCTGTACTACTGCGCAATTAGGCATGTCTCTGTAGGCAAAAAACTCATTTCTGACAAAGTTGCCCAAATGCATCTCAGAAGTGTGCAACTTGTTCCCTGAGTTAGAAAACGTCGAGAAACGGTTGTTTCTGCTAGCGCTGTGCTTCTACACATGTATTTGCTGAACGGTGAAAGCGCACAGTAATGCACTTTTCTCCCAGCAAATACACTGTTTCTAAGGAAATGGGAACACACTGAGGAGACACTTGTGGGAGCTACTGTGACTAAAACTGAGCTTCCCTACGCACAGGGAAGCAAGAGAAATGCTGATTTCATCAAGCCCAGTTACATACTCAGAATCTGTACTACTGCACAAATAGGCATGTCTCTGTAGGCAAAAAACTCATTTCGGACAAAGTTGCCCAAATGCATCTCAGAAGTGTGCAACTTGTTCCCTGAGTTAGAAAACGTCGAGAAACGGTCGTTTCTGCTAGCGCTATGCTTCTACACATGTATTTGCTGAACGGTGAAAGCGCACAGTAATGCACTTTTCTCCCAGCAAATACACTGTTTCTAAGAAAATGGGAACACACTGAGGAGACACTTGTGGGAGCTACTGTGACTAAAACTGAGCTTCCCTACGCACAGGGAAGCTAGAGAAATGCTGATTTCATCAAGCCCAGTTACATACTCAGAATCTGTACTACTGCGCAAATAGGCATGTCTCTGTAGGCAAAAAAACTCATTTCTGACAAAGTTGCCCAAATACACCTCAGAAGTGTGCAACTTGTTCGCTGATTTAGAAAACGTCGAGAAACGGTCGTTTCTGCTAGCGCTGTGCTTCTACACCTGTATTTGCTGAACGGTGAAAGCGCACAGTAATGCACTTTTCTCCCAGCAAATACACTGTTTCTAAGGAAATGGGAACACACTGAGGAGACACTTGTGGGAGCTACTGTGACTAAAACTGAGCTTCCCTACGCACAGGGAAGCAAGAGAAATGCTGATTTCATCAAGCCCAGTTACAGACTCAGAATCTGTACTACTGCGCAAATAGGCATGTCTCTGTAGGCAAAAAACTCATTTCTGACAAAGTTGCCCAAATGCATCTCAGAAGTGTGCAACTTGTTCCCTGAGTTAGAAAACGTCGAGCAACGGTCGTTTCTACTAGGGATGTGCTTCTACACATGTATTTGCTGAACGGTGAAAGCACACAGTAATGCACTTTTCTCCCAGCAAATACACTGATTCTAAGGAAATGGGAACACACTGAGGAGACACTTGTGGGAGCTACTGTGACTAAAACTGAGCTTCCCTACGCACAGGGAAGCAAGAGAAATGCTGATTTCATCAAGCCCAGTTACATACTCAGAATCTGTACTACTGCGCAAATAGGCATGTCTCTGTAGGCAAAAAACTCATTTCTGACAAAGTTGCCCAAATGCATCTCAGAAGTGTGCAACTTGTTCCCTGAGTTAGAAAACGTCGAGAAACGGTCGTTTCTGCTAGCGCTGTGCTTCTACACATGTATTTGCTGAACGGTGAAAGCGCACAGTAATGCACTTTTCTCCCAGCAAATACACTGTTTCTAAGGAAATGGGAACACACTGAGGAGACACTTGTGGGAGCTACTGTGACTAAAACTGAGCTTCCCTACGCACAGGTAAGCAAGAGAAATGCTGATTTCATCAAGCCCAGTTACATACTCAGAATCTGTACTACTGCGCAAATAGGCATGTCTCTGTAGGCAAAAAACTCATTTCTGACAAAGTTGCCCAAATGCATCTCAGAAGTGTGCAACTTGTTCCCTGAGTTAGAAAACGTCGAGAAACGTTCGTTTCTGCTAGCGCTGTGCTTCTACACATGTATTTGCTGATCGGTGAAAGCGCACAGTAATGCACTTTTCTCCCAGCAAATACACTGTTTCTAAAAAAATGGGAACACACTGAGGAGACACTTGTGGGAGCTACTGTGACTAAAACTGAGCTTCTCTACGCACAGGGAAGCAAGAGAAATGCTGATTTCATCAAGCCCAGTTACATACTCAGAATCTGTACTACTGCGCAAATAGGCATGTCTCTGTAGGCAAAAACCTCATTTCTGACAAAGTTGCCCAAATGCATCTCAGAAGTGTGCAACTTGTTCCCTGAGTTAGAAAACGTTGAGAAACGGTCGTTTCAGCTAGCGCTGTGCTTCTACACATGTATTTGCTGAACGGTGAAAGCGCACAGTAATGCACATTTCTCCCAGCAAAAACACTGTTTCTAAGGAAATGGGAACACACTGAGGAGACACTTGTGGGAGTTACTGTGACTAAAATTGAGCTTCCCTACGCACAGGGAAGCAAGAGAAATGCTGATTTCATCCAGCCCAATTACATACTCAGAATCTGTACTACTGCGCGAATAGGCATGTCTCTGTAGGCAAAAAACTCATTTCTGACAAAGTTGCCCAAATGCATCTCAGAAGTGTGCAACTTGTTCCCTGAGTTAGAAAACGTCGAGAAACGTTCGTTTCTGCTAGCGCTGTGCTTCTACACATGTATTTGCTGAACGGTGAAAGCGCACAGTAATGCACTTTTCTCCCAGCAAATACACTGTTTCTAAATAAATGGGAACACACTGAGGAGACACTTGTGGGAGCTACTGTGACTAAAACTGAGCTTCCCTACGCACAGGGAAGCAAGAGAAATGCTGATTTCATCAAGCCCAGTTACATACTCAGAATCTGTACTACTGCGCAAATAGGCATGTCTCTGTAGGCAAAAAACTCATTTCTGACAAAGTTGCCCAAATGCATCTCAGAAGTGTGCAACTTGTTCCCTGAGTTAGAAAACGTCGAGGAACGGTCGTTTCAGCTAGCGCTGTGCTTCTACACATGTATTTGCTGAACGGTGAAAGCGCACAGTGATACACTTTTCTCCCAACAAATACACTGTTTCTAAGGAACTGGGAACACACTGAGGAGACACTTATGGGAGCTACTGTGACTAAAACTGAGCTTCCCTATGCACAGGGAAGCAAGAGAAATCCTGATTTCATCAAGCCCAGTTACATACTCAGAATCTGTACTACTGCGCAATTAGGCATGTCTCTGTAGGCAAAAAACTCATTTCTGACAAAGTTGCCCAAATGCATCTCAGAAGTGTGCAACTTGTTCCCTGAGTTAGAAAACGTCGAGAAACGTTCGTTTCTGCTAGTGCTGTGCTTCTACACATGTATTTGCTGAACGGTGAAAGCGCACAGTGATACACTTTTCTCCCAGCAAATACACTGTTTCTAAGGAACTGGGAACACACTGAGGAGACACTTGTGGGAGCTACTGGGACTAAAACTGAGCTTCTCTACGCACAGGGAAGCAAGAGAAATGATGATTTCATCAAGCCTAGTTACATACTCAGAATCTGTACTACTGCGCAAATAGGCATGTCTCTGTAGGCAAAAAACTCATTTCTGACAAAGTTGCCCAAATGAATCTCAGAAGTGTGCAACTTGTTCCCTGAGTTAGAAAACGTCGAGAAACGTTCGTTTCTGCTAGCGCTGTGCTTCTACACATGTATTTGCTGAACGGCGAAAGCGCACAGTAATGCACTTTTCTCCCAGCAAATACACTGTTTCTAAGGAAATGGGAACACACTGAGGAGACACTTGTGGGAGCTACTGGGACTAAAACTGAGCTTCCCTACGCACAGGGAAGCAAAAGAAATGCTGATTTCATCAAGCCCAGTTACATACTCAGAATCTGTACTACTGCGCAAATAGGCATGTCTCTGTAGGCAAAAAACTCATTTCTGACAAACTTGCCCAAATGCATCTCAGAAGTGTGCCACTTGTTCCCTGAGTTAGAAAACGTCGAGAAACGTTCGTTTCTGCTAGCGCTGTGCTTCTACTCATGTATTTGCTGAACGGTGAAAGCGCCCAGTAATACACTTTTCTCCCAGCAAACACACTGTTTCTAAGGAAATGGGAACACCCTGAGGAGACACTTGTGAGAGCTACTGTGACTAAAACTGAGCTTCCCTACACACAGGGAAGCAAGAGAATGCTGATTTCCTCAAGCCCAGTTACCGGCTCAGAATCTGTACTACTGCGCAAATAGGCATGTCTCTGTATGCAAAAAACTCATTTCTGACAAAGTTACCCAAATGCATCTCAGAAGTGTGCAACTTGTTCCCTGAGTTAGAAAACGTCGAGAAACGGTCGTTTCAGCTAGCGCTGTGCTTCTACACATGTATTTGCTGAACGGTGAAAGCGCACAGTAATGCACTTTTCTCCCAGCAAATACACTGTTTCTAAGGAAATGGTAACACACTGAGGAGACACTTGTGGGAGCTACTGTGACTAAAACTGAGCTTCCCTATGCACAGGGAAGCAAGAGAAATGCTGATTTCATCAAGCCCAGTTACATACTCAGAATCTGTACTACTGCGCAAATAGGCATGTCTCTGTAGGCAAAAAACTCATTTCTGACAAAGTTGCCCAAATGCATCTCAGAAGTGTGTAACTTGTTCCCTGAGTTAGAAAACGTCGAGAAACATTCGTTTCCGCTAGCGCTGTGCTTCTACACATGTATTTGCTGAACGGTGAAAGCGCACAGTAATGCACTTTTCTCCCAACAAATACACTGTTTCTAAGGAAATGTGAACACACGGAGGAGACACTTGTGGGAGCTACTGCGACTAAAACTGAGCTTCCCTACGCACAGGGAAGCAAGAGAAATGCTGATTTCATCAAGCCCAGTTACATACTCAGAATCTGTACTACTGCGCTAATAGGCATGTCTCTGTAGGCAAAAAACTCATTTCGGACAAAGTTGCCCAAATGCATCTCAGAAGTGTGCAATTGTTCCCTGAGTTAGAAAACGTCGAGAAACGTTCGTTTCTGCTAGCGCTGTGCTTCTACACATGTATTTGCTGAACGGTGAAAGCGCACAGTAATGCACTTTTCTCCCAGCAAATACACTGTTTCTAAGGAAACGGGAACACACTTAGGAGACACCTGTGGGAGCTACTGGGACAAAACTGAGCTTCCCTACGCACAGGGAAGCAAGAGAAATGCTGATTTCATCAAGCCCAGTTACATACTCAGAATCTGTACTACTGCGCAAATAGGCATGTCTCTGTAGGCAAAAAACTCATTTCTGACAAAGTTGCCCAAATGCATCTCAGAAGTGTGCAACTTGTTCCCTGAGTTAGAAATCGTCGAGAAACGTTTGTTTCTGCTAGCGCTGTGCTTCTACACATGTATTTGCTGAACGGTGAAAGCGCACAGTAATGCACTTTTCTCCCAGCAAATACACTGTTTCTAAGGAAATGGGAACACACTGAGGAGACACTTGTGGGAGCTACAGTGACTAAAACTGAGCTTCCCTACGCACAGGGAAGCAAGAGAAATGCTGATTTCATCAAGCCCAGTTACATACTCAGAATCTGTACTACTGCGCAAATAGGCATGTCTCTGTAGGCAAAAAACTCATTTCTGACAAAGTTGCCCAAATGCATCTCAGAAGTGTGCAACTTGTTCCCTGAGTTAGAAAACGTCGAGAAACGTTCGTTTCTGCTAGTGCTGTGCTTCTACACATGTATTTGCTGAACGGTGAAAGCGCACAGTAATGCACTTTTCTCCCAGCAAATACACTGTTTCTAAGGAACTGGGAACACACTGAGGAGACACTTGTGGGAGCTACTGGGACTAAAACTGAGCTTCTCTACGCACAGGGAAGCAAGAGAAATGCTGATTTCATCAAGCCCAGTTACATACTCAGAATCTGTACTACTGCGCAAATAGGCATGTCTCTGTAGGCAAAAAACTCATTTCTGACAAAGTTGCCCAAATGCATCTCAGAAGTGTGTAACTTGTTCCCTGAGTTAGAAAACGTCGAGAAACATTCGTTTCCGCTAGCGCTGTGCTTCTACACATGTATTTGCTGAACGGTGAAAGCGCACAGTAATGCACTTTTCTCCCAACAAATACACTGTTTCTAAGGAAATGTGAACACACGGAGGAGACACTTGTGGGAGCTACTGCGACTAAAACTGAGCTTCCCTACGCACAGGGAAGCAAGAGAAATGCTGATTTCATCAAGCCCAGTTACATACTCAGAATCTGTACTACTGCGCTAATAGGCATGTCTCTGTAGGCAAAAAACTCATTTCGGACAAAGTTGCCCAAATGCATCTCAGAAGTGTGCAATTGTTCCCTGAGTTAGAAAACGTCGAGAAACGTTCGTTTCTGCTAGCGCTGTGCTTCTACACATGTATTTGCTGAACGGTGAAAGCGCACAGTAATGCACTTTTCTCCCAGCAAATACACTGTTTCTAAGGAAACGGGAACACACTTAGGAGACACCTGTGGGAGCTACTGGGACAAAACTGAGCTTCCCTACGCACAGGGAAGCAAGAGAAATGCTGATTTCATCAAGCCCAGTTACATACTCAGAATCTGTACTACTGCGCAAATAGGCATGTCTCTGTAGGCAAAAAACTCATTTCTGACAAAGTTGCCCAAATGCATCTCAGAAGTGTGCAACTTGTTCCCTGAGTTAGAAAACGTCGAGAAACGTTCGTTTCTGCTAGCGCTGTGCTTCTACACATGTATTTGCTGAACGGCGAAAGCGCACAGTAATGCACTTTTCTCCCAGCAAATACACTGTTTCTAAGGAAATGGGAACACACTGAGGAGACACTTGTGGGAGCTACTGGGACTAAAACTGAGCTTCCCTACGCACAGGGAAGCAAGAGAAATGCTGATTTCATCAAGCCCAGTTACATACTCAGAATCTGTACTACTGCGCAAATAGGCATGTCTCTGTAGGCAAAAAACTCATTTCTGACAAACTTGCCCAAATGCATCTCAGAAGTGTGCCACTTGTTCCCTGAGTTAGAAAACGTCGAGAAACGTTCGTTTCTGCTAGCGCTGTGCTTCTACTCATGTATTTGCTGAACGGTGAAAGCGCCCAGTAATGCACTTTTCTCCCAGCAAACACACTGTTTCTAAGGAAATGGGAACACCCTGAGGAGACACTTGTGGGAGCTACTGTGACTAAAACTGAGCTTCCCTACGCACAGGGAAGCAAGAGAAATGCTGATTTCATCAAGCCCAGGTACATACTCAGAATCTGTACTACTGCGCAAATAGGCATGTCTCTGTAGGCAAAAAACTCATTTCTGACAAAGTTGCCCAAATGCATCTCAGAAGTGTGCAACTTGTTCCCTGAGTTAGAAAACGTCGAGAAACGGTCGTTTCTGCTAGCGCTGTGCTTCTACACATGTATTTGCTGAACGGTGAAAGCGCACAGTAATGCACTTTTCTCCCAGCAAATACACTGTTTCTAAGGAAATGGGAACACACTGAGGAGACACTTGTGGGAGCTACTGTGACTAAAACTGAGCTTCCCTACGCACAGGGAAGCAACAGAAATGCTGATTTCATCAAGCCCAGTTACATACTCAGAATCTGTACTACTGCGCAAATAGGCATGTCTCTGTAGGCAAAAAACTCATTTCTGACAAAGTTGCCCAAATGCATCTCAGAAGTGTGCAACTTGTTCCCTGAGTTAGAAAACGTCGAGAAACGTTCGTTTCTGCTAGTGCTGTGCTTCTACACATGTATTTGCTGAACGGTGAAAGCGCACAGTAATGCACTTTTCTCCCAGCAAATACACTGTTTCTAAGGAACTGGGAACACACTGAGGAGACACTTGTGGGAGCTACTGGGACTAAAACTGAGCTTCTCTACGCACAGGGAAGCAAGAGAAATGCTGATTTCATCAAGCCCAGTTACATACTCAGAATCTGTACTACTGCGCAAATAGGCATGTCTCTGTAGGCAAAAAACTCATTTCTGACAAAGTTGCCCAAATGCATCTCAGAAGTGTGCAACTTGTTCCCTGAGTTAGAAAACGTCGAGAAACGGTCGTTTCTGCTAGCGCTGTGCTTCTACACATGTATTTGCTGAACGGCGAAAGCGCACAGTAATGCACTTTTCTCCCAGCAAATACACTGTTTCTAAGGAAATGTGAACACACTGAGGAGACACTTGTGGGAGCTACTGGGACTAAAACTGAGCTTCCCTACGCACAGGGAAGCAAGAGAAATGCTGATTTCATCAAGCCCAGTTACATATTCAGAATCTGTACTACTGCGCAAATAGGCATGTCTCTGTAGGCAAAAAACTCATTTCTGACAAACTTGCCCAAATGCATATCAGAAGTGTGCCACTTGTTCCCTGAGTTAGAAAACGTCGAGAAACGTTCGTTTCTGCTAGCGCTGTGCTTCTACTCATGTATTTGCTGAACGGTGAAAGCGCCCAGTAATGCACTTTTCTCCCAGCAAACACACTGTTTCTAAGGAAATGGGAACACCCTGAGGAGACACTTGTGGGAGCTACTGTGACTAAAACTGAGCTTCCCTACGCACAGGGAAGCAAGAGAAATGCTGATTTCATCAAGCCCAGGTACATACTCAGAATCTGTACTACTGCGCAAATAGGCATGTCTCTGTAGGCAAAAAACTCATTTCTGACAAAGTTGCCCAAATGCATCTCAGAAGTGTGCAACTTGTTCCCTGAGTTAGAAAACGTCGAGAAACGGTCGTTTCTGCTAGCGCTGTGCTTCTACACATGTATTTGCTGAACGGTGAAAGCGCACAGTAATGCACTTTTCTCCCAGCAAATACACTGTTTCTAAGGAAATGGGAACACACTGAGGAGACACTTGTGGGAGCTACTGTGACTAAAACTGAGCTTCCCTACGCACAGGGAAGCAACAGAAATGCTGATTTCATCAAGCCCAGTTACATACTCAGAATCTGTACTACTGCGCAAATAGGCATGTCTCTGTAGGCAAGAAACTCATTTCTGACAAAGTTGCCCAAATGAATCTCAGAAGTGTGCAACTTGTTCCCTGAGTTAGAAAACGTCGAGAAACGTTCGTTTCTGCTAGCGCTGTGCTTCTACACATGTATTTGCTGAACGGTGAAAGCGCACAGCAACGCACTTTTCTCCCAGCAAATACACTGATTCTAAGGAAATGGGAACACACTGAGGAGACACTTGTGGGAACTACTGTGACTAAAACTGAGCTTCCCTACGCACAGGGAAGCAAGAGAAATGCTGATTTCATCAAGCCCAGTTACATACTCAGAATCTGTACTACTGCGCAAATAGGCATGTCTCTGTAGGCAAAAAACTCATTTCGGACAAAGTTGCCCAAATGCATCTCAGAAGTGTGCAACTTGTTCCCTGAGATAGAAAACGTCGAGAAACGGTCGTTTCTGCTAGCGCTGTGCTTCTACACATGTATTTGCTGAACGGTGAAAGCGCACAGTAATGCACTTTTCCCCCAGCAAATACACTGTTTCTAAGGAAATGGGAACACACTGAGGAGACACTTGTGGGAGCTACTGTGACTAAAACTGAGCTTCCCTACGCACAGGGAAGCAAGAGAAATGCTGATTTCATCAAGCCCAGTTACATACTCAGAATCTGTACTACTGCGCAAATAGGCATGTCTCTGTAGGCAAAAACCGCATTTCTGACAAAGTTGCCCAAATGCATCTCAGAAGTGTGCAACTTGTTCCCTGAGTTAGAAAACGTTGAGAAACGGTCATTTCAGCTAGCGCTGTGCTTCTACACATGTATTTGCTGAACGGTGAAAGCGCACAGTGATACACTTTTCTCCCAGCAAATACACTGTTTCTAAGGAAATGGGAACACACTGAGGAGACACTTGTGGGAGCTACTGGGACTAAAACTGAGCTTCCCTACGCACAGGGAAGCAAGAGAAATGCTGATTTCATCAAGCCCAGTTACATACTCAGAATCTGTACTACTGCGCAAATAGGCATGTCTCTGTAGGCAAAAAACTCATTTCTGACAAACTTGCCCAAATGCATCTCAGAAGTGTGCCACTTGTTCCCTGAGTTAGAAAACGTCGAGAAACGTTCGTTTCTGCTAGCGCTGTGCTTCTACTCATGTATTTGCTGAACGGTGAAAGCGCCCAGTAATGCACTTTTCTCCCAGCAAACACACTGTTTCTAAGGAAATGGGAACACCCTGAGGAGACACTTGTGAGAGCTACTGTGACTAAAACTGAGCTTCCCTACGCACAGGGAAGCAAGAGAATGCTGATTTCATCAAGCCCAGTTACCGGCTCAGAATCTGTACTACTGCGCAAATAGGCATGTCTCTGTAGGCAAAAAACTCATTTCTGACAAAGTTACCCAAATGCATCTCAGAAGTGTGCAACTTGTTCCCTGAGTTAGAAAACGTCGAGAAACGGTCGTTTCTGCTAGCGCTGTGCTTCTACACATGTATTTGCTGAACGGTGAAAGCGCACAGTAATGCACTTTTCTCCCAGTAAATACACTGTTTCTAAGGAACTGGGAACACACTGAGGAGACACTTGTGGGAGCTACTGTGACTAAAACTGAGCTTCCCTACGCACAGGGAAGCAAGAGAAATGCTGATTTCATCAAGCCCAGTTACATACTCAGAATCTGTACTACTGCGCAAATAGGCATGTCTCTTTAGGCAAAAAACTCATTTCTGACATAGTTGCCCAAATGCATCTCAGAAGTGTGCAATCTGTTCCCTGAGTTAGAAACCGTCGAGAAACGTTCGTTTCTGCTAGCGCTGTGCTTCTACACATGTATTTGCTGAACGGTGAAAGCGCCCAGTAATGCACTTTTCTCCCAGCAAATACACTGTTTCTAAGGAAATGGGAACACACTGAGGAGACACTTGTGGGAGCTACTGGGACTAAAACTGAGCTTCCCTACGCACAGGGAAGCAAGAGAAATGCTGATTTCATCAAGCCCAGTTACATACTCAGAATCTGTACTACTGCGCAAATAGGCATGTCTCTGTAGGCAAAAAACTCATTTCTGACAAACTTGCCCAAATGCATCTCAGAAGTGTGCCACTTGTTCCCTGAGTTAGAAAACGTCGAGAAACGTTCGTTTCTGCTAGCGCTGTGCTTCTACTCATGTATTTGCTGAACGGTGAAAGCGCCCAGTAATGCACTTTTCTCCCAGCAAACACACTGTTTCTAAGGAAATGGGAACACCCTGAGGAGACACTTGTGGGAGCTACTGTGACTAAAACTGAGCTTCCCTACGCACAGGGAAGCAACAGAAATGCTGATTTCATCAAGCCCAGTTACATACTCAGAATCTGTACTACTGCGCAAATAGGCATGTCTCTGTAGGCAAAAAACTCATTTCGGACAAAGTTGCCCAAATGCATCTCAGAAGTGAGCAACTTGTTCCCTGAGATAGAAAACGTCGAGAAACGGTCGTTTCTGCTAGCGCTGTGCTTCTACACATGTATTTGCTGAACGGTGAAAGCGCACAGTGATACACTTTTCTCCCAGCAAATACACTGTTTCTAAGGAAATGGGAACACACTGAGGAGACACTTGTGGGAGCTACTGTGACTAAAACTGAGCTTCCCTACGCACAGGGAAGCAAGAGAAATGCTGATTTCATCAAGCCCAGTTACATACTCAGAATCTGTACTACTGCGCAAATAGGCATGTCTCTGTAGGCAAAAAACTCATTTCTGACAAAGTTGCCCAAATGCATCTCAGAAGTGTGCAACTTGTTCCCTGAGTTAGAAAACGTCGAGAAATGGTCGTTTCTGCTAGCGCTGTGCTTCTACACATGTATTTGCTGAACGGTGAAAGCGCACAGTAATGCACTTTTCTCCCAGCAAATACACTGTTTCTAAGGAAATGGGAACACACTGAGGAGACACTTGTGGGAGCTACTGTGACTAAAACTGAGCTTCCCTACGCACAGGGAAGCAAGAGAAATGCTGATTTCATCAAGCCCAGTTACATACTCAGAATCTGTACTACTGCGCAAATAGGCATGTCTCTGTAGGCAAAAAACTCATTTCTGACAAAGTTGCCCAAATGCATCTCAGAAGTGTGCCACTTATTCCCTGAGTTAGAAAACGTCGAGAAACGGTCGTTTCAGCTAGCGCTGTGCTTCTACACATGTATTTGCTGAACGGTGAAAGCGCACAGTGATACACTTTTCTCCCAACAAATACACTGTTTCTAAGGAACTGGGAACACACTGAGGAGACACTTGTGGGAGCTACTGTGACTAAAACTGAGCTTCCCTACGCACAGGGAAGCAAGAGAAATGCTGATTTCATCAAGCCCAGTTACATACTCAGAATCTGTACTACTGCGCAAATAGGCATGTCTCTGTAGGCAAAAAACTCATTTCTGACAAAGTTCCCCAAATGCATCTCAGAAGTGTGCAACTTGTTCCCTGAGTTAGAAAACGTCGAGAAACGGTCATTTCTACTAGGGCTGTGCTTCTACACATGTATTTGCTGAACGGTGAAAGCGCACAGTAATGCACTTTTCTCCCAGCAAATACACTGTTTCTAAGGAAATGGGAACACACTGAGGAGACACTTGTGGGAGCTACTGTGACTAAAACTGAGCTTCCCTATGCACAGGGAAGCAAGAGAAATGCTGATTTCATCAAGCCCAGTTACATACTCAGAATCTGTACTACTGCGCAAATAGGCATGTCTCTGTAGGCAAAAAACTCATTTCTGACAAAGTTGCCCAAATGCATCTCAGAAGTGTGCAACTTGTTCCCTGAGTTAGAAAACGTCGAGAAACGGTCGTTTCTGCTAGCGCTGTGCTTCTACACATGTATTTGCTGAACGGTGAAAGCGCACAGTAATACACTTTTCTCCCAGCAAATACACTGTTTCTAAGGAAATGGGAACACACTGAGGAGACACTTGTGGGAGCTACTGTGACTAAAACTGAGCTTCCCTACGCACAGGGAAGCAAGAGAAATGCTGATTTCATCAAGCCCAGTTACATACTCAGAATCTGTACTACTGCGCAAATAGGCATGTCTCTGTAGGCAAAAACCTCATTTCTGACAAAGTTGCCCAAATGCATCTCAGAAGTGTGCAACTTGTTCCCTGGGTTAGAAAACGTCGAGAAACGTTCGTTTCTGCTAGCGCTGTGCTTCTACACATGTATTTGCTGAACGGTGAAAGCGCACAGTAATGGACTTTTCTCCCAGCAAATACACTGTTTCTAAGGAAATGGGAACACACTGAGGAGACACTTGTGGGAGCTACTGTGACTAAAACTGAGCTTCCCTACGCACAGGGAAGCAAGAGAAATGCTGATTTCATCAAGCCCAGTTACATACTCAGAATCTGTACTACTGCGCAAATAGGCATGTCTCTGTAGGCAAAAAACTCATTTCTGACAAAGTTGCCCAAATGCATCTCAGAAGTGTGCCACTTATTCCCTGAGTTAGAAAACGTCGAGAAACGGTCGTTTCAGCTGGCGCTGTGCTTCTACACATGTATTTGCTGAACGGTGAAAGCGCACAGTGATACACTTTTCTCCCAACAAATACACTGTTTCTAAGGAACTGGGAACACACTGAGGAGACACTTGTGGGAGCTCCTGTGACTAAAACTGAGCTTCCCTACGCACAGGGAAGCAAGAGAAATGCTGATTTCATCAAGCCCAGTTACATACTCAGAATCTGTACTACTGCGCAAATAGGCATGTCTCTGTAGGCAAAAAACTCATTTCTGACAAAGTTACCCAAATGCATCTCAGAAGTGTGCAACTTGTTCCCTGAGTTAGAAAACGTCGAGAAACGTTCGTTTCTACTAGCGCTTTGCTTCTACACATGTATTTGCTGAACGGTGAAAGCGCACAGTAATGCACTTTTCTCCCAGCAAATACACTGTTTCTAAGGAAATGGGAACACACTGAGGAGACACTTGTGGGAGCTACTGTGACTAAAACTGAGCTTCCCTATGCACAGGGAAGCAAGAGAAATGCTGATTTCATCAAGCCCAGTTACATACTCAGAATCTGTACTACTGCGCAATTAGGCATGTCTCTGTAGGCAAAAAACTCATTTCTGACAAAGTTGCCCAAATGCATCTCAGAAGTGTGCAACTTGTTCCCTGAGTTAGAAAACGTCGAGAAACGGTTGTTTCTGCTAGCGCTGTGCTTCTACACATGTATTTGCTGAACGGTGAAAGCGCACAGTAATGCACTTTTCTCCCAGCAAATACACTGTTTCTAAGGAAATGGGAACACACTGAGGAGACACTTGTGGGAGCTACTGTGACTAAAACTGAGCTTCCCTACGCACAGGGAAGCAAGAGAAATGCTGATTTCATCAAGCCCAGTTACATACTCAGAATCTGTACTACTGCACAAATAGGCATGTCTCTGTAGGCAAAAAACTCATTTCGGACAAAGTTGCCCAAATGCATCTCAGAAGTGTGCAACTTGTTCCCTGAGTTAGAAAACGTCGAGAAACGGTCGTTTCTGCTAGCGCTATGCTTCTACACATGTATTTGCTGGACGGTGAAAGCGCACAGTAATGCACTTTTCTCCCAGCAAATACACTGTTTCTAAGAAAATGGGAACACACTGAGGAGACACTTGTGGGAGCTACTGTGACTAAAACTGAGCTTCCCTACGCACAGGGAAGCTAGAGAAATGCTGATTTCATCAAGCCCAGTTACATACTCAGAATCTGTACTACTGCGCAAATAGGCATGTCTCTGTAGGCAAAAAAACTCATTTCTGACAAAGTTGCCCAAATACACCTCAGAAGTGTGCAACTTGTTCGCTGATTTATAAAACGTCGAGAAACGGTCGTTTCTGCTAGCGCTGTGCTTCTACACCTGTATTTGCTGAACGGTGAAAGCGCACAGTAATGCACTTTTCTCCCAGCAAATACACTGTTTCTAAGGAAATGGGAACACACTGAGGAGACACTTGTGGGAGCTACTGTGACTAAAACTGAGCTTCCCTACGCACAGGGAAGCAAGAGAAATGCTGATTTCATCAAGCCCAGTTACAGACTCAGAATCTGTACTACTGCGCAAATAGGCATGTCTCTGTAGGCAAAAAACTCATTTCTGACAAAGTTGCCCAAATGCATCTCAGAAGTGTGCAACTTGTTCCCTGAGTTAGAAAACGTCGAGAAACGGTCGTTTCTACTAGGGCTGTGCTTCTACACATGTATTTGCTGAACGGTGAAAGCACACAGTAATGCACTTTTCTCCCAGCAAATACACTGATTCTAAGGAAATGGGAACACACTGAGGAGACACTTGTGGGAGCTACTGTGACTAAAACTGAGCTTCCCTACGGACAGGGAAGCAAGAGAAATGCAGATTTCATCAAGCCCAGTTACATACTCAGAATCTGTACTACTGCGCAAATAGGCATGTCTCTGTAGGCAAAAAACTCATTTCTGACAAAGTTACCCAAATGCATCTCAGAAGTGTGCAACTTGTTCCCTGAGTTAGAAAACGTCGAGAAACGGTCGTTTCTGCTAGCGCTGTGCTTCTACACATGTATTTGCTGAACGGTGAAAGCGCACAGTAATGCACTTTTCTCCAAGCAAATACACTGTTTCTAAAAAAATGGGAACACACTGAGGAGACACTTGTGGGAGCTACTGTGACTAAAACTGAGCTTCTCTACGCACAGGGAAGCAAGAGAATGCTGATTTCATCAAGCCCAGTTACATACTCAGAATCTGTACTACTGCGCAAATAGGCATGTCTCTGTAGGCAAAAACCTCATTTCTGACAAAGTTGCCCAAATGCATCTCAGAAGTGTGCAACTTGTTCCCTGAGTTAGAAAACGTTGAGAA
Organism: Acomys minous; assembly: GCF_964271855.1. Lineage (NCBI taxonomy): Eukaryota > Metazoa > Chordata > Mammalia > Rodentia > Muridae > Acomys > Acomys minous. The sequence goes on along the minus strand of NW_028182183.1, from coordinate 6,528,624 downwards.
ACGGTCGTTTCAGCTAGCGCTGTGCTTCTACACATGTATTTGCTGAACGGTGAAAGCGCACAGTAATGCACATTTCTCCCAGCAAAAACAGTGTTTCTAAGGAAATGGTAGCACACTGAGGAGACACTTGTGGGAGTTACTGTGACTAAAATTGAGCTTCCCTACGCACAGGGAAGCAAGAGAAATGCTGATTTCATCAAGCCCAGTTACATACTCAGAATCTGTACTACTGCGCAAATAGGCATGTCTCTGTAGGCAAAAACCTCATTTCTGACAAAGTTGCCCAAATGCATCTCAGAAGTGTGCAACTTGTTCCCTGAGTTAGAAAACGTTGAGAAACGGTCGTTTCAGCTAGCGCTGTGCTTCTACACATGTATTTGCTGAACGGTGAAAGCGCACAGTAATGCACATTTCTCCCAGCAAAAACACTGTTTCTAAGGAAATGGGAACACACTGAGGAGACACTTGTGGGAGTTACTGTGACTAAAATTGAGCTTCCCTACGCACAGGGAAGCAAGAGAAATGCTGATTTCATCCAGCCCAATTACATACTCAGAATCTGTACTACTGCGCGAATAGGCATGTCTCTGTAGGCAAAAAACTCATTTCTGACAAAGTTGCCCAAATGCATCTCAGAAGTGTGCAACTTGTTCCCTGAGTTAGAAAACGTCGAGAAACGTTCGTTTCTGCTAGCGCTGTGCTTCTACACATGTATTTGCTGAACGGTGAAAGCGCACAGTAATGCACTTTTCTCCCAGCAAATACACTGTTTCTAAATAAATGGGAACACACTGAGGAGACACTTGTGGGAGCTACTGTGACTAAAACTGAGCTTCCCTACGCACAGGGAAGCAAGAGAAATGCTGATTTCATCAAGCCCAGTTACATACTCAGAATCTGTACTACTGCGCAAATAGGCATGTCTCTGTAGGCAAAAAACTCATTTCTGACAAAGTTGCCCAAATGCATCTCAGAAGTGTGCAACTTGTTCCCTGAGTTAGAAAACGTCGAGAAACGGTCGTTTCAGCTAGCGCTGTGCTTCTACACATGTATTTGCTGAACGGTGAAAGCGCACAGTGATACACTTTTCTCCCAACAAATACACCGTTTCTAAGGAACTGGGAACACACTGAGGAGACACTTGTGGGAGCTACTGTGACTAAAACTGAGCTTCCCTACGCACAGGGAAGCAAGAGAAATGCTGATTTCATCAAGCCCAGTTACATACTCAGAATCTGTACTACTGCGCAAATAGGCATGTCTCTGTAGGCAAAAAACTCATTTCTGACAAAGTTGCCCAAATGCATCTCAGAAGTGTGCAACTTGTTCCCTGAGTTAGAAAACGTCGAGAAATGGTCGTTTCTGCTAGCGCTGTGCTTCTACACATGTATTTGCTGAACGGTGAAAGCGCACAGTAATGCACTTTTCTCCCAGCAAATACACTGTTTCTAAGGAAATGGGAACACACTGAGGAGACACTTGTGGGAGCTACTGTGACTAAAACTGAGCTTCCCTACGCACAGGGAAGCAAGAGAAATGCTGATTTCATCAAGCCCAGTTACATACTCAGAATCTGTACTACTGCGCAAATAGGCATGTCTCTGTAGGCAAAAAACTCATTTCTGACAAAGTTGCCCAAATGCATCTCAGAAGTGTGCCACTTATTCCCTGAGTTAGAAAACGTCGAGAAACGGTCGTTTCAGCTAGCGCTGTGCTTCTACACATGTATTTGCTGAACGGTGAAAGCGCACAATGATACACTTTTCTCCCAACAAATACACTGTTTCTAAGGAACTGGGAACACACTGAGGAGACACTTGTGGGAGCTACTGTGACTAAAACTGAGCTTCCCTACGCACAGGGAAGCAAGAGAAATGCTGATTTCATCAAGCCCAGTTACATACTCAGAATCTGTACTACTGCGCAAATAGGCATGTCTCTGTAGGCAAAAAACTCATTTCTGACAAAGTTCCCCAAATGCATCTCAGAAGTGTGCAACTTGTTCCCTGAGTTAGAAAACGTCGAGAAACGGTCATTTCTACTAGGGCTGTGCTTCTACACATGTATTTGCTGAACGGTGAAAGCGCACAGTAATGCACTTTTCTCCCAGCAAATACACTGTTTCTAAGGAAATGGGAACACACTGAGGAGACACTTGTGGGAGCTACTGTGACTAAAACTGAGCTTCCCTATGCACAGGGAAGCAAGAGAAATGCTGATTTCATCAAGCCCAGTTACATACTCAGAATCTGTACTACTGCGCAAATAGGCATGTCTCTGTAGGCAAAAAACTCATTTCTGACAAAGTTGCCCAAATGCATCTCAGAAGTGTGCAACTTGTTCCCTGAGTTAGAAAACGTCGAGAAACGGTCGTTTCTGCTAGCGCTGTGCTTCTACACATGTATTTGCTGAACGGTGAAAGCGCACAGTAATGCACTTTTCTCCCAGCAAATACACTGTTTCTAAGGAAATGGGAACACACTGAGGAGACACTTGTGGGAGCTACTGTGACTAAAACTGAGCTTCCCTACGCACAGGGAAGCAAGAGAAATGCTGATTTCATCAAGCCCAGTTACATACTCAGAATCTGTACTACTGCGCAAATAGGCATGTCTCTGTAGGCAAAAACCTCATTTCTGACAAAGTTGCCCAAATGCATCTCAGAAGTGTGCAACTTGTTCCCTGAGTTAGAAAACGTCGAGAAACGTTCGTTTCTGCTAGCGCTGTGCTTCTACACATGTATTTGCTGAACGGTGAAAGCGCACAGTAATGGACTTTTCTCCCAGCAAATACACTGTTTCTAAGGAAATGGGAACACACTGAGGAGACACTTGTGGGAGCTACTGTGACTAAAACTGAGCTTCCCTACGCACAGGGAAGCAAGAGAAATGCTGATTTCATCAAGCCCAGTTACATACTCAGAATCTGTACTACTGCGCAAATAGGCATGTCTCTGTAGGCAAAAAACTCATTTCTGACAAAGTTGCCCAAATGCATCTCAGAAGTGTGCCACTTATTCCCTGAGTTAGAAAACGTCGAGAAACGGTCGTTTCAGCTGGCGCTGTGCTTCTACACATGTATTTGCTGAACGGTGAAAGCGCACAGTGATACACTTTTCTCCCAACAAATACACTGTTTCTAAGGAACTGGGAACACACTGAGGAGACACTTGTGGGAGCTCCTGTGACTAAAACTGAGCTTCCCTACGCACAGGGAAGCAAGAGAAATGCTGATTTCATCAAGCCCAGTTACATACTCAGAATCTGTACTACTGCGCAAATAGGCATGTCTCTGTAGTCAAAAAACTCATTTCTGACAAAGTTACCCAAATGCATCTCAGAAGTGTGCAACTTGTTCCCTGAGTTAGAAAACGTCGAGAAACGTTCGTTTCTACTAGCGCTTTGCTTCTACACATGTATTTGCTGAACGGTGAAAGCGCACAGTAATGCACTTTTCTCCCAGCAAATACACTGTTTCTAAGGAAATGGGAACACACTGAGGAGACACTTGTGGGAGCTACTGTGACTAAAACTGAGCTTCCCTATGCACAGGGAAGCAAGAGAAATGCTGATTTCATCAAGCCCAGTTACATACTCAGAATCTGTACTACTGCGCAATTAGGCATGTCTCTGTAGGCAAAAAACTCATTTCTGACAAAGTTGCCCAAATGCATCTCAGAAGTGTGCAACTTGTTCCCTGAGTTAGAAAACGTCGAGAAACGGTTGTTTCTGCTAGCGCTGTGCTTCTACACATGTATTTGCTGAACGGTGAAAGCGCACAGTAATGCACTTTTCTCCCAGCAAATACACTGTTTCTAAGGAAATGGGAACACACTGAGGAGACACTTGTGGGAGCTACTGTGACTAAAACTGAGCTTCCCTACGCACAGGGAAGCAAGAGAAATGCTGATTTCATCAAGCCCAGTTACATACTCAGAATCTGTACTACTGCACAAATAGGCATGTCTCTGTAGGCAAAAAACTCATTTCGGACAAAGTTGCCCAAATGCATCTCAGAAGTGTGCAACTTGTTCCCTGAGTTAGAAAACGTCGAGAAACGGTCGTTTCTGCTAGCGCTATGCTTCTACACATGTATTTGCTGGACGGTGAAAGCGCACAGTAATGCACTTTTCTCCCAGCAAATACACTGTTTCTAAGAAAATGGGAACACACTGAGGAGACACTTGTGGGAGCTACTGTGACTAAAACTGAGCTTCCCTACGCACAGGGAAGCTAGAGAAATGCTGATTTCATCAAGCCCAGTTACATACTCAGAATCTGTACTACTGCGCAAATAGGCATGTCTCTGTAGGCAAAAAAACTCATTTCTGACAAAGTTGCCCAAATACACCTCAGAAGTGTGCAACTTGTTCGCTGATTTATAAAACGTCGAGAAACGGTCGTTTCTGCTAGCGCTGTGCTTCTACACCTGTATTTGCTGAACGGTGAAAGCGCACAGTAATGCACTTTTCTCCCAGCAAATACACTGTTTCTAAGGAAATGGGAACACACTGAGGAGACACTTGTGGGAGCTACTGTGACTAAAACTGAGCTTCCCTACGCACAGGGAAGCAAGAGAAATGCTGATTTCATCAAGCCCAGTTACAGACTCAGAATCTGTACTACTGCGCAAATAGGCATGTCTCTGTAGGCAAAAAACTCATTTCTGACAAAGTTGCCCAAATGCATCTCAGAAGTGTGCAACTTGTTCCCTGAGTTAGAAAACGTCGAGAAACGTTCGTTTCTACTAGGGCTGTGCTTCTACACATGTATTTGCTGAACGGTGAAAGCACACAGTAATGCACTTTTCTCCCAGCAAATACACTGATTCTAAGGAAATGGGAACACACTGAGGAGACACTTGTGGGAGCTACTGTGACTAAAACTGAGCTTCCCTACGCACAGGGAAGCAAGAGAAATGCTGATTTCATCAAGCCCAGTTACATACTCAGAATCTGTACTACTGCGCAAATAGGCATGTCTCTGTAGGCAAAAAACTCATTTCTGACAAAGTTACCCAAATGCATCTCAGAAGTGTGCAAATTGTTCCCTGAGTTAGAAAACGTCGAGAAACGTTCGTTTCTGCTAGCGCTGTGCTTCTACACATGTATTTGCTGAACGGTGAAAGCGCACAGTAATGCACTTTTCTCCCAGCAAATACACTGTTTCTAAATAAATGGGAACACACTGAGGAGACACTTGTGGGAGCTACTGTGACTAAAACTGAGCTTCCCTACGCACAGGGAAGCAAGAGAAATGCTGATTTCATCAAGCCCAGTTACATACTCAGAATCTGTACTACTGCGCAAATAGGCATGTCTCTGTAGGCAAAAAACTCATTTCTGACAAAGTTGCCCAAATGCATCTCAGAAGTGTGCAACTTGTTCCCTGAGTTAGAAAACGTCGAGAAACGGTCGTTTCAGCTAGCGCTGTGCTTCTACACATGTATTTGCTGAACGGTGAAAGCGCACAGTGATACACTTTTCTCCCAACAAATACACTGTTTCTAAGGAACTGGGAACACACTGAGGAGACACTTGTGGGAGCTACTGTGACTAAAACTGAGCTTCCCTACGCACAGGGAAGCAAGAGAAATGCTGATTTCATCAAGCCCAGTTACATACTCAGAATCTGTACTACTGCGCAAATAGGCATGTCTCTGTAGGCAAAAAACTCATTTCTGACAAAGTTGCCCAAATGCATCTCAGAAGTGTGCAACTTGTTCCCTGAGTTAGAAAACGTCGAGAAATGGTCGTTTCTGCTAGCGCTGTGCTTCTACACATGTATTTGCTGAACGGTGAAAGCGCACAGTAATGCACTTTTCTCCCAGCAAATACACTGTTTCTAAGGAAATGGGAACACACTGAGGAGACACTTGTGGGAGCTACTGTGACTAAAACTGAGCTTCCCTACGCACAGGGAAGCAAGAGAAATGCTGATTTCATCAAGCCCAGTTACATACTCAGAATCTGTACTACTGCGCAAATAGGCATGTCTCTGTAGGCAAAAAACTCATTTCTGACAAAGTTGCCCAAATGCATCTCAGAAGTGTGCCACTTATTCCCTGAGTTAGAAAACGTCGAGAAACGGTCGTTTCAGCTAGCGCTGTGCTTCTACACATGTATTTGCTGAACGGTGAAAGCGCACAATGATACACTTTTCTCCCAACAAATACACTGTTTCTAAGGAACTGGGAACACACTGAGGAGACACTTGTGGGAGCTACTGTGACTAAAACTGAGCTTCCCTACGCACAGGGAAGCAAGAGAAATGCTGATTTCATCAAGCCCAGTTACATACTCAGAATCTGTACTACTGCGCAAATAGGCATGTCTCTGTAGGCAAAAAACTCATTTCTGACAAAGTTCCCCAAATGCATCTCAGAAGTGTGCAACTTGTTCCCTGAGTTAGAAAACGTCGAGAAACGGTCATTTCTACTAGGGCTGTGCTTCTACACATGTATTTGCTGAACGGTGAAAGCGCACAGTAATGCACTTTTCTCCCAGCAAATACACTGTTTCTAAGGAAATGGGAACACACTGAGGAGACACTTGTGGGAGCTACTGTGACTAAAACTGAGCTTCCCTATGCACAGGGAAGCAAGAGAAATGCTGATTTCATCAAGCCCAGTTACATACTCAGAATCTGTACTACTGCGCAAATAGGCATGTCTCTGTAGGCAAAAAACTCATTTCTGACAAAGTTGCCCAAATGCATCTCAGAAGTGTGCAACTTGTTCCCTGAGTTAGAAAACGTCGAGAAACGGTCGTTTCTGCTAGCGCTGTGCTTCTACACATGTATTTGCTGAACGGTGAAAGCGCACAGTAATGCACTTTTCTCCCAGCAAATACACTGTTTCTAAGGAAATGGGAACACACTGAGGAGACACTTGTGGGAGCTACTGTGACTAAAACTGAGCTTCCCTACGCACAGGGAAGCAAGAGAAATGCTGATTTCATCAAGCCCAGTTACATACTCAGAATCTGTACTACTGCGCAAATAGGCATGTCTCTGTAGGCAAAAACCTCATTTCTGACAAAGTTGCCCAAATGCATCTCAGAAGTGTGCAACTTGTTCCCTGAGTTAGAAAACGTCGAGAAACGTTCGTTTCTGCTAGCGCTGTGCTTCTACACATGTATTTGCTGAACGGTGAAAGCGCACAGTAATGGACTTTTCTCCCAGCAAATACACTGTTTCTAAGGAAATGGGAACACACTGAGGAGACACTTGTGGGAGCTACTGTGACTAAAACTGAGCTTCCCTACGCACAGGGAAGCAAGAGAAATGCTGATTTCATCAAGCCCAGTTACATACTCAGAATCTGTACTACTGCGCAAATAGGCATGTCTCTGTAGGCAAAAAACTCATTTCTGACAAAGTTGCCCAAATGCATCTCAGAAGTGTGCCACTTATTCCCTGAGTTAGAAAACGTCGAGAAACGGTCGTTTCAGCTGGCGCTGTGCTTCTACACATGTATTTGCTGAACGGTGAAAGCGCACAGTGATACACTTTTCTCCCAACAAATACACTGTTTCTAAGGAACTGGGAACACACTGAGGAGACACTTGTGGGAGCTCCTGTGACTAAAACTGAGCTTCCCTACGCACAGGGAAGCAAGAGAAATGCTGATTTCATCAAGCCCAGTTACATACTCAGAATCTGTACTACTGCGCAAATAGGCATGTCTCTGTAGTCAAAAAACTCATTTCTGACAAAGTTACCCAAATGCATCTCAGAAGTGTGCAACTTGTTCCCTGAGTTAGAAAACGTCGAGAAACGTTCGTTTCTACTAGCGCTTTGCTTCTACACATGTATTTGCTGAACGGTGAAAGCGCACAGTAATGCACTTTTCTCCCAGCAAATACACTGTTTCTAAGGAAATGGGAACACACTGAGGAGACACTTGTGGGAGCTACTGTGACTAAAACTGAGCTTCCCTATGCACAGGGAAGCAAAAGAAATGCTGATTTCATCAAGCCCAGTTACATACTCAGAATCTGTACTACTGCGCAATTAGGCATGTCTCTGTAGGCAAAAAACTCATTTCTGACAAAGTTGCCCAAATGCATCTCAGAAGTGTGCAACTTGTTCCCTGAGTTAGAAAACGTCGAGAAACGGTTGTTTCTGCTAGCGCTGTGCTTCTACACATGTATTTGCTGAACGGTGAAAGCGCACAGTAATGCACTTTTCTCCCAGCAAATACACTGTTTCTAAGGAAATGGGAACACACTGAGGAGACACTTGTGGGAGCTACTGTGACTAAAACTGAGCTTCCCTACGCACAGGGAAGCAAGAGAAATGCTGATTTCATCAAGCCCAGTTACATACTCAGAATCTGTACTACTGCACAAATAGGCATGTCTCTGTAGGCAAAAAACTCATTTCGGACAAAGTTGCCCAAATGCATCTCAGAAGTGTGCAACTTGTTCCCTGAGTTAGAAAACGTCGAGAAACGGTCGTTTCTGCTAGCGCTATGCTTCTACACATGTATTTGCTGGACGGTGAAAGCGCACAGTAATGCACTTTTCTCCCAGCAAATACACTGTTTCTAAGAAAATGGGAACACACTGAGGAGACACTTGTGGGAGCTACTGTGACTAAAACTGAGCTTCCCTACGCACAGGGAAGCTAGAGAAATGCTGATTTCATCAAGCCCAGTTACATACTCAGAATCTGTACTACTGCGCAAATAGGCATGTCTCTGTAGGCAAAAAAACTCATTTCTGACAAAGTTGCCCAAATACACCTCAGAAGTGTGCAACTTGTTCGCTGATTTATAAAACGTCGAGAAACGGTCGTTTCTGCTAGCGCTGTGCTTCTACACCTGTATTTGCTGAACGGTGAAAGCGCACAGTAATGCACTTTTCTCCCAGCAAATACACTGTTTCTAAGGAAATGGGAACACACTGAGGAGACACTTGTGGGAGCTACTGTGACTAAAACTGAGCTTCCCTACGCACAGGGAAGCAAGAGAAATGCTGATTTCATCAAGCCCAGTTACAGACTCAGAATCTGTACTACTGCGCAAATAGGCATGTCTCTGTAGGCAAAAAACTCATTTCTGACAAAGTTGCCCAAATGCATCTCAGAAGTGTGCAACTTGTTCCCTGAGTTAGAAAACGTCGAGAAACGGTCGTTTCTACTAGGGCTGTGCTTCTACACATGTATTTGCTGAACGGTGAAAGCACACAGTAATGCACTTTTCTCCCAGCAAATACACTGATTCTAAGGAAATGGGAACACACTGAGGAGACACTTGTGGGAGCTACTGTGACTAAAACTGAGCTTCCCTACGGACAGGGAAGCAAGAGAAATGCTGATTTCATCAAGCCCAGTTACATACTCAGAATCTGTACTACTGCGCAAATAGGCATGTCTCTGTAGGCAAAAAACTCATTTCTGACAAAGTTACCCAAATGCATCTCAGAAGTGTGCAAATTGTTCCCTGAGTTAGAAAACGTCGAGAAACGGTCGTTTCTGCTAGCGCTGTGCTTCTACACATGTATTTGCTGAACGGTGAAAGCGCACAGTAATGCACTTTTCTCCAAGCAAATACACTGTTTCTAAAAAAATGGGAACACACTGAGGAGACACTTGTGGGAGCTACTGTGACTAAAACTGAGCTTCTCTACGCACAGGGAAGCAAGAGAATGCTGATTTCATCAAGCCCAGTTACATACTCAGAATCTGTACTACTGCGCAAATAGGCATGTCTCTGTAGGCAAAAACCTCATTTCTGACAAAGTTGCCCAAATGCATCTCAGAAGTGTGCAACTTGTTCCCTGAGTTAGAAAACGTTGAGAAACGGTCGTTTCAGCTAGCGCTGTGCTTCTACACATGTATTTGCTGAACGGTGAAAGCGCACAGTAATGCACATTTCTCCCAGCAAAAACACTGTTTCTAAGGAAATGGTAGCACACTGAGGAGACACTTGTGGGAGTTACTGTGACTAAAATTGAGCTTCCCTACGCACAGGGAAGCAAGAGAAATGCTGATTTCATCAAGCCCAGTTACATACTCAGAATCTGTACTACTGCGCAAATAGGCATGTCTCTGTAGGCAAAAAACTCATTTCTGACAAAGTTGCCCAAATGCATCTCAGAAGTGTGCCACTTATTCCCTGAGTTAGAAAACGTCGAGAAACGGTCGTTTCAGCTGGCGCTGTGCTTCTACACATGTATTTGCTGAACGGTGAAAGCGCACAGTGATACACTTTTCTCCCAACAAATACACTGTTTCTAAGGAACTGGGAACACACTGAGGAGACACTTGTGGGAGCTACTGTGACTAAAACTGAGCTTCTCTACGCACAGGGAAGCAAGAGAAATGCTGATTTCATCAAGCCCAGTTACATACTCAGAATCTGTACTACTGCGCAAATAGGCATGTCTCTGTAGGCAAAAACCTCATTTCTGACAAAGTTGCCCAAATGCATCTCAGAAGTGTGCAACTTGTTCCCTGAGTTAGAAAACGTCGAGAAACGGTCGTTTCAGCTAGCGCTGTGCTTCTACACATGTATTTGCTGAACGGTGAAAGCGCACAGTAATGCACATTTCTCCCAGCAAAAACACTGTTTCTAAGGAAATGGGAACACACTGAGGAGACACTTGTGGGAGTTACTGTGACTAAAATTGAGCTTCCCTACGCACAGGGAAGCAAGAGAAATGCTGATTTCATCCAGCCCAATTACATACTCAGAATCTGTACTACTGCGCGAATAGGCATGTCTCTGTAGGCAAAAAACTCATTTCTGACAAAGTTGCCCAAATGCATCTCAGAAGTGTGCAACTTGTTCCCTGAGTTAGAAAACGTCGAGAAACGTTCGTTTCTGCTAGCGCTGTGCTTCTACACATGTATTTGCTGAACGGTGAAAGCGCACAGTAATGCACTTTTCTCCCAGCAAATACACTGTTTCTAAATAAATGGGAACACACTGAGGAGACACTTGTGGGAGCTACTGTGACTAAAACTGAGCTTCCCTACGCACAGGGAAGCAAGAGAAATGCTGATTTCATCAAGCCCAGTTACATACTCAGAATCTGTACTACTGCGCAAATAGGCATGTCTCTGTAGGCAAAAAACTCATTTCTGACAAAGTTGCCCAAATGCATCTCAGAAGTGTGCAACTTGTTCCCTGAGTTAGAAAACGTCGAGAAACGGTCGTTTCAGCTAGCGCTGTGCTTCTACACATGTATTTGCTGAACGGTGAAAGCGCACAGTGATACACTTTTCTCCCAACAAATACACTGTTTCTAAGGAACTGGGAACACACTGAGGAGACACTTGTGGGAGCTACTGTGACTAAAACTGAGCTTCCCTACGCACAGGGAAGCAAGAGAAATGCTGATTTCATCAAGCCCAGTTACATACTCAGAATCTGTACTACTGCGCAAATAGGCATGTCTCTGTAGGCAAAAAACTCATTTCTGACAAAGTTACCCAAATGCATCTCAGAAGTGTGCAACTTGTTCCCTGACTTAGAAAACGTCGAGAAACGGTCGTTTCTACTAGCGCTGTGCTTCTACACATGTGTTTGCTGAACGGTGAAAGCACACAGTAATGCACTTTTCTCCCAGCAAATACACTGTTTCTAAGGAAATGGGAACACACTGAGGAGACACTTGTGGGAGCTACTGTGACTAAAACTGAGCTTCCCTATGCACAGGGAAGCAAGAGAAATGCTGATTTCATCAAGCCCAGTTACATACTCAGAATCTGTACTACTGCGCAATTAGGCATGTCTCTGTAGGCAAAAAACTCATTTCTGACAAAGTTGCCCAAATGCATCTCAGAAGTGTGCAACTTGTTCCCTGAGTTAGAAAACGTCGAGAAACGGTCATTTCTGCTAGCGCTGTGCTTCTACACATGTATTTGCTGAACGGTGAAAGCGCACAGTAATGCACTTTTCTCCCAGCAAATACACTGTTTCTAAGGAAATGGGAACACACTGAGGAGACACTTGTGGGAGCTACTGTGACTAAAACTGAGCTTCCCTATGCACAGGGAAGCAAGAGAAATGCTGATTTCATCAAGCCCAGTTACATACTCAGAATCTGTACTACTGCGCAAATAGGCATGTCTCTGTAGGCAAAAAACTCATTTCTGACAAAGTTACCCAAATGCATCTCAGAAGTGTGCAACTTGTTCCCTGAGTTAGAAAACGTCGAGAAACGGTCGTTTCTACTAGGGCTGTACTTCTACACATGTATTTGCTGAACGATGAAAGCGCACAGTAATGCACTTTTCTCCCAGCAAATACACTGTTTCTAAGGAAATGGGAACACACTGAGGAGACACTTGTGGGAGCTACTGTGACTAAAACTGAGCTTCCCTATGCACAGGGAAGCAAGAGAAATGCTGATTTCATCAAGCCCAGTTACATACTCAGAATCTGTACTACTGCGCAAATAGGCATGTCTCTGTAGGCAAAAAACTCATTTCTGACAAAGTTGCCCAAATGCATCTCAGAAGTGTGCAACTTGTTCCCTGAGTTAGAAAACGTCGAGAAACGGTAGTTTCTGCTAGCGCTGTGCTTCTACACATGTATTTGCTGAACGGTGAAAGCGCACAGTAATGCACTTTTCTCCCAGCAAATACACTGTTTCTAAGGAAATGGGAACACACTGAGGAGACACTTGTGGGAGCTACTGTGACTAAAACTGAGCTTCTCTACGCACAGGGAAGCAAGAGAAATGCTGATTTCATCAAGCCCAGTTACATACTCAGAATCTGTACTACTGCGCAAATAGGCATGTCTCTGTAGGCAAAAAACTCATTTCTGACAAAGTTACCCAAATGCATCTCAGAAGTGTGCAACTTGTTCCCTGAGTTAGAAAACGTCGAGAAACGGTCGTTTCTACTAGGGCTGTACTTCTACACATGTATTTGCTGAACGATGAAAGCGCACAGTAATGCACTTTTCTCCCAGCAAATACACTGTTTCTAAGGAAATGGGAACACACTGAGGAGACACTTGTGGGAGCTACTGTGACTAAAACTGAGCTTCCCTATGCACAGGGAAGCAAGAGAAATGCTGATTTCATCAAGCCCAGTTACATACTCAGAATCTGTACTACTGCGCAAATAGGCATGTCTCTGTAGGCAAAAAACTCATTTCTGACAAAGTTGCCCAAATGCATCTCAGAAGTGTGCAACTTGTTCCCTGAGTTAGAAAACGTCGAGAAACGGTAGTTTCTGCTAGCGCTGTGCTTCTACACATGTATTTGCTGAACGGTGAAAGCGCACAGTAATGCACTTTTCTCCCAGCAAATACACTGTTTCTAAGGAAATGGGAACACACTGAGGAGACACTTGTGGGAGCTACTGTGACTAAAACTGAGCTTCCCTATGCACAGGGAAGCAAGAGAAATCCTGATTTCATCAAGCCCAGTTACATACTCAGAATCTGTACTACTGCGCAATTAGGCATGTCTCTGTAGGCAAAAAACTCATTTCTGACGAAGTTGCCCAAATGCACCTCAGAAGTGTGCAACTTGTTCCCTGAGTTAGAAAACGTCGAGAAACGGTCGTTTCTGCTAGCGCTGTGCTTCTACACATGTATTTGCTGAACGGTGAAAGCGCACAGTAATGCACTTTTCTCCCAGCAAATACACTGTTTCTAAGGAAATGGGAACACACTGAGGAGACACTTGTGGGAGCTACTGTGACTAAAACTGAGCTTCCCTACGCACAGGGAAGCAAGAGAAATGCTGATTTCTTCAAGCCCAGTTACATACTCAGAATCTGTACTACTGCGCAAATAGGCATGTCTGTTTAGGCAAAAAACTCATTTCTGACAAAGTTGCCCAAATGCATCTCAGTAGTGTGCAACTTGTTCCCTGAGTTAGAAAACGTCGAGAAACGTTAGTTTCTGCTAGCGCTGTGCTTCTACACATGTATTTGCTGAACGGTGAAAGCGCACAGTAATGCACTTTTCTCCCAGCAAATACACTGTTTCTAAGGAAATGGGAACACACTGAGGAGACACTTGTGGGAGCTACTGTGACTAAAACTGAGCTTCCCTACGCACAGGGAAGCAAGAGAAATGCTGATTTCATCAAGCCCAGTTACTTACTCAGAATCTGTACTACTGCGCAAATAGGCATGTCTCTTTAGGCAAAAAACTCATTTTTGAAAAAGTTGCCCAAATGCATCTCAGAAGTGTGCAACTTGTTCCCTGAGTTAAACAACGTCGAGAAACGTTCGTTTCTGCTAGCGCTGTGCTTCTACACATGTATTTGCTGAACGGTGAAAGCGCACAGTAATGAACTTTTCTCCCAGCAAATACACTGTTTCTCAGGAAATGGGAACACACTGAGGAGACACATGTGGGAGCTACTGTGACTAAAACTGAGCTTCCTTACGCACAGGGAAGCAAGAGAAATGCTGATTTCATCAAGCCCAGTTACATACTCAGAATCTGTACTACTGCGCAAATAGGCATGTCTCTGTAGGCAAAAAACTCATTTCTGACAAAGTTGCCCAAATGCATCTCAGAAGTGTGCAACTTGTTCCCTGAGTTAGAAAACGTCGAGAAACGGTCTTTTCTGCTAGCGCTGTGCTTCTACACATGTATTTGCTGAACGGTGAAAGCGCACAGTAATGAACTTTTCTCCCAGCAAATACACTGTTTCTAAGGAAATGGGAACACACTGAGGAGACACATGTGGGAGCTACTGTGACTAAAACTGAGCTTCCCTACGCACAGGGAAGCAAGAGAAATGCTGATTTCATCAAGCCCAGTTACATACTCAGAATCTGTACTACTGCGCAAATAGGCATGTCTCTGTAGGCAAAAAACTCATTTCTGACAAAGTTGCCCAAATGCATCTCAGAAGTGTGCAACTTGTTCCCTGAGTTAGAAAACGTCGAGAAACGTTCGTTTCTGCTAGCGCTGTGCTTCTACACATGTATTTGCTGAACGGTGAAAGCACACAGTAATGCACTTTTCTCACAGCAAATACACTGTTTCTAAGGAAAAGGGAACACACTGAGGAGACACTTGTGGCAGCTACTGTGACTAAAACTGAGCTTCCCTACGCACAGGGAAGCAAGAGAAATGCTGATTTCATCAAGCCCAGTTACATACTCAGAATCTGTACTACTGCGCAAAAAGGCATGTCTCTTTAGGAAAAAAAACTCATTTCTGACAAAGTTGCCCAAATGCATCTCAGAAGTGTGCAACTTGTTCCCTGAGTTAGAAAACGTCGAGAAACGGTCGTTTCTGCCAGCGCTGTGCTTCTACACATGTATTTGCTGAACGGTGAAAGCGCACAGTAATGCACTTTTCTCCCAGCAAATACACTGTTTCTAAGGAAATGGGAACACACTGAGGAGACACTTGTGGGAGCTACTGTGACTAAAACTGAGCTTCCCTACGCACAGGGAAGCAAGAGAAATGCTGATTTCATTAAGCCCAGTTACATACTCAGAATCTGTACTACTGCGCAAATAGACATGTCTCTGTAGGCAAAAAACTCATTTCTGACAAAGTTGCCCAAATGCATCTCAGAAGTGTGCAACCTGTTCCCTGAGTTAGAAAACGTCGAGAAACGTTCGTTTCTGCTAGCGCTGTGCTTCTACACATGTATTTGCTGAATGGTGAAAGCGCACAGTAATGCACTTTTCTCCCAGCAAATACACTGTTTCTAAGGAACTGGGAACACACCGAGGAGACACTTGTGGGAGCTACTGTGACTAAAACTGAGCTTCCCTACACACAGGGAAGCAAGAGAAATGCTGATTTCATCAAGCCCAGTTACATACTCAGAATCTGTACTACTGCGCAAATAGGCATGTCTCTTTAGGCAAAAAACTCATTTCTGACAAAGTTGCCCAAATGCATCTCAGAAGTGTGCAACTTGTTCCCTGAGTTAGAAAACGTCGAGAAACGGTCGTTTCTGCTAGCGCTGTGCTTCTACACATGTATTTGCTGAACGGTGAAAGCGCACAGTAATGCACTTTTCTCCCAGCAAATACACTGTTTCTAAGGAACTGGGAACACACTGAGGAGACACTTGTGGGAGCTACTGTGACTAAAACTGAGCTTCCCTACGCACAGGGAAGCAAGAGAAATGCTGGTTTCATCAAGCCCAGTTACATACTCAGAATCTGTACTACTGCGCAAATAGGCATGTCTCTGTAGGCAAAAAACTCATTTCTGACAAAGTTGCCCAAATGCATCTCAGAAGTGTGCAACTTGTTCCCTGAGTTAGAAAACGTCGAGAAACGGTCGTTTCAGCTAGCGCTGTGCTTCTACACATGTATTTGCTGAACGGTGAAAGCACACAGTAATGCACATTTCTCCCAGCAAAAACACTGTTTCTAAGGAAATGGGAACACACTGAGGAGACACTTGTGGGAGCTACTGTGACTAAAACTGAGCTTCCCTACGCACAGGGAAGCAAGAGAAATGCTGATTTCATAAAGCCCAGTTACATACTCAGAATCTGTACTACTGCGCAAATAGGCATGTCTCTTTAGGCAAAAAACTAATTTCTGACAAAGTTGCCCAAATGCATCTCAGAAGTGTGCAACTTGTTCCCTGAGTTAGAAAACGTCGAGAAACGGTCGTTTCTGCTAGCGCTGTGCTTCTACACATGTATTTGCTGAACGGTGAAAGCGCAGAGTAATGCACTTTTCTCCCAGCAAATACACTGTTTCTAAGGAAATGGGAACACACTGAGGAGACACTTGTGGGAGCTACTGTGACTAAAACTGAGCTTCCCTACGCACAGGGAAGCAAGAGAAATGCTGATTTCATCAAGAACAGTTACATACTCAGAATCTGTACTACTGCGCAAATAGACATGTCTCTGTAGGCAAAAAACTCATTTCTGACAAAGTTGCCCAAATGCATCTCAGAAGTGTGCAACCTGTTCCCTGAGTTAGAAAATGTCGAGAAACGTTCGTTTCTGCTAGCGCTGTGCTTCTACACATGTATTTGCTGAATGGTGAAAGCGCACAGTAATGCACTTTTCTCCCAGCAAATACACTGTTTCTATGGAACTGGGAACACACTGAGGAGACACTTGTGGGAGCTACTGTGACTAAAACTGAGCTTCCCTAAGCACAGGGAAGCAAGAGAAATGCTGATTTCATCAAGCCCAGTTACATACTCAGAATCTGTACTACTGCGCAAATAGGCATGTCTCTTTAGGCAAAAAACTCATTTCTGACAAAGTTGCCCAAATGCATCTCAGAAGTGTGCAACTTGTCCCCTGAGTTAGAAAACGTCGAGAAACGTTCGTTTCTGCTAGCGCTGTGCTTCTACACATGTATTTGCTGAACGGTGAAAGCGCACAGTAATGCACTTTTCTCCCAGCAAATACACTGTTTCTAAGGAAATGGGAACACACTGAGGAGACACTTGTGGGAGCTACTGTGACTAAAACTGAGCTTCCCTACGCACAGGGAAGCAAGAGAAATGATGATTTCATCAAGCCCAGTTACATACTCAGAATCTGTACTACTGCGCAAATAGGCATGTCTCTTTAGGCAAAAAACTCATTTCTGACAAAGTTGCCCAAATGCATCTCAGAAGTGTGCAACTTCTTCCCTGAGTTAGAAAACGTCGAGAAACGTTCGTTTCTGCTAGCGCTTTGCTTCTACACATGTATTTGCTGATTGGTGAAAGCGCACAGTAATGCACTTTACTCCCAGCAAATACACTGTTTCTAAGGAACTGGGAACACACTGAGGAGACACTTGTGGGAGCTACTGTGACTAAAACTGAGCTTCCCTACGCACAGGGAAGCAAGAGAAATGCTGATTTCATCAGCCCAGTTACATACTCAGAATCTGTACTACTGCGCAAATAGGCATGTCTCTTTAGGCAAAAAACTAATTTCTGACAAAGTTGCCCAAATGCATCTCAGAAGTGTGCAACTTGTTCCCTGAGTTAGAAAACGTCGAGAAACGGTCGTTTCTGCTAGCGCTGTGCTTCTACACATGTATTTGCTGAACGGTGAAAGCGCACAGTAATGCACTTTTCTCCCAGCAAATACACTGTTTCTAAGGAAATGGGAACACACTGAGGAGACACTTGTGGGAGCTACTGTGACTAAAACTGAGCTTCCCTACGCACAGGGAAGCAAGAGAAATGCTGATTTCATCAAGAACAGTTACATACTCAGAATCTGTACTACTGCGCAAATAGACATGTCTCTGTAGGCAAAAAACTCATTTCTGACAAAGTTGCCCAAATGCATCTCAGAAGTGTGCAACCTGTTCCCTGAGTTAGAAAATGTCGAGAAACGTTCGTTTCTGCTAGCGCTGTGCTTCTACACATGTATTTGCTGAATGGTGAAAGCGCACAGTAATGCACTTTTCTCCCAGCAAATACACTGTTTCTATGGAACTGGGAACACACTGAGGAGACACTTGTGGGAGCTACTGTGACTAAAACTGAGCTTCCCTACGCACAGGGAAGCAAGAGAAATGCTGATTTTATCAAGCCCAGTTACATACTCAGAATCTGTACTGCTGCGCAAATAGGCATGTCTCTTTAGGCAAAAAACTCATTTCTGACAAAGTTGTCCAAATACATCTCAGAAGTGTGCAACTTGTTCCCTGAGTTAGAAAACGTCGAGAAACGGTCGTTTCAGCTAGCGCTGTGCTTCTACACATGTATTTGCTGAACGGTGAAAGCGCACAGTAATGCACATTTCTCCCAGCAAAAACACTGTTTCTAAGGAAATGGGAACACACTGAGGAGACACTTGTGGGAGCTACTGTGACTAAAACTGAGCTTCCCTACGCACAGGGAAGCAGGAGAAATGCTGATTTCATCAAGCCCAGTTACATACTCAGAATCCGTACTACTGCGCAAATAGGCATGTCTCTGTAGGCAAAAAACTCATTTCTGACAAAGTTGCCCAAATGCATCTCAGAAGTGTGCAACTTGTCCCCTGAGTTAGAAAACGTCGAGAAACGGTCGTTTCTGCTAGCGCTGTGCTTCTACACATGTATTTGCTGAACGGTGAAAGCGCACAGTAATGCACTTTTCTCCCAGCAAATACACTGTTTCTAAGGAAATGGGAACACACTGAGGAGACACTTGTGGGAGCTACTGTGACTAAAACTGAGCTTCCCTACGCACAGGGAAGCAAGAGAAATGATGATTTCATCAAGCCCAGTTACATACTCAGAATCTGTACTACTGCGCAAATATGCATGTCTCCTTAGGCAAAAAACTCATTTCTGACAAAGTTGCCCAAATGCATCTCAGAAGTGTGCAACTTCTTCCCTGAGTTAGAAAACGTCGAGAAACGTTCGTTTCTGCTAGCGCTTTGCTTCTACACATGTATTTGCTGATTGGTGAAAGCGCACAGTAATGCACTTTACTCCCAGCAAATACACTGTTTCTAAGGAACTGGGAACACACTGAGGAGACACTTGTGGGAGCTACTGTGACTAAAACTGAGCTTCCCTACGCACAGGGAAGCAAGAGAAATGCTGATTTCATCAGCCCAGTTACATACTCAGAATCTGTACTACTGCGCAAATAGGCATGTCTCTGTAGGAAAAAAACTCATTTCTGACAAAGTTGCCCAAATGCATCTCAGAAGTGTGCAACTTGTTCCCTGAGTTAGAAAACGTCGAGAAACGATCGTTTCTGCTAGCGCTGTGCTTCTACACATGTATTTGCTGAACGGTGAAAGCGCACAGTAATGCACTTTTCTCCCAGCAAATACACTGTTTCTAAGGAAATGGGAACACACTGAGGAGACACTTGTGGGAGCTACTGTGACTAAAACTGAGCTTCCCTACGCACTGGGAAGCAAGAGAAATGCTGATTTCATCAAGCCCAGTTACATACTCAGAATCTGTACTACTGCGCAAATAGGCATGTCTCTGTAGGCAAAAAAACTCCTTTCGGACAAAGTTGCCCAAATGCATCTCAGAAGTGTGCAACTTGTTCCCTGAGTTAGAAAACTTCGAGAAACGTTCGTTTCTGCTAGCTCTGTGCTTCTGCACATGTATTTGCTGAACGGTGAATGCGCACAGTAATGCACTTTTCTCCCAGCAAATACACTGTTTCTAAGGAACTGGGAACACACTGAGGAGACACTTGTGGGAGCTACTGTGACGAAAACTGAGCTTCCCTACGCACAGGGAAGCAAGAGAAATGCTGATTTCATCAAGCCCAGTTACATACTCAGAATCTCTACTACTGCGCAAATAGGCATGTCTCTGTAGGCAAAAAACTCATTTCTGACAAAGTTGCCCAAATGCATCTCAGAAGTGTGCAACTTGTTCCCTGAGTTAGAAAACGTCGAGAAACGGTCGTTTCTGCTAGCGCTGTGCTTCTACACATGTATTTGCTGAACGGTGAAAGCGCACAGTAATGCACTTTTCTCCCAGCAAATACACTGTTTCTAAGGAATTGGGAACACACTGAGGAGACACTGGTGGGAGCTACTGTGACTAAAACTGAGCTTCCCTACGCACAGGGAAGCAAGAGAAATGCTGATTTCATCAAGCCCAGTTACATACTCAGAATCCGTACTACTGCGCAAATAGGCATGTCTCTGTAGGCAAAAAACTCATTTCTGACAAAGTTGCCCAAATGCATCTCAGAAGTGTGCAACTTGTCCCCTGAGTTAGAAAAGGTCGAGAAACGTTCGTTTCTGCTAGCGCTGTGCTTCTACACATGTATTTGCTGAACGGTGAAAGCGCACAGTAATGCACTTTTCTCCCAGCAAATACACTGTTTCTAAGGAAATGGGAACACACTGAGGAGACACTTGTGGGAGCTACTGTGACTAAAACTGAGCTTCCCTACGCACAGGGAAGCAAGAGAAATGATGATTTCATCAAGCCCAGTTACATACTCAGAATCTGTACTACTGCGCAAATAGGCATGTCTCTTTAGGCAAAAAACTCATTTCTGACAAAGTTGCCCAAATGCATCTCAGAAGTGTGCAACTTCTTCCCTGAGTTAGAAAACGTCGAGAAACGTTCGTTTCTGCTAGCGCTGTGCTTCTACACATGTATTTGCTGAACGGTGAAAGCGCACAGTAATGCACTTTTATCCCAGCAAATACACTGTTTCTAAGGAACTGGGAACACACTGAGGAGACACTTGTGGGAGCTACTGTGACTAAAACTGAGCTTCCCTACGCACAGGGAAGCAAGAGAAATGCTGATTTCATCAAGCCCAGTTACATACTCAGAATCTGTACCTCTCCGCTAATAGACATGTCTCTGTAGGCAAAAAACTCATTTCTGACAAAGTTGCCCAAATGCATCTCAGAAGTGTGCAACTTGTTCCCTGAGTTAGAAAACGTCGAGAAACGGTCGTTTCTGCTAGCGCTGTGCTTCTACACATGTATTTGCTGAACGGTGAAAGCGCACAGTAATGCACTTTTCTCCCAGCAAATACACTGTTTCTAAGGAATTGGGAACACACTGAGGAGACACTGGTGGGAGCTACTGTGACTAAAACTGAGCTTCCCTACGCACAGGGAAGCAAGAGAAATGCTGATTTCATCAAGCCCAGTTACATACTCAGAATCCGTACTACTGCGCAAATAGGCATGTCTCTGTAGGCAAAAAACTCATTTCTGACAAAGTTGCCCAAATGCATCTCAGAAGTGTGCAACTTGTCCCCTGAGTTAGAAAAGGTCGAGAAACGTTCGTTTCTGCTAGCGCTGTGCTTCTACACATGTATTTGCTGAACGGTGAAAGCGCACAGTAATGCACTTTTCTCCCAGCAAATACACTGTTTCTAAGGAAATGGGAACACACTGAGGAGACACTTGTGGGAGCTACTGTGACTAAAACTGAGCTTCCCTACGCACAGGGAAGCAAGAGAAATGATGATTTCATCAAGCCCAGTTACATACTCAGAATCTGTACTACTGCGCAAATAGGCATGTCTCTTTAGGCAAAAAACTCATTTCTGACAAAGTTGCCCAAATGCATCTCAGAAGTGTGCAACTTCTTCCCTGAGTTAGAAAACGTCGAGAAACGTTCGTTTCTGCTAGCGCTGTGCTTCTACACATGTATTTGCTGAACGGTGAAAGCGCACAGTAATGCACTTTTATCCCAGCAAATACACTGTTTCTAAGGAACTGGGAACACACTGAGGAGACACTTGTGGGAGCTACTGTGACTAAAACTGAGCTTCCCTACGCACAGGGAAGCAAGAGAAATGCTGATTTCATCAAGCCCAGTTACATACTCAGAATCTGTACCTCTCCGCTAATAGACATGTCTCTGTAGGCAAAAAACTCATTTCGGACAAAGTTGCCCAAATGCATCTCAGAAGTGTGCAACCTGTTTCCTGAGTTAGAAAACGTCGAGAAACGTTCGTTTCTGCTAGCGCTTTGCTTCTACACATGTATTTGCTGATTGGTGAAAGCGCACAGTAATGCACTTTACTCCCAGCAAATACACTGTTTCTAAGGAACTGGGAACACACTGAGGAGACACTTGTGGGAGCTACTGTGACTAAAACTGAGCTTCCCTACGCACAGGGAAGCAAGAGAAATGCTGATTTCATCAGCCCAGTTACATACTCAGAATCTGTACTACTGCGCAAATAGGCATGTCTCTGTAGGAAAAAAACTCATTTCTGACAAAGTTGCCCAAATGCATCTCAGAAGTGTGCAACTTGTTCCCTGAGTTAGAAAACGTCGAGAAACGATCGTTTCTGCTAGCGCTGTGCTTCTACACATGTATTTGCTGAACGGTGAAAGCGCACAGTAATGCACTTTTCTCCCAGCAAATACACTGTTTCTAAGGAAATGGGAACACACTGAGGAGACACTTGTGGGAGCTACTGTGACTAAAACTGAGCTTCCCTACGCACTGGGAAGCAAGAGAAATGCTGATTTCATCAAGCCCAGTTACATACTCAGAATCTGTACTACTGCGCAAATAGGCATGTCTCTGTAGGCAAAAAAACTCATTTCGGACAAAGTTGCCCAAATGCATCTCAGAAGTGTGCAACTTGTTCCCTGAGTTAGAAAACTTCGAGAAACGTTCGTTTCTGCTAGCTCTGTGCTTCTGCACATGTATTTGCTGAACGGTGAATGCGCACAGTAATGCACTTTTCTCCCAGCAAATACACTGTTTCTAAGGAACTGGGAACACACTGAGGAGACACTTGTGGGAGCTACTGTGACGAAAACTGAGCTTCCCTACGCACAGGGAAGCAAGAGAAATGCTGATTTCATCAAGCCCAGTTACATACTCAGAATCTCTACTACTGCGCAAATAGGCATGTGTCTGTAGGCAAAAAACTCATTTCTGACAAAGTTGCCCAAATGCATCTCAGAAGTGTGCAACCTGTTCCCTGAGTTAGAAAACGTCGAAAAACGTTCGTTTCTGCTAGCGCTGTGCTTCTACACATGTATTTTCTGAATGGTGAAAGCGCACAGTAATGCACTTTTCTCCCAGCAAATACACTGTTTCTAAGGAAATGGGAACACAGTGAGGAGACACTTGTGGGAGCTACTGTGACTAAAACTGAGCTTCCCTACACACAGGGAAGCAAGAGAAATGCTGATTTCATCAAGCCCAGTTACATACTCAGAATCTGTAGTACTGCGCAAATAGGCATGTCTCTGTAGGAAAAAACTCATTTCTGACAAAGTTGCCCAAATGCATTTCAGAAGTGTGCAACTTGTTCCCTGAGTTAGAAAACGTCGAGAAACAGTCGTTTCTGCTAGCGCTGTGCTTCTACCCATGTATTTGCTGAACGGTGAAAGCGCACAGTAATGCACTTTCTTCCCAGCAAATACACTGTTTCTAAGGAAATGGGAACACACTGAGGAGACACTTGTGGGAGCTACTGTGACTAAAACTGAGCTTCCCTACGCACAGGGAAGCAAGAGAAATGCTGATTTCATCAAGCCCAGTTACATACTCAGAATCTGTACTACTGCGCAAATAGGCATGTCTCTTTAGGCAAAAACTCATTTCTGACAAAGTTGCCCAAATGCATCTCAGAAGTGTGCAACTTGTTCCCTGAGTTAGAAAACGTTGAGAAACGGTCGTTTCAGCTAGCGCTGTGCTTCTACACATGTATTTGCTGAACGGTGAAAGCGCACAGTAATGCACTTTTCTCCCAGCAAATATACTGTTTCTAAGGAAATGGGAACACACTGAGGAGACACTTGTGGGAGCTACTGTGACTAAAACTGAGCTTCCCTACGCACAGGGAAGCAAGAGAAATGCTGATTTCATCAAGCCCAGTTACATACTCAGAATCTGTACTACTGCGCAAATAGGCATGTCTCTGTAGGCAAAAAACTCATTTTTGAGAAAGTTACCCAAATGCATCTCAGAAGTGTGCAACTTGTTCCCTGAGTTAGAAAAAGTCGAGAAACGGTCTTTTCTGCTAGCGCTGTGCTTCTACACATGTATTTGCTGAACGGTGAAAGCACACAGTGATGCACTTTTCTCCCAGCAAATACACTGTTTCTAAGGAAATGGGAACACACTGAGGAGACACTTGTGGGAGCTACTGTGACTAAAACTGAGCTTCCCTACACACAGGGAAGCAAGAGAAATGCTGATTTCATCAAGCCCAGTTACATACTCAGAATCTGTACTACTGCGCAAATAGGCATGTCTCTTTAGGCAAAAACTCATTTCTGACAAAGTTGCCCAAATGCATCTCAGAAGTGGGCATCTTGTTCCCTGAGTGAGAAATTGTCAAGAAACGGTCGTTTCTGCTAGCGCTGTGCTTCTACACATGTATTTGCTGAACGGTGAAAGCGCACATTAATGCACTTTTCTCCCAGCAAATACACTGTTTCTAAGGAAATGGGAACACACTGAGGAGACACTTGTGGGAGCTACTGTGACTAAAACTGAGCTTCCCTACGCACAGGGAAGCAAGAGAAATGCTGATTTCATCAAGCCCAG
Organism: Acomys minous; assembly: GCF_964271855.1. NCBI lineage: Eukaryota > Metazoa > Chordata > Mammalia > Rodentia > Muridae > Acomys > Acomys minous. Next base: position 6,503,746 of record NW_028182183.1, on the reverse strand, counting down.
TTACATACTCAGAATCTGTACTACTGCGCAAATAGGCATGTCTCTGTAGGCAAAAAACTCATTTCTGACAAAGTTGCCCAAATGCATCTCAGAAGTGTGCAACTTGTTCCCTGAGTTAGAAAACGTCGAGAAACGGTCGTTTCTGCTAGCGCTGTGCTTCTACACATGTATTTGCTGAACGGTGAAAGCGCACAGTAATGCACTTTTCTCCCAGCAAATACACTGTTTCTAAGGAAATGGGAACACACTGAGGAGACACTTGTGGAAGCTACTGTGACTAAAACTGAGCTTCCCTACGCACAGGGAAGCAAGAGAAATGATGATTTCATCAAGCCCAGTTACATACTCAGAATCTGTACTACTGCGCAAATAGGCATGTCTCTTTAGGCAAAAAACTCATTTCTGACAAAGTTGCCCAAATGCATCTCAGAAGTGTGCAACTTCTTCCCTGAGTTAGAAAACGTCGAGAAACGTTCGTTTCTGCTAGCGCTGTGCTTCTACACATGTATTTGCTGATTGGTGAAAGCGCACAGTAATGCACTTTACTCCCAGCAGATACACTGTTTCTAAGGAACTGGGAACACACTGAGGAGACACTTGTGGGAGCTACTGTGACTAAAACTGAGCTTCCCTACGCACAGGGAAGCAAGAGAAATGCTGATTTCATCAGCCCAGTTACATACTCAGAATCTGTACTACTGCGCAAATAGGCATGTCTCTGTAGGCTAAAAACTCATTTCTGACAAAGTTGCCCAAATGCATCTCAGAAGTGTGCAACTTGTTCCCTGAGTTAGAAAACGTCGAGAAACGATCGTTTCTGCTAGCGCTGTGCTTCTACACATGTATTTGCTGAACGGTGAAAGCGCACAGTAATGCACTTTTCTCCCAGCAAATACACTGTTTCTAAGGAAATGGGAACACACTGAGGAGACACTTGTGGGAGCTACTGTGACTAAAACTGAGCTTCCCTACGCACTGGGAAGCAAGAGAAATGCTGATTTCATCAAGCCCAGTTACATACTCAGAATCTGTACTACTGCGCAAATAGGCATGTCTCTGTAGGCAAAAAAACTCATTTCGGACAAAGTTGCCCAAATGCATCTCAGAAGTGTGCAACTTGTTCCCTGAGTTAGAAAACTTCGAGAAACGTTCGTTTCTGCTAGCTCTGTGCTTCTGCACATGTATTTGCTGAACGGTGAATGCGCACAGTAATGCACTTTTCTCCCAGCAAATACACTGTTTCTAAGGAACTGGGAACACACTGAGGAGACACTTGTGGGAGCTACTGTGACGAAAACTGAGCTTCCCTACGCACAGGGAAGCAAGAGAAATGCTGATTTCATCAAGCCCAGTTACATACTCAGAATCTCTACTACTGCGCAAATAGGCATGTCTCTGTAGGCAAAAAACTCATTTCTGACAAAGTTGCCCAAATGCATCTCAGAAGTGTGCAACTTGTTCCCTGAGTTAGAAAACGTCGAGAAACGCTCGTTTCTGCTAGCGCTGTGCTTCTACACATGTATTTGCTGAACGGTGAAAGCGCACAGTAATGCACTTTTCTCCCAGCAAATACACTGTTTCTAAGGAACTGGGAACACACTGAGGAGACACTTGTGGGAGCTACTGTGACTAAAACTGAGCTTCCCTACGCACAGGGAAGCAAGAGAAATGCTGATTTCATCAAGCCCAGTTACATACTCAGAATCTGTACTACTTCGCAAATAGACATGTCTCTGTAGGCAAAAAACTCATTTCTGACAAAGTTGCCCAAATGCATCTCAGAAGTGTGCAACCTGTTCCCTTAGTTAGAAAACGTCGAAAAACGTTCGTTTCTGCTAGCGCTGTGCTTCTACACATGTATTTGCTGAATGGTGAAAGCGCACAGTAATGCACTTTTCTCCCAGCAAATACACTGTTTCTAAGGAAATGGGAACACAGTGAGGAGACACTTGTGGGAGCTACTGTGACTAAAACTGAGCTTCCCTACACACAGGGAAGCAAGAGAAATGCTGATTTCATCAAGCCCAGTTACATACTCAGAATCTGTAGTACTGCGCAAATAGGCATGTCTCTGTAGGCAAAAAACTCATTTCTGACAAAGTTGCCCAAATGCATCTCAGAAGTGTGCAACTTGTTCCCTGAGTTAGAAAACGTCGAGAAACGGTCGTTTCTGCTAGCGCTGTGCTTCTACCCATGTATTTGCTGAACGGTGAAAGCGCACAGTAATGCACTTTCTTCCCAGCAAATACACTGTTTCTAAGGAAATGGGAACACACTGAGGAGACACTTGTGGGAGCTACTGTGACTAAAACTGAGCTTCCCTACGCACAGGGAAGCAAGAGAAATGCTGATTTCATCAAGCCCAGTTACATACTCAGAATCTGTACTACTGCGCAAATAGGCATGTCTCTGTAGGCAAAAAACTCATTTCTGACAAAGTTGCCCAAATGCATCTCAGAAGTGTGCAACTTGTTCCCTGAGTTAGAAAACGTCGAGAAACGGTCGTTTCAGCTAGCGCTGTGCTTCTACACATGTATTTGCTGAACGGTGAAAGCGCACAGTAATGCACTTTTCTCCCAGCAAATATACTGTTTCTAAGGAAATGGGAACACACTGAGGAGACACTTGTGGGAGCTACTGTGACTAAAACTGAGCTTCCCTACGCACAGGGAAGCAAGAGAAATGCTGATTTCATCAAGCCCAGTTACATACTCAGAATCTGTACTACTGCGCAAATAGGCATGTCTCTGTAGGCAAAAAACTCATTTTTGAGAAAGTTACCCAAATGCATCTCAGAAGTGTGCAACTTGTTCCCTGAGTTAGAAAACGTCGAGAAACGGTCTTTTCTGCTAGCGCTGTGCTTCTACACATGTATTTGCTGAACGGTGAAAGCACACAGTGATGCACTTTTCTCCCAGCAAATACACTGTTTCTAAGGAAATGGGAACACACTGAGGAGACACTTGTGGGAGCTACTGTGACGAAAACTGAGCTTCCCTACGCACAGGGAAGCAAGAGAAATGCTGATTTCATCAAGCCCAGTTACATACTCAGAATCTCTACTACTGCGCAAATAGGCATGTCTCTGTAGGCAAAAAACTCATTTCTGACAAAGTTGCCCAAATGCATCTCAGAAGTGTGCAACTTGTTCCCTGAGTTAGAAAACGTCGAGAAACGGTCGTTTCTGCTAGCGCTGTGCTTCTACACATGTATTTGCTGAACGGTGAAAGCGCACAGTAATGCACTTTTCTCCCAGCAAATACACTGTTTCTAAGGAACTGGGAACACACTGAGGAGACACTTGTGGGAGCTACTGTGACTAAAACTGAGCTTCCCTACGCACAGGGAAGCAAGAGAAATGCTGATTTCATCAAGCCCAGTTACATACTCAGAATCTGTACTACTTCGCAAATAGACACGTCTCTGTAGGCAAAAAACTCATTTCTGACAAAGTTGCCCAAATGCATCTCAGAAGTGTGCAACCTGTTCCCTGAGTTAGAAAACGTCGAAAAACGTTCGTTTCTGCTAGCGCTGTGCTTCTACACATGTATTTGCTGAATGGTGAAAGCGCACAGTAATGCACTTTTCTCCCAGCAAATACACTGTTTCTAAGGAAATGGGAACACAGTGAGGAGACACTTGTGGGAGCTACTGTGACTAAAACTGAGCTTCCCTACACACAGGGAAGCAAGAGAAATGCTGATTTCATCAAGCCCAGTTACATACTCAGAATCTGTAGTACTGCGCAAATAGGCATGTCTCTGTAGGAAAAAACGCATTTCTGACAAAGTTGCCCAAATGCATCTCAGAAGTGTGCAACTTGTTCCCTGAGTTAGAAAACGTCGAGAAACGGTCGTTTCTGCTAGCGCTGTGCTTCTACCCATGTATTTGCTGAACGGTGAAAGCGCACAGTAATGCACTTTCTTCCCAGCAAATACACTGTTTCTAAGGAAATGGGAACACACTGAGGAGACACTTGTGGGAGCTACTGTGACTAAAACTGAGCTTCCCTACGCACAGGGAAGCAAGAGAAATGCTGATTTCATCAAGCCCAGTTACATACTCAGAATCTGTACTACTGCGCAAATAGTCATGTCTCTTTAGGCAAAAACTCATTTCTGACAAAGTTGCCCAAATGCATCTCAGAAGTGGGCATCTTGTTCCCTGAGTGAGAAATTGTCAAGAAACGGTCGTTTCTGCTAGCGCTGTGCTTCTACACATGTATTTGCTGAACGGTGAAAGCGCACATTAATGCACTTTTCTCCCAGCAAATACACTGTTTCTAAGGAAATGGGAACACACTGAGGAGACACTTGTGGGAGCTACTGTGACTAAAACTGAGCTTCCCTACGCACAGGGAAGCAAGAGAAATGCTGATTTCATCAAGCCCAGTTACATACTCAGAATCTGTACTACTGCGCAAATAGGCATGTCTCTGTAGGCAAAAAACTCATTTCTGACAAAGTTGCCCAAATGCATCTCAGAAGTGTGCAACTTGTTCCCTGAGTTAGAAAACGTCGAGAAACGGTCGTTTCTGCTAGCGCTGTGCTTCTACCCATGTATTTGCTGAACGGTGAAAGCGCACAGTAATGCACTTTCCTCCCAGCAAATACACTGTTTCTAAGGAAATGGGAACACATTGAGGAGACACTTGTGGGAGCTACTGTGACTAAAACTGAGCTTCCCTACGCACAGGGAAGCAAGAGAAATGCTGATTTCATCAAGCCCAGTTACATACTCAGAATCTGTACTACTGCGCAAATAGGCATGTCTCTGTAGGCAAAAAACTCATTTCTGACAAAGTTGCCCAAATGCATCTCAGAAGTGTGCAACTTGTTCCCTGAGTTAGAAAACGTCGAGAAACGGTCGTTTCTGCTAGCGCTGTGTTTCTACCTATGTATTTGCTGAACGGTGAAAGCGCACAGTAATGCACTTTTCTCCCAGCAAATACACTGTGTCTAAGGAAATGGGAACACACTGAGGAGACACTTGTGGGAGCTACTGTGACTAAAACTGAGCTTCCCTACGCACAGGGAAGCAAGAGAAATTCTGATTTCATCAAGCCCAATTACATACTCAGAATCTGTTCTACTTCGCAAATAGGCATGTGTCTTTAGGCAAAAAACTCATTTCTGACAAAGTTGCCCAAATGCACCTCAGAAGTGTGCAACTTGTTCCCTGAGTTAGAAAACGTCGAGAAACGGTCGTTTCTGCTAGTGCTGTGCTTCTACACATGTATTTGCTGAACGGTGAAAGCGCACAGTAATGCACTTTTCTCCCAGCAAATACACTGTTTCTAAGGAAATGGAAACACACTGAGGAGACACTTGTGGGAGCTACTGTGACTAAAACTGAGCTTCCCTACGCACAGGGAAGCAAGAGAAATGCTGATTTCATCAAGCCCAGTTACGTACTCAGAATCTGTACTATTGCGCAAATAGGCATGTCTCTTTAGGCAAAAAACTCATTTCTGACAAAGTTGCCCAAATGCATCTCAGAAGTGTGCAACTTGTTCCCTGAGTTAGAAAACGTCGAGAAACGGTCGTTTCTGCTAGCGCTGTGCTTCTACACATGTATTTGCTGAACGGTGAAAGCGCACAGTAATGCACTTTTCTCCCAGTAAATACACTGTTTCTAAGGAAATGGGAACACACTTAGGAGACACTTGTGGGAGCTACTGTGACTAAAACTGAGCTTCCCTATGCACAGGGAAGCAAGAGAAATGCTGATTTCATCAAGCCCAGTTACATACTCAGAATCTGTACTACTGCGCAAATAGGCATGTCTCTGTACGCAAAAACTCATTTCTGACAAAGTTGCCCAAATGCATCTCAGAAGTGTGCAACTTGTTCCCTGAATTAGAAAACGTCGAGAAACGGTCGTTTCTGCTAGCGCTGTGCTTCTACACATGTATTTGCTGAACAGTGAAAGCGCACAGTAATGCACTTTTCTCACAGCAAATACACTGTTTCTAAGGAAATGGGAACACACTGAGGAGACACTTGTGGGAGCTACTGTGACTAAAACTGAGCTTCCCTACTCACAGGGTAGCAAGAGAAATGCTGATTTCATCAAGCCCAGTTACATACTCAGAATCTGTACTACTGCGCAAATAGGCATGTCTCTTTAGGCAAAAAACTCATTTCTGACAAAGTTGCCCAAATGCATCTCAGAAGTGTGCAACTTGTTCCCTGAGTTAGAAAACGTCGAGAAACGGTCGTTTCTGCTAGCGCTGTGCTTCTACACATGTATTTGCTGAACGGTGAAAGCGCACAGTAATGCACTTTTCTCACAGCAAATACACTGTTTCTAAGGAAATGGCAACACACTGAGGAGACACTTGTGGGAGCTACTGTGACTAAAACTGAGCTTCCCTACGCACAGGGAAGCAAGAGAAATGCTGATTTCATCAAGCCCAGTTACATACTCAGAATCTGTACTACTGCGCAAATAGGCATGTCTCTTTAGGCAAAAAACTCATTTCTGACAAAGTTGCCCAAATGCATCTCAGAAGTGTGCAACTTGTTCCCTGAGTTAGAAAACGTCGAGAAACTGTCGTTTTTGCTAGCGCTGTGCTTCTACACATGTATTTGCTGAACGGGGAAAGCGTACAGTAATGCACTTTTCTCCCAGCAAATACACTGTTTCTAAGGAAATGGGAACACACTGAGGAGACACTTGTGGGAGCTACTGTGACTAAAACTGAGCTTTTCTACGCACAGGGAAGCAAGAGAAATGCTGATTTCATCAAGCCCAGTTAAATACTCAGAATCTGTACTACTGCGCAAATAGGCATGTCTCTTTAGGCAAAAAACTCATTTCTGACAAAGTTGCCCAAATGCATCTCAGAAGTGTGCAACTTGATCCCTGAGTTAGAAAACGTCGAGAAACGGTCGTTTCTGCTAGCGCTGTGCTTCTACACATGTATTTGCTGAACGGTGAAAGCGCACAGTAATGCACTTTTCTCCCAGCAAATACACTAAATCTAAGGAACTGGGAACACACTGAGGAGACACTTGTGGGAGCTACTGTGACTAAAACTGAGCTTCCCTACTCACAGGGAAGCAATAGAAATGCTGATTTCATCAAGCCCAGTTACATACTCAGAATCTGTACTACTGCGCTAATAGGCATGTCTCTGTAGGCAAAAAACTCATTTCTGACAAAGTTGCCCAAATGCATCTCAGAAGTGTGCAACTTGTTCCCTGAGTTAGAAAACGTCGAGAAACGGTCGTTTCTGCTAGCGCTGTGCTTCTACACATGTATTTGCTGAACGGTGAAAGCGCACAGTAATGCACTTTTCTCCCAGCAAATATACTGTGTCAAAGGAAATGGGAACACACTGAGGAGACACTTGTGGGAGCTACTGTGACTAAAACTGAGCTTCCCTACGCACAGGGAAGCAAGAGAAATGCTGATTTCATCAAGCCCAGTTACATACTCAGAATCTGTTCTACTGCGCAAACAGGCATGTGTCTTTAGGCAAAAAACTCATTTCTGACAAAGTTGCCCAAATGCATCTCAGAAGTGTGCAACTTGTTCCCTGAGTTAGAAAACGTCGAGAAACGGTCGTTTCTGCTAGCGCTGTGCTTCTACACATGTATTTGCTGAACGGTGAAAGCGCACAGTAATGCACTTTTCTCCCAGCAAATACACTGTTTCTAAGGAAATGGGAACACACTGAGGAGACACTTGTGGGAGCTACTGTGACTAAAACTGAGCTTCCCTACGCACAGGGAAGCAAGAGAAATGCTGATTTCATCAAGCCCAGTTACGTACTCAGAATCTGTACTACTGCGCAAATAGGCATGTCTCTGTAGGCAAAAAACTCATTTCTGACAAAGTTGCCCAAATGCATCTCAGAAGTGTGCAACTTGTTCCCTGAGTTAGAAAACGTCGAGAAACGGTCGTTTCTGCTCGCGCTGTGCTTCTACACATGTATTTGCTGAACGGTGAAAGCGCACAGTAATGCACTTTTCTCCCAGCAAATACACTGTTTCTAAGGAAATGGGAACACACTGAGGAGACACTTGTGGGAGCTACTGTGACTAAAACTGAGCTTCCCTATGCACAGGGAAGCAAGAGAAATGCTGATTTCATCAAGCCCAGTTACATACTCAGAATCTGTACTACTGCGCAAATAGGCATGTCTCTTTAGGCAAAAAACTCATTTCTGACAAAGTTGCCCAAATGCATCTCAGAAGTGTGCAACTTGTTCCCTGAGTTAGAAAACGTCGAGAAACGGTCGTTTCTGCTAGCGCTGTGCTTCTACACATGTATTTGCTGAACGGTGAAAGCGCACAGTAATGCACTTTTCTCACAGCAAATACACTGTTTCTATGGAAATGGCAACACACTGAGGAGACACTTGTGGGAGCTACTGTGACTAAAACTGAGCTTCCCTACGCACAGGGAAGCAAGAGAAATGCTGATTTCATCAAGCCTAGTTACATACTCAGAATCTGTACTACTGCGCAAATAGGCATGTCTCTTTAGGCAAAAAACTCATTTCTGACAAAGTTGCCCAAATGCATCTCAGAAGTGTGCAACTTGTTCCCTGAGTTAGAAAACGTCGAGAAACGGTCGTTTCTGCTAGCGCTGTGCTTCTACACATGTATTTGCTGAACGGTGAAAGCGCACAGTAATGCACTTTTCTCCCAGCAAATACACTGTGTCAAAGGAAATGGGAACACACTGAGGAGACACTTGTGGGAGCTACTGTGACTAAAACTGAGCTTCCCTACGCACAGGGAAGCAAGAGAAATGCTGATTTCATCAAGCCCAGTTACATACTCAGAATCTGTTCTACTGCGCAAATAGGCATGTGTCTTTAGGCAAAAAACTCATTTCTGACAAAGTTGCCCAAATGCATCTCAGAAGTGTGCAACTTGTTCCCTGAGTTAGAAAACGTCGAGAAACGGTCGTTTCTGCTAGCGCTGTGCTTCTACACATATATTTGCTGAACGGTGAAAGCGCACAGTAATGCACTTTTCTCCCAGCAAATACACTGTTTCTAAGGAAATGGGAACACACTGAGGAGACACTTGTGGGAGCTACTGTGACTAAAACTGAGCTTCCCTACGCACAGGGAAGCAAGAGAAATGCTGATTTCATCAAGCCCAGTTACGTACTCAGAATCTGTACTACTGCGCAAATAGGCATGTCTCTTTAGGCAAAAAACTCATTTCTGACAAAGTTGCCCAAATGCATCTCAGAAGTGTGCAACTTGTTCCCTGAGTTAGAAAACGTCGAGAAACGGTCGTTTCTGCTAGCGCTGTGCTTCTACACATGTATTTGCTGAACGGTGAAAGCGCACAGTAATGCACTTTTCTCCCAGCAAATACACTGTTTCTAAGGAAACGGGAACACACTGAGGAGACACTTGTGGGAGCTACTGTGACTAAAACTGAGCTTCCCTATGCACAGGGAAGCAAGAGAAATGCTGATTTCATCAAGCCCAGTTACATACTCAGAATCTGTACTACTGCGCAAATAGGCATGTCTCTTTAGGCAAAAAACTCATTTCTGACAAAGTTTCCCAAATGCATCTCAGAAGTGTGCAACTTGTTCCCTGAGTTAGAAAACGTCGAGAAACAGTCGTTTCTGCTAGCGCTGTGCTTCTACACATGTATTTGCTGAACGGTGAAAGCGCACAGTAATGCACTTTTCTCACAGCAAATACACTGTTTCTAAGGAAATGGCAACACACTGAGGAGACACTTGTGGGAGCTACTGTGACTAAAACTGAGCTTCCCTACGCACAGGGAAGCAAGAGAAATGCTGATTTCATCAAGCCCAGTTACATACTCAGAATCTGTACTACTGCGCAAATAGGCATGTCTCTGTAGGCAAAAAACTCATTTCTGACAAAGTTGCCCAAATGCATCTCAGAAGTGTGCAACTTGTTCCCTGAGTTAGAAAACGTCGAGAAACGTTCGTTTCTGCTAGCACTGTGCTTCTACACATGTATTTGCTGAACGGTGAAAGCGCACAGTAATGCACTTTTCTCCCAGCAAATACACTGTTTCTAAGGAAATGGGAACACACTGAGGAGACACTTGTGGGAGCTACTGTGACTAAAACAGAGCTTCCCTATGCACAGGGAAGCAAGAGAAATGCTGATTTCATCAAGCCCAGTTACATACTCAGACTCTGTACTACTGCGCAAATAGGCATGTCTCTGTAGGCAAAAAACTCATTTCTGACAAAGTTTCCCAAATGCATCTCAGAAGTGTGCAACTTGTTCCCTGAGTTAGAAAACGTCGAGAAACGTTCGTTTCTGCTAGCGCTGTGCTTCTACACATGTATTTGCTGAACGGTGAAAGCGCACAGTAATGCACTTTTCTCCCAGCAAATACACTGTTTCTAAGGAAATGGGGACACACTGAGGAGACACTTGTGGGAGCTACTGTGACTAAAACTGAGCTTCCCTACACACAGGGAAGCAAGAAAAATGCTGATTTCATCAAGCCCAGTTACATACTAAGAATCTGTACTACTGCGCAAATAGGCATGTCTCTGTAGGCAAAAAACTCATTTCTGACAAAGTTGCCCAAATGCATCTCAGAAGTGTGCAACTTGTTCCCTGAGTTAGAAAACGTCGAGAAACGGTCGTTTCTGCTAGCGCTGTGCTTCTACACATGTATTTGCTGAACGGTGAAAGCGCACAGTAATGCACTTTTCTCCCAGCAAATACACTGTTTCTAAGGAAATGGGAACACACTGAGGAGACACTTGTGGGAGCTACTGTGACTAAAACTGAGCTTCCCTACGCACAGGGAAGCAAGAGAAATGCTGATTTCATCAAGCCCAGTTACATACTCAGAATCTGTACTACTGCGCAAATAGGCATGTCTCTGTAGGCAAAAAACTCATTTCTGACAAAGTTGCCCAAATGCATCTCAGAAGTGTGCAACTTGTTCCCTGAGTTAGAAAACGTCGAGAAACCGTCGTTTCTGCTAGCGCTGTGCTTCTACACATGTATTTGCTGAACGGTGAAAGCGCACAGTAATGCACTTTTCTCCCAGCAAATACACTGTTTCTAAGGAAATGGGAACACACTGAGGAGACACTTGTGGGATCTACAGAGACTAAAACTGAGCTTCCCTACGCACAGGGAAGCAAGAGAAATGCTGATTTCATCAAGCCCAGTTACATACTCAGTATCTGTTCTACTGCGCAAATAGGCATGTCTCTTTAGGCAAAAAACTCATTTCTGACAAAGTTGCCCAAATGCATCTCAGAAGTGTGCAACTTGTTCCCTGAGTTAGAAAACGTTGAGAAACTGTCGTTTTTGCTAGCGCTGTGCTTCTACACATGTATTTGCTGAACGGTGAAAGCGCACAGTAATGCACTTTTCTCCCAGCAAATACACTGTTTCTAAGGAAATGGGAACACACTGAGGAGACACTTGTGGGAGCTACTGTCACTAAAACTGAGCTTCCCTACGCACAGGGAAGCTAGAGAAATGCTGATTTCATCAAGCCCAGTTAAATACTCAGAATCTGTACTACTGCGCAAATAGGCATGTCTCTTTAGGCAAAAAACTCATTTCTGACAAAGTTGCCCAAGTGCATCTCAGAAGTGTGCAACTTGATCCCTGAGTTAGAAAACGTCGAGAAACGGTCGTTTCTGCTAGCGCTGTGCTTCTACACATGTATTTGCTGAACGGTGAAAGCACACAGTAATGCACTTTTCTCCCAGCAAATACACTAAATCTAAGGAACTGGGAACACACTGAGGAGACACTTGTGGGAGCTACTGTGACTAAAACTGAGCTTCCCTACGCACAGGGAAGCAAGAGAAATGCTGATTTCATCAAGCCCAGTTACATACTCAGAATCTGTACTACTGCGCAAATAGGCATGTCTCTGTACGCAAAAACTCATTTCTGACAAAGTTGCCCAAATGCATCTCAGAAGTGTGCAACTTGTTCCCTGAGTTAGAAAACGTCGAGAAACGGTCGTTTCTGCTAGCGCTGTGCTTCTACACATGTATTTGCTGAACAGTGAAAGCGCACAGTAATGCACTTTTCTCACAGCAAATACACTGTTTCTAAGGAAATGGGAACACACTGAGGAGACACTTGTGGGAGCTACTGTGACTAAAACTGAGCTTCCCTATGCACAGGGAAGCAAGAGAAATGCTGATTTCATCAAGCCCAGTTACATACTCAGTATCTGTTCTACTGCGCAAATAGGCATGTCTCTTTAGGCAAAAAACTCATTTCTGACAAAGTTGCCCAAATGCATCTCAGAAGTGTGCAACTTGTTCCCTGAGTTAGAAAACGTCGAGAAACGGTCGTTTTTGCTAGCGCTGTGCTTCTACACATGTATTTGCTGAACGGTGAAAGCGCACAGTAATGCACTTTTCTCACAGCAAATACACTGTTTCTAAGTAAATGGCAACACACTGAGGAGACACTTGTGGGAGCTACTGTGACTAAAACTGAGCTTCCCTACGCACAGGGAAGCAAGAGAAATGCTGATTTCATCAAGCCCAGTTACATACTCAGAATCTGTACTACTGTGCAAATAGGCATGTCTCTTTAGGCAAAAAACTCATTTCTGACAAAGTTGCCCAAATGCATCTCAGAAGTGTGCAACTTGTTCCCTGAGTTAGAAAACGTCGAGAAACGTTCGTTTCTGCTAGCACTGTGCTTCTACACATGTATTTGCTGAACGGTGAAAGCGCACAGTAATGCACTTTTCTCCCAGCAAATACACTGTTTCTAAGGAAATGGGAACACACTGAGGAGACACTTGTGGGAGCTACTGTGACTAAAACTGAGCTTCCCTATGCACAGGGAAGCAAGAGAAATGCTGATTTCATCAAGCCCAGTTACATACTCAGACTGTGTACTACTGCGCAAATAGGCATGTCTCTAGGCAAAAAACTCATTTCTGACAAAGTTGCCCAAATGCATCTCAGAAGTGTGCAACTTGTTCCCTGAGTTAGAAAACGTCGAGAAACGGTCGTTTCTGCTAGCGCTGTGCTTCTACACATGTATTTGCTGAACGGTGAAAGCGCACAGTAATGCACTTTTCTCACAGCAAATACACTGTTTCTAAGGAAATGGCAACACACTGAGGAGACACTTGTGGGAGCTACTGTGACTAAAACTGAGCTTCCCTACGCACAGGGAAGCAAGAGAAATGCTGATTTCATCAAGCCCAGTTACATACTCAGAATCTGTACTACTGCGCAAATAGGCATGTCTCTTTAGGCAAAAAACTCATTTCTGACAAAGTTGCCCAAATGCATCTCAGAAGTGTGCAACTTGTTCCCTGAGTTAGAAAACGTCGAGAAACTGTCGTTTTTGCTAGCGCTGTGCTTCTACACATGTATTTGCTGAACGGGGAAAGCGTACAGTAATGCACTTTTCTCCCAGCAAATACACTGTTTCTAAGGAAATGGGAACACACTGAGGAGACACTTGTGGGAGCTACTGTGACTAAAACTGAGCTTCCCTACGCACAGGGAAGCAAGAGAAATGCTGATTTCATCAAGCCCAGTTAAATACTCAGAATCTGTACTACTGCGCAAATAGGCATGTCTCTTTAGGCAAAAAACTCATTTCTGACAAAGTTGCCCAAATGCATCTCAGAAGTGTGCAACTTGATCCCTGAGTTAGAAAACGTCGAGAAACGGTCGTTTCTGCTAGCGCTGTGCTTCTACACATGTATTTGCTGAACGGTGAAAGCGCACAGTAATGCACTTTTCTCCCAGCAAATACACTGTTTCTAAGGAAATGGGAACACACTGAGGAGACACTTGTGTGAGCTACTGTGACTGAAACTGAGCTTCCCTACGCACAGGGAAGGAAGAGAAATGCTGATTTCATCAAGCCCAGTTACATACTCAGAATCTGTACTACTGCGCAAATAGGCATGTCTCTTTAGGAAAAAACTCATTTCTGACAAAGTTGCCCAAATGCATCTCAGAAGTGTGCAACTTGTTCCCTGAGATAGAAAACGTCGAGAAACGTTCGTTTCTGCTAGCGCTGTGCTTCTACACATGTATTTGCTGAACGGTGAAAGCGCACAGTAATGCACTTTTCTCCCAGCAAATACACTGTTTCTAAGGAAATGGGAACACACTGAGGAGACACTTGTGGGAGCTACTGTGACTAAAACTGAGCTTCCCTACGCACAGGGAAGCAAGAGAAATGCTGATTTCCTCATGCCCAGTTACATACTCAGAATCTCTACTACTGCGCAAATAGGCATGTCTCTGTAGGCAAAAAACTCATTTCTGACAAAGTTGCCCAAATGCATCTCAGAAGTGTGCAACTTGTTCCCTGAGTTAGAAAACGTCGAGAATCGTTCGTTTCTGCTAGCGCTGTGCTTCTACACATGTATTTGATGAATGGTGAAAGCGCACAGTAATGCACTTTTCTCCCAGCAAATACACAGTTTCTAAGGAAATGGGAACACACTGAGGAGAACTTGTGGGAGCTGCTGTGACTAAAACTGACCTTCCCTACGCACAGGGAAGCAAGAGAAATGCTGATTTCATCAAGCCCAGTTACATAATCAGAATCTGTACTACAGCGCAAATAGGCATGTCTCTGTAGGCAAAAAACTCATTTCTGACAAAGTTGCCCAAATGCATCTCAGAAGTGTGCAACTTGTTCCCTGAGTTAGAAAACGTCGAGAATTGTTCGTTTCTGCTAGCGCTGTGCTTCTACACATGTATTTGATGAATGGTGAAAGCGCACAGTAATGCACTTTTCTCCCAGCAAATACACAGTTTCTAAGGAAATGGGAACACACTGAGGAGAACTTGTGGGAGCTACTGTGACTAAAACTGACCTTCCCTACGCACAGGGAAGCAAGAGAAATGCTGATTTCATCCAGCCCAGTTACATACTCAGAATCTGTACTACTGCGCAAATAGGCATGAATCTGTAGACAAAAAACTCATTTCTGACAAAGTTGCCCAAATGCATCTCAGAAGTGTGCAACTTGTTCCCTGAGTTAGAAAACGTCGAGAAACGGTCGTTTCTGCTAGCGCTGTGCTTCTACACATGTATTTGCTGAACGGTGAAAGCACAGAGTAATGCACTTTTCTCCCAGCAAATACACTGTTTCTAAGGAAATGGGAACACACTGAGGAGACACTTGTGGGAGCTACTGTGACTAAAACTGAGCTTCCCTACGCACAGGGAAGCAAGAGAAATGCTGATTTCATCAAGCCCAGTTACATACTCAGAATCTGTACTACTGCGCAAATAGGCATGTCTCTGTAGGCAAAAAACTCATTTCTGACAAAGATGCCCAAATGCATTTCAGAAGTGTGCAACTTGTTCCCTGAGTTAGAAAACGTCGAGAAACGTTCGTTTCTGCTAACACTGTGCTTCTATACATGTATTTGCTGAACGGTGAAAGCGCACAGTAATGCACTTTTCTCCCAGCAAATACACTGTTTCTAAGGAAATGGGAACACACTGAGGAGACACTTGTGGGAGCTACTGTGACTAAAACTGAGCTTCCCTACGCACAGGGAAGCAAGAGAAATGCTGATTTCATCAAGCCCAGTTACATACTCAGAATCTGTACTACTGCGCAAATAGGCATGAATCTGTAGGCAAAAAACTCATTTCTGACAAAGTTGCCCAAATGCATCTCAGAAGTGTGCAACTTGTTCCCTGAGTTAGAAAACGTCGAGAAACGGTCGTTTCTGCTAGCGCTGTGCTTCTACACATGTATTTGCTGAACGGTGAAAGCGCACAGTAATGCACTTTTCTCCCAGCAAATACACTGTTTCTAAGGAAATGGGAACACACTGAGGAGACATTTGTGGGAGCTACTGTGACTAAAACTGAGCTTCCCTACGCACAGGGAAGCAAGAGAAATGCTGATTTCATCAAGCCCAGTAACATACTCAGAATCTGTACTACTGCGCAAATAGGCATGAATCTGCAGGCAAAAAACTCATTTCTGACAAAGTTGCCCAAATGCATCTCAGAAGTGTGCAACTTGTTCCTTGAGTTAGAAAACATCGAGAAACGTTCGTTTCTGCTAGCGCTGTGCTTCTACACATGTATTTGCTGAACGGTGAAAGCGCACAGTAATGCACTTTTCTCCCAGCAAATACACTGTTTCTAAGGAAATGGGAACACACTGAGGAGACACTTATGGGAGCTACTGTGACTAAAACTGAGCTTCCCTACGCACAGGGAAGCAAGAGAAATGCTGATTTCATCAAGCCCAGTTACATACTCAGAATCTGTACTACTGCGCAAATAGGCATGTCTTTGTAGGCAAAAAACTCATTTCTGACAATGTTGCCCAAATGCATCTCAGAAGTGTGCAACTTGTTCTCTGAGTTAGAGAACGTCGAGAAACGTTCGTTTCTGCTAGCGATGTGCTTCTACACATGTATTTGCTGAACGGTGAAAGCGCACAGTAATGCACTTTTCTCCCAGCAAATACACTGTTTCTAAGGAAATGGGAACACACTGAGGAGACACTTGTGTGAGCTACTGTGACTGAAACTGAGCTTCCCTACGCACAGGGAAGGAAGAGAAATGCTGATTTCATCAAGCCCAGTTACATACTCAGAATCTGTACTACTGCGCAAATAGGCATGTCTCTTTAGGAATAAAACTCATTTCTGACAAAGTTGCCCAAATGCATCTCAGAAGTGGGCAACTTGTTCCCTGAGATAGAAAACGTCGAGAAACGTTCGTTTCTGCTAGCGCTGTGCTTCTACACATGTATTTGCTGAACGGTGAAAGCGCACAGTAATGCACTTTTCTCCCAGCAAATACACTGTTTCTAAGGAAATGGGAAAACACTGAGGAGACACTTGTGGGAGCTACTGTGACTAAAACTGAGCTTCCCTACGCACAGGGAAGCAAGAGAAATGCTGATTTCCTCATGCCCAGTTACATACTCAGAATCTCTACTACTGCGCAAATAGGCATGTCTCTGTAGGCAAAAAACTCATTTCTGACAAAGTTGCCCAAATGCATCTCAGAAGTGTGCAACTTGTTCCCTGAGTTAGAAAACGTCGAGAATCGTTCGTTTCTGCTAGCGCTGTGCTTCTACACATGTATTTGATGAATGGTGAAAGCGCACAGTAATGCACTTTTCTCCCAGCAAATACACAGTTTCTAAGGAAATGGGAACACACTGAGGAGAACTTGTGGGAGCTACTGTGACTAAAACTGACCTTCCCTACGCACAGGGAAGCAAGAGAAATGCTGATTTCATCAAGCCCAGTTACATAATCAGAATCTGTACTACAGCGCAAATAGGCATGTCTCTGTAGGCAAAAAACTCATTTCTGACAAAGTTTCCCAAATGCATCTCAGAAGTGTGCAACTTGTTCCCTGAGTTAGAAAACGTCGAGAAACGGTCGTTTCTGCTAGCGCTGTGCTTCCACACATGTATTTGCTGAACGGTGAAAGCACAGAGTAATGCACTTTTCTCCCAGCAAATACACTGTTTCTAAGGAAATGGGAACACACTGAGGAGACACTTGTGGGAGCTACTGTGACTAAAACTGAGCTTCCCTACGCACAGGGAAGCAAGAGAAATGCTGCTTTCATCAAGCCCAGTTACATACTCAGAATCTGTACTACTGCGCAAATAGGCATGTCTCTGTAGGCAAAAAACTCATTTCTGACAAAGTTGTCCAAATGCATCTCAGAAGTGTGCAACTTGTTCCCTGAGTTAGAAAACGTCAAGAAACGGTCGTATCTGCTAACACTGTGCTTCTACACATGTATTTGCTGAACAATGAAAGCGCACAGTAATGCACTTTTCTCCCAGCAAATACACTGTTTTTAAGGAAATGGGAACACACTGAGGAGACACTTGTGGGAGCTACTGTGACTAAAACTGAGCTTCCCTACGCACAGGGAAGCAAGAGAAATGCTGATTTCATCCAGCCCAGTTACATACTCAGAATCTGTACTACTGCGCAAATAGGCATGTTTTTGTAGGCAAAAAACTCATTTCTGACAATGTTGCCCAAATGCATCTCAGAAGTGTGCAACTTGTTCCCTGAGTTAGAAAACGTCGAGAAACGTTCGTTTCTGCTAGCGCTGTGCTTCTTCATATGTATTTGCTGAACGGTGAAAGCACACAGTAATGCACTTTTCTCCCAGCAAATACACTGTTTCTAGGGAAATGGGAACACACTGAGGAGACACTTGTGGGAGCTACTGTGACTAAAACTGAGCTTCCCTACGCACAGGGAAGCAAGAGAAATGCTGATTTCATCAAGCCCAGTTACATACTCAGAATCTGTACTACTGCACAAATAGGCATGTCTCTGTAGGCAAAAAATTCATTTCTGACAAAGTTGCCCAAATGCATCTCAGAAGTGTGCAACTTGTTCCCTGAGTTAGAAAACGTCGAGAAACGGTCGTTTCTGCTAGCGCTGTGCTTCTACACATGTATTTGCTGAACGGTGAAAGCGCACAGTAATGCACTTTTCTCCCAGCAAATACACTGTTTCTAAGGAAATGGGACACACTGAGGAGACACTTGTGGGGGCTACTGTGACTAAAACTGAGCTTCCCTACGCACAGGGAAGAAAAAGAAATGCTGATTTCATCAAGCCCAGTGAAAGCGCACAGTAATGCACTTTTCTCCCAGCAAATACACTGTTTCTAAGGAAATGGGACACACTGAGGAGACACTTGTGGGGGCTACTGTGACTAAAACCGAGCTTCCCTACGCACAGAAAAGCAAGAGAAATGCTGATTTCATCAAGCCCAGTTACATACTCAGAATCTGTACTAATGCGCAAATAGGCATGTCTCTTTAGGCAAAAAACTCATTTCTGACAAAGTTGCCCAAATGCATCTCAGAAGTGTGCAACTTGTTCCCTGAGTTAGAAAACTTCGAGAAACGGTCGTTTCTGCTAATGCTGTGCTTCTACACATGTATTTGCTGAACGGTGAAAGCGCACAGTAATGCACTTTTCTCCCAGCAAATACACTGTTTCTAAGGAAATGGGAACACACTGAGGAGACACTTGTGGGAGCTACTGTGACTAAAACTGAGCTTCCCTACGCACAGGGAAGCAAGAGAAATGCTGATTTCCACATGCCCAGTTATATACTCAGAATCTCTACTACTGTGCAAATAGGCATGTCTCTGTAGGCAAAAAACTCATTTCTGACAAAGTTGCCCAAATGCATCTCAGAAGTGTGCAACTTGTTCCCTGAGTTAGAAAACGTCGAGAATCGTTCGTTTCTGCTAGCGCTGTGCTTCTACACATGTATTTGCTGAATGGTGAAAGCGCACAGTAATGCACTTTTCTCCCAGCAAATACACAGTTTCTAAGGAAATGGGAACACACTGAGGAGAACTTGTGGGAGCTGCTGTGACTAAAACTGACCTTCCCTACGCACAGGGAAGCAAGAGAAATGCTGATTTCATCAAGCCCAGTTACATAATCAGAATCTGTACTACTGCGCAAATAGGCATGTCTCTGTAGGCAAAAAACTCATTTCTGACAAAGTTGCCCAAATGCATCTCAGAAGTGTGCAACTTGTTCCCTGAGTTAGAAAACGTCGAGAAACGGTCATATCTGCTAAAGCTGTGCTTCTACACATGTATTTGCTGAATTGTGAAAGCGCACAGTAATGCACTTTTCTCCCAGCAAATACACTGTTTCTAAGGAAATGGGAACACACTGAGGAGACACTTGTGGGAGCTACTGTGACTAAAACTGAGCTTCCCTACGCTCAGAGAAGCAAGAGAAATGCTGATTTCATCCAGCCCAGTTACATACTCAGAATCTGTACTACTGCGCAAATAGGCATGAATCTGTAGACAAAAAACTCATTTCTGACAAAGTTGCCCAAATGCATCTCAGAAGTGTGCAACTTCTTCCATGAGTTAGAAAACGTCGAGAAACGGTCATATCTGCTAACGCTGTGCTTCTACACATGTATTTGCTGAACGGTGAAAGCGCACAGTAATGCACTTTTCTCCCAGCAAATACACTGCTTCTAAGGAAATGGGAACACACTGAGGAGACACTTGTGGGAGCTACTGTTACTAAAACTGAGCTTCCCTACGCACAGGGAAGCAAGAGAAATGCTGATTTCATCAAGCCCAGTAACATACTCAGAATCTGTACTACTGCGCAAATAGGCATGAATCTGCAGGCAAAAAACTCATTTCTGACAAAGTTGCCCAAATGCATCTCAGAAGTGTGCAACTTGTTCCTTGAGTTAGAAAACATCGAGAAACGTTCGTTTCTGCTAGCGCTGTGCTTCTACACATGTATTTGCTGAACGGTGAAAGCGCACAGTAATGCACTTTTCTCCCAGCAAATACACTGTTTCTAAGGAAATGGGAACACACTGAGGAGACACTTGTGGGAGCTACTGTGACTAAAACTGAGCTTCCCTACGCACAGGGAAGCAAGAGAAATGCTGATTTCATCAAGCCCAGTTACATACTCAGAATCTGTACTACTGCGCAAATAGGCATGTCTTTGTAGGCAAAAAACTCATTTCTGACAATGTTGCCCAAATGCATCTCAGAAGTGTGCAACTTGTTCTCTGAGTTAGAGAACGTCGAGAAACGTTCGTTTCTGCTAGCGATGTGCTTCTACACATGTATTTGCTGAACGGTGAAAGCGCACAGTAATGCACTTTTCTCCCAGCAAATACACTGTTTCTAAGGAAATGGGAACACACTGAGGAGACACTTGTGTGAGCTACTGTGACTGAAACTGAGCTTCCCTACGCACAGGGAAGGAAGAGAAATGCTGATTTCATCAAGCCCAGTTACATACTCAGAATCTCTACTACTGCGCAAATAGGCATGTCTCTGTAGGCAAAAAACTCATTTCTGACAAAGTTGCCCAAATGCATCTCAGAAGTGTGCAACTTGTTCCCTGAGTTAGAAAACGTCGAGAATCGTTCGTTTCTGCTAGCGCTGTGCTTCTACACATGTATTTGATGAATGGTGAAAGCGCAGAGTAATGCACTTTTCTCCCAGCAAATACACAGTTTCTAAGGAAATGGGAACACACTGAGGAGAACTTGTGGGAGCTGCTGTGACTAAAACTGACCTTCCCTACGCACAGGGAAGCAAGAGAAATGCTGATTTCATCAAGCCCAGTTACATAATCAGAATCTGTACTACAGCGCAAATAGGCATGTCTCTGTAGGCAAAAAACTCATTTCTGACAAAGTTGCCCAAATGCATCTCAGAAGTGTGCAACTTGTTCCCTGAGTTAGAAAACGTCGAGAATTGTTCGTTTCTGCTAGCGCTGTGCTTCTACACATGTATTTGATGAATGGTGAAAGCGCACAGTAATGCACTTTTCTCCCAGCAAATACACAGTTTCTAAGGAAATGGGAACACACTGAGGAGAACTTGTGGGAGCTACTGTGACTAAAACTGACCTTCCCTACGCACAGGGAAGCAAGAGAAATGCTGATTTCATCCAGCCCAGTTACATACTCAGAATCTGTACTACTGCGCAAATAGGCATGAATCTGTAGACAAAAAACTCATTTCTGACAAAGTTGCCCAAATGCATCTCAGAAGTGTGCAACTTGTTCCCTGAGTTAGAAAACGTCGAGAAACGGTCGTTTCTGCTAGCGCTGTGCTTCCACACATGTATTTGCTGAACGGTGAAAGCACAGAGTAATGCACTTTTCTCCCAGCAAATACACTGTTTCTAAGGAAATGGGAACACACTGAGGAGACACTTGTGGGAGCTACTGTGACTAAAACTGAGCTTCCCTACGCACAGGGAAGCAAGAGAAATGCTGATTTCATCAAGCCCAGTTACATACTCAGAATCTGTACTACTGCGCAAATAGGCATGTCTCTGTAGGCAAAAAACTCATTTCTGACAAAGATGCCCAAATGCATTTCAGAAGTGTGCAACTTGTTCCCTGAGTTAGAAAACGTCGAGAAACGTTCGTTTCTGCTAACACTGTGCTTCTATACATGTATTTGCTGAACGGTGAAAGCGCACAGTAATGCACTTTTCTCCCAGCAAATACACTGTTTCTAAGGAAATGGGAACACACTGAGGAGACACTTGTGGGAGCTACTGTGACTAAAACTGAGCTTCCCTACGCACAGGGAAGCAAGAGAAATGCTGATTTCATCAAGCCCAGTTACATACTCAGAATCTGTACTACTGCGCAAATAGGCATGAATCTGTAGGCAAAAAACTCATTTCTGACAAAGTTGCCCAAATGCATCTCAGAAGTGTGCAACTTGTTCCCTGAGTTAGAAAACGTCGAGAAACGGTCGTTTCTGCTAGCGCTGTGCTTCTACACATGTATTTGCTGAACGGTGAAAGCGCACAGTAATGCACTTTTCTCCCAGCAAATACACTGTTTCTAAGGAAATGGGAACACACTGAGGAGACATTTGTGGGAGCTACTGTGACTAAAACTGAGCTTCCCTACGCACAGGGAAGCAAGAGAAATGCTGATTTCATCAAGCCCAGTAACATACTCAGAATCTGTACTACTGCGCAAATAGGCATGAATCTGCAGGCAAAAAACTCATTTCTGACAAAGTTGCCCAAATGCATCTCAGAAGTGTGCAACTTGTTCCTTGAGTTAGAAAACATCGAGAAACGTTCGTTTCTGCTAGCGCTGTGCTTCTACACATGTATTTGCTGAACGGTGAAAGCGCACAGTAATGCACTTTTCTCCCAGCAAATACACTGTTTCTAAGGAAATGGGAACACACTGAGGAGACACTTGTGGGAGCTACTGTGACTAAAACTGAGCTTCCCTACGCACAGGGAAGCAAGAGAAATGCTGATTTCATCAAGCCCAGTTACATACTCAGAATCTGTACTACTGCGCAAATAGGCATGTCTTTGTAGGCAAAAAACTCATTTCTGACAATGTTGCCCAAATGCATCTCAGAAGTGTGCAACTTGTTCTCTGAGTTAGAGAACGTCGAGAAACGTTCGTTTCTGCTAGCGATGTGCTTCTACACATGTATTTGCTGAACGGTGAAAGCGCACAGTAATGCACTTTTCTCCCAGCAAATACACTGTTTCTAAGGAAATGGGAACACACTGAGGAGACACTTGTGTGAGCTACTGTGACTGAAACTGAGCTTCCCTACGCACAGGGAAGGAAGAGAAATGCTGATTTCATCAAGCCCAGTTACATACTCAGAATCTGTACTACTGCGCAAATAGGCATGTCTCTTTAGGAATAAAACTCATTTCTGACAAAGTTGCCCAAATGCATCTCAGAAGTGGGCAACTTGTTCCCTGAGATAGAAAACGTCGAGAAACGTTCGTTTCTGCTAGCGCTGTGCTTCTACACATGTATTTGCTGAACGGTGAAAGCGCACAGTAATGCACTTTTCTCCCAGCAAATACACTGTTTCTAAGGAAATGGGAACACACTGAGGAGACACTTGTGGGAGCTACTGTGACTAAAACTGAGCTTCCCTACGCACAGGGAAGCAAGAGAAATGCTGATTTCCTCATGCCCAGTTACATACTCAGAATCTCTACTACTGCGCAAATAGGCATGTCTCTGTAGGCAAAAAACTCATTTCTGACAAAGTTGCCCAAATGCATCTCAGAAGTGTGCAACTTGTTCCCTGAGTTAGAAAACGTCGAGAATCGTTCGTTTCTGCTAGCGCTGTGCTTCTACACATGTATTTGATGAATGGTGAAAGCGCACAGTAATGCACTTTTCTCCCAGCAAATACACAGTTTCTAAGGAAATGGGAACACACTGAGGAGAACTTGTGGGAGCTACTGTGACTAAAACTGACCTTCCCTACGCACAGGGAAGCAAGAGAAATGCTGATTTCATCAAGCCCAGTTACATAATCAGAATCTGTACTACAGCGCAAATAGGCATGTCTCTGTAGGCAAAAAACTCATTTCTGACAAAGTTGCCCAAATGCATCTCAGAAGTGTGCAACTTGTTCCCTGAGTTAGAAAACGTCGAGAAACGGTCGTTTCTGCTAGCGCTGTGCTTCCACACATGTATTTGCTGAACGGTGAAAGCACAGAGTAATGCACTTTTCTCCCAGCAAATACACTGTTTCTAAGGAAATGGGAACACACTGAGGAGACACTTGTGGGAGCTACTGTGACTAAAACTGAGCTTCCCTACGCACAGGGAAGCAAGAGAAATGCTGCTTTCATCAAGCCCAGTTACATACTCAGAATCTGTACTACTGCGCAAATAGGCATGTCTCTGTAGGCAAAAAACTCATTTCTGACAAAGTTGTCCAAATGCATCTCAGAAGTGTGCAACTTGTTCCCTGAGTTAGAAAACGTCAAGAAACGGTCGTATCTGCTAACACTGTGCTTCTACACATGTATTTGCTGAACAATGAAAGCGCACAGTAATGCACTTTTCTCCCAGCAAATACACTGTTTTTAAGGAAATGGGAACACACTGAGGAGACACTTGTGGGAGCTACTGTGACTAAAACTGAGCTTCCCTACGCACAGGGAAGCAAGAGAAATGCTGATTTCATCCAGCCCAGTTACATACTCAGAATCTGTACTACTGCGCAAATAGGCATGTTTTTGTAGGCAAAAAACTCATTTCTGACAATGTTGCCCAAATGCATCTCAGAAGTGTGCAACTTGTTCCCTGAGTTAGAAAACGTCGAGAAACGTTCGTTTCTGCTAGCGCTGTGCTTCTTCATATGTATTTGCTGAACGGTGAAAGCACACAGTAATGCACTTTTCTCCCAGCAAATACACTGTTTCTAGGGAAATGGGAACACACTGAGGAGACACTTGTGGGAGCTACTGTGACTAAAACTGAGCTTCCCTACGCACAGGGAAGCAAGAGAAATGCTGATTTCATCAAGCCCAGTTACATACTCAGAATCTGTACTACTGCACAAATAGGCATGTCTCTGTAGGCAAAAAATTCATTTCTGACAAAGTTGCCCAAATGCATCTCAGAAGTGTGCAACTTGTTCCCTGAGTTAGAAAACGTCGAGAAACGGTCGTTTCTGCTAGCGCTGTGCTTCTACACATGTATTTGCTGAACGGTGAAAGCGCACAGTAATGCACTTTTCTCCCAGCAAATACACTGTTTCTAAGGAAATGGGACACACTGAGGAGACACTTGTGGGGGATACTGTGACTAAAACTGAGCTTCCCTACGCACAGGGAAGAAAAAGAAATGCTGATTTCATCAAGCCCAGTGAAAGCGCACAGTAATGCACTTTTCTCCCAGCAAATACACTGTTTCTAAGGAAATGGGACACACTGAGGAGACACTTGTGGGGGCTACTGTGACTAAAACCGAGCTTCCCTACGCACAGAAAAGCAAGAGAAATGCTGATTTCATCAAGCCCAGTTACATACTCAGAATCTGTACTAATGCGCAAATAGGCATGTCTCTTTAGGCAAAAAACTCATTTCTGACAAAGTTGCCCAAATGCATCTCAGAAGTGTGCAACTTGTTCCCTGAGTTAGAAAACTTCGAGAAACGGTCGTTTCTGCTAATGCTGTGCTTCTACACATGTATTTGCTGAACGGTGAAAGCGCACAGTAATGCACTTTTCTCCCAGCAAATACACTGTTTCTAAGGAAATGGGAACACACTGAGGAGACACTTGTGGGAGCTACTGTGACTAAAACTGAGCTTCCCTACGCACAGGGAAGCAAGAGAAATGCTGATTTCCACATGCCCAGTTACATACTCAGAATCTCTACTACTGTGCAAATAGGCATGTCTCTGTAGGCAAAAAACTCATTTCTGACAAAGTTGCCCAAATGCATCTCAGAAGTGTGCAACTTGTTCCCTGAGTTAGAAAACGTCGAGAATCGTTCGTTTCTGCTAGCGCTGTGCTTCTACACATGTATTTGCTGAATGGTGAAAGCGCACAGTAATGCACTTTTCTCCCAGCAAATACACAGTTTCTAAGGAAATGGAACACACTGAGGAGACACTTGTGGGTGCTACTGTGACTAAAACTGACCTTCCCTACGCACAGGGAAGCAAGAGAAATGCTGATTTCATCAAGCCCAGTTACATAATCAGAATCTGTACTACTGCGCAAATAGGCATGTCTCGGTAGGCAAAAAACTCATTTCTGACAAAGTTGCCCAAATGCATCTCAGAAGTGTGCAACTTGTTCCCTGAGTTAGAAAACGTCGAGAAACGGTCATATCTGCTAAAGCTGTGCTTCTACACATGTATTTGCTGAATTGTGAAAGCACACAGTAATGCACTTTTCTCCCAGCAAATACACTGTTTCTAAGGAAATGGGAACACACTGAGGAGACACTTGTGGGAGCTACTGTGACTAAAACTGAGCTTCCCTAAGCTCAGAGAAGCAAGAGAAATGCTGATTTCATCCAGCCCAGTTACATACTCAGAATCTGTACTACTGCGCAAATAGGCATGAATCTGTAGACAAAAAACTCATTTCTGACAAAGTTGCCCAAATGCATCTCAGAAGTGTGCAACTTGTTCCCTGAGTTAGAAAACGTCGAGAAACGGTCGTTTCTGCTAGCGCTGTGCTTCTACACATGTATTTGCTGAACGGTGAAAGCGCACAGTAATGCACTTTTCTCCCAGCAAATACACTGTTTCTAAGGAAATGGGAACACACTGAGGAGACACTTGTGGGAGCTACTGTGACTAAAACTGAGCTTCCCTATGCACAGGGAAGCAAGAGAAATGCTGATTTCATCAAGCCCAGTTACATACTCAGAATCTGTACTACTGCGCAAATAGGCATGTCTCTGTAGGCAAAAAACTCATTTCTGACAAAGTTGCCCAAATGCATCTCAGAAGTGTGCAACTTGTTCCCTGAGATAGAAAACGTCGAGAAACGTTCGTTTCTGCTAGCGCTGTGTTTCTACACATGTATTTGCTGAACGGTAAAAGCGCACAGTAATGCACTTTTCTCCCAGCAAATACACTGTTACTAAGGAAATGGGAACACACTGAGGAGACACTTGTGGGAGCTACTGTGACTAAAACTGAGCTTCCCTACACACGGAAGCAAGAGAAATGCTGATTTCATTAAGCCCAGTTACATACTCAGAATCTGTACTACTGCGCAAATAGGCATGTCTCTGTAGGCAAAAAACTCATTTCTGACAAAGTTGCCCAAATGCATCTCAGAAGTGTGCAACTTGTTCCCTGAGTTAGAAAACGTCGAGAAACAGTCATATCTGCTAACGCTGTGCTTCTACACATGTATTTGCTGAACGGTGAAAGCGCACAGTAATGCACTTTTCTCCCAGCAAATACACTGTTTCTAAGGAAATGGGAACACACTGAGGAGACACTTGTGGGAGCTACTGTGACTAAAACTGACCTTCCGTACGCACAGGGAAGCAAGAGAAATGCTGATTTCATCAAGCCCAGTTACATAATCAGAATCTGTACTACTGCGCAAATAGGCATGTCTCTGTAGGCAAAAAACTCATTTCTGACAAAGTTGCCCAAATGCATCTCAGAAGTGTGCAACTTGTTCCCTGAGTTAGAAAACGTCGAGAAACGGTCATATCTGCTAAAGCTGTGCTTCTACACATGTATTTGCTGAATTGTGAAAGCGCACAGTAATGCACTTTTCTCCCAGCAAATACACTGTTTCTAAGGAAATGGGAACACACTGAGGAGACACTTGTGGGAGCTACTGTGACTAAAACTGAGCTTCCCTACGCTCAGAGAAGCAAGAGAAATGCTGATTTCATCCAGCCCAGTTACATACTCAGAATCTGTACTACTGCGCAAATAGGCATGAATCTGTAGACAAAAAACTCATTTCTGACAAAGTTGCCCAAATGCATCTCAGAAGTGTGCAACTTCTTCCATGAGTTAGAAAACGTCGAGAAACGGTCATATCTGCTAACGCTGTGCTTCTACACATGTATTTGCTGAACGGTGAAAGCGCACAGTAATGCACTTTTCTCCCAGCAAATACACTGCTTCTAAGGAAATGGGAACACACTGAGGAGACACTTGTGGGAGCTACTGTTACTAAAACTGAGCTTCCCTACGCACAGGGAAGCAAGAGAAATGCTGATTTCATCAAGCCCAGTAACATACTCAGAATCTGTACTACTGTGCAAATAGGCATGAATCTGCAGGCAAAAAACTCATTTCTGACAAAGTTGCCCAAATGCATCTCAGAAGTGTGCAACTTGTTCCTTGAGTTAGAAAACATCGAAAAACGTTCGTTTCTGCTAGCGCTGTGCTTCTACACATGTATTTGCTGAACGGTGAAAGCGCACAGTAATGCACTTTTCTCCCAGCAAATACACTGTTTCTAAGGAAATGGGAACACACTGAGGAGACACTTGTGGGAGCTACTGTGACTAAAACTGAGCTTCCCTACGCACAGGGAAGCAAGAGAAATGCTGATTTCATCAAGCCCAGTTACATACTCAGAATCTGTACTACTGCGCAAATAGGCATGTCTTTGTAGGCAAAAAACTCATTTCTGACAATGTTGCCCAAATGCATCTCAGAAGTGTGCAACTTGTTCTCTGAGTTAGAGAACGTCGAGAAACGTTCGTTTCTGCTAGCGATGTGCTTCTACACATGTATTTGCTGAACGGTGAAAGCGCACAGTAATGCACTTTTCTCCCAGCAAATACACTGTTTCTAAGGAAATGGGAACACACTGAGGAGACACTTGTGTGAGCTACTGTGACTGAAACTGAGCTTCCCTACGCACAGGGAAGGAAGAGAAATGCTGATTTCATCAAGCCCAGTTACATACTCAGAATCTGTACTACTGCGCAAATAGGCATGTCTCTTTAGGAAAAAACTCATTTCTGACAAAGTTGCCCAAATGCATCTCAGAAGTGTGCAACTTGTTCCCTGAGATAGAAAACGTCGAGAAACGTTCGTTTCTGCTAGCGCTGTGCTTCTACACATGTATTTGCTGAACGGTGAAAGCGCACAGTAATGCACTTTTCTCCCAGCAAATACACTGTTTCTAAGGAAATGGGAACACACTGAGGAGACACTTGTGGGAGCTACTGTGACTAAAACTGAGCTTCCCTACGCACAGGGAAGCAAGAGAAATGCTGATTTCCTCATGCCCAGTTACATACTCAGAATCTCTACTACTGCGCAAATAGGCATGTCTCTGTAGGCAAAAAACTCATTTCTGACAAAGTTGCCCAAATGCATCTCAGAAGTGTGCAACTTGTTCCCTGAGTTAGAAAACGTCGAGAATCGTTCGTTTCTGCTAGCGCTGTGCTTCTACACATGTATTTGATGAATGGTGAAAGCGCACAGTAATGCACTTTTCTCCCAGCAAATACACAGTTTCTAAGGAAATGGGAACACACTGAGGAGAACTTGTGGGAGCTGCTGTGACTAAAACTGACCTTCCCTACGCACAGGGAAGCAAGAGAAATGCTGATTTCATCAAGCCCAGTTACATAATCAGAATCTGTACTACAGCGCAAATAGGCATGTCTCTGTAGGCAAAAAACTCATTTCTGACAAAGTTGCCCAAATGCATCTCAGAAGTGTGCAACTTGTTCCCTGAGTTAGAAAACGTCGAGAATTGTTCGTTTCTGCTAGCGCTGTGCTTCTACACATGTATTTGATGAATGGTGAAAGCACACAGTAATGCACTTTTCTCCCAGCAAATACACAGTTTCTAAGGAAATGGGAACACACTGAGGAGAACTTGTGGGAGCTACTGTGACTAAAACTGACCTTCCCTACGCACAGGGAAGCAAGAGAAATGCTGATTTCATCCAGCCCAGTTACATACTCAGAATCTGTACTACTGCGCAAATAGGCATGAATCTGTAGACAAAAAACTCATTTCTGACAAAGTTGCCCAAATGCATCTCAGAAGTGTGCAACTTGTTCCCTGAGTTAGAAAACGTCGAGAAACGGTCGTTTCTGCTAGCGCTGTGCTTCCACACATGTATTTGCTGAACGGTGAAAGCACAGAGTAATGCACTTTTCTCCCAGCAAATACACTGTTTCTAAGGAAATGGGAACACACTGAGGAGACACTTGTGGGAGCTACTGTGACTAAAACTGAGCTTCCCTACGCACAGGGAAGCAAGAGAAATGCTGGTTTCATCAAGCCCAGTTACATACTCAGAATCTGTACTACTGCGCAAATAGGCATGTCTCTGTAGGCAAAAAACTCATTTCTGACAAAGTTGCCCAAATGCATCTCAGAAGTGTGCAACTTGTTCCCTGAGTTAGAAAACGTCGAGAAACGGTCGTTTCTGCTAGCGCTGTGCTTCTACACATGTATTTGCTGAACGGTGAAAGCGCACAGTAATGCACTTTTCTCCCAGCAAATACACTGTTTCTAAGGAAATGGGACACACTGAGGAGACACTTGTGGGGGCTACTGTGACTAAAACTGAGCTTCCCTACGCACAGGGAAGAAAAAGAAATGCTGATTTCATCAAGCCCAGTGAAAGCGCACAGTAATGCACTTTTCTCCCAGCAAATACACTGTTTCTAAGGAAATGGGACACACTGAGGTGACACTTGTGGGGGCTACTGTGACTAAAACCGAGCTTCCCTACGCACAGAAAAGCAAGAGAAATGCTGATTTCATCAAGCCCAGTTACATACTCAGAATCTGTACTACTGCGCAAATAGGCATGTCTCTTTAGGCAAAAAACTCATTTCTGACAAAGTTGCCCAAATGCATCTCAGAAGTGTGCAACTTGTTCCCTGAGTTAGAAAACTTCGAGAAACGGTCGTTTCTGCTAGCGGTGTGATTCTACACATGTATTTGCTGAACGGTGAAAGCGCACAGTAATGCACTTTTCTCCCAGCAAATACACTGTTTCTAAGAAATTGGGAACACACTGAGGAGACGCTTGTGGGAGCTACTGTGACTAAAACTGAGCTTCCCTACACACAGGGAAGCAAGAGAAATGCTGATTTCATCCAGCCCAGTTACATATTCAGAATCTCTACTACTGCGCAAATAGGCATGTCTCTGTAGGCAAAAAACTCATTTCTGACAAAGTTGCCCAAATGCATCTCAGAAGTGTGCAACTTGTTCCCTGAGTTTGAAAAGGTCGAGAAATGGTCATATCTGCTAATGCTGTGCTTCTACACATGTATTTGCTGAACAATGAAAGCGCACAGTAATGCACTTTTCTCCCAGCAAATACACTGTTTCTAAGGAAATGGGAACACACTGAGGAGACACTTGTGGGAGCTACTGTGACTAAAACTGAGCTTCCCTACGCACAGGGAAGCAGGAGAAATGCTGATTTCCTCATGCCCAGTTACATACTCAGAATCTCTACTACTGCGCAAATAGGCATGTCTCTGTAGGCAAAAAACTCATTTCTGACAACGTTGCCCAAATGCATCTCAGAAGTGTGCAACTTGTTCCCTGAGTTAGAAAACATCGAGAAACGGTCGTTTCTGCTAGCGCTGTGCTTCTACACATGTATTTGCTGAACGGTGAAAGCGCACAGTAATGCACTTTTCTCCCAGCAAATACACTGTTTCTAAGGAAATGGGAACACACTGAGGAGACACTTGTGGGAGCTACTGTGACTAAAACTGAGCTTCCCTACGCACAGGGAAGCAAGAGAAATGCTGATTTCATCAAGCCCAGTTACATACTCAGAATCTGTACTACTGCGCAAATAGGCATGTCTCTGTAGGCAAAAAACTCATTTCTGACAAAGTTGCCCAAATGCATCTCAGAAGTGTGAAACTTGTTCCCTGAGTTAGAAAACGTCGAGAAACGTTCGTTTCTGCTAGCGCTGTGCTTCTACACATGTATTTGCTGAACGGTGAAAGCGCACAGTAATGCTCTTTTCTCCCAGCAAATATACTGTTTCTAAGGAAATGGGAACACACTGAGGAGACACTTGTGGGAGCTACTGTGACTAAAACTGAGCTTCCCTACGCACAGGGAAGCAAGAGAAATGCTGATTTCATCAAGCCCAGTTACATACTCAGAATCTGTACTACTGCGCAAATAGGCATGTCTCTGTAGGCAAAAAACTCATTTCTGACAAAGTTGCCCAAATGCATCTCAGAAGTGTGCAACTTGTTCCCTGAGTTAGAAAACGTCGAGAAACGTTCGTTTCTGCTACCGCTGTACTTCTACACATGTATTTGCTGAACGGTGAAAGCGCACAGTAATGCACTTTTCTCCCAGCAAATACACTGTTTCTAAGGAAATGGGAACACACTGAGGAGACACTTGTGGGAGCTAGTGTGAGTAAAACTGAGCTTCCCTACGCACAGGGAAGCAAGAGAAATGCTGATTTCATCAAGCCCAGTTACATACTCAGAATCAGTAGTACTGCGCAAATAGGCATGTCTCTGTAGGCAAAAAACTCATTTCTGACAAAGTTGCCCAAATGCACCTCAGAAGTGTGCAACTTCTTCCATGAGTTAGAAAACGTCGAGAAACGGTAATATCTGCTAACGCTGTGCTTCTACACATGTATTTGCTGAACGGTGAAAGCGCACAGTAATGCACTTTTCTCCCAGCAAATACACTGCTTCTAAGGAAATGGGAACACACTGAGGAGACACTTGTGGGAGCTACTGTTACTAAAACTGAGCTTCCCTACGCACAGGGAAGCAAGAGAAATGCTGATTACATCAAGCCCAGTAACATACTCAGAATCTGTACTACTGCGCAAATAGGCATGAATCTGCAGGCAAAAAACTCATTTCTGGCAAAGTTGCCCAAATGCATCTCAGAAGTGTGCAACTTGTTCCCTGAGTTAGAAAACGTCGAGAAACGGTCGTTTCTTCTAGCGCTGTGCTTCTACACATGTATTTGCTGAACGGTGAAAGCGCACAGTAATGCACTTTTCTCCCAGCAAATACACTGTTTCTAAGGAAATGGGAACACACTGAGGAGACACTTGTGGGAGCTACTGTGACTAAAACTGAGCTTCCCTTCGCACAGGGAAGCAAGAGAAATGCTGATTTCATCAAGCCCAGTTACATACTCAGAATCTGTACTACTGCACAAATAGGCAAGTCTCTGTAGGCAAAAATCTCATTTCTGACAAAGTTGCCCAAATGCAACTCAGAAGTGTGCAACTTGTTCCCTGAGTTAGAAAACTTCGAGAAACGTTCGTTTCTCCTAGCGCTGTGCTTCTACACATATATTTGCTGAACGGTGAAAGCACACTGTAATGCACTTTTCTCCCAGCAAATACACTGTTTCTAAGGAAATGGGAACACACTGAGGAGACACTTGTGGGAGCTACTGTGACTAAAACTGAGCTTCCCTACGCACAGGGAAGCAAGAGAAATGCTGATTTCATCAAGCCCAGTTACATACTCAGAATTTGTACTACTGCGCAAATAGGCATGTCTCTGTAGGCAAAAAACTCATTTCTGACAAAGTTGCCCAAATGCATCTCAGAAGTGTGCAACTTGTTCCCTGAGTTAGAAAACGTCGAGAAACGCTCGTTTCTGCTAGCGCTGTGCTTCTACACATGTATTTGCTGAACGGTGAAAGCGCACAGTAATGCACTTTTCTCCCAGCAAATACACTGTTTCTAAGGAAATGGGAACACACTGAGGAGACACTTGTGGGAGCTACTGGGACTAAAACTGAGATTCCCTATGCAAAGGGAAGCAAGAGAAATGCTGATTTCATCAAGCCCAGTTACATACTCAGAATCTGTACTACTGCGCAAATAGGCATGTCTATGTAGGCAAAAAACTCATTTCTGACAAAGTTGCCCAAATGCATCTCAGAAGTGTGCAACTTGTTCCCTGAGTTAGAAAACATCGAGAAACGTTCGTTTCTGCTAGCGCTGTGCTTCTACACATGTATTTGCTGAACGGTGAAAGCGCACAGTAAGGCACTTTTCTCCCAGCAAATACACTGTTTCTAAGGAAATGGGAACACACTGAGGAGACACTAGTGGGAGCTACTGTGACTAAAACTGAGCTTCCCTACGCACAGGGAAGCAAGAGAAATGCTGATTTCATCAAGCCCAGTTACATACTCAGAATCTGTACTACTGCGCAAATAGGCATGTCTCTGTAGGCAAAACACTCATTTTTGAGAAAGTTACCCAAATGCATCTCAGAAGTGTGCCACTTGTTCCCTGCGTTAGAAAACGTCGAGAAACGTTCGTTTCTGCTAGCGCTGTGCTTCTACACATGTATTTGCTGAACGGTGAAAGCGCACAGTAATGCACTTTTCTCCCAGTAAATACACTGTTTCTAAGGAAATGGGAACACACTGAGGAGACACTTGTGGGAGCTACTGTGACTAAAACTGAGCTTCCCTACGCACAGGGAAGCAAGAGAAATGCTGATTTCATCAAGCCCAGTTACATACTCAGAATCTCTACTACTGCGCAAATAGGCATGTCTCTGTAGGCAAAAAACTCATTTCTGACAAAGTTGCCCAAATGCATCTCAGAAGTGTGCAACTTGTTCCCTGAGTTAGAAAATGTCGAGAAACGGTCGTTTCAGCTAGCGCTGTGATTCTACACATGTATTTTCTGAACGGTGAAAGCGCACAGTAATGCACTTTTCTCCCAGCAAATACAGTTTTTAAGGAAATGAGAACACACTGAGGAGACACTTGAGGGAGCTACTGTGACTAAAACTGAGCTTCCCTATGCACAGGGAAGCAAGAGAAATGCTGATTTCATCAAGCCCAGTTACATACTCAGAATCTGTACTACTGCGCAAATAGGCATGTCTCTGTAGGCAAAAAACTCATTTCTGACAAAGTTGCCCAAATGCATCTCAGAAGTGTGCAACTTGTTCCCTGAGTTAGAAAACGTCGAGAAACGTTCGTTTCTGCTAGCGCTGTGCTTCTACACATGTATTTGCTGAACGGTGAAAGCGCACAGTAATGTACTTTTCTCCCAGCAAATACACTGTTTCTAAGGAAATGGGAACACACTGAGGAGACACTTGTGGGAGCTACTGTGACTAAAACTGAGCTTCCCTACGCACAGGGAGCAAGAGAAATGCTGATTTCATCAAGCCCAGTTACATACTCAGAATCTGTACTACTGCGCAAATAGGCATGTCTCTGTAGGCAAAACACTCATTTTTGAGAAAGTTACCCAAATGCATCTCAGAAGTGTGCAACTTGTTCCCTGAGTTAGAAAACGTCGAGAAACGTTCGTTTCTGCTAGCGCTGTGCTTCTACACATGTATTTGCTGAACGGTGAAAGCGCACAGTAATGCACTTTTCTCCCAGCAAATACACTGTTTCTAAGGAAATGGGAACACACTGAGGAGACACTTGTGGGAGCTACTGTGACTAAAACTGAGCTTCCCTACGCAAAGGGAAGCAAGAGAAATGCTGATTTCATCAAGCCCAGTTACATACTCAGAATCTCTACTACTGCGCAAATAGGCATGTCTCTGTAGGCAAAAAACTCATTTCTGACAAAGTTGCCCAAATGCATCTCAGAAGTGTGCAACTTGTTCCCTGAGTTAGAAAATGTCGAGAAACGGTCGTTTCAGCTAGCGCTGTGCTTCTACACATGTATTTTCTGAACGGTGAAAGCGCACAGTAATGCACTTTTCTCCCAGCAAATACAGTTTTTAAGGAAATGAGAACACACTGAGGAGACACTTGAGGGAGCTACTGTGACTAAAACTGAGCTTCCCTATGCACAGGGAAGCAAGAGAAATGCTGATTTTATCAAGCCCAGTTACATACTCAGAATCTGTACTACTGCGCAAATAGGCATGTCTCTGTAGGCAAAAAACTCATTTCTGACAAAGTTGCCCAAATGCATCTCAGAAGTGTGCAACTTGTTCCCTGAGTTAGAAAACGTCGAGAAACGTTCGTTTCTGCTAGCGCTGTGCTTCTACACATGTATTTGCTGAACGGTGAAAGCGCACAGTAATGCACTTTTCTCCCAGCAAATACACTGTTTCTAAGGAAATGGGAACACACTGAGGAGACACTTGTGGGAGCTACTGTGACTAAAACTGAGCTTCCCTACGCACAGGGAGCAAGAGAAATGCTGATTTCATCAAGCCCAGTTACATACTCAGAATCTGTACTACTGC
Source organism: Acomys minous (assembly GCF_964271855.1). Lineage (NCBI taxonomy): Eukaryota > Metazoa > Chordata > Mammalia > Rodentia > Muridae > Acomys > Acomys minous. Next base: position 6,467,793 of record NW_028182183.1, on the reverse strand, counting down.
GCAAATAGGCATGTCTCTGTAGGCAAAAAACTCATTTTTGAGAAAGTTACCCAAATGCATCTCAGAAGTGTGCAACTTGTTCCCTGAGTTAGAAAACGTCGAGAAACGTTTGTTTCTCCTAGCGCTGTGCTTCTACACATGTATTTGCTGAACGGTGAAAGCGCACTGTAATGCACTTTTCTCCCAGCAAATACACTGTTTCTAAGGAAATGGGAACACACTGAGGAGACACTTGTGGGAGCTACTGTGACTAAAACTGAGCTTCCCTATGCACAGGGAAGCAAGAGAAATGCTGATTTCATCAAGCCCAGTTACATACTCAGAATCTGTACTACTGTGCAAATAGGCATGTCTCTGTAGGCAAAAAACTCATTTCTGACAAAGTTGCCCAAATGCATCTCAGAAGTGTGCAACTTGTTCCCTGAGTTAGAAAACGTCGAGAAACGGTCGTTTCTGCTAGCGCTGTGCTTCTACACATGTATTTGCTGAACGGTGAAAGCGCACAGTAATGCACGTTTCTCCCAGCGAATACACTGTTTCTAAGGAAATGGGAACACACTGAGGAGACACTTGTGGGAGCTACTGGGACTAAAACTGAGCTTCCCTACGCAAAGGGAAGCAAGAGAAATGCTGATTTCATCAAGCCCAGTTACATACTCAGAATCTGTACTACTGCGCAAATAGGCATGTCTCTGTAGGCAAAAAACTCATTTCTGACAAAGTTGCCCAAATGCATCTCAGAAGTGTGCAACTTGTTCCCTGAGTTAGGAAACGTCGAGAAACGTTCGTTTCTGCTAGCGATGTGCTTCTACACATGTATTTGCTGAACGGTGAAAGCGCAAAGTAATGCACTTTTCTCCCAGCAAATACAGTGTTACTAAGGAAATGGGAACACACTAAGGAGACACTTGTGGGAGCTACTGGGACTAAAACTGAGCTTCCCTACGCACAGGGAAGCAAGAGAAATGCTGATTTCATCAAGCCCAGTTACATACTCAGAATCTGTACTACTGCGCAAATAGGCATGTCTCTGTAGGCAAAAAACTCATTTCTGACAAAGTTGCCCAAATGCATCTCAGAAGTGTGCAACTTGTTCCCTGAGTTAGAAAACGTCGAGAAACGTTCGTTTCTGCTAGCGCTGTGCTTCTACACATGTATTTGCTGAACGGTGAAAGCGCACAGTAATGCACTTTTCTCCCAGCAAATACACTGTTTCTAAGGAAATGGGAACACACTGAGGAGACACTTGTGGGAGCTACTGTGACTAAAACTGAGCTTCCCTACGCACAGGGAGCAAGAGAAATGCTGATTTCATCAAGCCCAGTTACATACTCAGAATCTGTACTACTGCGCAAATAGGCATGTCTCTGTAGGCAAAAAACTCATTTCTGACAAAGTTGCCCAAATGCATCTCAGAAGTGTGCAACTTTTTCCCTGAGTTAGAAAACGTCGAGAAACGGTCGTTTCAGCTAGCGCTGTGCTTCTACACATGTATTTGCTGAACGCTGAAAGCGCACAGTAATGCACTTTTCTCCCAGCAAATACACTGTTTCTAAGGAACTGGGAACACACTGAGGAGACACTTGTGGGAGCTACTGTGACTAAAACTGAGCTTCCCTACGCACAGGGAAGCAAGAGAAATGCTGGTTTCATCAAGCCCAGTTACATACTCAGAATCTGTACTACTGCGCAAATAGGCATGTCTCTGTAGGCAAAAAACTCATTTTTGAGAAAGTTACCCAAATGCATCTCAGAAGTGTGCAACTTGTTCCCTGAGTTAGAAAACGTCGAGAAACGTTTGTTTCTCCTAGCGCTGTGCTTCTACACATGTATTTGCTGAACGGTGAAAGCGCACTGTAATGCACTTTTCTCCCAGCAAATACACTGTTTCTAAGGAAATGGGAACACACTGAGGAGACACTTGTGGGAGCTACTGTGACTAAAACTGAGCTTCCCTATGCACAGGGAAGCAAGAGAAATGCTGATTTCATCAAGCCCAGTTACATACTCAGAATCTGTACTACTGTGCAAATAGGCATGTCTCTGTAGGCAAAAAACTCATTTCTGACAAAGTTGCCCAAATGCATCTCAGAAGTGTGCAACTTGTTCCCTGAGTTAGAAAACGTCGAGAAACGGTCATTTCTGCTAGCGCTGTGCTTCTACACATGTATTTGCTGAACGGTGAAAGCGCACAGTAATGCACGTTTCTCCCAGCGAATACACTGTTTCTAAGGAAATGGGAACACACTGAGGAGACACTTGTGGGAGCTACTGGGACTAAAACTGAGCTTCCCTACGCAAAGGGAAGCAAGAGAAATGCTGATTTCATCAAGCCCAGTTACATACTCAGAATCTGTACTACTGCGCAAATAGGCATGTCTCTGTAGGCAAAAAACTCATTTCTGACAAAGTTGCCCAAATGCATCTCAGAAGTGTGCAACTTGTTCCCTGAGTTAGGAAACGTCGAGAAACGTTCGTTTCTGCTAGCGATGTGCTTCTACACATGTATTTGCTGAACGGTGAAAGCGCAAAGTAATGCACTTTTCTCCCTGCAAATACACTGTTTCTAAGGAAATGGGAACATACTGAGGAGACACTTGTGGGAGCTACTGGGACTAAAACTGAGCTTCCCTACGCACAGGGAAGCAAGAGAAATGCTGATTTCATCAATCCCAGTTACATACTCAGAATCTGTACTACTGCGCAAATAGGCATGTCTCTGTAGGCAAAAAACTCATTTCTGACAAAGTTGCCCAAATGCATCTCAGAAGTGTGCAACTTGTTCCCTGAGTTAGAAAACGTCGAGAAACGTTCGTTTCTGCTAGCGCTGTGCTTCTACACATGTATTTGCTGAATGGTGAAAGCGCACAGTAATGCACTTTTCTCCCAGCAAATACAGTGTTACTAAGGAAATGGGAACACACTAAGGAGACACTTGTGGGAGCTACTGGGACTAAAACTGAGCTTCCCTACGCACAGGGAAGCAAGAGAAATGCTGATTTCATCAAGCCCAGTTACATACTCAGAATCTGTACTACTGCGCAAATAGGCATGTCTCTGTAGGCAAAAAACTCATTTCTGACAAAGTTGCCCAAATGCATTTCAGAAGTGTGCCACTTGTTCCCTGAGTTAGAAAACGTCGAGAAACGGTCGTTTCAGCTAGCGCTGTGCTTCTACACATGTATTTGCTGAACGGTGAAAGCACACAGTGATGCACTTTTCTCCCAGCAAATACATTGTTTCTAAGGAACTGGGAACACACTGAGGAGACACTTGTGGGAGCTACTGTGACTAAAACTGAGCTTCCCTACGCACAGGGAAGCAAGAGAAATGCTGATTTCATCAAGCCCAGTTACATACTCAGAATCTGTACTACTGCGCAAATAGGCATGTCTCTGTAGGCAAAAAACTCATTTCTGACAACGTTGCCCAAATGCATCTCAGAAGTGTGCAACTTGTTCCCTGAGTTAGAAAACGTCGAGAAACGTTCGTTTCTCCTAGCGCTGTTCTTCTACACATGTATTTGCTGAACGGTGAAAGCGCAAAGTAATGCACTTTTCTCCCAGCAAATACAGTGTTACTAAGGAAATGGGAACACACTAAGGAGACACTTGTGGGAGCTACTGGGACTAAAACTGAGCTTCCCTACGCACAGGGAAGCAAGAGAAATGCTGATTTCATCAAGCCCAGTTACATACTCAGAATCTGTACTACTGCGCAAATAGGCATGTCTCTGTAGGCAAAAAACTCATTTCTGACAAAGTTGCCCAAATGCATCTCAGAAGTGTGCAACTTGTTCCCTGAGTTAGAAAACGTCGAGAAACGTTCGTTTCTGCTAGCGCTGTGCTTCTACACATGTATTTGCTGAACGGTGAAAGCGCACAGTAATGCACTTTTCTCCCAGCAAATACACTGTTTCTAAGGAAATGGGAACACACTGAGGAGACACTTGTGGGAGCTACTGTGACTAAAACTGAGCTTCCCTACGCACAGGGAGCAAGAGAAATGCTGATTTCATCAAGCCCAGTTACATACTCAGAATCTGTACTACTGCGCAAATAGGCATGTCTCTGTAGGCAAAAAACTCATTTCTGACAACGTTGCCCAAATGCATCTCAGAAGTGTGCAACTTGTTCCCTGAGTTAGAAAACGTCGAGAAACGTTCGTTTCTCCTAGCGCTGTTCTTCTACACATGTATTTGCTGAACGGTGAAAGCGCACTGTAATGCACTTTTCTCCCAGCAAATACACTGTTTCTAAGGAAATGGGAACACACTGAGGAGACACTTGTGGGAGCTACTGTGACTAAAACTGAGCTTCCCTAAGCACAGGGAAGCAAGAGAAATGCTGATTTCATCAAGCCCAGTTACATACTCAGAATCTGTACTACTGCGCAAATAGGCATGTCTCTGTAGGCAAAAAACTCATTTCTGACAAAGTTGCCCAAATGCATCTCAGAAGTGTGCAACTTGTTCCCTGAGTTAGAAAACGTCGAGAAACGGTCGTTTCAGCTAGCGCTGTGCTTCTACACATGTATTTGCTGAACGGTGAAAGCGCACAGTAATGCACTTTTCTCCCAGCAAATACACTGTTTCTAAGAAAATGGGAACACACTGAGGACCCTGAGGAGACACTTGTGGGAGCTACTGTGACTAAAACTGAGCTTCCCTACGCACAAGGAAGTAAGAGAAATGCTGATTTCATCAAGCCCAGTTACATACTCAGAATCTGTACTACTGCGCAAATAGGCATGTCTCTGTAGGCAAAAAACTCATTTTTGAGAAAGTTACCCAAATGCATCTCAGAAGTGTGCAACTTGTTCCCTGAGTTAGAAAACGTCGAGAAACGTTCGTTTCTGCTAGCGCTGTGCTTCTACACATGTATTTGCTGAACGGTGAAAGCGCACAGTAATGCACTTTTCTCCCAGTAAATACACTGTTTCTAAGGAAATGGGAACACACTGAGGAGACACTTGTGGGAGCTACTGTGACTAAAACTGAGCTTCCCTACGCACAGGGAAGCAAGAGAAATGCTGATTTCATCAAGCCCAGTTACATACTCAGAATCTGTACTACTGCGCAAATAGGCATGTCTCTGTATGCAAAAAACTCATTTCTGACAAAGTTGCCCAAATGCATCTCAGAAGTGTGCCACTTGTTCCCTGAGTTAGAAAACGTCGAGAAACGGTCGTTTCTGCTAGCGCTGTGCTTCTACACATGTATTTGCTGAACGGTGAAAGCGCATAGTAATGCACTTTTCTCCCAGCAAATACACTGTTTCTAAGGAAATGGGAACACAATGAGGAGACACTTGTGGGAGCTACTGTGACTAAAACTGAGCTTCCCTAGGCACAGGGAAGCAAGAGAAATGCTGATTTCATCAAGCCCAGTTACATACTCAGAATCTTTTACTACTGCGCAAATAGGCATGTCTCTGTAGGCAAAAAACTCATTTTGGACAAAGTTGCCCAAATGCATCTCAGAAGTGTGTAACTTGTTCCCTGAGTTAGAAAACGTCGAGAAACGGTCGTTTCTGCTAGCGCTGTGCTTCTACACATGTATTTGATGAACGGTGAAAGCGCACAGTAATGCTCTTTTCTCCCAGCAAATACAGTGTTTCTAAGGAACTGGGAACACACTGAGGAGACACTTGTGGGAGCTACTGTGACTAAAACTGAGCTTCCCTACGCACAGGGAAGCAAGAGAAATGCTGATTTCATCAAGCCCAGTTACATACTCAGAATCTGTACTACTGCGCAAATAGGCATGTCTCTGTAGGCAAAAAACTCATTTCTGACAAAGTTGCCCAAATGCATTTCAGAAGTGTGCCACTTGTTCCCTGAGTTAGAAAACGTCGAGAAACGGTCGTTTCAGCTAGCGCTGTGCTTCTACACATGTATTTGCTGAACGGTGAAAGCGCACAGTAATGCACTTTTCTCCCAGCAAATACACTGTTTCTAAGGAAATGGGAACACACTGAGGAGACACTTGTGGGAGCTACTGTGACTAAAACTGAGCTTCCCTATGCACAAGGAAGCAAGAGAAATGCTGATTTCATCAAGCCCAGTTACATACTCAGAATCTGTACTACTGCGCAAATAGGCATGTCTCTGTAGGCAAAAAACTCATTTTTGAGAAAGTTACCCAAATGCATCTCAGAAGTGTGCAACTTGTTCCCTGAGTTAGAAAACGTCGAGAAACGTTCGTTTCTGCTAGCGCTGTGCTTCTACACATGTATTTGCTGAACGGTGAAAGCGCACAGTAATGCACTTTTCTCCCGGTAAATACACTGTTTCTAAGGAAATGGGAACACACTGAGGAGACACTTGTGGGAGCTACTGTGACTAAAACTGAGCTTCCCTACGCACAGGGAAGCAAGAGAAATGCTGATTTCATCAAGCCCAGTTACATACTCAGAATCTGTACTACTGCGCAAATAGGCATGTCTCTGTAGGCAAAAAACTCATTTCTGACAAAGTTGCCCAAATGCATCTCAGAAGTGTGCAACTTGTTCCCTGAGTTAGAAAACGTCGAGAAACGGTCGTTTCTGCTAGCGCTGTCCTTCTACACATGTATTTGCTGAACGGTGAAAGCGCACAGTAATGCACTTTTCTCCCAGCAAATACACTGTTTCTACGGAAATGGGAACACACTGAGGAGACACTTGTGGGAGCTACTGTGACTAAAACTGAGCTTCCCTACGCACAGGGAAGCAAGAGAAATGCTGATTTCATGAAGCCCAGTTACATACTCAGAATCTGTACTACTTCGCAAATAGGCATTTCTCTGTAGGCAAAAAACTCATTTCTGACAAAGTTGCCCAAATGCATCTCAGAAGTGTGCAACTTGTTCCCTGAGTTAGAAAACGTCGAGAAACGGTCGTTTCTGCTAGCGCTGTGCTTCTACACATGTATTTGCTGAACGGTGAAAGCGCACAGTAATGCACTTTTCTCCCAGCAAATACACTGTTTCTAAGGAAATGGGAACACACTGAGGAGACACTTGTGGGAGCTACTGGGACTAAAACTGAGCTTCCCTACGCACAGGGAAGCAAGAGAAATGCTGATTTCATCAAGCCCAGTTACATACTCAGAATCTGTACTACTGCGCAAATAGGCATGTCTCTGTAGGCAAAAAACTCATTTCTGACAAAGTTGCCCAAATGCATCTCAGAAGTGTGCCACTTGTTCCCTGAGTTAGAAAACGTCGAGAAACGGTCGTTTCAGCTAGCGCTGTGCTTCTACACATGTATTTGCTGAACGGTGAAAGCGCACAGTAATGCACTTTTCTCCCAGCAAATACACTGTTTCTAAGGAAATGGGAACACACTGAGGAGACACTTGTGGGAGCTACTGTGACTAAAACTGAGCTTCCCTACGCACAAGGAAGCAAGAGAAATGCTGATTTCATCAAGCCCAGTTACATACTCAGAATCTGTACTACTGCGCAAATAGGCATGTCTCTGTAGGCAAAAAACTCATTTTTGAGAAAGTTACCCAAATGCATCTCAGAAGTGTGCAACTTGTTCCCTGAGTTAGAAAACGTCGAGAAACGTTCGTTTCTGCTAGCGCTGTGCTTCTACACATGTATTTGCTGAACGGTGAAAGCGCACAGTAATGCACTTTTCTCCCGGTAAATACACTGTTTCTAAGGAAATGGGAACACACTGAGGAGACACTTGTGGGAGCTACTGTGACTAAAACTGAGCTTCCCTACGCACAGGGAAGCAAGAGAAATGCTGATTTCATCAAGCCCAGTTACATACTCAGAATCTGTACTACTGCGCAAATAGGCATGTCTCTGTAGGCAAAAAACTCATTTCTGACAAAGTTGCCCAAATGCATCTCAGAAGTGTGCAACTGGTTCCCTGAGTTAGAAAACGTCGAGAAACGGTCGTTTCTGCTAGCGCTGTCCTTCTACACATGTATTTGCTGAACGGTGAAAGCGCACAGTAATGCACTTTTCTCCCAGCAAATACACTGTTTCTAAGAAAATGGGAACACACTGAGGAGACACTTGTGGGAGCTACTGTGACTAAAACTGAGCTTCCCTACGCACAGGGAAGCAAGAGAAATGCTGATTTCATGAAGCCCAGTTACATACTCAGAATCTGTACTACTTCGCAAATAGGCATTTCTCTGTAGGCAAAAAACTCATTTCTGACAAAGTTGCCCAAATGCATCTCAGAAGTGTGCAACTTGTTCCCTGAGTTAGAAAACGTCGAGAAACGGTCGTTTCTGCTAGCGCTGTGCTTCTACACATGTATTTGCTGAACGGTGAAAGCGCACAGTAATGCACTTTTCTCCCAGCAAATACACTGTTTCTAAGGAAATGGGAACACACTGAGGAGACACTTGTGGGAGCTACTGGGACTAAAACTGAGCTTCCCTATGCACAGGGAAGCAAGAGTAATGCTGATTTCATAAAGCCCAGTTACATACTCAGAATCTGTACTACTGCGCAAATAGGCATGTCTCTGTAGGCAAAAAACTCATTTCTGACAAAGTTGCCCAAATGCATCTCAGAAGTGTGCAACTTGTTCCCTGAGTTAGAAAACGTCGAGAAACGGTCGTTTCTGCTAGCGCTGTGCTTCTACACATGTATTTACTGAACGGTGAAAGCGCACAGTAATGCACTTTTCTCCCAGCAAATACAGTGTTTCTAAGGAAATGGGAACACACTGAGGAGACACTTGTTGGAGCTACTGTGACTAAAACTGAGCTTCCCTACGCACAGGGAAGCAAGAGAAATGCTGATTTCATCAAGCCCAGTTACATACTCAGAATCTGTACTACTGCACAAATAGGCATGTCTCTGTATGCAAAAAACTCATTTCTGACAAAGTTGCACAAATGCATCTCAGAAGTGTGCCACTTGTTCCCTGAGTTAGAAAACGTCGAGAAACGGTCGTTTCTGCTAGCGCTGTGCTTCTACACATGTATTTGCTGAACGGTGAAAGCGCATAGTAATGCACTTTTCTCCCAGCAAATACACTGTTTCTAAGGAAATGGGAACACAATGAGGAGACACTTGTGGGAGCTACTGTGACTAAAACTGAGCTTAACTAGGCACAGGGAAGCAAGAGAAATGCTGATTTCATCAAGCCCAGTTACATACTCAGAATCTGTACTACTGTGCAAATAGGCATGTCTCTGTAGGCAAAAAACTCATTTTGGACAAAGTTGCCCAAATGCATCTCAGAAGTGTGCAACTTGTTCCCTGAGTTAGAAAACGTCGAGAAACGGTCGTTTCTGCTAGCGCTGTGCTTCTACACATGTATTTGATGAACGGTGAAAGCGCACAGTAATGCTCTTTTCTCCCAGCAAATACAGTGTTTCTAAGGAACTGGGAACACACTGAGGAGACACTTGTGGGAGCTACTGTGACTAAAACTGAGCTTCCCTACGCACAGGGAAGCAAGAGAAATGCTGATTTCATCAAGCCCAGTTACATACTCAGAATCTGTACTACTGCGCAAATAGGCATGTCTCTGTAGGCAAAAAACTCATTTCTGACAAAGTTGCCCAAATGCATTTCAGAAGTGTGCCACTTGTTCCCTGAGTTAGAAAACGTCGAGAAACGGTCGTTTCAGCTAGCGCTGTGCTTCTACACATGTATTTGCTGAACGGTGAAAGCGCACAGTAATGCACTTTTCTCCCAGCAAATACACTGTTTCTAAGGAAATGGGAACACACTGAGGAGACACTTGTGGGAGCTACTGTGACTAAAACTGAGCTTCCCTATGCACAAGGAAGCAAGAGAAATGCTGATTTCATCAAGCCCAGTTACATACTCAGAATCTGTACTACTGCGCAAATAGGCATGTCTCTGTAGGCAAAAAACTCATTTTTGAGAAAGTTACCCAAATGCATCTCAGAAGTGTGCAACTTGTTCCCTGAGTTAGAAAACGTCGAGAAACGTTCGTTTCTGCTAGCGCTGTGCTTCTACACATGTATTTGCTGAACGGTGAAAGCGCACAGTAATGCACTTTTCTCCCAGTAAATACACTGTTTCTAAGGAAATGGGAACACACTGAGGAGACACTTGTGGGAGCTACTGTGACTAAAACTGAGCTTCCCTACGCACAGGGAAGCAAGAGAAATGCTGATTTCATCAAGCCCAGTTACATACTCAGAATCTGTACTACTGCGCAAATAGGCATGTCTCTGTATGCAAAAAACTCATTTCTGACAAAGTTGCCCAAATGCATCTCAGAAGTGTGCCACTTGTTCCCTGAGTTAGAAAACGTCGAGAAACGGTCGTTTCTGCTAGCGCTGTGCTTCTACACATGTATTTGCTGAACGGTGAAAGCGCACAGTAATGCACTTTTCTCCCAGCAAATACACTGTTTCTAAGGAAATGGGAACACAATGAGGAGACACTTGTGGGAGCTACTGTGACTAAAACTGAGCTTCCCTAGGCACAGGGAAGCAAGGGAAATGCTGATTTCATCAAGCCCAGTTACATACTCAGAATCTGTACTACTGGGCAAATAGGCATGTCTCTGTAGGCAAAAAACTCATTTCGGACAAAGTTGCCCAAATGCATCTCAGAAGTGTGCAACTTGTTCCCTGAGTTAGAAAACGTCGAGAAACGGTCGTTTCTGCTAGCGCTGTGCTTCTACACATGTATTTGATGAACGGTGAAAGCGCACAGTAATGCACTTTTCTCCCAGCAAATACACTGTTTCTAAGGAAATGGGAACACACTGAGGAGACACTTGTGGGAGCTACTGTGACTAAAACTGAGCTTCCCTACGCACAGGGAAGAAAGAGAAATGCTGATTTCAACAAGCCCAGTTACATACTCAGAATCTCTACTACTGCGCAAATAGGCATGTCTCTGTAGGCAAAAAACTCATTTCTGACAAAGTTGCCCAAATGCATCTCAGAAGTGTGCCACTTATTCCCTGAGTTAGAAATCGTCGTGAAACGGTTGTTTCAGCTAGCGCTGTGCTTCTACACATGTATTTGCTGAACGGTGAAAGCGCACAGTAATGCACTTTTCTCCCAGCAAATACACTGTTTCTAAGGAAATGGGAACACACTGAGGAGACACTTGTGGGAGCTACTGTGACTAAAACTGAGCTTCCCTACGCACAAAGAAGCAAGAGAAATGCTGATTTCATCAAGCCCAGTTACATACTCAGAATCTGTACTACTGCGCAAATAGGCATGTCTCTGTAGGCAAAAAACTCATTTCTGACAAAGTTGCCCAAATGCATCTCAGAAGTGTGCAACTTGTTCCCTGAGTTAGAAAACGTCGAGAAACATTCGTTTCTGCTAGCGCTGTGCTTCTACACATGTATTTGCTGAACGGTGAAAGCGCACAGTAATGCACTTTTCTCCCAGCAAATACACTGTTTCTAAGGAAATGGGAACACACTGAGGAGACACTTTTGGGAGCTACTGGGACTAAAACTGAGCTTCCCTACGCACAGGGAAGCAAGAGAAATGCTGATTTCATCAAGCCCAGTTACATACTCAGAATCTGTACTACTGTGCAAATAGGCATGTCTCTGTAGGCAAAAAACTCATTTCTGACAAAGTTGCCCAAATGCATTTCAGAAGTGTGCCACTTGTTCCCTGAGTTAGAAAACGTCGAGAAACGGTCGTTTCAGCTAGCGCTGTGCTTCTACACATGTATTTGCTGAACGGTGAAAGCGCACAGTAATGCACTTTTCTCCCAGCAAATACACTGTTTCTAAGGAAATGGGAACACACTGAGGAGACACTTGTGGGAGCTACTGTGACTAAAACTGAGCTTCCCTACGCACAGGGAAGCAAGAGAAATGCTGATTTCATCAAGCCCAGTTACATACTCAGAATCTGTACTACTGCGCAAATAGGCATGTCTCTGTAGGCAAAAAACTCATTTCTGACAAAGTTGCCCAAATGCATCTCAGAAGTGTGCCACTTATTCCCTGAGTTAGAAATCGTCGTGAAACGGTCGTTTCAGCTAGCGCTGTGCTTCTACACATGTATTTGCTGAACGGTGAAAGCGCACAGTAATGCACTTTTCTCCCAGCAAATACACTGTTTCTAAGGAACTGGGAACACACTGAGGAGACACTTGTGGGAGCTACTGTGACTAAAACTGAGCTTCCCTACGCACAGGGAAGCAAGAGAAATGCTGATTTCATCAAGCCCAGTTACATAATCAGAATCTGTACTACTGCGCAAATAGGCATGTCTCTGTAGGGAAAAAACTCATTTTGGACAAAGTTGCCCAAATGTATTTCCGAAGTGTGCAACTTGTTCCCTGAGTTAGAAAACGTCGAGAAACGGTCGTTTCAGCTAGCGCTGTGCTTCTACACATGTATTTGCTGAACGGTGAAAGCGCACAGTAATGCACTTTTCTCCCAGCAAATACACTGTTTCTAAGGAAATGGGAACACACTGAGGAGACACTTATGGGAGCTACTGTGACTAAAACTGAGCTTCCCTACGCACAGGGAAGCAAGAGAAATGCTGATTTCATCAAGCCCAGTTACATACTCAGAATCTGTACTACTGCGCAAATAGGCATGTCTCTGTAGGCAAAAAACTCATTTCTGACAAAGTTGCCCAAATGCATCTCAGAAGTGTGCAACTTGTTCCCTGAGTTAGAAAACGTCGATAAACTTTCGATACTGCTAGCGCTGTGCTTCTACACATGTATTTGCTGAACGGTGAAAGCGCACAGTAATGCACTTTTCTCCCAGCAAATACACTGTTTCTAAGGAAATGGGAACACACTGAGGAGACACTTGTGGGAGCTACTGGGACTAAAACTGAGCTTCCCTACGCACAGGGAAGCAAGAGAAATGCTGATTTCATCAAGCCCAGTTACACACTAAGAATCTGTACTACTGCGCAAATAGGCATGAATCTGTAGGCAAAAAACTCATTTCTGACAAAGTTGCCCAAATGCATCTCAGAAGTGTGCAACTTGTTCCCTGAGTTAGAAAACGTCGAGAAATGTTCGTTTCTGCTAGCGCTGTGCTTCTACACATGTATTTGCTGAACGGTGAAAGCGCACAGTAATGCACTTTTCTCCCAGCAAATACACTGTTTCTAAGGAAATGGGAACACACTGAGGAGACACTTGTGGGATCTACTGTGACTAAAACTGTGCTTCCCTACACACAGGGAAGCAAGAGAAATGCTGATTTCATCAAGCCCAGTTACATACTCAGAATCTGTACTACTGCGCAAATAGGCATGTCTCTGTAGGCAAAAAACTCATTTCTGACAAAGTTGCCCAAATGCATCTCAGAAGTGTGCAACTTGTTCCCTGAGTTAGAAAACGTCGAGAAACGTTCGTTTCTGCTAGCGCTGTGCTTCAACACATGTATTTGCTGAACGGTGAAAGCGCACAGTAATGCACTTTTCTCCCAGCAAATACACTGTTTCTAAGGAAATGGGAACACACTGAGGAGACACTTGTGGGAGCTACTGTGACTAAAACTGAGCTTCCCTACGCACAGGGAAGCAAGAGAAATGCTGATTTCATCAAGCCCAGTTACATACTCAGAATCTGTACTACTGCGCAAATAGGCATTTCTCTGTAGGAAAAAATTCATTTTGGACAAAGTTGCCCAAATGCATCTCAGAAGTGTGCCACTTGTTCCCTGAGTTAGAAAACGTCGAGAAACGGTCGTTTCAGCTAGCGCTGTGCTTCTACACATGTATTTGCTGAACGGTGAAAGCGCACAGTAATGCACTTTTCTCCCAGCAAATACACTGTTTCTAAGGAAATGGGAACACACTGAGGAGACACTTGTGGGAGCTACTGTGACTAAAACTGAGCTTCCCTCCGCACAGGGAAGCAAGAGAAATGCTGATTTCATCAAGCCCAGTTACATACTCAGAATCTGTACTACTGCGCAAATAGGCATGTCTCTGAAGGCAAAAAACTCATTTCTGACAAAGTTGCCCAAATGCATCTCAGAAGTGTGCAACTTGTTCCCTGAGTTAGAAAACGTCGAGAAACGGTCGTTTCAGCTAGCGCTGTGCTTCTACACATGTATTTGCTGAACGGTGAAAGCGCACAGTAATGCACTTTCCTCCCAGCAAATACACTGTTTCTAAGGAAATGGGAACACACTGAGGAGACACTTGTGGGAGCTACTGTGAATAAAACTGAGCTTCCCTACGCACAGGGAAGCAAGAGAAATGCTGATTTCATCAAGCCCAGTTACATACTCAGAATCTGTACTACTGCGCAAATAGGCATGTCTCTGTAGGCAAAAAACTCATTTTTGAGAAAGTTACCCAAATGCATCTCAGAAGTGTGCAACTTGTTCCCTGAGTTAGAAAACGTCGAGAAACGTTCGTTTCTGCTAGCGCTGTGCTTCTACACATGTATTTGCTGAACTGTGAAAGCGCACAGTAATGCACTTTTCTCCCAGCAAATACACTGTTTCTAAGGAAATGGGAACACACTGAGGAGACACTTGTGGGAGCTACTGTGACTAAAACTGAGCTTCCCTACGCACAGGGAAGCAAGAGAAATGCTGATTTCATCAAGCCCAGTTACATACTCAGAATCTGTACTACTGCGCAAATAGGCATGTCTCTGTATGCAAAAAACTCATTTCTGACAAAGTTGCCCAAATGCATCTCAGAAGTGTGCCACTTGTTCCCTGAGTTAGAAAACGTCGAGAAACGGTCGTTTCTGCTAGCGCTGTGCTTCTACACATGTATTTGCTGAACGGTGAAAGCGCAGAGTAATGCACTGTTCTCCCAGCAAATACACTGTTTCTAAGGAAATGGGAACACAATGAGGAGACACTTGTGGGAGCTACTGTGACTAAAACTGAGCTTCCCTACGCACAGGGAAGCAAGAGAAATGCTGATTTCATCAAGCCCAGTTACATACTCAGAATCTGTACTACTGCGCAAATAGGCATGTCTCTGTAGGCAAAAAACTCATTTCTGACAAAGTTGCCCAAATGCATCTCAGAAGTGTGCAACTTGTTCCCAGAGTTAGAAAACATCGAGAAACGTTCGTTTATGCTAGCGCTGTGATTCTACACATGTATTTGCTGAACGGTGAAAGCGCACAGTAATGCACTTTTCTCCCAGCAAATACACTGTTTCTAAGGAACTGGGAACACACTGAGGAGACACTTGTGGGAGCTACTGGGACTAAAACTGAGATTCCCTACGCACAGGGAAGCAAGAGAAATGCTGATTTCATCAAGCCCAGTTACATACTCAGAATCTGTACTACTGCGCAAATAGGCATGTCTCTTTAGGCAAAAAACTCATTTCTGACAATGTTTCCCAAATGCATTTCAGAAGTGTGCCACTTGTTCCCTGAGTTAGAAAACGTCGAGAAACGGTCGTTTCAGCTAGCGCTGTGCTTCTACACATGTATTTGCTGAACGGTGAAAGCACACAGTAATGCAATTTTCTCCCAGCAAATACACTGTTTCTAAGGAAATGGGAACACACTGAGGAGACACTTATGGGAGCTACTGTGACTAAAACTGAGCTTCCCTACGCACAGGGAAGCAAGAGAAATGCTGATTTCATCCAGCCCAGTTACATACTCAGAATCTGTACTACTGCGCAAATAGGCATGTCTCTGTAGGCAAAAAACTCATTTTTGAGAAAGTTACCCAAATGCATCTCAGAAGTGTGCAACTTGTTCCCTGAGTTAGAAAACGTCGAGAAACGGTCGTTTCTGCTAGCGCTGTGCTTCTACACATGTATTTGCTGAACTGTGAAAGCGCACAGTAATGCACTTTTCTCCCAGCAAATACACTGTTTCTAAGGAAATGGGAACACACTGAGGAGACACTTGTGGGAGCTACTGTGACTAAAACTGAGCTTCCCTACGCACAGGGAAGCAAGAGAAATGCTGATTTCATCAAGCCCAGTTACATACTCAGAATCTGTACTACTGCGCAAATAGGCATGTCTCTGTATGCAAAAAACTCATTTCTGACAAAGTTGCCCAAATGCATCTCAGAAGTGTGCCACTTGTTCCCTGAGTTAGAAAACGTCGAGAAACGGTCGTTTCTGCTAGCGCTGTGCTTCTACACATGTATTTGCTGAACGGTGAAAGCTCACAGTAATGCAATTTTCTCCCAGCAAATACACTGTTTCTAAGGAAATGGGAACACAATGAGGAGACACTTGTGGGAGCTACTGTGACTAAAACTGAGCTTCCCTACGCACAGGGAAGCAAGAGAAATGCTGATTTCATCAAGCCCAGTTACATACTCAGAATCTGTACTACTGCGCAAATAGGCATGTCTCTGTAGGCAAAAAACTCATTTCTGACAAAGTTGCCCAAATGCATCTCAGAAGTGTGCAACTTGTTCCCTGAGTTAGAAAACGTCGAGAAACGTTCGTTTATGCTAGCGCTGTGATTCTACACATGTATTTGCTGAACGGTGAAAGCGCACAGTAATGCACTTTTCTCCCAGCAAATACACTGTTTCTAAGGAACTGGGAACACACTGAGGAGACACTTGTGGGAGCTACTGGGACTAAAACTGAGCTTCCCTACGCACAGGGAAGCAAGAGAAATGCTGATTTCATCAAGCCCAGTTACATACTCAGAATCTGTACTACTGCGCAAATAGGCATGTCTCTTTAGGCAAAAAACTCATTTCTGACAATGTTTCCCAAATGCATTTCAGAAGTGTGCCACTTGTTCCCTGAGTTAGAAAACGTCGAGAAACGGTCGTTTCAGCTAGCGCTGTGCTTCTACACATGTATTTGCTGAACGGTGAAAGCACACAGTAATGCATTTTTCTCCCAGCAAATACACTGTTTCTAAGGAAATGGGAACACACTGAGGAGACACTTGTGGGAGCTACTGTGACTAAAACTGAGCTTCCCTACGCACAGGGAAGCAAGAGAAATGCTGATTTCATCCAGCCCAGTTACATACTCAGAATCTGTACTACTGCGCAAATAGGCATGTCTCTGTAGGCAAAAAACTCATTTTTCAGAAAGTTAACAAATGCATCTCAGAAGTGTGCAACTTGTTCCCTGAGTTAGAAAACGTCGAGAAACGGTCGTTTCTGCTAGCGCTGTGCTTCTACACATGTATTTGCTGAGCGGTGAATGCGCAAAGTAATGCACTTTTCTCCCAGCAAATACACTGTTTCTAAGGAAATGGGAACACACTGAGGAGACACTTGTGGGAGCTACTGTGACTAAAACTGAGCTTCCCTACGCACAGGGAAGCAAGAGAAATGCTGATGTCATCAAGCCCAGTTACATATTCAGAATCTGTACTATTGCGCAAATAGGCATGTCTCTGTAGGCAAAAAACTCATTTCTGACAATGTTGCCCAAATGCATCTCAGAAGTGTGCAACTTGTTCCCTGAGTTAGAAAACGTCGAGAAACGGTAGTTTCAGCTAGCGCTGTGCTTCTACACATGTATTTGCTTAACGGTGAAAGCGCACAGTAATGCACTTTTCTCCCAGCAAATACACTGTTTCTAAGGAAATGGGAACACACTGAGGAGACACTTGTGGGAGCTACTGTGACTAAAACTGAGCTTCCCTACGCACAGGGAAGCAAGAGAAATGCTGATTTCATCAAGCCCAGTTATATACTCAGAATCTGTACTACTGCGCAAATAGGCATGTCTCTTTAGGCAAAAAACTCATTTCTGACAATGTTGCCCAAATGCATCTCAGAAGTGTGCCACTTGTTCCCTGAGTTAGAAAATGTCGAGAAACGGTCGTTTCAGCTAGCGCTGTGCTTCTACACATGTATTTGCTGAACGGTGAAAGCGCACAGTAATGCACTTTTCTCCCAGCAAATACACTGTTTCTAAGGAACTGGGAACACACTGAGGAGACACGTGTGGGAGCTACTGTGACTAAAACTGAGCTTCCCTACGCACAGGGAAGCAAGAGAAATGCTGATTTCATCAAGCCCAGTTAGATACTCAGTATCTGTACTACTGCGCAAATAGGCATGTTTCTGTAGGCAAAAAACTCATTTTTGAGAAAGTTACCGATATGTATCTCAGAAGTGTGCAACTTGTTCCCTGAGTTAGAAAACGTCGAGAAACGTTCGTTACTGCTAGCGCTGTGCTTCTACACATGTATTTGCTGAATGGTGAAAGGGCACACTAATGCACTTTTCTCCCAGCAAATACACTGTTTCTAAAAAAATGGGAACACACTGAGGAGACACTTGTGGGAGCTACTGTGAGAAAAACTGAGCTTCCCTACGCACAGGGAAGCAAGAGAAATGCTGATTTAATCAAGCCCAGTTACATACTCAGAATCTGTACTACTGCGCAAATAGGCATGTCTCTGTAGGCAAAAAACTCATTTCTGACAAAGTTGCCCAAATGCATCTCAGAAGTGTGCAACTTGTTCCCTGAGTTAGAAAACGTCGAGAAACGGTCGTTTCTGCTAGCGCTGTGCTTCTACACATGTATTTGCTGAACGGTGAAAGCGCACAGTAATGCACTTTTCTCCCAGCAAATACAGTGTTTCTAAGGAACTGGGAACACACTGAGGAGACACTTGTGGGAGGTACTGTGACTAAAACTGAGCTTCCCTACGCACAGGGAAGCAAGAGAAATGCTGATTTCATCAAGCCCAGTTACATACTCAGAATCTGTACTACTGCGCAAATAGGCATGTCTCTGAAGGCAAAAAACTCATTTCTGACAAAGTTGCCCAAATGCATCTCAGAAGTGTGCAACTTGTTCCCTGAGTTAGAAAACGTCGAGAAACGGTCGTTTCAGCTAGCGCTGTGCTTCTACACATGTATTTGCTGAATGGTGAAAGCGCACAGTAATGCACTTTTCTCCCAGCAAATACACTGTTTCTAAGGAAATGGGAACACACTGAGGAGACACTTGTGGGAGCTACTGTGAATAAAACTGAGCTTCCCTACGCACAAGGAAGCAAGAGAAATGCTGATTTCATCAAGCCCAGTTACATACTCAGAATCTGAACTACTGCGCAAATAGGCATGTCTCTGTAGGCAAAAAACTCATTTTTGAGAAAGTTACCCAAATGCATCTCAGAAGTGTGCAACTTGTTCCCTGAGTTAGAAAACGTCGAGAAACGTTCGTTTCTGCTAGTGCTGTGCTTCTACACATGTATTTGCTGAACTGTGAAAGCGCACAGTAATGCACTTTTCTCCCAGCAAATACACTGTTTCTAAGGAAATGGGAACACACTGAGGAGACACTTGTGGGAGCTACTGTGACTAAAACTGAGCTTCCCTACGCACAGGGAAGCAAGAGAAATGCTGATTTCATCAAGCCCAGTTACATACTCAGAATCTGTACTACTGCGCAAATAGGCATGTCTCTTTAGGCAAAAAACTCATTTCTGACAAAGTTGCCCAAATGCATCTCAGAAGTGTGCCACTTGTTCCCTGAGTTAGAAAACGTCGAGAAACGGTCGTTTCTGCTAGCGCTGTGCTTCTACACATGTATTTGCTGAACGGTGAAAGCGCACAGTAATGCACTTTTCTCCCAGCAAATACACTGTTTCTAAGGAAATGGGAACACAATGAGGAGACACTTGTGGGAGCTACTGTGACTAAAACTGAGCTTCCCTACGCACAGGGAAGCAAGAGAAATGCTGATTTCATCAAGCCCAGTTACATACTCAGAATCTGTACTACTGCGCAAATAGGCATGTCTCTGTAGGCAAAAAACTCATTTCTGACAAAGTTGCCCAAATGCATCTCAGAAGTGTGCAACTTGTTCCCTGAGTTAGAAAACGTCGAGAAACGTTCGTTTATGCTAGCGCTGTGATTCTACACATGTATTTGCTGAACGGTGAAAGCACACAGTAATGCACTTTTCTCCCAGCAAATACACTGTTTCTAAGGAACTGGGAACACACTGAGGAGACACTTGTGGGAGCTACTGGGACTAAAACTGAGCTTCCCTACGCACAGGGAAGCAAGAGAAATGCTGATTTCATCAAGCCCAGTTATATACTCAGAATCTGTACTACTGCGCAAATAGGCATGTCTCTGTAGGCAAAAAACTCATTTCTGACAATGTTGCCCAAATGCATTTCAGAAGTGTGCCACTTGTT
This sequence comes from Acomys minous, assembly GCF_964271855.1. Lineage (NCBI taxonomy): Eukaryota > Metazoa > Chordata > Mammalia > Rodentia > Muridae > Acomys > Acomys minous. The sequence goes on along the minus strand of NW_028182183.1, from coordinate 6,447,764 downwards.
CCCTGAGTTAGAAACCGTCGAAAAACGGTCTTTTCAGCTAGCGCTGTGCTTCTACACATGTATTTGCTGAACGGTGAATGCACACAGTAATGCACTTTTCTCCCAGCAAATACACTGTTTCTAAGGAAATGGGAACACACTGAGGAGACACTTGTGGGAGCTACTGTGACTAAAACTGAGCTTCCCTACGCACAGGGAAGCAAGAGAAATGCTGATTTCATCAAACCCAGTTACATACTCAGAATCTGTACTACTGCGCAAATAGGCATGTCTCTGTAGGCAAAAAACTCATTTTTCAGAAAGTTACCAAATGCATCTCAGAAGTGTGCAAATTGTTCCCTGAGTTAGAAAACGTCGAGAAACGTTCGTTTCTGCTAGCGCTGTGCTTCTACACATGTATTTGCTGAACGGTGAAAGCGCAAAGTAATGCACTTTTCTCCCAGCAAATACACTGTTTCTAAGGAAATGGGAACACACTGATGAGACACTTGTGGGAGCTACTGTGACTAAAACTGAGCTTCCCTACGCACAGGGAAGCAAGAGAAATGCTGATTTCATCAAGCCCAGTTACATACTCAGAATCTGTACTACTGCGCAAATAGACATGTCTCTGTAGGCAAAAAACTCATTTCTGACAAAGTTGCCCAAATGCATCTCAGAAGTGTGCCACTTGTTCCCTGAGTTAGAAAATGTCGAGAAACGGTAGTTTCAGCTAGCGCTGTGCTTCTACACATGTATTTGCTGAACGGTGAAAGCGCACAGTAATGCACTTTTCTCCCAGCAAATACACTGTTTCTAAGGAAATGGGAACACACTGAGGAGAGAGTTGTGGGAGCTACTGGGACTAAAACTGAGCTTCCCTACGCACAGGGAAGCAAGAGAAATGCTGATTTCATCAAGCCCAGTTATATACTCAGAATCCGTACTACTGCGCAAATAGGCATGTCTCTTTAGGCAAAAAACTCATTTCTGACAATGTTGCCCAAATGCATCTCAGAAGTTTGCCACTTGTTCCCTGAGTTAGAAAATGTCGAGAAACGGTCGTTTCAGCTAGCGCTGTGCTTCTACACATGTATTTGCTGAACGGTGAAAGCGCACAGTAATGCACTTTTCTCCCAGCAAATACACTGTTTCTAAGGAACTGGGAACACACTGAGGAGACACATGTGGGAGCTACTGTGACTAAAACTGAGCTTCCCTACGCACAGTGAAGCAAGAGAAATGCTGATTTCCTCAAGCCCAGTTAGATACTCAGTATCTGTACTACTGCGCAAATAGGCATGTCTCTGTAGGCAAAAAACTCATTTTTGAGAAAGTTACCGATATGTATCTCAGAAGTGTGCAACTTGTTCCCTGAGTTAGAAAACGTCGAGAAACGGTCGTTACTGCTAGCGCTGTGCTTCTACACATGTATTTGCTGAATGGTGAAAGCGCACACTAATGCACTTTTCTCCCAGCAAATACACTGTTTCTAAAGAAATGGGAACACACTGAGGAGACACTTGTGGGAGCTACTGTGATTAAAACTGAGCTTCCCTACGCACAGGGAAGCAAGAGAAATGCTGATTTAATCAAGCCCAGTTACATACTCAGAATCTGTACTACTGCGCAAATAGGCATGTCTCTTTAGGCAAAAAACTCATTTCTGACAAAGTTGCCCAAATGCATCTCAGAAGTGTGCAACTTGTTCCCTGAGTTAGAAAACGTCGAGAAACGGTCGTTTCTGCTAGCGCTGTGCTTCTACACATGTATTTGCTGAACGGTGAAAGCGCACAGTAATGCACTTTTCTCCCAGAAAATACACTGTTTCTAAGGAAATGGGAACACACTGAGGAGACACTTGTGGGAGCTACTGGGACTAAAACTGAGCTTCCCTACGCGCAGGGAAGCAAGAGAAATGCTGATTTCATCAAGCCCAGTTACATACTCAGAATCTGTACTACTGCGCAAATAGGCATGTCTCTGTAGGCAAAAAACTCATTTTTCAGAAAGTTACCCAAATGCATCTCAGAAGTGTGCAACTTGTTCCCTGAGTTAGAAAACGTCGAGAAACGGTCGTTTCTGCTAGCGCTGTGCTTCTACACATGTATTTGCTGAACGGTGAAAGCGCACAGTAATGCACTTTTCTCCCTTCAAATACACTGTTTCTAAGGAACTGGGAACACACTGAGGAGACACTTGTGGGAGCTACTGTGACTAAAACTGAGCTTCCCTACGCACAGGGAAGCAAGAGAAATGCTGATTTCATCAAGCCCAGTTACATAATCAGAATCTGTACTACTGCGCAAATAGGCATGTCTCTGTAGGGAAAAAACTCATTTTGGACAAAGTTGCCCAAATGCATTTCAGAAGTGTGCAACTTGTTCCCTGAGTTAGAAAACGTCGAGAAACGGTCGTTTCAGCTAGCGCTGTGCTTCTACACATGTATTTGCTGAACGGTGAAAGCGCACAGTAATGCACTTTTCTCCCAGCAAATACACTGTTTCTAAGGAACTGGGAACACACTGAGGAGACACTTGTGGGAGCTACTGTGACTAAAACTGAGCTTCCCTACGCACAGGGAAGCAAGAGAATGCTGATTTCATCAAGCCCAGTTACCTACTCAGAATCTGTACTACTGCGCAAATAGGCATGTCTCTGTAGGCAAAAAACTCATTTCTGACAAAGTTGCCCAAATGCATCCCAGAAGTGTGCAACTTGTTCCATGAGTTAGAAAACGTCGAGAAACGGTCGTTTCTGCTAGCGCTGTGCTTCTACACATGTATTTGCTGAACGGTGAAAGCACAAAGTAATGCACTTTTCTCCCAGCAAATACACTGTTTCTAAGGAAATGGGAACACACTGAGGAGACACTTGTGGGAGCTACTGTGACTAAAACTGAGCTTCCCTACGCACAGGGAAGCAAGAGAAATGCTGATTTCATCAAGCCCAGTTACATACTCAGAATCTGTACTACTGCGCAAATAGACATGTCTCTGTAGGCAAAAAACTCATTTCTGACAAAGTTGCCCAAATGCATCTCAGAAGTGTGCCACTTGTTCCCTGAGTTAGAAAACGTCGAGAAACGTTCGTTTCTGCTAGCGCTGTGCTTCTACACATGTATTTGCTGAGCGGTGAAAGCGCACAGTAATGCACTTTTCTCCCAGCAAATACACTGTTTCTAAGGAACTGGGAACACACTGAGGAGACACTTGTGGGAGCTACTGTGACTAAAACTGAGCTTCCCTACGCACAGGGAAGCAAGAGAAATGCTGATTTCATCCAGCCCAGTTACATATTCAGAATCTGTACTACTGCGCAAATAGGCATGTCTCTGTAGGCAAAAAACTCATTTCGGACAATGTTGCCCAAATGCATCTCAGAAGTGTGCAACTTGTTCCCTGATTTAGAAAACGTCGAGAAACGGTAGTTTCAGCTAGCGCTGTGCTTCTACACATGTATTTGCTGAACAGTGAAAGCGCACAGTAATGCACTTTTCTCCCAGCAAATACACTGTTTCTAAGGAAATGGGAACACACTGAGGAGACACTTGTGGGAGCTACTGTGACTAAAACTGAGCTTCCCTACGCACAGGGAAGCAAGAGAAATGCTGATTTCATCCAGCCCAGTTACATACTCAGAATCTGTACTACTGCGCAAATAGGCAGGTCTCTGTAGGCAAAAAACTCATTTCTGACAAAGTTGCCCAAATGCATCTCAGAAGTGTGCAACTTGTTCCCTGAGTTAGAAAACGTCGAGAAACGTTCGTTTCTGCTAGCGCTGTGCTTCTACACATGTATTTGCTGAACAGTGAAAGCGCACAGTAATGCACTTTTCTCCCAGCAAATACACTGTTTCTAAGGAACTGGGAACACACTGAGGAGACACTTGTGGGAGCTACTGTGACTAAAACTGAGCTTCCCTACGCACAGGGAAGCAAGAGAAATGCTGATGTCATCAAGCCCAGTTACATATTCAGAATCTGTACTACTGCGCAAATAGGCATGTCTCTGTAGGCAAAAAACTCATTTCGGACAATGTTGCCCAAATGCATCTCAGAAGTGTGCAACTTGTTCCCTGAGTTAGAAAACGTCGAGAAACGGTAGTTTCAGCTAGCGCTGTGCTTCTACACATGTATTTGCTGAACAGTGAAAGCGCACAGTAATGCACTTTTCTCCCAGCAAATACACTGTTTCTAAGGAAATGGGAACACACTGAGGAGACACTTGTGGGAGCTACTGTGACTAAAACTGAGCTTCCCTACGCACAGGGAAGCAAGAGAAATGCTGATTTCATCCAGCCCAGTTACATACTCAGAATCTGTACTACTGCGCAAATAGGCAGGTCTCTGTAGGCAAAAAACTCATTTCTGACAAAGTTGCCCAAATGCATCTCAGAAGTGTGCAACTTGTTCCCTGAGTTAGAAAACGTCGAGAAACGTTCGTTTCTGCTAGCGCTGTGCTTCTACACATGTATTTGCTGAACAGTGAAAGCGCACAGTAATGCACTTTTCTCCCAGCAAATACACTGTTTCTAAGGAAATGGGAACACACTGAGGAGACACGTTTGGGAGCTACTGTGACTAAAACTGAGCTTCCCTACGCACAGGGAAGCAAGAGAAATGCTGATTTCATCAAGCCCAGTTAGATACTCAGTATCTGTACTACTGCGCAAATAGGCATGTCTCTGTAGGCAAAAAACTCATTTTTGAGAAAGTTACCGAAATGCATCTCAGAAGTGTGCAACTTGTTCCCTGAGTTAGAAAACGTCGAGAAACGTTCGTTACTGCTAGCGCTGTGCTTCTACACATGTATTTGCTGAACGGTGAAAGCGCACACTAATGCACTTTTCTCCCAGCAAATACACTGTTTCTAAAGAAATGGGAAAACACTGAGGAGACACTTGTGGGAGCTAATGTGAGTAAAACTGAGCTTCCCTACGCACAGGGAAGCAAGAGAAATGCTGATGTCATCAAGCCCAGTTACATACTCAGAATCTGTACTACTGCGCAAATAGGCATGTCTCTGTAGGCAAAAAACTCATTTCTGACAAAGCTGCCCAAATGCATCTCAGAAGTGTGCAACTTGTTCCCTTAGTTCGAAAACGTCGAGAAACGGTCGTTTCTGCTAGCGCTGTGCTTCTACACATGTATTTGCTGAACGATGAAAGCGCACAGTAATGCACTTTTCTCCCAGCAAATACACTGTTTCTAAGGAACTGGGAACCCACTGAGGAGACACTTGTGGGAGCTACTGTGACTAAAACTGAGCTTCCCTACGCACAGGGAAGCAAGAGAAATGCTGATTCCATCAAGCCCAGTTACATACTCAGAATCTGTACTACTGCGCAAATAGTCATGTCTCTGTAGGCAAAAAACTCATTTTTGAGAAAGTTACCGATATGTATCTCAGAAGTGTGCAACTTGTTCCCTGAGTTAGAAAACGTCGAGAAACGTTCGTTACTGCTAGCGCTGTGCTTCTACACATGTATTTGCTGAATGGTGAAAGCGCACACTAATGCACTTTTCTCCCAGCAAATACACTGTTTCTAAAGAAATGGGAACACACTGAGGAGACACTTGTGGGAGCTACTGTGAGTAAAACTGAGCTTCCCTACGCACAGGGAAGCAAGAGAAATGCTGATTTCATCCAGCCCAGTTACATACTCAGAATCTGTACTACTGCGCAAATAGGCATGTCTCTTTAGGCAAAAAACTCATTTCTGACAAAGTTGCCCAAATGCATCTCAGAAGTGTGCAACTTGTTCCCTGAGTTAGAAAACGTCGAGAAACGGTCGTTTCTGCTAGCGCTGTGCTTCTACACATGTATTTGCTGAACGGTGAAAGCGCACAGTAATGCACTTTTCTCCCAGCAAATACACTGTTTCTAAGGAAATGGGAACACACTGAGGAGACACTTGTGGGAGCTACTGGGACTAAAACTGAGCTTCCCTACGCACAGGGAAGCAAGAGAAATGCTGATTTCATCAAGCCCAGTTACATACTCAGAATCTGTACTACTGCGCAAATAGGCATGTCTCTGTAGGCAAAAAACTCATTTCTGACAAAGTTGCCCAAATGCATTTCAGAAGTGTGCCACTTGTTCCCTGAGTTAGAAAACATCGAGAAACGGTCGTTTCAGCTAGCGCTGTGCTTCTACACATGTATTTGCTGAACGGTGAAAGCACACAGTAATGCACTTTTCTCCCAGCAAATACACTGTTTCTAAGGAACTGGGAACACACTGAGGAGACACTTGTGGGAGCTACTGTGACTAAAACTGAGCTTCCCTACGCACAGGGAAGCAAGAGAAATGCTGATTTCATCAAGCCCAGTTACATACTCAGAATCTGTACTTCTGCGCAAATAGGCATGTCTCTGTAGGCAAAAAACTCATTTTTCAGAAAGTTACCCAAATGCATCTCAGAAGTGTGCAACTTGTTCCCTGAGTTAGAAAACGTCGAAAAACGGTCGTTTCAGCTAGCGCTGTGCTTCTACACATGTATTTGCTGAACGGTGAAAGCGCACAGTAATGCACTTTTCTCCCAGCAAATACACTGTTTCTAAGGAACTGGGAACACACTGAGGAGACACTTGTGGGAGCTACTGTGACTAAAACTGAGCTTCCCTACGCACAGGGAAGCAAGAGAATGCTGATTTCATCAAGCCCAGTTACCTACTCAGAATCTGTACTACTGCGCAAATAGGCATGTCTCTGTAGGCAAAAAACTCATTTCTGACAAAGTTGCCCAAATGCATCCCAGAAGTGTGCAACTTGTTCCATGAGTTAGAAAACGTCGAGAAACGGTCGGTTCTGCTAGCGCTGTGCTTCTACACATGTATTTGCTGAACGGTGAAAGCACAAAGTAATGCACTTTTCTCCCAGCAAATACACTGTTTCTAAGGAAATGGGAACACACTGAGGAGACACTTGTGGGAGATACTGTGACTAAAACTGAGCTTCCCTACGCACAGGGAAGCAAGAGAAATGCTGATTTCATCAAGCCCAGTTACATATTCAGAATCTGTACTACTGCGCAAATAGACATGTCTCTGTAGGCAAAAAACTCATTTCTGACAAAGTTGCCCAAATGCATCTCAGAAGTGTGCCACTTGTTTCCTGAGTTAGAAAACGTCGAGAAACGTTCGTTTCTGCTAGCGCTGTGCTTCTACACATGTATTTGCTGAGCGGTGAAAGCGCACAGTAATGCACTTTTCTCCCAGCAAATACACTGTTTCTAAGGAACTGGGAACACACTGAGGAGACACTTGTGGGAGCTACTGTGACTAAAACTGAGCTTCCCTACGCACAGGGAAGCAAGAGAAATGCTGATTTCATCAAGCCCAGTTACATACTCAGAATCTGTACTACTGCGCAAATAGGCATGTCTCTGTAGGCAAAAAACTCATTTTTGAGAAAGTTACCCAAATGCATCTCAGAAGTGTGCAACTTGTTCCCTGAGTTAGAAAACGTCGAGAAACGGTAGTTTCAGCTAGCGCTGTGCTTCTACACATGTATTTGCTGAACGGTGAAAGCGCACAGTAATGCACTTTTCTCCCAGCAAATACACTGTTTCTAAGGAAATGGGAACACACTGAGGAGACACTTGTGGGAGCTACTGTGACTAAAACTGAGCTTCCCTACGCACAGGGAAGCAAGAGAAATGCTGATTTCATCAAGCCCAGTTATATACTCAGAATCTGTACTACTGCGCTAATAGGCATGTCTCTTTAGGCAAAAAACTCATTTCTGACAATGTTGCCCAAATGCATCTCAGAAGTGTGCCACTTGTTCCTGAGTTAGAAAACGTCGAGAAACGTTTGTTTCTCCTAGCGCTGTGCTTCTACACATGTATTTGCTGAACGGTGAAAGCGCACAGTAATGCACTTTTCTCCCAGCAAATACACTGTTTCTAAGGAACTGGGAAGACACTGAGGAGACACGTTTGGGAGCTACTGTGACTAAAACTGAGCTTCCCTACGCACAGGGAAGCAAGAGAAATGCTGATTTCATCAAGCCCAGTTAGATACTCAGTATCTGTACTACTGCGCAAATAGGCATGTCTCTGTAGGCAAAAAACTCATTTTTGAGAAAGTTACCGAAATGCATCTCAGAAGTGTGCAACTTGTTCCCTGAGTTAGAAAACGTCGAGAAACGTTCGTTACTGCTAGCGCTGTGCTTCTACACATGTATTTGCTGAACGGTGAAAGCGCACACTAATGCACTTTTCTCCCAGCAAATACACTGTTTCTAAAGAAATGGGAACACACTGAGGAGACACTTGTGGGAGCTAATGTGAGTAAAACTGAGCTTCCCTACGCACAGGGAAGCAAGAGAAATGCTGATGTCATCAACCCAGTTACATACTCAGAATCTGTACTACTGCGCAAATAGGCATGTCTCTGTAGGCAAAAAACTCATTTCTGACAAAGCTGCCCAAATGCATCTCAGAAGTGTGCAACTTGTTCCCTTAGTTCGAAAACGTCGAGAAACGGTCGTTTTTGCTAGCGCTGTGCTTCTACACATGTATTTGCTGAACGATGAAAGCGCACAGTAATGCACTTTTCTCCCAGCAAATACACTGTTTCTAAGGAACTGGGAACCCACTGAGGAGACACTTGTGGGAGCTACTGTGACTAAAACTGAGCTTCCCTACGCACAGGGAAGCAAGAGAAATGCTGATTCCATCAAGCCCAGTTACATACTCAGAATCTGTACTACTGCGCAAATAGTCATGTCTCTGTAGGCAAAAAACTCATTTTTGAGAAAGTTACCAAAATGCATCTCAGAAGTGTGCAACTTTTTCCCTGAGTTAGAAAACGTCGAGAAACGTTCGTTACTGCTAGCGCTGTGCTTCTACACATGTATTTGCTGAATGGTGAAAGGGCACAGTAATGCACTTTTCTCCCAGCAAATACACTGTTTCTAAAGAAATGGCAACACACTGAGGAGACACTTGTGGGAGCTACTGTGACTAAAACTGAGCTTCCCTACGCACAGGGAAGCAAGAGAAATGCTGATTTCATCAAGCCCAGTTACATACTCAGAATCTGTACTACTGCGCAAAAAGGCATGTCTCTTTAGGCAAAAAACTCATTTCTGACAAAGTTGCCCAAATGCATCTCAGAAGTGTGCAACTTGTTCCCAGAGTTAGAAAACGTCGAGAAACGGTCATTTCAGCTAGCGCTGTGCTTCTACACATGTATTTGCTGAATGGTGAAAGCGCACAGTAATGCACTTTTCTCCCAGCAAATACACTGTTTCTAAGGAAATGGAAACACACTGAGGAGACACTTGTGGGAGCTACTGTGACTAAAACTGAGCTTCCCTACGCACAGGGAAGCAAGAGAAATGCTGATTTCATCAAGCCCAGTTACATACTCAGAATCTGTACTACTGCGCAAATAGGCATGTCTCTGTAGGCAAAAAACTCATTTCTGACAAAGTTGCCCAAATGCATCTCAGAAGTGTGCAACTTGTTCCCTGAGTTACAAAATGTCGATAAACGGTCGTGTCAGCTAGCGGTGTGCTTCTACACATGTATTTACTGAATGGTGAAAGCGCACAGTAATGCACTTTTCTCCCAGCAAATACACTGTTTCAAAGGAAATGGGAACACACTGAGGAGACACTTGTGGGAGCTACTGTGACTAAAACTAAGCTTCCCTACGCACAGGGAAGCAAGAGAAATGCTGATTTCATCAAGCCCAGTTACAAACTCAGAATCTGTACTACTGCACAAATAGGCATGTCTCTGTAGGCAAAAAACTCATTTCTGACAAAGTTGCCCAAATGCATTTTAGAAGTGTGCCACTTGTTCCCTGAGTTAGAAAACGTCGAGAAACGGTCGTTTCTGCTAGCGCTGTGCTTCTACACATGTATTTGCTGAACGGTGAAAGCGCACAGTAATGCACTTTTCTCCCAGCAAATACACTGTTTCTAAGGAAATGGGAACACACTGAGGAGACACTTGTGGGAGCTACTGTGACTAAAACTGAGCTTCCCTATGCACAGGGAAGCAAGAGAAATGCTGATTTCATCAAGCCCAGTTACATACTCAGAATCTGTAGTACTGCAAAAACAGGCATGTCTCTGTAGGCAAAAAACTCATTTTTGAGAAAGTTACCCAAATGCATCTCAGAAGTGTGCAACTTGTTCCCTGAGTTAGAAAACGTCGAGAAACGTTCGTTTCTGCTAGCGCTGTGCTTCTACACATGTATTTGCTGAACGGTGAAAGCCCACAGTAATGCACTTTTCTCCCAGCAAATACACTGTTTCTAAGGAAATGGGAACACACTGAGGAGACACTTGTGGAAGCTACTGTGACTAAAACTGAGCTTCCCTACGCACAGGGAAGCAAGAGAAATGCTGATTTCATCAAGCCCAGTTACATACTCAGAATCTGTACTACTGGGCAAATAGGCATGTCTCTGTAGGCAAAAAACTCATTTTTGAGAAAGTTACCCAAATGCATCTCAGAAGTGTGCAACTTGTTCCCTGAGTTAGAAAACGTCGAGAAACTTTCGTTTCTGCTAGCGCTGTGCTTCTACACATGTATTTGCTGAACGGTGAAAGCGCACAGTAATGCACTTTTCTCCCAGCAAATACACTGTTTCTAAGGAAATGGGAACACACTGAGGAGACACTTGTGGGAGCTACTGTGACTAAAACTGAGCTTCCCTACGCACAGGGAAGTAAGAGAAATGCTGATTTCATCAAGCCCAGTTACATACTCAGAATCTGTACTACTGAGCAAATAGGCATGTCTCTGTAGGCAAAAAACTCATTTCTGACAAAGTTGCCCAAATGCATCTCAGAAGTGTGCAACTTGTTCCCTGTGTTAGAAAACGTCGAGAAACGGTCGTTTCTGCTAGCGCTGTGCTTCTACACATGTATTTGCTGAACGGTGAAAGCGCACAGTAATGCACTTTTCTCCCAGCAAATACACTGTTTCTAAGGAAATGGGAACACACTGAGGAGACACTTGTGGGAGCTACTGTGACTAAAACTGAGCTTCCCTACGCACAGGGAAGCAAGAGAAATGCTGATTTCATCAAGCCCAGTTACATAATCAGAATCTGTACTACTGGGCAAATAGGCATGTCTCTGTAGGCAAAAAACTCATTTTGGACAAAGTTGCCCAAATGCATCTCAGAAGTGTGCAACTTGTTCCCTGAGTTAGAAAACGTCGAGAAACGGTCGTTTCTGCTAGCGCTGTGCTTCTACACATGTATTTGCTGAACGGTGAAAGCGCACAGTAATGCACTTTTCTCCCAGCAAATACAGTGTTTCTAAGGAACTGGGAACACACTGAGGAGACACTTGTGGGAGGTACTGTGACTAAAACTGAGCTTCCCTACGCACAGGGAAGCAAGAGAAATGCTGATTTCATCAAGCCCAGTTACATACTCAGAATCTGTACTACTGCGCAAATAGGCATGTCTCTATAGGCAAAAAACTCATTTTTGAGAAAGTTACCGAAATGCAACCCAGAAGTGTGCAACTTGTTCCCTGAGTTAGAAAACGTCGAGAAACGTTCGTTACTGCTAGCGCTGTGCTTCTACACATGTATTTGCTGAACGGTGAAAGCGCACAGTAATGCACTTTTCTCCCAGCAAATACAGTGTTTCTAAGGAACTGGGAACACACTGAGGAGACACTTGTGGGAGGTACTGTGACTAAAACTGAGCTTCCCTACGCACAGGGAAGTAAGAGAAATGCTGATTTCATCAAGCCCAGTTACATACTCAGAATCTGTACTACTGCGCAAATAGGCATGTCTCTGTAGGCAAAAAACTCATTTCTGACAAAGTTGCCAAATGCATCTCAGAAGTGTGCAACTTGTTCCCTGAGTTAGAAAACATCGAGAAACGGTCGTTTATGCTAGCGCTGTGCTTCTACACATGTATTTGCTGAACGGTGAAAGCGCACAGTAATGCACTTTTCTCCCAGCAAATACACTGTTTCTAAGGAAATGGGAACACACTGAGGAGACACTTGTGGGAGCTACTGTGACTAAAACTGAGCTTCCCTACGCACAGGGAAGCAAGAGAAATGCTGATTTCATCAAGCCCAGTTACATACTCAGAATCTGTACTACTGCGCAAATAGGCATGTCTCTGTAGGCAAAAAACTCATTTCTGACAAAGTTGCCCAAATGCATCTCAGAAGTGTGCAACTTGTTCCCTGAGTTAGAAAACGTCGAGAAACGTTCGTTTCTGCTAGCGCTGTGCTTCAACACATGTATTTGCTGAACGGTGAAAGCGCACAGTAATGCACTCTTCTCCCAGCAAATACACTGTTTCTAAGGAACTGGGAACACAGTGCGGAGACACTTGTGGGAGCTACTGTGACTAAAACTGAGCTTCCCTACGCACAGGGAAGAAAGAGAAATGCTGATTTCATCAAGCCCAGTTACATACTCAGAATCTGTACTACTGCGCAAATAGGCATGTCTCTGTAGGCAAAAAACTCATTTCTGACAAAGTTGCCCAAATGCATCTCAGAAGTGTGCAACTTGTTCCCTGAGTTAGAAAACGTCGAGAAACGTTCGTTTCTGCTAGCGCTGTGCTTCTACACATGTATTTGCTGAACGGTGAAAGCGCACAGTAATGCACTTTTCTCCCAGCAAATACAGTGTTTCAAGGAACTGGGAACACACTGAGGAGACACTTGTGGGAGCTACTGTGACTAAAACTGAGCTTCCCTATGCACAGGGAAGCAAGAGAAATGCTGATTTCATCAAGCCCAGTTACATACTCAGAATCTGTACTACTGCGCAAATAGGCATGTCTCTGAAGGCAAAAAACTCATTTCTGACAAAGTTGCCCAAATGCATCTCAGAAGTGTGCAACTTGTTCCCTGAGTTAGAAAACGTCGAGAAACGGTCGTTTCAGCTAGCGCTGTGCTTCTACACATGTATTTGCTGAACGGTGAAAGCGCACAGTAATGCACTTTTACCAGCAAATACACTGTTTCTAAGGAAATGGGAACACACTGAGGAGACACTTGTGGGAGCTACTGTGACTAAAACTGAGCTTCCCTACGCACAGGGAAGCAAGAGCAATGCTGGTTTCATCAAGCCCAGTTATATACTCAGAATCTGTACTACTGCGCAAATAGGCATGTCTCTTTAGGCAAAAAACTCATTTCTGACAATGTTGCCCAAATGCATCTCAGAAGTGTGCCACTTGTTCCCTGAGTTAGAAAACGTCGAGAAACGGTCGTTTCAGCTAGCGCTGTGCTTCTACACATGTATTTGCTGAACGGTGAAAGCGCACAGTAATGCACTTTTCTCCCAGCAAATACACTGTTTCTAAGGAACTGGGAACACACTGAGGAGACACTTGTGGGAGCTACTGTGACTAAAACTGAGCTTCCCTACGCACAGGGAAGCAAGAGAAATGCTGATTTCATCAAGCCCAGTTACATACTCAGTATCTGTCCTCTACGCAAATAGGCATGTCTCTGTAGGCAAAAAACTCATTGTTGAGAAAGTTACCAAAATGCAACCCAGAAGTGTGCAACTTGTTCCCTGAGTTAGAAAACGTCGAGAAACGTTCGTTACTGCTAGCGCTGTGCTTCTACACATGTATTTACTGAATGCTGAATGCGCACAGTAATGCACTTTTCTCCCAGCAAATACACTGTTTCTAGGAAATGGGAACACACTGAGGAGACACTTGTGGGAGCTACTGTGAGTAAAACTGAGCTTCCCTACGCACAGGGAAGCAAGAGAAATGCTGATTTCATCAAGCCCAGTTACATACTCTGAATCTGTACTACTGCGCAAATAGGCATGTCTCTTTAGGCAAAAAACCCATTTCTGACAAAGTTGCCCAAATGCATCTCAGAAGTGTGCAACTTGTTCCCTGAGTTAGAAAACGTCGAGAAACGTTCGTTTCTGCTAGCGCTGTGCTTCTACACATGTATTTGCTGAACGGTGAAAGCGCACAGTAATGCACTTTTCTCCCAGCAAATACACTGTTTCTAAGGAAATGGGAACACACTGAGGAGACACTTGTGGGAGCTACTGGGACTAAAACTGAGCTTCCCTACGCACAGGGAAGCAAGAGAAATGCTGATTTCATCAAGCCCAGTTACATACTCAGAATCTGTACTACTGCGCAAATAGGCATGTCTCTGTAGGCAAAAAACTCATTTCTGACAAAGTTGCCCAAATGCATCTCAGAAGTGTGCAACTTGTTCCCTGAGTTAGAAAACGTCGAGAAACGTTCGTTACTGCTAGCGCTGTGCTTCTACACATGTATTTGCTGAACGGTGAAAGCGCACAGTAATGCACTTTTCTCCCAGCAAATACAGTGTTTCTAAAGAAATGGGAACACACTGAGGAGACACTTGTGGGAGCTACTGTGAGTAAAACTGAGCTTCCCTACGCACAGGGAAGCAAGAGAAATGCTGATTTCATCAAGCCCAGTTACATACTCAGAATCTGTACTACTGCGCAAATAGGCATGTCTCTTTAGGCAAAAAACCCATTTCTGACAAAGTTGCCCAAATGCATCTCAGAAGTGTGCAACTTGTTCCCTGAGTTAGAAAACGTCGAGAAACGTTCGTTTCTGCTAGCGCTGTGCTTCTACACATGTATTTGCTGAACGGTGAAAGCGCACAGTAATGCACTTTTCTCCCAGCAAATACACTGTTTCTAAGGAAATGGGAACACACTGAGGAGACACTTGTGGGAGCTACTGTGACTAAAACTGAGCTTCCCTACGCACAGGGAAGCAAGAGAAATGCTGATTTCATCAAGCCCAGTTACATACTCAGAATCTGTACTACTGCGCAAATAGGCATGTCTCTGTAGGCAAAAAACTCATTTCTGACAAAGTTGCCAAAATGCATCTCAGAAGTGTGCAACTTGTTCCCTGAGGTAGAAAACGTCGAGAAACGTTCGTTTCTGCTAGCGCTGTGCTTCTACACATGTATTTGCTGAACGGTGAAAGCGCACAGTAATGCACTTTTCTCCCAGCAAATACACTGTTTCTAAGGAAATGGGAACACACTGAGGAGACACTTGTGGGAGCTACTGTGACTAAAACTGAGCTTCCCTACGCACAGGGAAGCAAGAGAAAGGCTGATTTCATCAAGCCCAGTTACATAATCAGAATCTGTACTACTGGGCAAATAGGCATGTCTCTGTAGGCAAAAAACTCATTTTGAACAAAGTTGCCCAAATGCATCTCAGAAGTGTGCAACTTGTTCCATGAGTTAGAAAACGTCGAGAAACGTTCGTTTCTGCTAGCGCTGTGCTTCTACACATGTATTTGCTGAACGGTGAAAGCGCACAGTAATGCACTTTTCTCCCAGCAAATACACTGTTTCTAAGGAAATGGGAACACACTGAGGAGACACTTGTGGGAGCTACTGTGACTAAAACTGAGCTTCCCTACGCACAGGGAAGCAAGAGAAATGCTGATTTCATCAAGCCCAGTTACATAATCAGAATCTGTACTACTGGGCAAATAGGCATGTCTCTGTAGGCAAAAAACTCATTTTGGACAAAGTTGCCCAAATGCATCTCAGAAGTGTGCAACTTGTTCCCTGAGTTAGAAAACGTCGAGAAACGGTCGTTTCTGCTAGCGCTGTGCTTCTACACATGTATTTGCTGAACGGTGAAAGCGCACAGTAATGCACTTTTCTCCCAGCAAATACACTGTTTCTAAGGAAATGGGAACACACTGAGGAGACACTTGTGGGAGCTACTGTGACTAAAACTGAGCTTCCCTACGCACAGGGAAGCAAGAGAAATGCTGATTTCATCAAGCCCAGTTACATACTCAGAATCTGTACTACTGCGCAAATAGGCATGTCTCTGTAGGCAAAAAACTCATTTCTGACAAAGTTGCCCAAATGCATCTCAGAAGTGTGCAACTTGTTCCCTGAGTTAGAAAACGTCGAGAAACGTTCGTTTCTGCTAGCGCTGTGCTTCTACACATGTATTTGCTGAACGGTGAAAGCGCACAGTAATGCACTTTTCTCCCAGCAAATACACTGTTTCTAAGGAACTGGGAACACACTGAGGAGACATTTGTGGGAGCTACTGTGACTAAAACTGAGCTTCCCTACGCACAGGGAAGCAAGAGAAATGCTGATTTCATCAAGCCCAGTTACATACTCAGTATCTGTCCTCCTACGCAAATAGGTATGTCTCTGTAGGCAAAAAACTCATTTTTGAGAAAGTTACCGAAATGCAACCCAGAAGTGTGCAACTTGTTCCCTGAGTTAGAAAACGTCGAGAAACGTTCGTTACTGCTAGCGCTGTGCTTCTACACATGTTTTTGCTGAACGGTGAAAGCGCACAGTAATGCACTTTTCTCCCAGCCAATACACTGTTTCTAAAGAAATGGGAACACACTGAGGAGACACTTGTGGTAGCTACTGTGAGTAAAACTGAGCTTCCCTACGCACAGGGAAGCAAGAGAAATGCTGATTTCATCAAGCCCAGTTACATACTCAGAATCTGTACTACTGCGCAAATAGGCATGTCTCTTTAGGCAAAAAACTCATTTCTGACAAAGTTGCCCAAATGCATCTCAGAAGTGTGCAACTTGTTCCCTGAGTTAGAAAACGTTGAGAAACGGTCGTTTCAGCTAGCGCTGTGCTTCTACACATGTATTTGCTGAACGGTGAAAGCACACAGTAATGCACTTTTCTCCCAGCAAATACACTGTTTCTAAGGAACTGGGAACACACTGAGGAGACACTTGTGGGAGCTACTGTGACTAAAACTGAGCTTCCCTACGCACAGGGAAGCAAGAGCAATGCTGATTTCATCAAGCCCAGTTATATACTCAGAATCTGTACTACTGCGCTAATAGGCATGTCTCTTTAGGCAAAAAACTCATTTCTGACAATGTTGCCCAAATGCATCTCAGAAGTGTGCCACTTGTTCCCTGAGTTAGAAAACGTCGAGAAACGGTCGTTTCAGCTAGCGCTGTGCTTCTACACATGTATTTGCTGAACGGTGAAACGCACAGTAATGCACTTTTCTCCCAGCAAATACACTGTTCCTAAGGAACTGGGAACACACTGAGGAGACACTTGTGGGAGCTACTGTGACTAAAACTGAGCTTCCCTACGCACAGGGAAGCAAGAGCAATGCTGATTTCATCAAGCCCAGTTATATACTCAGAATCTGTACTACTGCGCAAATAGGCATGTCTCTTTAGGCAAAAAACTCATTTCTGACAATGTTGCCCAAATGCATCTCAGAAGTGTGCCACTTGTTCCCTGAGTTAGAAAACGTCGAGAAATGGTCGTTTCAGCTAGCGCTGTGCTTCTACACATGTATTTGCTGAACGGTGAAAGCGCACAGTAATGCACTTTTCTCCCAGCAAATACACTGTTTCTAAGGAACTGGGAACACACTGAGGAGACATTTGTGGGAGCTACTGTGACTAAAACTGAGCTTCCCTACGCACAGGGAAGCAAGAGAAATGCTGATTTCATCAAGCCCAGTTACATACTCAGTATCTGTCCTCCTATGCAAATAGGTATGTCTCTGTAGGCAAAAAACTCATTGTTGAGAAAGTTACCGAAATGCAACCCAGAAGTGTGCAACTTGTTCCCTGAGTTAGAAAACGTCGAGAAACGTTCGTTACTGCTAGCGCTGTGCTTCTACACATGTATTTACTGAATGCTGAATGCGCACAGTAATGCACTTTTCTCCCAGCAAATACACTGTTTCTAGGAAATGGGAACACACTGAGGAGACACTTGTGGGAGCTACTGTGAGGAAAACTGAGCTTCCCTACGCACAGGGAAGCAAGAGAAATGCTGATTTCATCAAGCCCAGTTACATACTCAGAATCTGTACTACTGCGCAAATAGGCATGTCTCTTTAGGCAAAAAACCCATTTCTGACAAAGTTGCCCAAATGCATCTCAGAAGTGTGCAACTTGTTCCCTGAGTTAGAAAACGTCGAGAAACGTTCGTTTCTGCTAGCGCTGTGCTTCTACACATGTATTTGCTGAACGGTGAAAGCGCACAGTAATGCACTTTTCTCCCAGCAAATACACTGTTTCTATGGAAATGGGAACACACTGAGGAGACACTTGTGGGAGCTACTGTGACTAAAACTGAGCTTCCCTACGCACAGGGAAGCAAGAGAAATGCTGATTTCATCAAGCCCAGTTACATACTCAGAATCTGTACTACTGCGCAAATAGGCATGTCTCTGAAGGCAAAAAACCCATTTCTGACAAAGTTGCCCAAATGCATCTCAGAAGTGTGCAACTTGTTCCCTGAGTTAGAAAACGTCGAGAAACGTTCGTTTCTGCTAGCGCTGTGCTTCTACACATGTATTTGCTGAACGGTGAAAGCGCACAGTAATGCACTTTTCTCCCAGCAAATACACTGTTTCTAAGGAAATGGGAGCACACTGAGGAGACACTTGTGGGAGCTACTGGGACTAAAACTGAGCTTCCCTACGCACAGGGAAGCAAGAGAAATGCTGATTTCATCAAGCCCAGTTACATACTCAGAATCTGTACTACTGCGCAAATAGGCATGTCTCTGTAGGCAAAAAACTCATTTCTGACAAAGTTGCCCAAATGCATCTCAGAAGTGTGCAACTTGTTCCCTGAGTTAGAAAACGTTGAGAAACGGTCGTTTCAGCTAGCGCTGTGCTTCTACACATGTATTTGCTGAACGGTGAAAGCACACAGTAATGCACTTTTCTCCCAGCAAATACACTGTTTCTAAGGAACTGGGAACACACTGAGGAGACACTTGTGGGAGCTACTGTGACTAAAACTGAGCTTCCCTACGCACAGGGAAGCAAGAGCAATGCTGATTTCATCAAGCCCAGTTATATACTCAGAATCTGTACTACTGCGCTAATAGGCATGTCTCTTTAGGCAAAAAACTCATTTCTGACAATGTTGCCCAAATGCATCTCAGAAGTGTGCCACTTGTTCCCTGAGTTAGAAAACGTCGAGAAACGGTCGTTTCAGCTAGCGCTGTGCTTCTACACATGTATTTGCTGAACGGTGAAACGCACAGTAATGCACTTTTCTCCCAGCAAATACACTGTTCCTAAGGAACTGGGAACACACTGAGGAGACACTTGTGGGAGCTACTGTGACTAAAACTGAGCTTCCCTACGCACAGGGAAGCAAGAGCAATGCTGATTTCATCAAGCCCAGTTATATACTCAGAATCTGTACTACTGCGCAAATAGGCATGTCTCTTTAGGCAAAAAACTCATTTCTGACAATGTTGCCCAAATGCATCTCAGAAGTGTGCCACTTGTTCCCTGAGTTAGAAAACGTCGAGAAATGGTCGTTTCAGCTAGCGCTGTGCTTCTACACATGTATTTGCTGAACGGTGAAAGCGCACAGTAATGCACTTTTCTCCCAGCAAATACACTGTTTCTAAGAAACTGGGAACACACTGAGGAGACATTTGTGGGAGCTACTGTGACTAAAACTGAGCTTCCCTACGCACAGGGAAGCAAGAGAAATGCTGATTTCATCAAGCCCAGTTACATACTCAGTATCTGTCCTCCTACGCAAATAGGTATGTCTCTGTAGGCAAAAAACTCATTGTTGAGAAAGTTACCGAAATGCAACCCAGAAGTGTGCAACTTGTTCCCTGAGTTAGAAAACGTCGAGAAACGTTCGTTACTGCTAGCGCTGTGCTTCTACACATGTATTTACTGAATGCTGAATGCGCACAGTAATGCACTTTTCTCCCAGCAAATACACTGTTTCTAGGAAATGGGAACACACTGAGGAGACACTTGTGGGAGCTACTGTGAGGAAAACTGAGCTTCCCTACGCACAGGGAAGCAAGAGAAATGCTGATTTCATCAAGCCCAGTTACATACTCAGAATCTGTACTACTGCGCAAATAGGCATGTCTCTTTAGGCAAAAAACCCATTTCTGACAAAGTTGCCCAAATGCATCTCAGAAGTGTGCAACTTGTTCCCTGAGTTAGAAAACGTCGAGAAACGTTCGTTTCTGCTAGCGCTGTGCTTCTACACATGTATTTGCTGAACGGTGAAAGCGCACAGTAATGCACTTTTCTCCCAGCAAATACACTGTTTCTATGGAAATGGGAACACACTGAGGAGACACTTGTGGGAGCTACTGTGACTAAAACTGAGCTTCCCTACGCACAGGGAAGCAAGAGAAATGCTGATTTCATCAAGCCCAGTTACATACTCAGAATCTGTACTACTGCGCAAATAGGCATGTCTCTGAAGGCAAAAAACCCATTTCTGACAAAGTTGCCCAAATGCATCTCAGAAGTGTGCAACTTGTTCCCTGAGTTAGAAAACGTCGAGAAACGTTCGTTTCTGCTAGCGCTGTGCTTCTACACATGTATTTGCTGAACGGTGAAAGCGCACAGTAATGCACTTTTCTCCCAGCAAATACACTGTTTCTAAGGAAATGGGAGCACACTGAGGAGACACTTGTGGGAGCTACTGGGACTAAAACTGAGCTTCCCTACGCACAGGGAAGCAAGAGAAATGCTGATTTCATCAAGCCCAGTTACATACTCAGAATCTGTACTACTGCGCAAATAGGCATGTCTCTGTAGGCAAAAAACTCATTTCTGACAAAGTTGCCCAAATGCATCTCAGAAGTGTGCAACTTGTTCCCTGAGTTAGAAAACGTCGAGAAACGTTCGTTACTGCTAGCGCTGTGCTTCTACACATGTATTTGCTGAACGGTGAAAGCGCACAGTAATGCACTTTTCTCCCAGCAAATACAGTGTTTCTAAAGAAATGGGAACACACTGAGGAGACACTTGTGGGAGCTACTGTGAGTAAAACTGAGCTTCCCTACGCACAGGGAAGCAAGAGAAATGCTGATTTCATCAAGCCCAGTTACATACTCAGAATCTGTACTACTGCGCAAATAGGCATGTCTCTTTAGGCAAAAAACCCATTTCTGACAAAGTTGCCCAAATGCATCTCAGAAGTGTGCAACTTGTTCCCTGAGTTAGAAAACGTCGAGAAACGTTCGTTTCTGCTAGCGCTGTGCTTCTACACATGTATTTGCTGAACGGTGAAAGCGCACAGTAATGCACTTTTATCCCAGCAAATACACTGTTTCTAAGGAAATGGGAACACACTGAGGAGACACTTGTGGGAGCTACTGTGACTAAAACTGAGCTTCCCTACGCACAGGGAAGCAAGAGAAATGCTGATTTCATCAAGCCCAGTTACATACTCAGAATCTGTACTACTGCGCAAATAGGCATGTCTCTGTAGGCAAAAAACTCATTTCTGACAAAGTTGCCAAAATGCATCTCAGAAGTGTGCAACATGTTCCCTGAGGTAGAAAACGTCGAGAAACGTTCGTTTCTGCTAGCGCTGTGCTTCTACACATGTATTTGCTGAACGGTGAAAGCGCACAGTAATGCACTTTTCTCCCAGCAAATACACTGTTTCTAAGGAAATGGGAACACACTGAGGAGACACTTGTGGGAGCTACTGTGACTAAAACTGAGCTTCCCTACGCACAGGGAAGCAAGAGAAAGGCTGATTTCATCAAGCCCAGTTACATAATCAGAATCTGTACTACTGGGCAAATAGGCATGTCTCTGTAGGCAAAAAACTCATTTTGAACAAAGTTGCCCAAATGCATCTCAGAAGTGTGCAACTTGTTCCATGAGTTAGAAAACGTCGAGAAACGTTCGTTTCTGCTAGCGCTGTGCTTCTACACATGTATTTGCTGAACGGTGAAAGCGCACAGTAATGCACTTTTCTCCCAGCAAATACACTGTTTCTAAGGAAATGGGAACACACTGAGGAGACACTTGTGGGAGCTACTGTGACTAAAACTGAGCTTCCCTACGCACAGGGAAGCAAGAGAAATGCTGATTTCATCAAGCCCAGTTACATAATCAGAATCTGTACTACTGGGCAAATAGGCATGTCTCTGTAGGCAAAAAACTCATTTTGGACAAAGTTGCCCAAATGCATCTCAGAAGTGTGCAACTTGTTCCCTGAGTTAGAAAACGTCGAGAAACGGTCGTTTCTGCTAGCGCTGTGCTTCTACACATGTATTTGCTGAACGGTGAAAGCGCACAGTAATGCACTTTTCTCCCAGCAAATACACTGTTTCTAAGGAACTGGGAACACACTGAGGAGACACTTGTGGGAGCTACTGTGACTAAAACTGAGCTTCCCTACGCACAGGGAAGCAAGAGAAATGCTGATTTCATCAAGCCCAGTTACATACTCAGAATCTGTACTACTGCGCAAATAGGCATGTCTCTGTAGGCAAAAAACTCATTTCTGACAAAGTTGCCCAAATGCATCTCAGAAGTGTGCAACTTGTTCCCTGAGTTAGAAAACGTCGAGAAACGTTCGTTTCTGCTAGCGCTGTGCTTCAACACATGTATTTGCTGAACGGTGAAAGCGCACAGTAATGCACTCTTCTCCCAGCAAATACACTGTTTCTAAGGAACTGGGAACACAGTGCGGAGACACTTGTGGGAGCTACTGTGACTAAAACTGAGCTTCCCTACGCACAGGGAAGCAAGAGAAATGCTGATTTCATCAAGCCCAGTTACATACTCAGAATCTGTACTACTGCGCAAATAGGCATGTCTCTGTAGGCAAAAAACTCATTTCTGACAAAGTTGCCCAAATGCATCTCAGAAGTGTGCAACTTGTTCCCTGAGTTAGAAAACGTCGAGAAACGTTCGTTTCTGCTAGCGCTGTGCTTCTACACATGTATTTGCTGAACGGTGAAAGCGCACAGTAATGCACTTTTCTCCCAGCAAATACAGTGTTTCAAGGAACTGGGAACACACTGAGGAGACACTTGTGGGAGCTACTGTGACTAAAACTGAGCTTCCCTATGCACAGGGAAGCAAGAGAAATGCTGATTTCATCAAGCCCAGTTACATACTCAGAATCTGTACTACTGCGCAAATAGGCATGTCTCTGAAGGCAAAAAACTCATTTCTGACAAAGTTGCCCAAATGCATCTCAGAAGTGTGCAACTTGTTCCCTGAGTTAGAAAACGTCGAGAAACGGTCGTTTCAGCTAGCGCTGTGCTTCTACACATGTATTTGCTGAACGGTGAAAGCGCACAGTAATGCACTTTTCTCCCAGCAAATACACTGTTTCTAAGGAACTGGGAACACACTGAGGAGACACTTGTGGGAGCTACTGTGATTAAAACTGAGCTTCCCTACGCACAGGGAAGCAAGAGAAATGCTGATTTCATCAAGCCCAGTTACATACTCAGTATCTGTCCTCCTACGCAAATAGGCATGTCTCTGTAGGCAAAAAACTCATTGTTGAGAAAGTTACCGAAATGCAACCCAGAAGTGTGCAACTTGTTCCCTGAGTTAGAAAACGTCGAGAAACGTTCGTTACTGCTAGCGCTGTGCTTCTACACATGTATTTACTGAATGCTGAATGCGCACAGTAATGCACTTTTCTCCCAGCAAATACACTGTTTCTAGGAAATGGGAACACACTGAGGAGACACTTGTGGGAGCTACTGTGACTAAAACTGAGCTTCCCTACGCACAGGGAAGCAAGAGAAATGCTGATTTCATCAAGCCCAGTTACATACTCAGAATCTGTACTACTGCGCAAATAGGCATGTCTCTTTAGGCAAAAAACCCATTTCTGACAAAGTTGCCCAAATGCATCTCAGAAGTGTGCAACTTGTTCCCTGAGTTAGAAAACGTCGAGAAACGTTCGTTTCTGCTAGCGCTGTGCTTCTACACATGTATTTGCTGAACGGTGAAAGCGCACAGTAATGCACTTTTCTCCCAGCAAATACACTGTTTCTAAGGAAATGGGAACACACTGAGGAGACACTTGTGGGAGCTACTGTGACTAAAACTGAGCTTCCCTACGCACAGGGAAGCAAGAGAAATGCTGATTTCATCAAGCCCAGTTACATACTCAGTATCTGTCCTCCTACGCAAATAGGCATGTCTCTGTAGGCAAAAAACTCATTTTTGAGAAAGTTACCGAAATGCAACCCAGAAGTGTGCAACTTGTTCCCTGAGTTTGAAAACGTCGAGAAACGTTCGTTACTGCTAGCGCTGTGCTTCTACACATGTTTTTGCTGAACGGTGAAAGCGCACAGTAATGCACTTTTCTCCCAGCAAATACACTGTTTCTAAAGAAATGGGAACACACTGAGGAGACACTTGTGGTAGCTACTGTGAGTAAAACTGAGCTTCCCTACGCACAGGGAAGCAAGAGAAATGCTGATTTCATCAAGCCCAGTTACATACTCAGAATCTGTACTACTGCGCAAATAGGCATGTCTCTTTAGGCAAAAAACTCATTTCTGACAAAGTTGCCCAAATGCATCTCAGAAGTGTGCAACTTGTTCCCTGAGTTAGAAAACGTTGAGAAACGGTCGTTTCAGCTAGCGCTGTGCTTCTACACATGTATTTGCTGAACGGTGAAAGCACACAGTAATGCACTTTTCTCCCAGCAAATACACTGTTTCTAAGGAACTGGGAACACACTGAGGAGACACTTGTGGGAGCTACTGTGACTAAAACTGAGCTTCCCTACGCACAGGGAAGCAAGAGCAATGCTGATTTCATCAAGCCCAGTTATATACTCAGAATCTGTACTACTGCGCTAATAGGCATGTCTCTTTAGGCAAAAAACTCATTTCTGACAATGTTGCCCAAATGCATCTCAGAAGTGTGCCACTTGTTCCCTGAGTTAGAAAACGTCGAGAAACGGTCGTTTCTGCTAGCGCTGTGCTTCTACACATGTATTTGCTGAACGGTGAAAGCGCACAGTAATGCACTTTTCTCCCAGCAAATACACTGTTTCTAAGGAACTGGGAACACACTGAGGAGACACTTGTGGGAGCTACTGTGACTAAAACTGAGCTTCCCTACGCACAGGGAAGCAAGAGCAATGCTGATTTCATCAAGCCCAGTTATATACTCAGAATCTGTACTACTGCGCAAATAGGCATGTCTCTTTAGGCAAAAAACTCATTTCTGACAATGTTGCCCAAATGCATCTCAGAAGTGTGCCACTTGTTCCCTGAGTTAGAAAACGTCGAGAAATGGTCGTTTAAGCTAGCGCTGTGCTTCTACACATGTATTTGCTGAACGGTGAAAGCGCACAGTAATGCACTTTTCTCCCAGCAAATACACTGTTTCTAAGGAACTGGAAACACACTGAGGAGACACTTGTGGGAGCTACTGTGACTAAAACTGAGCTTCCCTACGCACAGGGAAGCAAGAGAAATGCTGATTTCATCAAGCCCAGTTACATACTCAGTATCTGTCCTCCTACGCAAATAGGCATGTCTCTGTAGGCAAAAAACTCATTTTTGAGAAACTTACCGAAATGCAACCCAGAAGTGTGCAACTTGTTCCCTGAGTTAGAAAACGTCGAGAAACGTTCGTTACTGCTAGCGCTGTGCTTCTACACATGTTTTTGCTGAACGGTGAAAGCGCACAGTAATGCACTTTTCTCCCAGCAAATACACTGTTTCTAAAGAAATGGGAACACACTGAGGAGACACTTGTGGTAGCTACTGTGACTAAAACTGAGCTTCCCTATGCACAGGGAAGCAAGAGAAATGCTGATTTCATCAAGCCCAGTTACATACTCAGAATCTGTACTACTGCGAAAATAGGCATGTCTCTGTAGGCAAAAAACCCATTTCTGACAAAGTTGCCCAAATGCATCTCAGAAGTGTGCAACTTGTTCCCTGAGTTAGAAAACGTTGAGAAACGGTCGTTTCAGCTAGCGCTGTGCTTCTACACATGTATTTGCTGAACGGTGAAAGCACACAGTAATGCACTTTTCTCCCAGCAAATACACTGTTTCTAAGGAACTGGGAACACACTGAGGAGACACTTGTGGGAGCTACTGTGACTAAAACTGAGCTTCCCTACGCACAGGGAAGCAAGAGCAATGCTAATTTCATCAAGCCCAGTTATATACTCAGAATCTGTACTACTGCGCTAATAGGCATGTCTCTTTAGGCAAAAAACTCATTTCTGACAATGTTGCCCAAATGCATCTCAGAAGTGTGCCACTTGTTCCCTGAGTTAGAAAACGTTAGAAACGGTCGTTTCAGCTAGCGCTGTGCTTCTACACATGTATTTGCTGAACGGTGAAAGCGCACAGTAATGCACTTTTCTCCCAGCAAATACACTGTTTCTAAGGAACTGGGAACACACTGAGGAGACACTTGTGGGAGCTACTGTGACTAAAACTGAGCTTCCCTACGCACAGGGAAGCAAGAGCAATGCTGATTTCATCAAGCCCAGTTATATACTCAGAATCTGTACTACTGCGCAAATAGGCATGTCTCTTTAGGCAAAAAACTCATTTCTGACAATGTTGCCCAAATGCATCTCAGAAGTGTGCCACTTGTTCCCTGAGTTAGAAAACGTCGAGAAATGGTCGTTTAAGCTAGCGCTGTGCTTCTACACATGTATTTGCTGAACGGTGAAAGCGCACAGTAATGCACTTTTCTCCCAGCAAATACACTGTTTCTAAGGAACTGGAAACACACTGAGGAGACACTTGTGGGAGCTACTGTGACTAAAACTGAGCTTCCCTACGCACAGGGAAGCAAGAGAAATGCTGATTTCATCAAGCCCAGTTACATACTCAGTATCTGTCCTCCTACGCAAATAGGCATGTCTCTGTAGGCAAAAAACTCATTTTTGAGAAACTTACCGAAATGCAACCCAGAAGTGTGCAACTTGTTCCCTGAGTTAGAAAACGTCGAGAAACGTTCGTTACTGCTAGCGCTGTGCTTCTACACATGTTTTTGCTGAACGGTGAATGCGCACAGTAATGCACTTTTCTCCCAGCAAATACACTGTTTCTAAAGAAATGGGAACACACTGAGGAGACACTTGTGGTAGCTACTGTGACTAAAACTGAGCTTCCCTACGCACAGGGAAGCAAGAGAAATGCTGATTTCATCAAGCCCAGTTACATACTCAGAATCTGTACTACTGCGCAAATAGGCATGTCTCTGTAGGCAAAAAACCCATTTCTGACAAAGTTGCCCAAATGCATCTCAGAAGTGTGCAACTTGTTCCCTGAGTTAGAAAACGTCGAGAAACGTTCGTTTCTGCTAGCGCTGTGCTTCTACACATGTATTTGCTGAACGGTGAAAGCGCACAGTAATGCACTTTTCTCCCAGCAAATACACTGTTTCTAAGGAAATGGGAACACACTGACGAGACACTTGTGGGAGCTACTGTGACTAAAACTGAGCTTCCCTACGCACAGGGAAGCAAGAGAAATGCTGATTTCATCAAGGCCAGTTACATACTCAGAATCTGTACTACTGCGCAAATAGGCATGTCTCTGTAGGCAAAAAACTCATTTTGGACAAAGTTACCCAAATGCATCTCAGAAGTGTGCAACTTGTTCCCTGAGTTAGAAAACGTCGAGAAATGTTCGTTTCTGCTAGCGCTGTGCTTCTACACATGTATTTGCTGAACGGTAAAAGCGCACAGTAACGCACTTTTCTCCCAGCAAATACACTGTTTCTAAGGAAATGGGAACACACTGAGGAGACACTTGTGGGAGCTACTGTGACTAAAACTGAGCTTCCCTACGCACAGGGAAGCAAGAGAAATGCTGATTTCATCAAGCCCAGTTACATACTCAGAATCTGTACTACTGCGCAAATAGGCATGTCTCTGTAGGCAAAAAACTCATTTCTGACAAAGTTGCCCAAATGCATCTCAGAAGTGTGCAACTTGTTCCCTGAGTTAGAAAACGTCGAGAAACGGTCGTTTCTGCTAGCGCTGTGCTTCTACACATGTATTTGCTGAACGGTGATAGCGCACAGTAATGCACTTTTCTCCCAGCAAATACACTGTTTCTAAGGAAATGGGAACACACTGAGGAGACACTTGTTGGAGCTACTGTGACTAAAACTGAGCTTCCCTACGCACAGGGAAGCAAGAGAAATGCTGATTTCATCAAGCCCAGTTACATACTCAGTATCTGTACTACTGCGCAAATAGGCATGTCTCTGTAGGCAAAAAACTCATTTTGGACAAAGTTACCGAAATGCATCTCAGAAGTGTGCAACTTGTTCCCTGAGTTTGAAAACGTCGAGAAACGTTCGTTACTGCTAGCGCTGTGCTTCTACACATGTATTTGCTGAACGGTGAAAGCGCACAGTAATGCACTTTTCTCCCAGCAAATACACTGTTTCTAAAGAAATGGGAACACACTGAGGAGACACTTGTGGGAGGTACTGTGACTAAAACTGAGCTTCCCTACGCACAGGGAAGCAAGAGAAATGCTGATTTCATCAAGCCCAGTTACATACTCAGAATCTGTACTACTGCGCAAATAGGCATGTCTCTTTAGGCAAAAAACTCATTTCTGACAAAGTTGCCCAAATGCATCTCAGAAGTGTGCAACTTGTTCCCTGAGTTAGAAAACGTCGAGAAACGGTCGTTTCTGCTAGCGCTGTGCTTCTACACATGTATTTGCTGAACGGTGAAAGCGCACAGTAATGCACTTTTCTCCCAGCAAATACACTGTTTCTAAGGAACTGGGAACACACTGAGGAGACACTTGTGGGAGCTACTGTGACTAAAACTGAGCTTCCCTACGCACAGGGAAGCAAGAGCAATGCTGATTTCATCAAGCCCAGTTATATACTCAGAATCTGTACTACTGCGCAAATAGGCATGTCTCTTTAGGCAAAAAACTCATTTCTGACAATGTTGCCCAAATGCATCTCAGAAGTGTGCCACTTGTTCCCTGAGTTAGAAAACGTCGAGAAATGGTCGTTTCAGCTAGCGCTGTGCTTCTACACATGTATTTGCTGAACGGTGAAAGCGCACAGTAATGCACTTTTCTCCCAGCAAATACACTGTTTCTAAGGAACTGGAAACACACTGAGGAGACACTTGTGGGAGCTACTGTGACTAAAACTGAGCTTCCCTACGCACAGGGAAGCAAGAGAAATGCTGATTTCATCAAGCCCAGTTACATACTCAGTATCTGTCCTCCTACGCAAATAGGCATGTCTCTGTAGGCAAAAAACTCATTTTTAGAAACTTACCGAAATGCAACCCAGAAGTGTGCAACTTGTTCCCTGAGTTAGAAAACGTCGAGAAACGTTCGTTACTGCTAGCGCTGTGCTTCTACACATGTTTTTGCTGAACGGTGAAAGCGCACAGTAATGCACTTTTCTCCCAGCAAATACACTGTTTCTAAAGAAATGGGAACACACTGAGGAGACACTTGTGGTAGCTACTGTGAATAAAACTGAGCTTCCCTACGCACAGGGAAGCAAGAGAAATGCTGATTTCATCAAGCCCAGTTACATACTCAGAATCTGTACTACTGCGCAAATAGGCATGTCTCTGTAGGCAAAAAACCCATTTCTGACAAAGTTGCCCAAATGCATCTCAGAAGTGTGCAACTTGTTCCCTGAGTTAGAAAACGTCGAGAAACGTTCGTTTCTGCTAGCGCTGTGCTTCTACACATGTATTTGCTGAACGGTGAAAGCGCACAGTAATGCACTTTTCTCCCAGCAAATACACTGTTTCTAAGGAAATGGGAACACACTGACGAGACACTTGTGGGAGCTACTGTGACTAAAACTGAGCTTCCCTACGCACAGGGAAGCAAGAGAAATGCTGATTTCATCAAGGCCAGTTACATACTCAGAATCTGTACTACTGCGCAAATAGGCATGTCTCTGTAGGCAAAAAACTCATTTTGGACAAAGTTACCCAAATTCATCTCAGAAGTGTGCAACTTGTTCCCTGAGTTAGAAAACGTCGAGAAATGTTCGTTTCTGCTAGCGCTGTGCTTCTACACATGTATTTGCTGAACGGTAAAAGCGCACAGTAACGCACTTTTCTCCCAGCAAATACACTGTTTCTAAGGAAATGGGAACACACTGAGGAGACACTTGTGGGAGCTACTGTGACTAAAACTGAGCTTCCCTACGCACAGGGAAGCAAGAGAAATGCTGATTTCATCAAGCCCAGTTACATACTCAGAATCTGTACTACTGCGCAAATAGGCATGTCTTTGTAGGCAAAAAACTCATTTCTGACAAAGTTGCCCAAATGCATCTCAGAAGTGTGCAACTTGTTCCCTGAGTTAGAAAACGTCGAGAAACGGTCGTTTCTGCTAGCGCTGTGCTTCTACACATGTATTTGCTGAACGGTGATAGCGCACAGTAATGCACTTTTCTCCCAGCAAATACACTGTTTCTAAGGAAATGGGAACACACTGAGGAGACACTTGTTGGAGCTACTGTGACTAAAACTGAGCTTCCCTACGCACAGGGAAGCAAGAGAAATGCTGATTTCATCAAGCCCAGTTACATACTCAGTATCTGTACTACTGCGCAAATAGGCATGTCTCTGTAGGCAAAAAACTCATTTTGGACAAAGTTACCGAAATGCATCTCAGAAGTGTGCAACTTGTTCCCTGAGTTTGAAAACGTCGAGAAACGTTCGTTACTGCTAGCGCTGTGCTTCTACACATGTATTTGCTGAACGGTGAAAGCGCACAGTAATGCACTTTTCTCCCAGCAAATACACTGTTTCTAAAGAAATGGGAACACACTGAGGAGACACTTGTGGGAGGTACTGTGACTAAAACTGAGCTTCCCTACGCACAGGGAAGCAAGAGAAATGCTGATTTCATCAAGCCCAGTTACATACTCAGAATCTGTACTACTGCGCAAATAGGCATGTCTCTTTAGGCAAAAAACTCATTTCTGACAAAGTTGCCCAAATGCATCTCAGAAGTGTGCAACTTGTTCCCTGAGTTAGAAAACGTCGAGAAACGGTCGTTTCTGCTAGCGCTGTGCTTCTACACATGTATTTGCTGAACGGTGAAAGCGCACAGTAATGCACTTTTCTCCCAGCAAATACACTGTTTCTAAGGAAATGGGAACACACTGAGGAGACACTTGTGGGAGCTACTGTGACTAAAACTGAGCTTCCCTACGCACAGGGAAGCAAGAGAAATGCTGATTTCATCAAGCCCAGTTACATACTCAGAATCTGTACTACTGCGCAAATAGGCATGTCTCTGTAGGCAAAAAACTCATTTCTGACAAAGCTGCCCAAATGCATCTCAGAAGTGTGCAACTTGTTCCCTTAGTTCGAAAAAGTCAAGAAACGGTCATTTCTGCTAGCGCTGTGCTTCTACACATGTATTTGCTGAACAATGAAATCGCACAGTAATGCACTTTTCTCCCAGCAAATACACTGTTTCTAAGGAACTGGGAACCCACTGAGGAGACACTTGTGGGAGCTACTGTGACTAAAACTGAGCTTCCCTACGCACAGGGAAGCAAGAGAAATGCTGATTTCATCAAGCCCAGTTACATACTCAGAATCTGTACTACTGCGCAAAAAGGCATGTCTCTTTAGGCAAAAAACTCATTTCTGACAAAGTTGCCCAAATGCATCTCAGAAGTGTGCCACTTGTTCCCTGAGTTAGAAAACTTCGAGAAACAATCATTTCAGTTAGCGCTGTGCTTCTACACATGTATTTGCTGAACGGTGAAAGCGCACAGTAATTCACTTTTCTCCCAGCAAATACACTGTTTCTAAGGAAATGGGAACACACTGAGGAGACACTTGTGAGAGCTACTGTTTCTAAAACTGAGCTTCCCTACGCACAGGGAAGCAAGAGAAATGCTGATTTCATCAAGCCCAGTTACATACTCAGAATCTGTACTACTGCGCAAATAGGCATGTCTCTGTAGGCAAAAAACTCATTTCTGACAAAGTTGCCCAAATGCATCTCAGAAGGGTGCAACTTGTTCCCTGAGTTAGAAAACGTCGAGAAACATTCGTTTCTTCTAGCGATGTGCTTCTACACATGTATTTGCTGAACGGTGAAAGCGCACAGTAATGCAGTTTTCTCCCAGCAAATACACTGTTTCTAAGGAACTGGGAACACACTGAGGAGACACTTGTGAGAGCTACTGTGACTAAAACTGAGCTTCCCTACGCACAGGGAAGCAAGAGAATGCTGATTTCATCAAGCCCAGTTACCTACTCAGAATCTGTACTTCTGCGCAAATAGGCATGTCTCTGTAGGCAAAAAACTCATTTCTGACAAAGTTGCCCAAATGCATCTCAGAAGTGTGCAACTTGTTCCCTGAGTTAGAAAACGTCGAGAAACGTTCGTTTCTGCTAGCGCTGTGCTTCTACACATGTATTTGCTGAGCGGTGAAAGCGCACAGTAATGAACTTTTCTCCCAGCAAATACACTGTTTCTAAGGAACTGGGAACACACTGAGGAGACACTTGTGGGAGCTACTGTGACTAAAACTGAGCTTCCCTACGCACAGGGAAGCAAGAGAAATGCTGATGTCATCAAGCCCAGTTACATATTCAGAATCTGTACTACTGCGCAAATAGGCATGTCTCTGTAGGCAAAAAACTCATTTCTGACAAAGTTGCCCAAATGCATCTCAGAAGTGTGCAACTTGTTCCCTGAGTTAGAAAACGTCGAGAAACATTCGTTGCTGCTAGCGCTGTGCTTCTACACATGTATTTGCTGAACGGTGAAAGCGCACAGTAATGCACTTTTCTCCCAGCAAACACACTGTTTCTAAGGAAATGGGAACACACGGAGGAGACACTTGTGGGAGCTACTGTGACTAAAACTGAGCTTCCCTACGCACAGGGAAGCAAGAGAAATGCTGATTTCATCAAGCCCAGTTACATACTCAGAATCTGTACTACTGCGCAAATAGGCATGTCTCTGTAGGCAAAAAACTCATTTCTGACAAAGTTGCCCAAATGCATCTCAGAAGTGTGCAACTTGTTCCCTGAGTTAGAAAACGTCGAGAAACGTTCGTTTCTGCTAGTGCTGTGCTTCAACACATGTATTTGCTGAACGGTGAAAGCGCACAGTAATGCACTTTTCTCCCAGCAAATACACTGTTTCTAAGAAAATGGGAACACACTGAGGAGACACTTGTGGGAGCTACTGGAACTAAAACTGAGCTTCCCAACGCACAGGGAAGCAAGAGAAATGCTGATTTCATCAAGCCCAGTTACATACTCAGAATCTGTACTACTGCGCAAATAGGCATGTCTCTGTAGGCAAAAAACTCATTTCTGACAAAGTTGCCCAAATGCATCTCAGAAGTGTGCCACTTGTTCCCTGAGTTAGAAAACGTCGAGAAACGTTCGTTTCTTCTAGCGATGTGCTTCTACACATGTATTTGCTGAACGGTGAAAGCGCACAGTAATGCACTTTTTTCCCAGCAAATACACTGTTTCTAAGGAACTGGGAACACACTGAGGAGACACTTGTGGGAGCTACTGTGACTAAAACTGAGCTTCCCTATGCACAGGGAAGCAAGAGAATCCTGATTTCATCTAGCCCAGTTACCTACTCAGAATCTGTACTACTGCGCAAATAGGCATGTCTCTGTAGGCAAAAAACTCATTTCTGACAAATTTGCCCAAATGCATCCCAGAAGTGTGCAACTTGTTCCATGAGTTAGAAAACGTCGAGAAACGGTCGTTTCTGCTAGCGCTGTGCTTCTACACATGTATTTGCTGAACGGTGAAAGCGCACAGTAATGCACTTTTCTCCCAGCAAATACACTGTTTCTAAGGAAATGGGAACACACTGAGGAGACACATGTGGGAGCTACTGTGACTAATACTGAGCTTCCCTACGCACAGGGAAGCAAGAGAAATGCTGATTTCATCAAGCCCAGTTACATACTCAGAATCTGTACTACTGCGCAAATAGACATGTCTCTGTAGGCAAAAAACTCATTTCTGACAAAGTTGCCCAAATGCATCTCAGAAGTGTGCCACTTGTTCCCTGAGTTAGAAAACGTCGAGAAACGGTCATATCTGCTAACGCTGTGCTTCTACACATGTATTTGCTGAACGGTGAAAGCGCACAGTAATGCACTTTTCTCCCAGCAAATACATTGTTTCTAAGGAAATGGGAACACACTGAGGAGACACTTGTGGGAGCTACTGTGACTAAAACTGAGCTTCCCTACGCACAGGGAAGCAAGAGAAATACTGATTTCATCAAGCCCAGTTACATACTCAGAATCTGTACTACTGCGCAAATAGGCAGGTCTCTGTAGGCAAAAAACTCATTTCTGACAAAGTTGCCCAAATGCATCTCAGAAGTGTGCAACTTGTTCCCTGAGTTAGAAAACGTCGAGAAACGTTCGTTTCTGCTAGCGCTGTGCTTCTACACATGTATTTGCTGAACGGTGAAAGCGCACGGTAATGCACTTTTCTCCAAGCAAATACACTGTTTCTAAGGAACTGGGAACACACTGAGGAGACACTTGTGGGAGCTACTGTGACTAAAACTGAGCTTCCCTACGAACAGGGAAGCAAGAGAAATGCTGATTTCATCAAACCCAGTTACATACTCATAATCTGTACTACTGTGCAAATAGGCAAGTCTCTGTAGGCAAAAAACTCATTTCTGACAAAGTTGCCTAAATGCATCTCAGAAGTGTGCAACTTGTTCCCTGAGTTAGAAAACGTCGAGAAACGGTCATATCTGCTAA
The DNA here is from genome assembly GCF_964271855.1 of Acomys minous. Lineage (NCBI taxonomy): Eukaryota > Metazoa > Chordata > Mammalia > Rodentia > Muridae > Acomys > Acomys minous. Next base: position 6,413,268 of record NW_028182183.1, on the reverse strand, counting down.
CGCTGTGCTTCTACACATGTATTTGCTGAACGGTGAAAGCGCACAGTAATGCACTTTTCTCCCATCAAATACATTGTTTCTAAGGAAATGGGAACACACTGAGGAGACACTTGTGGGAGCTACTGTGACTAAAACTGAGCTTCCCTACGCACAGGGAAGCAAGAGAAATGCTGATTTCATCCAGCCCAGTTACATACTCAGAATCTGTACTACTGCGCAAATAGGCATGTCTCTGTAGGCAAAAAACTCATTTCTGACAAAGTTGCCCAAATGCATCTCAGAAGTGTGCAAATTGTTCCCTGTGTTAGAAAACGTCGAGAAACGGTCGTTTCTGCTAGCGCTGTGCTTCTACACATGTATTTGCTGAACGGTGAAAGCGCACAGTAATGCACTTTTCTCCCAGCAAATACACTGTTTCTAAGGAAATGGGAACACACTGAGGAGACACTTGTGGGAGCTACTGTGACTAAAACTGAGCTTCCCTACGCACAGGGAAGCAAGAGAAATGCTGATTTCATCAAGCCCAGTTACATACTCAGAATCTGTACTACTGCGCAACTAGGCATGTCTCTGTAGGCAAAAAACTCATTTCTGACAAAGTTGCCCAAATGCATCTCAGAAGTGTGCCACTTGTTCCCTGAGTTAGAAAACGTCGAGAAACGTTCGTTTCTTCTAGCGATGTGCTTCTACACATGTATTTGCTGAACGGTGAAAGCGCACAGTAATGCACTTTTCTCCCAGCAAATACACTGTTTCTAAAGAAATGGGAACACACTGAGGAGACACTTGTGGGAGCTACTGTGACTAAAACTGAGCTTCCCTACACACAGGGAAGCAAGAGAAATGCTGATTTCATCCAGCCCAGTTACATACTCAGAATCTGTACTACTGCGCAAATAGGCATGTCTCTGTAGGCAAAAAACTCATTTCTGACAAAGTTGCCCAAATGCATCTCAGAAGTGTGCAACTGGTTCCCTGAGTTAGAAAACTTCGAGAAACTGTCATATCTGGTAACGCTGTGCTTCTACACATGTATTTGCTGAACGGTGAAAGCGCACAGTAATGCACTTTTCTCCCAGCAAATACACTGTTTCTAAGGAAATGTGAACTCACTGAGGAGACACTTGTGGGAGCTACTGTGACTAAAACTGAGCTTCCCTACGCACAGGGAAGCAAGAGAAATGCTGATTTCATCAAGCCCAGTTACATACTCAGAATTTGTACTACTGCGCAAATAGGCATGAATCTGTAGGCAAAAAACTCATTTCTGACAAAGTTGCCCAAATGCATCTCAGAAGTTTGCAACTTGTTCCCTGAGTTAGAAAACGTCGAGAAACGGTCGTTTCTGCTAGCGCGGTGCTTCTACAGATGTATTTGCTGAACGGTGAAAGCGCACAGTAATGCACTTTTCTCCCAGCAAATACACTGTTTCTAAGGAAATGGGAACACACTGAGGAGACACTTGTGGGAGCTACTGTGACTAAAACTGAGCTTCCCTACGCACAGGGAAGCAAGAGAAATGCTGATTTCATCAAGCCCAGTTACATACTCAGAATCTGTACTACTGCACAAATAGGCATGTCTCTGTAGGCAAAAAACTCATTTCTGACAAAGTTGCCCAAATGCATCTCAGAAGTGTGCAACTTGTTCCCTGAGTTAGAAAACGTCGAGATACGGTCATATCTGCTAACGCTGTGCTTCTACACATGTATTTGCTGAACGGTGAAAGCGCACAGTAATGCACTTTTCTCCCAGCAAATACACTGTTTCTAAGGAAATGGGAACACACTGAGGAGACACTTGTGGGAGCTACTGTGACTAAAACTGAGCTTCCCTACGCACAGGGAAGCAAGAGAAATGCTGATTTCATCAAGCCCAGTTACATACTCAGAATCTGTACTACTGCGCAAATAGGCATGTCTTTGTAGGCAAAAAACTCATTTCTGACAATGTTTCCCAAATGCATCTCAGAAGTGTGCAACTTGTTCCCTGAGTTAGAAAACGTCGAGAAACCGTCGTTTCTGCTAGCGCTGTGCTTCTAAACATGTATTTTCTGAACGGTGAAAGCGCACAGTAATGCACTTTTCTCCCAGCAAATACACTGTTTCTAAGGAAATGGGAACACACTGAGGAGACACTTGTGGGAGCTACTGTGACTAAAACTGAGCTTCCCTACGCACAGGGAAGCAAGAGAAATGCTGATTTCATCAAGCCCAGTTACATACTCAGAATATGTACTACTGCGCAAATAGGCATGTCTCTTTAGGCAAAAAACTTATTTCTGACAAAGTTGCCCAAATGCATCTCAGAAGTGTGCAACTTGTTCCCTGAGTTAGAAAACTTCGAGAAACGTTCGTTTCTGCTAGCGCTGTGCTTCTACACATGTATTTGCTTAACGGTGAAAGCGCACAGTAATGCACTTTTCTCCCAGCAAATACACTGTTTCTAAGGAAATGGGAACACACTGAGGAGACGCTTGTGGGAGCTACTGTGACTAAAACTGAGCTTCCCTACGCACAGGGAAGCAAGAGAAATGCTGATTTCATCTAGCCCAGTTACATACTCAGAATCTGTACTACTGCGCAAATAGGCATGTCTCTTTAGGCAAAAAACTCATTTCTGACAAAGTTGCCCAAATGCATCTCAGAAGTGTGCAACTTGTTCCCTGAGTTAGAAAACGTCGAGAAACGGTCGTTTCTGCTAGCGCTGTGCTTCTACACACGTATTTGCTGAACGGTGAAAGCGCACAGTAATGCACTTTTCTCCCAGCAAATACACTGTTTCTAAGGAAATGGGAACACACTGAGGAGACACTAGTGGGAGCTACTGTGACTAAAACTGAACTTCCCTACGCACAGGGAAGCAAGAGAAATGCTGATTTCATCAAGCCCAGTTACATACTCAGAATCTGTACTACTGCGCAAATAGGCATGTCTCTGTAGGCAATAAACTCATTTCTGACAAAGTTGCCCAAATGCATCTCAGAAGTGTGCAACTTGCTCTCTGAGTTAGAAAACATCGAGAAATGTTCATATCTGCTAACGCTGTGCTTCTACACATGTATTTGCTGAACGGTGATAGCGCACAGTAATGCACTTTTCTCCCAGCAAATACACTGTTTCTAAGGAAATGGGAACACACTGAGGAGACACTTGTGGGAGCTACTGTGACTAAAACTAAGCTTCCCTACGCACAGGGAAGCAAGAGAAATGCTGATTTCATCAAGCCCAGTTACATACTCAGAATCTGTACTTCTGCGCAAATAGGCAAGTCTCTGTAGGCAAAAAACTCATTTCTGACAAAGTTGCCTAAATGCATATCAGAAGTGTGCAACTTGTTCCCTGAGTTAGAAAACGTCGAGAAACGGTCATATCTGCTTACGCTGTGCTTCTACACATGTATTTGCTGAACGGTGAAAGCGCACAGTAATGCACTTTTCTCCCAGCAAATACACTGTTTCTAAGGAAATGGGAACACACTGAGGAGACACTTGTGGGAGCTACTGTGACTAAAACTGAGCTTCCCTACGCACAGGGAAGCAAGAGAAATGCTGATTTCATCCAGCCCAGTTACATACTCAGAATCTGTACTACTGCGCAAATAGGCAGGTCTCTGTAGGCAAAAAACTCATTTCTGACAAAGTTGCCCAAATGCATCTCAGAAGTGTGCAACCTGTTCCCTGAGTTAGAAAACGTCGAGAAACGTTCGTTTCTGCTAGCGCTGTGCTTCTACACATGTATTTGCTGAACGGTGAAAGCGCACGGTAATGCACTTTTCTCCCAGCAAATACACTGTTTCTAAGGAAATGGGAACACACTGAGGAGACACTTGTGGGAGCTACTGTGACTAAAACTGAGCTTCCCTACGCACAGGGAAGCAAGAGAAATGCTGATTTCATCCAGCCCAGTTACATACTCAGAATCTGTACTACTGCGCAAATAGGCATGTCTCTGTAGGCAAAAAACTCATTTCTGACAAAGTTGCCTAAATGCATCTCAGAAGTGTGCAACTTGTTTTCTGAGTTAGAAAACGTCGAGAAACGGTCATATCTGCTAACGCTGTGCTTCTACACATGTATTTGCTGAACGGTGAAAGCGCACAGTAATGCACTTTTCTCCCAGCAAATACACTGTTTCTAAGGAAATGGGAACACACTGAGGAGACACTTGTGGGAGCTACTGTGACTAAAACTGAGCTTCCCTATGCACAGGGAAGCAAGAGAAATGCTGATTTCATCAAGCCCAGTTACATACACAGAATATGTACTACTGCGCAAATAGGCATGTCTCTTTAGGCAAAAAACTCATTTCTGACAAAGTTGCCCAAATGCATCTCAGAAGTGTGCAACTTGTTCCCTGAGTTAGAAAACTTCGAGAAACGTTCGTTTCTGCTAGCGCTGTGCTTCTACACATGTATTTGCTTAACGGTGAAAGCGCACAGTAATGCACTTTTCTCCCAGCAAATACACTGTTTCTAAGGAAATGGGAACACACTGAGGAGACACTTGTGGGAGCTACTGTGACTAAAACTGAGCTTCCCTACACACAGGGAAGCAAGAGAAATGCTGATTTCATCCAGCCCAGTTACATACTCAGAATCTGTACTACTGCGCAAATAGGCATGTCTCTGTAGGCAAAAAACTCATTTCTGACAAAGTTGCCCAAATGCATCTCAGAAGTGTGCAACTGGTTCCCTGAGTTAGAAAACTTCGAGAAACTGTCATATCTGGTAACGCTGTGCTTCTACACATGTATTTGCTGAACGGTGAAAGCGCACAGTAATGCACTTTTCTCCCAGCAAATACACTGTTTCTAAGGAAATGTGAACTCACTGAGGAGACACTTGTGGGAGCTACTGTGACTAAAACTGAGCTTCCCTACGCACAGGGAAGCAAGAGAAATGCTGATTTCACCAAGCCCAGTTACATACTCAGAATTTGTACTACTGCGCAAATAGGCATGAATCTGTAGTCAAAAAACTCATTTCTGACAAAGTTGCCCAAATGCATCTCAGAAGTTTGCAACTTGTTCCCTGAGTTAGAAAACGTCGAGAAACGGTCGTTTCTGCTAGCGCGGTGCTTCTACAGATGTATTTGCTGAACGGTGAAAGCGCACAGTAATGCACTTTTCTCCCAGCAAATACACTGTTTCTAAGGAAATGGGAACACACTGAGGAGACACTTGTGGGAGCTACTGTGACTAAAACTGAGCTTCCCTACGCACAGGGAAGCAAGAGAAATGCTGATTTCATCAAGCCCAGTTACATACTCAGAATCTGTACTACTGCACAAATAGGCATGTCTCTGTAGGCAAAAAACTCATTTCTGACAAAGTTGCCCAAATGCATCTCAGAAGTGTGCAACTTGTTCCCTGAGTTAGAAAACGTCGAGATACGGTCATATCTGCTAACGCTGTGCTTCTACACATGTATTTGCTGAACGGTGAAAGCGCACAGTAATGCACTTTTCTCCCAGCAAATACACTGTTTCTAAGGAAATGGGAACACACTGAGGAGACACTTGTGGGAGCTACTGTGACTAAAACTGAGCTTCCCTACGCACAGGGAAGCAAGAGAAATGCTGATTTCATCAAGCCCAGTTACATACTCAGAATCTGTACTACTGCGCAAATAGGCATGTCTTTGTAGGCAAAAAACTCATTTCTGACAATGTTTCCCAAATGCATCTCAGAAGTGTGCAACTTGTTCCCTGAGTTAGAAAACGTCGAGAAACCGTCGTTTCTGCTAGCGCTGTGCTTCTAAACATGTATTTTCTGAACGGTGAAAGCGCACAGTAATGCACTTTTCTCCCAGCAAATACACTGTTTCTAAGGAAATGGGAACACACTGAGGAGACACTTGTGGGAGCTACTGTGACTAAAACTGAGCTTCCCTACGCACAGGGAAGCAAGAGAAATGCTGATTTCATCAAGCCCAGTTACATACTCAGAATATGTACTACTGCGCAAATAGGCATGTCTCTTTAGGCAAAAAACTTATTTCTGACAAAGTTGCCCAAATGCATCTCAGAAGTGTGCAACTTGTTCCCTGAGTTAGAAAACTTCGAGAAACGTTCGTTTCTGCTAGCGCTGTGCTTCTACACATGTATTTGCTTAACGGTGAAAGCGCACAGTAATGCACTTTTCTCCCAGCAAATACACTGTTTCTAAGGAAATGGGAACACACTGAGGAGACGCTTGTGGGAGCTACTGTGACTAAAACTGAGCTTCCCTACGCACAGGGAAGCAAGAGAAATGCTGATTTCATCTAGCCCAGTTACATACTCAGAATCTGTACTACTGCGCAAATAGGCATGTCTCTTTAGGCAAAAAACTCATTTCTGACAAAGTTGCCCAAATGCATCTCAGAAGTGTGCAACTTGTTCCCTGAGTTAGAAAACGTCGAGAAACGGTCGTTTCTGCTAGCGCTGTGCTTCTACACACGTATTTGCTGAACGGTGAAAGCGCACAGTAATGCACTTTTCTCCCAGCAAATACACTGTTTCTAAGGAAATGGGAACACACTGAGGAGACACTAGTGGGAGCTACTGTGACTAAAACTGAGCTTCCCTACGCACAGGGAAGCAAGAGAAATGCTGATTTCATCCAGCCCAGTTACATACTCAGAATCTGTACTACTGCGCAAATAGGCATGTCTCTGTAGGCAAAAAACTCATTTCTGACAAAGTTGCCCAAATGCATCTCAGAAGTGTGCAACTTGTTCCCTGAGTTAGAAAACGTCGAGAAACGGTCATATCTGCTAACGCTGTGCTTCTACACATGTATTTGCTGAACGGTGAAAGCGCACAGTAATGCACTTTTCTCCCAGCAAATACACTGTTTCTAAGGAAATGGGAACACACTGAGGAGACACTTGTGGGAGCTACTGTGACTAAAACTGAGCTTCCCTACGCACAGGGAAGCAAGAGAAATGCTGATTTCATCAAGCCCAGTTACATACTCAGAATCTGTACTACTGCGCAAATAGGCATGAATCTGTAGGCAAAAAACTCATTTCTGACAAAGTTGCCCAAATGCCTCTCAGAAGTTTGCAACTTGTTCCCTGAGTTAGAAAACGTCGAGAAACGGTCTTTTCTGCTAGCGCTGTGCTTCCACACATGTATTTGCTGAACGGTGAAAGCGCACAGTAATGCACTTTTCTCCCAGCAAATACACTGTTTCTAAGGAAATGGGAACACACTGAGGAGACGCTTGTGGGAGCTACTGTGACTAAAACTGAGCTTCCCTACACACAGGGAAGCAAGAGAAATGCTGATTTCATCCAGCCCAGTTACATACTCAGAATCTGTACTACTGCGCAAATAGGCATGTCTCTGTAGGCAAAAAACTCATTTCTGACAAAGTTGCTCAAATGCATCTCAGAAGTGTGCATCTTGTTCCCTGAGTTAGAAAACGTCGAGAAAAGTTCGTTTCAGGTAGTGCTGTGTTTCTACACATGTATTTGTTGAACGGTGAAAGCGCACGGTAATGCACTTTTCTCCCAGCAAATACACTGTTTCTAAGGAAATGGGAACACACTGAGGAGACACTTGTGGGAGCTACTGTGACTAAAACTGAGCTTCCCTATGCACAGGGAAGCAAGAGAAATGCTGATTTCATCAAGCCCAGTTACATACTCAGAATCTGTACTACTGCGCAAATAGGCATGGCTCTGTAGGCAAAAAACTCATTTCTGACAAAGTTGCCCAAATGCATCTCGGAAGTGTGCAACTTGTTCCCTGAGCTAGAAAACGTCGAGAAACGGTCGTTTCTGCTAGCGCTGTGCTTCTACACATGTATTTGCTGAACGGTGAAAGCGCACAGTAATGCACTTTTCTCCCAGCAAATACACTGTTTCTAAGGAAATGGGAACACACTGAGGAGACACTTGTGGGAGCTACTGTGACTAAAACTGAGCTTCTCTACGTACAGGGAAGCAAGAGAAATGCTGATTTCATCAAGCCCAGTTACATACTCAGAATCTGTACTTCTGCGCAAATAGGCATGTCTTTGTAGGCAAAAAACTCATTTCTGACAATGTTTCCCAAATGCATCTCAGAAGTGTGCAACTTGTTCCCTGAGTTAGAAAACGTCGAGAAACGTTCGTTTCTGCTAGCGCTGTGCTTCTACACATGTATTTGCTGAACGGTGAAAGCGCACAGTAATGCACTTTTCTCCCAGCAAATACACTGTTTCTAAGGAAATGGGAACACACTGAGGAGACACTTGTGGGAGCTACTGTGACTAAAACTGAGCTTCCCTACGCACAGGGAAGCAAGAGAAATGCTGATTTCATCAAGCCCAGTTACATACTCAGAATCTGTACTACTGCGCAAATAGGCATGTCTCTGTAGGCAAAAAACTCATTTCTGACAAAGTTGCCCAAATGCATCTCAGAAGTGTGCAACTTGTTCCCTGAGTTAGAAAACTTCGAGAAACGTTCGTTTCTGCTAACGCTGTGCTTCTACACATGTATTTGCTGAACGGTGAAAGCGCACAGTAATGCACTTTTCTCCCAGCAAATACACTGTTTCTAAGGAAATGGGAACACACTGAGGAGACACTTGTGGGAGCTACTGTGACTAAAACTGAGCTTCCCTACGCACAGGGAAGCAAGAGAAATGCTGATTTCATCCAGCCCAGTTACATACTCAGAATCTGTACTACTGCGCAAATAGGCATGTCTCTGTAGGCAAAAAACTCATTTCTGACAAAGTTGCCCAAATGCATCTCAGAAGTGTGCAACTTGTTCCCTGAGTTAGAAAACGTTGAGAAACTGTCATATCTGGTAACGCTGTGCTTCTACACATGTATTTGCTGAACGGTGAAAGCGCACAGTAATGCACTTTTCTCCCAGCAAATACACTGTTTCTAAGGAAATGGGAACACACTGAGGAGACACTTGTGGGAGCTACTGTGACTAAAACTGAGCTTCCCTACGCACAGGGAAGCAAGAGAAATGCTGATTTCATCAAGCCCAGTTACATACTCAGAATCTGTACTACTGCGCAAATAGGCATGAATCTGTAGGCAAAAAACTCATTTCTGACAAAGTTGCCCAAATGCATCTCAGAAGTGTGCAACATGTTCCCTGAGTTAGAAAAAGTCGAGAAACGTTTGTTTCTGCTAGCGCTGTGCTTCTACACATGTATTTGCTGAACGGTAAAAGCGCACAGTAATGCACTTTTCTACCAGCAAATACACTGTTTCTAAGGAAATGGGAACACACTAAGGAGACACTTGTGGGAGCTACTGTGACTAAAACTGAGCTTCTCTACGTACAGGGAAGCAAGAGAAATGCTGATTTCATCAAGCCCAGTTACATACTCAGAATCTGTACTTCTGCGCAAATAGGCATGTCTTTGTAGGCAAAAAACTCATTTCTGACAATGTTTCCCAAATGCATCTCAGAAGTGTGCAACTTGTTCCCTGAGTTAGAAAACGTCGAGAAACGTTCGTTTCTGCTAGCGCTGTGTTTCTACACATGTATTTGCTGAACGGTGAAAGCGCACAGTAATGCACTTTTCTCCCAGCAAATACACTGTTTCTAAGGAAATGGGAACACACTGAGGAGACACTTGTGGGAGCTACTGTGACTAAAACTGAGCTTCCCTACGTACAGGGAAGCAAGAGAAATGCTGATTTCATCAAGCCCAGTTACATACTCAGAATCTGTACTACTGCGCAAATAGGAATGTCTCTGTAGGCAAAAAACTCATTTCTGACAAAGTTGCCCAAATGCATCTCAGAAGTGTGCAACTTGTTCCCTGAGTTAGAAAACTTCGAGAAACGTTCGTTTCTGCTAGCGCTGTGCTTCTACACATGTATTTGCTGAACGGTGAAAGCGCACAGTAATGCACTTTTCTCCCAGCAAATACACTGTTTCTAAGGAAATGGGAACACACTGAGGAGACACTTGTGGGAGCTACTGTGACTAAAACTGAGCTTCCCTACGCACAGGGAAGCAAGAGAAATGCTGATTTCATCAAGCCCAGTTACATACTCAGAATCTGTACTACTGCGCAAATAGGCATGTCTCTGTAGGCAAAAAACTCATTTCTGACAAAGTTGCCCAAATGCATCTCAGAAGTGTGCAACTTGTTCCCTGAGTTAGAAAACTTCGAGAAACGTTCGTTTCTGCTAGCGCTGTGCTTCTACACATGTATTTGCTTAACGGTGAAAGCGCACAGTAATGCACTTTTCTCCCAGCAAATACACTGTTTCTAAGGAAATGGGAACACACTGAGGAGACACTTGTGGGAGCTACTGTGACTAAAACTGAGCTTCCCTACGCACAGGGAAGCAAGAGAAATGCTGATTTCATCAAGCCCAATTACATACTCAGAATCTGTACTACTGCGCAAATAGGCATGTCTCTGTAGGCAAAAAACTCATTTCTGACAAAGTTGCCCAAATGCATCTCAGAAGTGTGCAACTTGTTCCCTGAGTTAGAAAACGTCGAGAAACGGTCATTTCTGCTAGCGCTGTGCTTCTACACATGTATTTGCTGAACGGTGAAAGCGCACAGTAATGCACTTTTCTCCCAGCAAATACACTGTTTCTAAGGAAATGGGAACACACTGAGGAGACACTTGTGGGAGCTACTGTGACTAAAACTGGGCTTCCCTACGCACAGGGAAGCAAGAGAAATGCTGATTTCATCAAGCCCAGTTACATACTCAGAATCTGTACTACTGCGCAAATAGGCATGTCTCTGTAGGCAAAAAACTCATTTCTGACAAAGTTGCCCAAATGCATCTCAGAAGTGTGCAACTTGTTCCCTGAGTTAGAAAACGTCGAGAAACTGTCATATCTGGTAACGCTGTGCTTCTACACATGTATTTGCTGAACGGTGAAAGCGCACAGTAATGCACTTTTCTCCCAGCAAATACACTGTTTCTAAGGAAATGGGAACACACTGAGGAGACACTTGTGGGAGCTACTGTGACTAAAACTGAGCTTCCCTACGCACAGGGAAGCAAGAGAAATGCTGATTTCATCAAGCCCAGTTACATACTCAGAATCTGTACTACTGCGCAAATAGGCATGAATCTGTAGGCAAAAAACTCATTTCTGACAAAGTTGCCCAAATGCATCTCAGAAGTGTGCAACATGTTCCCTGAGTTAGAAAAAGTCGAGAAACGTTTGTTTCTGCTAGCGCTGTGCTTCTACACATGTATTTGCTGAACGGTAAAAGCGCACAGTAATGCACTTTTCTACCAGCAAATACACTGTTTCTAAGGAAATGGGAACACACTGAGGAGACACTTGTGGGAGCTACTGTGACTAAAACTGAGCTTCCCTACGCACAGGGAAGCAAGAGAAATGCTGATTTCATCCAGCCCAGTTACATACTCAGAATCTGTACTACTGCGCAAATAGGTAGGTCTCTGTAGGCAAAAAACTCATTTCTGACAAAGTTGCCCAAATGCATCTCAGAAGTGTGCAACTTGTTCCCTGAGTTAGAGAACGTCGAGAAACGTTCGTTTCTGCTAGCGCTGTGCTTCTACACATGTATTTGCTGAACGGTGAAAGCGCACGGTAATGCACTTTTCTCCCAGCAAATACACTGTTTCTAAGGAAATGGGAACACACTGAGGAGACACTTGTGGGAGCTACTGTGACTAAAACTGAGCTTCCCTACGAACAGGGAAGCAAGAGAAATGCTGATTTCATCAAGCCCAGTTACATACTCAGAATCTGTACTACTGTGCAAATAGGCAAGTCTCTGTAGGCAAAAAACTCATTTCTGACAAAGTTGCCTAAATGCATCTCAGAAGTGTGCAACTTGTTCCCTGAGTTAGAAAACGTCGAGAAACGGTCATATCTGCTAACGCTGTGCTTCTACACATGTATTTGCTGAACGGTGAAAGCGCACAGTAATGCACTTTTCTCCCAGCAAATACATTGTTTCTAAGGAAATGGGAACACACTGAGGAGACACTTGTGGGAGCTACTGTGACTAAAACTGAGCTTCCCTACGCACAGGGAAGCAAGAGAAATGCTGATTTCATCCAGCCCAGTTACATACTCAGAATCTGTACTACTGCGCAAATAGGCGTGTCTCTATAGGCAAAAAACTCATTTCTGACAAAGTTGCCCAAATGCATCTCATAAGTGTGCAACTTGTTCCCTGAGTTAGAAAACGTCGAGAAACGTTCGTTTCTGCTAGCGCTGTGCTTCTATACATGTATTTGCTGAACGGTGAAAGCGCACGGTAATGCACTTTTCTCCCAGCAAATACACTGTTTCTAAGGAAATGGGAACACACTGAGGAGACACTTGTGGGAGCTACTGTGACTAAAACTGAGCTTCCCTACGCACAGGGAAGCAAGAGAAATGCTGATTTCATCAAGCCCAGTTACATACTCAGAATATGTACTACTGCGCAAATAGGCATGTCTCTTTAGGCACAAAACTCATTTCTGACAAAGTTGCCCAAATGCATCTCAGAAGTGTACAACTTGTTCCCTGAGTTAGAAAACTTCGAGAAACGTTCGTTTCTGCTAGCGCTGTGCTTCTACACATGTATTTGCTTAACGGTGAAAGCGCACAGTAATGCACTTTTCTCCCAGGAAATACACTGTTTCTAAGGAAATGGGAATTCACTGAGGAGACACTTGTGGGAGCTACTGTGACTAAAACTGAGCTTCCCTACGCACAGGGAAGCAAGAGAAATGCTGATTTCATCAAGCCCAGTTACATACTCAGAATCTCTACTACTGCGCAAATAGGCATGAATCTGTAGGCAAAAAACTCATTTCTGACAAAGTTGCCCAAATGCATCTCAGAAGTTTGCAACTTGTTCCCTGAGTTAGAAAACGTCGAGAAACGGTCTTTTCTGCTAGCGCTGTGCTTCTACACATGTATTTGCTGAACGGTGAAAGCGCACAGTAATGCACTTTTCTCCCAGCAATTACACTGTTTCTAAGGAAATGGGAACACACTGAGGAGACACTTGTGGCAGCTACTGTGACTAAAACTGAGCTTCCCTACGCACAGGGAAGCAAGAGAAATGCTGATTTCATCAAGCCCGGGTACATACTCAGAATCTGTACTACTGCGCAAATAGGCATGTCTCTGTAGGCAAAAAACTCATTTCTGACAAAGTTGCCCAAATGCATCTCAGAAGTGTGCAACTTGTTCCCTGAGTAAGAAAATGTCGAGAAACGTTCGTTTCTGCTAGCGCTGTGCTTCTACACATGTATTTGCTGAACGGTGAAAGCGCACAGTAATGCACTTTTCTCCCAGCAAATACACTGTTTCTAAGGAAATGGGAACACACTGAGGAGACACTTGTGGGAGCTACTGTGACTAAAACTGAGCTTCCCTACGCACAGGGAAGCAAGAGAAATGCTGATTTCATCCAGCCCAGTTACATACTCAGAATCTCTACTACTGCGCAAATAGGCATGAATCTGTAGGCAAAAAACTCATTTCTGACAAAGTTGCCCAAATGCATCTCAGAAGTGTGCAACTTGTTCCCTGAGTTAGAAAACGTCGAGAAACTGTCATATCTGGTAACGCTGTGCTTCTACACATGTATTTGCTGAACGGTGAAAGCGCACAGTAATGCACTTTTCTCCCAGCAAATACACTGTTTCTAAGGAAATGGGAACACACTGAGGAGACACTTGTGGGAGATACTGTGACTAAAACTGAGCTTCCCTACGCACAGGGAAGCAAGAGAAATGCTGATTTCATCAAGCCCAGTTACATACTCAGAATCTGTACTACTGCGCAAATAGGTAGGTCTCTGTAGGCAAAAAACTCATTTCTGACAAAGTTGCCCAAATGCATCTCAGAAGTGTGCAACTTGTTCCCTGAGTTAGAGAACGTCGAGAAACGTTCGTTTCTGCTAGCGCTGTGCTTCTACACATGTATTTGCTGAACGGTGAAAGCGCACGGTAATACACTTTTCTCCCAGCAAATACACTGTTTCTAAGGAAATGGGAACACACTGAGGAGACACTTGTGGGAGCTACTGTGACTAAAACTGAGCTTCCCTACGAACAGGGAAGCAAGAGAAATGCTGATTTCATCAAGCCCAGTTACATACTCAGAATCTGTACTACTGTGCAAATAGGCAAGTCTCTGTAGGCACAAAACTCATTTCTGACAAAGTTGCCTAAATGCATCTCAGAAGTGTGCAACTTGTTCCCTGAGTTAGAAAACGTCGAGAAACGGTCATATCTGCTGACGCTGTGCTTCTACACATGTATTTGCTGAACGGTGAAAGCGCACAGTAATGCACTTTTCTCCCAGCAAATACATTGTTTCTAAGGAAATGGGAACACACTGAGGAGACACTTGTGGGAGCTACTGTGACTAAAACTGAGCTTCCCTCCGCACAGGGAAGCAAGAGAAATGCTGATTTCATCCAGCCCAGTTACATACTCAGAATCTGTACTACTGCGCAAATAGGCGTGTCTCTGTAGGCAAAAAACTCATTTCTGACAAAGTTGCCCAAATGCATCTCAGAAGTGTGCAACTTGTTCCCTGAGTTAGAAAACGTCGAGAAACGTTCGTTTCTGCTAGCGCTGTGCTTCTACACATGTATTTGCTGAACGGTGAAAGCGCACGGTAATGCACTTTTCTCCCAGCAAATACACTGTTTCTAAGGAAATGGGAACACACTGAGGAGACACTTGTGGGAGCTACTGTGACTAAAACTGAGCTTCCCTACGCACAGGGAAGCAAGAGAAATGCTGATTTCATCAAGCCCAGGTACATACTCAGAATCTGTACTACTGCGGAAATAGGCATGTCTCTGTAGGCAAAAAACTCATTTCTGACAAAGTTGCCCAAATGCATCTCAGAAGTGTGCAACTTGTTCCCTGAGTTAGAAAATGTCGAGAAACGTTCGTTTCTGCTAGCGCTGTGCTTCTACACATGTATTTGCTGAACGGTGAAAGCGCACAGTAATGCACTTTTCTCCCAGCAAATACACTGTTTCTAAGGAAATGGGAACACACTGAGGAGACACTTGTGGGAGCTACTGTGACTAAAACTGAGCTTCCCTACGCACAGGGAAGCAAGAGAAATGCTGATTTCATCCAGCCCAGTTACATACTCAGAATCTCTACTACTGCGCAAATAGGCATGAATCTGTAGGCAAAAAACTCATTTCTGACAAAGTTGCCCAAATGCATCTCAGAAGTGTGCAACTTGTTCCCTGAGTTAGAAAACGTCGAGAAACTGTCATATCTGGTAACGCTGTGCTTCTACACATGTATTTGCTGAACGGTGAAAGCGCACAGTAATGCACTTTTCTCCCAGCAAATACACTGTTTCTAAGGAAATGGGAACACACTGAGGAGACACTTGTGGGAGCTACTGTGACTAAAACTGAGCTTCCCTACGCACAGGGAAGCAAGAGAAATGCTGATTTCATCAAGCCCAGTTACATACTCAGAATCTGTACTACTGCGCAAATAGGTAGGTCTCTGTAGGCAAAAAACTCATTTCTGACAAAGTTGCCCAAATGCATCTCAGAAGTGTGCAACTTGTTCCCTGAGTTAGAGAACGTCGAGAAACGTTCGTTTCTGCTAGCGCTGTGCTTCTACACATGTATTTGCTGAACGGTGAAAGCGCACGGTAATACACTTTTCTCCCAGCAAATACACTGTTTCTAAGGAAATGGGAACACACTGAGGAGACACTTGTGGGAGCTACTGTGACTAAAACTGAGCTTCCCTACGAACAGGGAAGCAAGAGAAATGCTGATTTCATCAAGCCCAGTTACATACTCAGAATCTGTACTACTGTGCAAATAGGCATGTCTCTGTAGGCAAAAAACTCATTTCTGACAAAGTTGCCTAAATGCATCTCAGAAGTGTGCAACTTGTTCCCTGAGTTAGAAAACGTCGAGAAACGGTCATATCTGCTGACGCTGTGCTTCTACACATGTATTTGCTGAACGGTGAAAGCGCACAGTAATGCACTTTTCTCCCAGCAAATATATTGTTTCTAAGGAAATGGGAACACACTGAGGAGACACTTGTGCGAGCTACTGTGACTAAAACTGAGCTTCCCTACGCACAGGGAAGCAAGAGAAATGCTGATTTCATCCAGCCCAGTTACATACTCAGAATCTGTACTACTGCGCAAATAGGCGTGTCTCTGTAGGCAAAAAACTCATTTCTGACAAAGTTGCCCAAATGCATCTCAGAAGTGTGCAACTTGTTCCCTGAGTTAGAAAACGTCGAGAAACGTTCGTTTCTGCTAGCGCTGTGCTTCTACACATGTATTTGCTGAACGGTGAAAGCGCACAGTAATGCACTTTTCTCCCAGCAAATACACTGTTTCTAAGGAAATGGGAACACACTGAGGAGACACTTGTGGGAGCTACTGTGACTAAAACTGAGCTTCCCTACGCACAGGGAAGCAAGAGAAATGCTGATTTCATCAAGCCCAGTTACATACTCAGAATATGTACTACTGCGCAAATAGGCATGTCTCTTTAGGCACAAAACTCATTTCTGACAAAGTTGCCCAAATGCATCTCAGAAGTGTGCAACTTGTTCCCTGAGTTAGAAAACGTCGAGAAATGGTCTTTTCTGCTAGCGCTGTGCCTCTACACATGTATTTGCTGAACGGTGAAAGCGCACAGTAATGCACTTTTCTCCCAGCAATTACACTGTTTCTAAGGAAATGGGAACACACTGAGGAGACACTTGTGGGAGCTACTGTGACTAAAACTGAGCTTCCCTACGCACAGGGAAGCAAGAGAAATGCTGATTTCATCAAGCCCAGGTACATACTCAGAATCTGTACTACTGCGCAAATAGGCATGTCTCTGTAGGCAAAAAACTCATTTCTGACAAAGTTGCCCAAATGCATCTCAGAAGTGTGCAACTTGTTCCCTGAGTTAGAAAACGTCGAGAAACGTTCGTTTCTGCTAGCGCTGTGCTTCTACACATGTATTTGCTGAACGGTGAAAGCGCACGGTAATGCACTTTTCTCCCAGCAAATACACTGTTTCTAAGGAAATGGGAACACACTGAGGAGACACTTGTGGGAGCTACTGTGACTAAAACTGAGCTTCCCTACGCACAGGGAAGCAAGAGAAATGCTGATTTCATCAAGCCCTGTTACATACTCAGAATATGTACTACTGCGCAAATAGGCATGTCTCTTTAGGCACAAAACTCATTTCTGACAAAGTTGCCCAAATGCATCTCAGAAGTGTGCAACTTGTTCCCTGAGTTAGAAAACGTCGAGAAACGATTGTTTCTGCTAGCGCTGTGCTTCTACACATGTATTTGCTGAACGGTGAAAGCGCACAGTAATGCACTTTTCTCCCAGGAAATACACTGTTTCTAAGGAAATGGGAACACACTGAGGAGACACTTGTGGGAGCTACTGTGACTAAAACTGAGCTTCCCTATGCACAGGGAAGCAAGAGAAATGCTGATTTCATCAAGCCCAGTTACATACTCAGAATATGTACTACTGCGCAAATAGGCATGTCTCTTTAGGCACAAAACTCATTTCTGACAAAGTTGCCCAAATGCATCTCAGAAGTGTGCAACTTGTTCCCTGAGTTAGAAAACGTCGAGAAACGGTCTTTTCTGCTAGCGCTGTGCCTCTACACATGTATTTGCTGAACGGTGAAAGCGCACAGTAATGCACTTTTCTCCCAGCAATTACACTGTTTCTAAGGAAATGGGAACACACTGAGGAGACACTTGTGGGAGCTACTGTGACTAAAACTGAGCTTCCCTACGCACAGGGAAGCAAGAGAAATGCTGATTTCATCAAGCCCAGGTACATACTCAGAATCTGTACTACTGCGCAAATAGGCATGTCTCTGTAGGCAAAAAACTCATTTCTGACAAAGTTGCCCAAATGCATCTCAGAAGTGTGCAACTTGTTCCCTGAGTTAGAAAACGTCGAGAAACGTTCGTTTCTGCTAGCGCTGTGCTTCTACACATGTATTTGCTGAACGGTGAAAGCGCACGGTAATGCACTTTTCTCCCAGCAAATACACTGTTTCTAAGGAAATGGGAACACACTGAGGAGACACTTGTGGGAGCTACTGTGACTAAAACTGAGCTTCCCTACGCACAGGGAAGCAAGAGAAATGCTGATTTCATCAAGCCCAGTTACATACTCAGAATATGTACTACTGCGCAAATAGGCATGTCTCTTTAGGCACAAAACTCATTTCTGACAAAGTTGCCCAAATGCATCTCAGAAGTGTGCAACTTGTTCCCTGAGTTAGAAAACGTCGAGAAACGGTCTTTTCTGCTAGCGCTGTGCCTCTACACATGTATTTGCTGAACGGTGAAAGCGCACAGTAATGCACTTTTCTCCCAGCAATTACACTGTTTCTAAGGAAATGGGAACACACTGAGGAGACACTTGTGGGAGCTACTGTGACTAAAACTGAGCTTCCCTACGCACAGGGAAGCAAGAGAAATGCTGATTTCATCAAGCCCTGTTACATACTCAGAATATGTACTACTGCGCAAATAGGCATGTCTCTTTAGGCACAAAACTCATTTCTGACAAAGTTGCCCAAATGCATCTCAGAAGTGTGCAACTTGTTCCCTGAGTTAGAAAACGTCGAGAAACGATTGTTTCTGCTAGCGCTGTGCTTCTACACATGTATTTGCTGAACGGTGAAAGCGCACAGTAATGCACTTTTCTCCCAGGAAATACACTGTTTCTAAGGAAATGGGAACACACTGAGGAGACACTTGTGGGAGCTACTGTGACTAAAACTGAGCTTCCCTATGCACAGGGAAGCAAGAGAAATGCTGATTTCATCCAGCCCAGTTACATACTCAGAATCTCTACTACTGCGCAAATAGGCATGTCTCTGTAGGCAAAAAACTCATTTCTGACAAAGTTGCCCAAATGCATCTCAGAAGTGTGCAACTTGTTCCCTGAGTTAGAAAACGTCGAGAAACCTTCGTTTCTGCTAGCGCTGTGCTTCTACACATGTATTTTCTGAACGGTGAAAGCGCTCAGTAATGCACTTTTCTCCCAGCAAATACACTGTTTCTAAGGAAATGGGAACATACTGAGGAGACACTTGTGGGAGCTACTGTGACTAAAACTGAGCTTCCCAATGCACAGGGAAGCAAGAGAAATGCTGATTTCTTCAAGCCCAGTTACATACTCAGAATCTGTACTACTGCGCAAATAGGCATGTCTCTGTAGGCAAAAAACTCATTTCTGACAAAGTTGACCAAATGCATCTCAGAAGTTTGCAACTTGTTCCCTGAGTTAGAAAACGTCGAGAAACGGTCTTTTCTGTTAGCGCTGTGCTTCTACACATGTATTTGCTGAACGGTGAAAGCGCACAGTAATGCACTTTTCTCCCAGCAAATACACTGTTTCTAAGGAAATGGGAACACACTGAGGAGACACTTGTGGGAGCTACTGTGACTAAAACTGAGCTTCCCTACGCACAGGGAAGCAAGAGTAATGCTGATTTCATCCAGCCCAGTTACATACTCAGAATCTGTACTACTGCGCAAATAGGCATGTCTCTGTAGGCAAAAAACTCATTTCTGACAAAGTTGCCCAAATGCATCTCAGAAGTGTGCAACTTGTTCCCTGAGTTAGAAAACGTCGAGAAACGTTCGTTTCTGCTAGCGCTGTGCTTCTACACATGTATTTGCTGAACGGTGAAAGCGCACGGTAATGCACTTTTCTCCCAGCAAATACACTGTTTCTAAGGAAATGGGAACACACTGAGGAGACACTTGTGGGAGCTACTGTGACTAAAACTGAGCTTCCCTACGCACAGGGAAGCAAGAGAAATGCTGATTTCATCAAGCCCAGTTACATACTCAGAATATGTACTACTGCGCAAATAGGCATGTCTCTTTAGGCACAAAACTCATTTCTGACAAAGTTGCCCAAATGCATCTCAGAAGTGTGCAACTTGTTCCCTGAGTTAGAAAACTTCGAGAAACGTTCGTTTCTGCTAGCGCTGTGCTTCTACACATGTATTTGCTTAACGGTGAAAGCGCACAGTAATGCACTTTTCTCCCAGGAAATACACTGTTTCTAAAGAAATGGGAACTCACTGAGGAGACACTTGTGGGAGCTACTGTGACTAAAACTGAGCTTCCCTACGCACAGGGAAGCAAGAGAAATGCTGATTTCATCAAGCCCAGTTACATACTCAGAATCTCTACTACTGCGCAAATAGGCATGAATCTGTAGGCAAAAAACTCATTTCTGACAAAGTTGCCCAAATGCATCTCAGAAGTTTGCAACTTGTTCCCTGAGTTAGAAAACGTCGAGAAACCTTCGTTTCTGCTAGCGCTGTGCTTCTACACATGTATTTGCTGAACGGTGAAAGCGCACAGTAATGCACTTTTCTTGCAGGAAATACACTGTTTCTAAGGAAATGGGAACACACTGAGGAGACACTTGTGGGAGCTACTGTGACTAAAACTGAGCTTCCCTACGCACAGGGAAGCAAGAGAAATGCTGATTTCATCAAGCCCAGGTACATACTCAGAATCTGTACTACTGCGCAAATAGGCATGTCTCTGTAGGCAAAAAACTCATTTCTGACAAAGTTGCCCAAATGCATCTCAGAAGTGTGCAACTTGTTCCCTGAGTTAGAAAACGTCGAGAAACGTTCGTTTCTGCTAGCGCTGTGCTTCTACACATGTATTTGCTGAACGGTGAAAGCGCACAGTAATGCACTTTTCTCCCAGCAAATACACTGTTTCTAAGGAAATGGGAACACACTGAGGAGACACTTGTGGGAGCTACTGTGACTAAAACTGAGCTTCCCTACGCACAGGGAAGCAAGAGAAATGCTGATTTCATCAAGCCCAGTTACATACTCAGAATCTGTACTACTGCGCAAATAGGCATGTCTCTGTAGGCAAAAAACTCATTTCTGACACAGTTGCCCAAATGCATCTCAGAAGTGTGCACCTTGTTCCCTGAGTTAGAAAAAGTCGAGAAACGGTCGTTTCTGCTAGCGCTGTGCTTCTACACATGTATTTGCTGAACGGTGAAAGCGCACAGTAATGCACTTTTCTCCCAGCAAATACACTGTTTCTAAGGAAATGGGAACACACTGAGGAGACACTTGTGGGAGCTACTGTGACTAAAACTGAGCTTCCCTACGCACAGGGAAGCAAGAGAAATGCTGATTTCATCAAGCCCCGTTACATACTCAGAATCTGTACTACTGCGCAAATAGGCATGAATCTGTAGGCAAAAAACTCCTTTCTGACAAAGTTGCCCAAATGCATCTCAGAAGTGTGCAACATGTTCCCTGAGTTAGAAAAAGTCGAGAAACGTTTGTTTCTGCTAGCGCTGTGCTTCTACACATGTATTTGCTGAACGGTAAAAGCGCACAGTAATTCACTTTTCTACCAGCAAATACACTGTTTCTAAGGAAATGGGAACACATTGAGGAGACACTTGTGGGAGCTACTGTGACTAAAACTGAGCTTCCCTACGCACAGGGAAGCAAGAGAAATGCTGATTTCATCAAGCCCAGTTACATACTCAGAATCTGTACTACTGCGCAAATAGGCAAGTCTCTGTAGGCAAAAAACTCATTTCTGACAAAGTTGCCTAAATGCATCTCAGAAGTGTGCAACTTGTTCCCTGAGTTAGAAAACGTCGAGAAACGGTCATATCTGCTAACGCTGTGCTTCTACACATGTATTTGCTGAACGGTGAAAGCGCACAGTAATGCACTTTTCTCCCAGCAAATACACTGTTTCTAAGGAAATGGGAACACACTGAGGAGACACTTGTGGGAGCTACTGTGACTAAAACTGAGCTTCCCTACGCACAGGGAAGCAAGAGAAATGCTGATTTCATCAAGCCCAGTTACATACTCAGAATCTGTTCTACTGCGCAAATAGGCATGTCTCTGTAGGCAAAAAACTCATTTCTGACAAAGTTGCCCAAATGCATCTCAGAAGTGTGCAACTTGTTCCCTGAGTTAGAAAACGTCGAGAAACGTTCGTTTCTGCTAGCGCTGTGCTTCTACACATGTATTTGCTGAACGGTGAAAGCGCACGGTAATGCACTTTTCTCCCAGCAAATACACTGTTTCTAAGGAAATGGGAACACACTGAGGAGACACTTGTGGGAGCTACTGTGACTAAAACTGAGCTTCCCTACGCACAGGGAAGCAAGAGAAATGCTGATTTCATCCAGCCCAGTTACATACTCAGAATCTGTACTACTGCGCAAATAGGCAAGTCTCTGTAGGGAAAAAACTCATTTCTGACAAAGTTGCCTAAATGCATCTCAGAAGTGTGCAACTTGTTCCCTGAGTTAGAAAACGTCGAGAAGCGGTCATATCTGCTAACGCTGTGCTTCTACACATGTATTTGCTGAACGGTGAAAGCGCACAGTAATGCACTTTTCTCCCAGCAAATACACTGTTTCTAAGGAAATGGGAACACACTGAAGAGACACTTGTGGGAGCTACTGTGACTAAAACTGAGCTTCCCTACGCACAGGGAAGCAAGAGAAATGCTGATTTCATCCAGCCCAGTTACATACTCAGAATCTGTACTACTGCGCAAATAGGCATGTCTCTGTAGGCAAAAAACTCATTTCTGACAAAGTTGCCCAAATGCATCTCAGAAGTGTGCAACTTGTTCCCTGAGTTAGAAAACGTCGAGAAACTTTCGATACTGCTAGCGCTGTGCTTCTACACATGTATTTGCTGAACGGTGAAAGCGCACAGTAATGCACTTTTCTCCCAGCAAATACACTGTTTCTAAGGAAATGGGAACACACTGAGGAGACACTTGTGGGAGCTACTGTGACTAAAACTGAGCTTCCCTACGCACAGGGAAGCAAGAGAAATGCTGATTTCATAAAGCCCAGTTACATACTCAGAATCTGTACTGCTGCACATATAGACATGTCTCTGTAGGCAAAAAACTCATTTCTGACAAAGTTGCCCAAATGCATCTCAGAAGTGTGCAACTTGTTCTCTGAGTTAGAAAACGTCGAGAAACGGTCTTTTCTGCTAGCGCTGTGCTCCTACACATGTATTTGCTGAACGGTGAAAGCGCACAGTAATGCACTTTTCTCACAGCAAATACACTGTTTCTAAGGAACTGGGAACACACTGAGGAGACACTTGTGGGAGCTACTGTGACTAAAACTGAGCTTCCCTACGCACAGGGAAGCAAGAGAAATGCTGATTTCATCAAGCCCAGTTACATACTCAGAATCTGTACTACTGTGCAAATAGGCATGTCTCTGTAGGAAAAAAACTCATTTCTGACAAAGTTGCCCAAATGCATCTCAGAAGTGTGCAACTTGTTCCCTGAGTTAGAAAACGTCGAGAAACGGTCGTTTCAGCTAGTGCTGTGCTTTTACACATGTATTTGCTGAACGGTTAAAGCGCACAGTAATGCACTTTTCTCCCAGCAAATACACTGTTTCTAAGGAAATGGGAACACACTGAGGAGAAACTTGTGGGAGCTACTGTGACTAAAACTGAGCTTCCCTACACACAGGGAAGAAAGAGAAATGCTGATTTCATGAAGCCCAGTTACATACTCAGAATCTGTACTACTGCGCAAATAGGCATGTCTCTGTAGGCAAAAAAATCATTTCTGACAAAGTTGCCCAAATGCATCTCAGAAGTGTGCAACTTGTTCCCGGAGTTAGAAAACGTCGAGAAACGTTCGTTTCTGCTAGCGCTGTGTTTCTACACATGTATTTGCTATACGGTGAAAGCGCACAGTAATGCATTTTCTCCCAGCAAATACACTGTTTCTAAGGAACTGGGAACACACTGAAGAGACACTTGTGGGAGCTACTGTGACTAAAACTGAGCTTCCCTACGCACAGGGAAGCAAGAGAAATGCTGATTTCATCAAGCCCAGTTACATACTCAGAATCTGTACTACTGCGCAAATAGGCATGTGTCTTTAGGCAAAAAACTCATTTCTGACAAAGTTGCCCAAATGCATCTCAGAAGTGTGCAACTTCTTCCCTGAGTTAGAAAACGTCGAGAAACGGTCGTTTCTGCTAGCGCTGTGCTTCTACACATGTATTTGCTGAACGGTGAAAGCGCACAGTAAAGCACTTTTCTCCCAGCAAATACACTGTTTCTAAGGAACTGGGAACACACTGAGCAGACACTTGTGGGAGCTACTGTGACTAAAACTGAGCTTCCCTACGCACAGGGAAGAAAGAGAAATGCTGATTTCATCAAGCCCAGTTACATACTCAGAATCTGTACTACTGCGCAAATAGGCATGTGTCTTTAGGCAAAAAACTCATTTCTGACAAAGTTGCCCAAATGCATCTCAGAAGTGTGCAACTTCTTCCCTGAGTTAGAAAACGTCGAGAAACGGTCGTTTCTGCTAGCGCTGTGCTTCTACACATGTATTTGCTGAACGGTGAAAGCGCACAGTAAAGCACTTTTCTCCCAGCAAATACACTGTTTCTAAGGAACTGGGAACACACTGAGGAGACACTTGTGGGAGCTACTGTGACTAAAACTGAGCTTCCCTACGCACAGGGAAGAAAGAGAAATGCTGATTTCATCAAGCCCAGTTACATACTCAGAATCTGTACTACTGCGCAAATAGGCATGTCTCTGTAGGCAAAAAACTCATTTCGGACAAAGTTGCCCAAATGCATATCAGAAGTTTGCCACTTGTTCCCTGAGTTAGAAAACGTCGAGAAACGGTCGTTTCTGCTAGCGCTGTGCTTCTACACATGTATTTGCTGAACGGTGAAAGCACACAGTAATGCACTTTTCTCCCAGCAAATACACTGTTTCTAAGGAACTGGGAACACACTGAGGAGACATTTGTGGGAGCTTCTGTGACTAAAACTGAGCTTCCCTACGCACAGGGAAGCAAGAGAAATGCTGATTTCATCAAGCCCAGTTACATACTCAGAATCTGTACTACTGCGCAAATAGGCATGTCTCTGTAGGCAAAAAACTCATTTCTGACAAAGTTGCCCAAATGCATCTCAGAAGTGTGCAACTTGTTCCCTGAGTTAGAAAACGTCGAGAAACGTTCGTTTCTGCTAGCGCTGTGCTTCTACACATGTATTTGCTGAACGGTGAAAGCGCACAGTAATGCACTTTTCTCCCAGCAAATACACTGTTTCTAAGGAAATGGGAACACACTGAGGAGACACTTGTGGGAGCTACTGTGACTAAAACTGAGCTTCCCTACGCACAGGGAAGCTAGAGAAATGCTGATTTCATCAAGCCCAGTTACATACTCAGAATCTGTACTACTGCGCAAATAGGCATGTCTCTGTAGGCAAAAAACTCATTTCTGACAAAGCTGCCCAAAAGCATCTCAGAAGTTTGCAACTTGTTCCCTGAGTTATAAAACGTAAGAAACGTTCGTTTCTGCTAGCGCTGTGTTTCTACACATGTATTTGCTGAACGGTGAAAGCGCACAGTAATGCACTTTTCTCCCAGCAAATACTCTGTTTCTAAGGAACTGGCAACACACTGAGGAGACACTTGTGGGAGCTACTGTGACTAAAACTGAGCTTCCCTACACACAGGGAAGCAAGAGAAATGCTGATTTCATCAAGCCCAGTTACATACCTAGAATCTGTACTACTTCGCAAATAGGCATGTCTCTGTAGGCAAAAAACTCATTTCTGAAAAAGTTGCCCAAATGCATCTCAGAAGTGTGCAACTTGTTCCCTGAGTTAGAAAACGTCGAGAAACGGTCGTTTCAGCTAGCGCTGTACTTCTACACATGTATTTGCTGAACGGTGAAAGCGCACAGTAATGCACTTTTCTTGCAGGAAATACACTGTTTCTAAGGAAATGGGAACACACTGAGGAGACACTTGTGGGAGCTACTGTGACTAAAACTGAGCTTCCCTACGCACAGGGAAGCAAGAGAAATGCTGATTTCATCAAGCCCAGTTACATACTCAGAATGTCTACTACTGCGCAAATCGGCATGTCTCTGTAGGCAAAAAACTCATTTCTGACAAAGTTGCCCAAATGCATCTCAGAAGTGTGCAACTTGTTCCCTGAGTTAGAAAACGTCGAGAAACCGTCGTTTCTGCTAGCGCTGTGCTTCTACACATGTATTTGCTGAACGGTGAAAGCGCACAGTAATGCACTTTTCTCCCAGCAAATACACTGTTTCTAAGGAAATGGGAACACACTGAGGAGACACTTGTGGGAGCTACTGTGACTAAAACTGAGCTTCCCTACGCACAGGGAAGCAAGAGAAATGCTGATTTCATCAAGCCCAGTTACATACTCAGAATCTGTACTACTGCGCAAATAGGCATGTCTCTTTAGGCAAAAAACTCATTTCTGACAATGTTGCCCAAATGCATCTCAGAAGTGTGCAACTTGTTCCCTGAGTTAGAAAACGTCGAGAAACGTTCGTTTCTGCTAGCGCTGTGCTTCTACACATGTATTTGCTGAACGGTGAAAGCGCACAGTAATTCACTATTCTCCCAGCAAATACACTGTTTCTAAAGAAATGGGAACACACTGAGGAGACACTTGTGGGAGCTACTGTGACTAAAACTGAGCTTCCCTACGCACAGGGAAGCAAGAGAAATGCTGATTTCATCAAGCCCAGTTACATACTCAGAATGTCTACTACTGCGCAAATAGGCATGTCTCTTTAGGCAAAAAACTCATTTCTGACAAAGTTGCCCAAATGCATCTCAGAAGTGTGCAACTTGTTCCCTGAGTTAGAAAACGTCGAGAAACGGTCGTTTCTGCTAGCGCTGTGCTTCTACACATGTATTTGCTGAACGGTGAAAGCGCACAGTAATGCACTTTTCTCCCAGCAAATACACTGTGTCTAAGGAAATGGGAACACAGTGAGGAGACACTTGTGGGAGCTACTGTGACTAAAACTGAGCTTCCCTACACAAAGGGAAGCAAGAGAAATGCTGATTTCATCAAGCCCAGTTGCTTACTAATAATCTGTACTACTGCGCAAACAGGCATGTCTCTTTAGGCAAAAAACTCATTTCTGACAAAGTTGCCCAAATGCATCTCAGAAGTGTGCAACTTGTTCCCTGAGTTAGAAAACGTCGAGAAACGGTCGTTTCTGCTAGCGCTGTTCTTCTACACATGTATTTGCTGAACGGTGAAAGCGCACAGTGATGCACTTTTCTCACAGCAAATACACTGTTTCTAAGGAAATGGGAACACACTGAGGAGACACTTGTGGGAGCTACTGTGACTAAAACTGAACTTCCCTACGCACAGGGAAGCAAGAGAAATGCTGATTTCATCAAGCCCAGTTACATACTCAGACTCTGTACTACTGCGCAAATAGGCATGTCTCTGTAGGCAAAAAACTCATTTCTGACAAAGTTGCCCAAATGAATCTCAGAAGTGTGCAACTTGTTCCCTGAGTTAGAAAACGTCGAGAAACGTTCGTTTCTGCTAGCGCTGTGCTTCTACACATGTATTTGCTGAACGGTGAAAGCGCACAGTAATGCACTTTTCTCCCAGCAAATACACTGTTTCTAAGGAAATGAGAACACACTGAGGAGACACTTGTGGGAGCTACTGTGACTAAAACTGAGCTTCCCTACGCACAGGGAAGCAAGAGAAATGCTGATTTCATCAAGCCCAGTTACATACTCAGAATCTGTACTACTGCGCAAATAGGCATGTGTCTTTAGGCAAAAAACTCATTTCTGACAAAGTTGCCCAAATGCATCTCAGAAGTGTGCAACTTGTTCCCTGAGTTAGAAAACGTCGAGAAACGGTCGTTTCTGCTAGCGCTGTGCTTCTACACATGTATTTGCTAAACGGTGAAAGCGCACAGTAATGCACTTTTCTCCCAGCAAATACACTGTTTCTAAGGAAATGGGAACACACTGAGGAGACACTTGTGGGAGCTACTGTGACTAAAACTGAGCTTCCCTACACACAGGGAAGCAAGAGAAATGCTGATTTCATCAAGCCCAGTTACATACTCAGAATCTGTACTACTGCGCAAATAGGCATGTCTCTTTAGGCAAAAAACTCATTTCTGACAAAGGTGCCCAAATGCATCTCAGAAGTGTGCAACATGTTCCCTCAGTTAGAAAACGTCGAGAAACGTTCGTTTCTGCTAGCGCTGTGCTTCTACACATGTGTTTGCTGAACGGTGAAAGCGCACAGTAATGCACTTTTCTCCCAGTAAATACACTGTTTCTAAGGAAATAGGAACACACTGAGGAGACACTTGTGGGAGCTACTGTGACTAAAACTGAGCTTCCCTACGCACAGGGAAGCAAGAGAAATGCTGATTTCATCAAGCCCTGTTACATACTCAGAATCTGTACTACTGCGCAAATAGGCATGTCTCTTTAGGCAAAAAATTCATTTCTGACAAAGTTGCCCAAATGCATCTCAGAAGTGTGCAACTTCTTCCCTGAGTGAGAAAACGTCGAGAAACGGTCGTTTCTGCTAGCGCTGTGCTTCTACACATGTATTTGCTGAACGGGGAAAGCGCACAGTAATGCAATTTTCTACCAGCAAATACACTGTGTCTAAGGAAATGGGAATACACTGAGGAGACACTTGTGGGAGCTACTGTGACTAAAACTCAGCTTCCCTACGCACAGGGAAGCAAGAGAAATGCTGATTTCATCAAGCCCAGTTACATACTCAGAATCTGTACTACTGCGCAAATAGGCATGTCTCTGTAGGCAAAAAAGTCATTTCGGACAAAGTTGCCCAAATGCATATCAGAAGTTTGCCACTTGTTCCCTGAGTTAGAAAACGTCGAGAAACGGTCGTTTCTGCTAGCGCTGTGCTTCTACACATGTATTTGCTGAACGGTGAAAGCACACAGTAATGCACTTTTCTCCCAGCAAATACACTGTTTCTAAGGAACTGGGAACACACTGAGGAGACATTTGTGGGAGCTTCTGTGACTAAAACTGAGCTTCCCTACGCACAGGGAAGCAAGAGAAATGCTGATTTCATCAAGCCCAGTTACATACTCAGAATCTGTACTACTGTGCAAATAGGCATGTCTCTGTAGGCAAAAAACTCATTTCTGACAAAGTTGCCCAAATGCATCTCAGAAGTGTGCCACTTGTTCCCTGAGGTAGAAAACGTCGAGAAATGTTCGTTTCTGCTGGCGCTGTGCTTCTACACATGTATTTGCTGAACGGTGAAAGCGCACAGTAATGCACTTTTCTCCCAGCAAATACACTGTTTCTAAGGAACTGGGAACACACTGAGGAGACACATGTGGGAGCTACTGTGAATAAAACTGGGTTTCCCTACGCACAGGGAAGCAAGAAAAATGCTGATTTCATCAAGCCCAGTTACATACTCAGAATCTGTACTACTGCGCAAATAGGCATGTCTCTTTAGGCAAAAAACTCATTTCTGACAAAGTTGCCCAAATGCATCTCAGAAGTGTGCAACTTGTTCCCTGAGTTAGAAAACGTCGAGAAACGGTCGTTTCAGCTAGCGCTGTGCTTCTACACATGTATTTGCTGAACGGTGAAAGCGCACAGTAATGCACTTTTCTCCCAGCAAATACACTGTTTCTAAGGAAATGGGAACACACTGAGGAGACACTTGTGGGAGCTACTGTGACTAAAACTGAGCTTCCCTACACACAGGTAAGAAAGAGAAATGCTGATTTCATCAAGCCCAGTTACATACTCACAATCTGTACTACTGCGCAAATAGGCATGTCTCTGTAGGCAAAAAAGTCATTTCGGACAAAGTTGCCCAAATGCATATCAGAAGTTTGCCACTTGTTCCCTGAGTTAGAAAACGTCGAGAAACGGTCGTTTCTGCTAGCGCTGTGCTTCTACACATGTATTTGCTGAACGGTGAAAGCGCACAGTAATGCACTTTTCTCCCAGCAAATACACTCTTTCTAAGGAACTGGGAACACACTGAGGAGACACTTGTGGGAGCTACTGTGACTAAAACTGAGCTTCCCTACGCACAGGGAAGCAAGAGAAATGCTGATTTCATCAAGCCCAGTTACATACTCAGAATCTGTACTACTGCGCAAATAGGCATGTCTCTGTAGGCAAAAAACTCATTTCTGACAAAGCTGCCCAAAATCATCTCAGAAGTTTGCAACTTGTTCCCTGAGTTAGAAAACGTAAGAAACGTTCGTTTCTGCTAGCGCTGTGTTTCTACACATGTATTTGCTGAACGGTGAAAGCGCACAGTAATGCACTTTTCTCCCAGCAAATACTCTGTTTCTAAGGAACTGGCAACACACTGAGGAGACACTTGTGGGAGCTACTGTGACTAAAACTGAGCTTCCCTACACACAGGGAAGCAAGAGAAATGCTGATTTCATCAAGCCCAGTTACATACTCAGAATCTGTACTACTTCGCAAATAGGCATGTCTCTGTAGGCAAAAAACTCATTTCTGAAAAAGTTGCCCAAATGCATCTCAGAAGTGTGCAACTTGTTCCCTGAGTTAGAAAACGTCGAGAAACCGTCGTTTCTGCTAGCGCTGTGCTTCTACACATGTATTTGCTGAACGGTGAAAGCGCACAGTAATGCACTTTTCTCCCAGCAAATACACTGTTTCTAAAGAAATGGGAACACACTGAGGAGACACTTGTGGGAGCTACTGTGACTAAAACTGAGCTTCCCTACGCACAGGGAAGCAAGAGAAATGCTGATTTCATCAAGCCCAGTTACATACTCAGAATCTGTACTACTGCGCAAATAGGCATGTCTCTGTAGGCAAAAAACTCATTTCTGACAAAGGTGCCCAAAAGCATCTCAGAAGTGTGCAACATGTTCCTTGAGTTAGAAAACGTCGAGAAACGTTCGTTTCTGCTAGCGCTGTGCTTCTACACATGTATTTGCTGAACGGTGAAAGCGCACAGTAATGCACTTTTCTCCCAGTAAATACACTGTTTCTAAGGAAATGGGAACACACTGAGGAGACACTTGTGGGAGCTACTGTGACTAAAACTGAGCTTCCCTACGCACAGGGAAGCAAGAGAAATGCTGATTTCATCAAGCCCTGTTACATACTCAGAATCTGTACTACTGCGCAAATAGGCATGTCTCTTTAGGCAAAAAATTCATTTCTGACAAAGTTGCCCAAATGCATCTCAGAAGTGTGCAACTTCTTCCCTGAGTGAGAAAACGTCGAGAAACGGTCGTTTCTGCTAGCGCTGTGCTTCTACACATGTATTTGCTGAACGGTGAAAGCGCACAGTAATGCAATTTTCTACCAGCAAATACACTGTGTCTAAGGAAATGGGAATACACTGAGGAGACACTTGTGGGAGCTACTGTGACTAAAACTGAGCTTCCCTACGCACAGGGAAGCAAGAGAAATGCTGATTTCATCAAGCCCAGTTACATACTCAGAATCTGTACTACTGCGCAAATAGGCATGTCTCTTTAGGCAAAAAACTCATTTCTGACAAATTTGCCCAAATGCATCTCAGAAGTGTGCAAC
Organism: Acomys minous; assembly: GCF_964271855.1. Lineage (NCBI taxonomy): Eukaryota > Metazoa > Chordata > Mammalia > Rodentia > Muridae > Acomys > Acomys minous. Next base: position 6,381,883 of record NW_028182183.1, on the reverse strand, counting down.
TTGTTCCCTGAGTTAGAAAACGTCGAGAAACGGTCGTTTCTGCTAGCGCTGTGCTTCTACACATGTATTTGCTGAACGGTGAAAGCGCACAGTAATGCACTTTTCTCCCAGCAAATACACTGTTTCTAAGGAAATGGGAACACACTGAGGAGACACTTGTGGGAGCTACTGTGACTAAAACTGAGCTTCCCTACACACAGGTAAGAAAGAGAAATGCTGATTTCATCAAACCCAGTTACATACTCACAATCTGTACTACTGCGCAAATAGGCATGTCTCTGTAGGCAAAAAAGTCATTTCGGACAAAGTTGCCCAAATGCATATCAGAAGTTTGCCACTTGTTCCCTGAGTTAGAAAACGTCGAGAAACGGTCGTTTCTGCTAGCGCTGTGCTTCTACACATGTATTTGCTGAACGGTGAAAGCGCACAGTAATGCACTTTTCTCCCAGCAAATACACTCTTTCTAAGGAACTGGGAACACACTGAGGAGACACTTGTGGGAGCTACTGTGACTAAAACTGAGCTTCCCTACGCACAGGGAAGCAAGAGAAATGCTGATTTCATCAAGCCCAGTTACATACTCAGAATCTGTACTACTGCGCAAATAGGCATGTCTCTGTAGGCAAAAAACTCATTTCTGACAAAGCTGCCCAAAAGCATCTCAGAAGTTTGCAACTTGTTCCCTGAGTTAGAAAACGTAAGAAACGTTCGTTTCTGCTAGCGCTGTGTTTCTACACATGTATTTGCTGAACGGTGAAAGCGCACAGTAATGCACTTTTCTCCCAGCAAATACTCTGTTTCTAAGGAACTGGCAACACACTGAGGAGACACTTGTGGGAGCTACTGTGACTAAAACTGAGCTTCCCTACACACAGGGAAGCAAGAGAAATGCTGATTTCATCAAGCCCAGTTACATACCTAGAATCTGTACTACTTCGCAAATAGGCATGTCTCTGTAGGCAAAAAACTCATTTCTGAAAAAGTTGCCCAAATGCATCTCAGAAGTGTGCAACTTGTTCCCTGAGTTAGAAAACGTCGAGAAACCGTCGTTTCTGCTAGCGCTGTGCTTCTACACATGTATTTGCTGAACGGTGAAAGCGCACAGTAATGCACTTTTCTCCCAGCAAATACACTGTTTCTAAAGAAATGGGAACACACTGAGGAGACACTTGTGGGAGCTACTGTGACTAAAACTGAGCTTCCCTACGCACAGGGAAGCAAGAGAAATGCTGATTTCATCAAGCCCAGTTACATACTCAGAATCTGTACTACTGCGCAAATAGGCATGTCTCTTAAGGCAAAAAACTCATTTCTGACAAAGGTGCCCAAAAGCATCTCAGAAGTGTGCAACATGTTCCCTGAGTTAGAAAACGTCGAGAAACGTTCGTTTCTGCTAGCGCTGTGCTTCTACACATGTATTTGCTGAACGGTGAAAGCGCACAGTAATGCACTTTTCTCCCAGTAAATACACTGTTTCTAAGGAAATGGGAACACACTGAGGAGACACTTGTGGGAGCTACTGTGACTAAAACTGAGCTTCCCTACGCACAGGGAAGCAAGAGAAATGCTGATTTCATCAAGCCCTGTTACATACTCAGAATCTGTACTACTGCGCAAATAGGCATGTCTCTTTAGGCAAAAAATTCATTTCTGACAAAGTTGCCCAAATGCATCTCAGAAGTGTGCAACTTCTTCCCTGAGTGAGAAAACGTCGAGAAACGGTCGTTTCTGCTAGCGCTGTGCTTCTACACATGTATTTGCTGAACGGTGAAAGCGCACAGTAATGCAATTTTCTACCAGCAAATACACTGTGTCTAAGGAAATGGGAATACACTGAGGAGACACTTGTGGGAGCTACTGTGACTAAAACTGAGCTTCCCTACGCACAGGGAAGCAAGAGAAATGCTGATTTCATCAAGCCCAGTTACATACTCAGAATCTGTACTACTGCGCAAATAGGCATGTCTCTTTAGGCAAAAAACTCATTTCTGACAAATTTGCCCAAATGCATCTCAGAAGTGTGCAACTTGTTCCCTGAGTTAGAAAACGTCGAGAAACGGTCGTTTCTGCTAGCGCTGTGCTTCTACACATGTATTTGCTGAACGGTGAAAGCGCACAGTAATGCACTTTTCTCCCAGCAAATACACTGTGTCTAAGGAAATGGGAACACAGTGAGGAGACACTTGTGGGAGCTACTGTGGCTAAAACTGAGCTTCCCTACACAAAGGGAAGCAAGAGAAATGCTGATTTCATCAAGCCCAGTTGCTTACTAATAATCTGTACTACTGCGCAAACAGGCATGTCTCTTTAGGCAAAAAACTCATTTCTGACAAAGTTGCCCAAATGCATCTCAGAAGTGTGCAACTTGTTCCCTGAGTTAGAAAACGTCGAGAAACGGTCGTTTCTGCTAGCGCTGTGCTTCTACACATGTACTTGCTGAACGGTCAAAGCACACAGTAATGCACTTTTCTCCCAGCAAATACACTGTTTCTAAGGAAATGGGAACACACTGAGGAGACACTTGTGGGAGCTACTGTGACTAAAACTGAGCTTCCCTACGCACAGGGAAGCAAGAGAAATGCTGATTTCATCAAGCCCAGTTACATATTCAGAATCTGTACTACTGCGCAAATAGGCATGTCTCTTTAGGCAAAAAACTCATTTCTGACAAAGTTGCCCAAATGCATCTCAGAAGTGTGCAACTTGTTCCCTGAGTTAGAAAATGTCGAGAAACGGTCGTTTGTGCTAGCGCTGTGCTTCTACACATGTATTTGCTGAACGGTGAAAGCGCACAGTAATGCACTTTTCTCCCAGCAAATACACTGTTTCTAAGGAAATGGGAACACACTGAGGAGACACTTGTGGGAGCTACTGTGACTAAAACTGAGCTTCCCTACGCACAGGGAAGCAAGAGAAATGCTGATTTCATCAAGCCCAGTTACATACTCAGAATCTGTACTACTGCGCAAATAGGCATGTCTCTGTAGGCAAAAAACTCATTTCTGACAAAGTTGCCCAAATACATCTCAGAAGTGTGCAACTTGTTCCCTGAGTCAGAAAACGTCGAGAAACGTTCCTTTCTGCTAGCGCTGTGCTTCTACACATGTATTTGCTGAACGGTGAAAGCGCACAGTAATGCACTTTTCTCCCAGCAAATACACTGTTTCTAAGGAAACGGGAACACACTGAGGAGACACTTGTGGGAGCTACTGTGACTAAAACTGAGCTTCCCTACGCACAGGGAAGCAAGAGAAATGCTGATTTCATCAAGCCCAGTTACATACTGAAAATATGTACTACGTCACAAATAGGCATGTCTCTGTAGGCAAAAAATTCATTTCTGACAAAGTTGCCCAAATGCATCTCAGAAGTGTGCAACTTGTTCCCTGAGTTAGAAAACGTCGAGAAATGGTCTTTTCTGCTAGCGCTGTGCTTCTACACATGTACTTGCTGAACGGTGAAAGCGCACAGTAATGCACTTTTCTCCCAGCAAATACACTGTTTCTAAGGAAATGGGAACACACTGAGGAGACACTTGTGGGAGCTACTGTGACTAAAACTGAGCTTCCCTACGCACAAGGAAGCAAGAGAAATGCTGATTTCATCAAGCCCAGTTACATACTCACCATCTGTACTACTGCGCAAATAGGCATGTCTCTTTAGGCAAAAAACTCATTTCTGACAAGGTTGCCCAAATGCATCTCAGAAGTGTGCAACTTGTTCCCTGAGTTAGAAAATGTCGATAAACGGTCGTTTGTGCTAGCGCTGTGCTTCTACACATGTATTTGCAGAACGGTTAAAGCGCACAGCAATGCACTTTTCTCCCAGCAAATACACTGTTTCTAAGGAAATGGGAACACACTGAGGAGACACTTGTGGGAGCTACTGTGACTAAAACTGAGCTTCCCTACGCACAAGGAAGCAAGAGAAATGCTGATTTCATCAAGCCCAGTTACATACTCAGAATCTGTACTACTGCGCAAATAGGCATGTCTCTGTAGGCAAAAAACTCATTTCTGACAAAGTTGCCCAAATGCATCTCAGAAGTGTGCAACTTGTTCCCTGAGTCAGAAAACGTCGAGAAACGTTCGTTTCTGCTAGCGCTGTGCTTCTGCACATGTATTTGCTGAACGGTGAAAGCGCACAGTAATGCACTTTTCTCCCAGCAAATACACTGTTTCTAAGGAAATGGGAACACACTGAGGAGACACTTGTGGGAGCTACTGTGACTAAAACTGAGCTTCCCTACGCACAGGGAAGCAAGAGAAATGCTGATCTCATCAAGCCCAGTTACATACTGAGAATATGTACTACGGCACAAATAGGCATGTCTCTTTAGGAAAAAAACTCATTTCTGACAAAGTTGCCCAAATGCATTTCAGAAGTGTGACACTTGTTCCCTGAGGTAGAAAATGTCGAGAAACGGTCTTTTCTGCTAGCGCTGAGCTTCTACACATGTATTTGCTGAAAGGTGAAAGCGCACAGTAATACACTTTTCTCCCAGCAAATACACTGTTTCTACGGAAATGGGAACACTGTGGAGACACTTGTGGGAGCTACTGTGACTAAAACTGAGCTTCCCTACGCACAGGGAAGCAAGAGAAATGCTGATTTCATCAAGCCCAGTTACATACTCAGAATCTGTACTACTGCGCAAATAGGCATGTCTCTGTAGGCAAAAAACTCATTTCTGACAAAGTTGCCCAAATGCATCTCAGAAGTGTGCAACTTGTTCCCTGAGTCAGAAAACGTCGAGAAACGTTCGTTTCTGCTAGCGCTGTGCTTCTACACATGTATTTGCTGAACGGTGAAAGCGCACAGTAATGCACTTTTCTCCCAGCAAATACACTGTTTCTAAGGAAATGGGAACACACTGAGGAGACACTTATGGGAGCTACTGTGACTAAAACTGAGCTTCCCTACGCACAGGGAAGCAAGAGAAATGCTGATTTCATCAAGCCCAGTTACATACTGAGAATATGTACTACGGCACAAATAGGCATGTCTCTGTAGGCAAAAAATTCATTTCTGACAAAGTTGCCCAAATGCATCTCAGAAGTGTCTAGCTTGTTCCCTGAGTTAGAAAACGTCGAGAAACGGTCTTTTCTGCTAGCGCTGTGCTTCTACACATGTATTTGCTGAACGGTGAAAGCGCACAGTAATGCACTTTTCTCCCAGCAAATACACTGTTTCTAAGGAAATGGGAACACACTGAGGAGACACTTGTGGGAGCTACTGTGACTAAAACTGAGCTTCCCTATGAACAGGGAAGCAAGAGAAATGCTGATTTCATCAAGCCCAGTTACATACTCAGAATATGTACTACGGCACAAATAGGCATGTCTCTGTAGGCAAAAAACTCATTTCTGACAAAGTTGCCCAAATGCATCTCAGAAGTGTGCAACTTGTTCCCTGAGTTAGAAAACGTCGAGAAACAGTCGTTTCTGCTAGCGCTGTGCTTCTACACATGTATTTGCTGAACGGTGAAAGCGCACAGTAATGCACTTTTCTCCCAGCAAATACACTGTTTCTAAGGAAATGGGAACACACTGAGGAGACACTTGTGGGAGCTACTGTGACTAAAACTGAGCTTCCCTACGCACAGGGAAGCAAGAGAAATGCTGATTTCATCAAGCCCAGTTACATACTCAGAATCTGTACTACTGCGCAAATAGGCATGTCTCTTTAGGCAAAAAACTCATTTCTGACAAAGTTGCCCAAATGCATCTCAGAAGTGTGCAACTTGTTCCCTGAGTTAGAAAACGTCGAGAAACTGTCGTTTCTGCTAGCGCTGTGCTTCTACACATGTATTTGCTGAACGGTGAAAGCGCACAGTAATGTACTTTTCTCCCAGCAAACACACTGTTTCTAAGTAAATGGGAACACACTGAGGAGACACTTGTGGGAGCTACTGTGACTAAAACTGAGCTTCCCTACGCACAGGGAAGCAAGAGAAATGCTGATTTCATCAAGCCCAGTTACATACTCAGAATCTATACTACTGCGCAAATAGGCATGTCTCTTTAGGCAAAAAACTCATTTCTGACAAAGTTGCCCTAATGCATCTCAGAAGTGTGCAACTTGTTCTCTGAGTTAGAAAACGTCGAGAAATGGTCGTTTCTGCTAGCGCTGTGCTTCTACACATGTACTTGCTGAACGGTGAAAGCGCACAGTAATGCACTTTTCTCCCAGCAAATACACTGTTTCTAAGGAACTGGGAACACACTGAGGAGACACTTGTGGGAGCTACTGTGACTAAAACTGAGCTTCCCTATGAACAGGGAAGCAAGAGAAATGCTGATTTCATCAAGCCCAGTTACATACTCAGAATATGTACTACGGCACAAATAGGCATGTCTCTGTAGGCAAAAAACTCATTTCTGACAAAGTTGCCCAAATGCATCTCAGAAGTGTGCAACTTGTTCCCTGAGTTAGAAAACGTCGAGAAACAGTCGTTTCTGCTAGCGCTGTGCTTCTACACATGTATTTGCTGAACGGTGAAAGCGCACAGTAATGCACTTTTCTCCCAGCAAATACACTGTTTCTAAGGAAATGGGAACACACTGAGGAGACACTTGTGGGAGCTACTGTGACTAAAACTGAGCTTCCCTACGCACAGGGAAGCAAGAGAAATGCTGATTTCATCAAGCCCAGTTACATACTCAGAATCTGTACTACTGCGCCAATAGGCATGTCTCTTTAGGCAAAAAACTCATTTCTGACAAAGTTGCCCAAATGCATCTCAGAAGTGTGCAACTTGTTCCCTGAGTTAGAAAACGTCGAGAAACTGTCGTTTCTGCTAGCGCTGTGCTTCTACACATGTATTTGCTGAACGGTGAAAGCGCACAGTAATGTACTTTTCTCCCAGCAAACACACTGTTTCTAAGTAAATGGGAACACACTGAGGAGACACTTGTGGGAGCTACTGTGACTAAAACTGAGCTTCCCTACGCACAGGGAAGCAAGAGAAATGCTGATTTCATCAAGCCCAGTTACATACTCAGAATCTATACTACTGCGCAAATAGGCATGTCTCTTTAGGCAAAAAACTCATTTCTGACAAAGTTGCCCTAATGCATCTCAGAAGTGTGCAACTTGTTCTCTGAGTTAGAAAACGTCGAGAAATGGTCGTTTCTGCTAGCGCTGTGCTTCTACACATGTACTTGCTGAACGGTGAAAGCGCACAGTAATCCACTTTTCTCCCAGCAAATACACTGTTTCTAAGGAACTGGGAACACACTGAGGAGACACTTGTGGGAGCTACTGTGACTAAAACTGAGCTTCCCTACGCACAGGGAAGCAAGAGTAATGCTGATTTCATCAAGCCCAGTTACATACTCAGAATCTGTACTACTGCGCAAATAGGCATGTCTCTGTAGGAAAAAACCTCATTTCTGACAAAGTTGCCCAAATGCATCTCAGAAGTGTGCAACTTGTTCCCTGAGTTAGAAAACGTCGAGAAATGGTCTTTTCTGCTAGCGCTGTGCTTCTACACATGTACTTGCTGAACGGTGAAAGCGCACAGTAATGCACTTTTCTCCCAGCAAATACACTGTTTCTAAGAAAATGGGAACACACTGAGGAGACACTTGTGGGAGCTACTGTGACTAAAACTGAGCTTCCCTATGCACAGGGAAGCAAGAGAAATGCTGATTTCATCAAGCCCAGTTACATACTCAGAATCTGTACTACTGCGCAAATAGGCATGTCTCTGTAGGCAAAAAACTCATTTCTGACAAAGTTGCCCAAATGCATCTCAGAAGTGTGCAACTTGTTTTCGGAGTTAGAAAACGTCGAGAAACGGTCGTTTCTGCTAGTGCTGTGCTTCTACAAGTGTACTTGCTGAACGGTGAAAGCGCACAGTAATGCACTTTTCTCCCAGCAAATACACTGTTTCTAAGGAAATGGGAACACACTGAGGAGACACTTGTGGGAGCTACTGTGACTAAAACTGAGCTTCCCTATGCACAGGGAAGCAAGAGAAATGCTGATTTCATCAAGCCCAGTTACATACTCAGAATATGTACTACGGCACAAATAGGCATGTCTCTGTGGGCAAAAAACTCATTTCTGACAAAGTTGCCCAAATGCATCTCAGAAGTGTGCCACTTGTTCCCTGAGTTAGAAAACGTCGAGAAACGTTCGTTTCTGCTAGCGCTGTGCTTCTACACATGTATTTGCTGAACGGTGAAAGCGCACAGTAATGCACTTTTCTCCCAGCAAATACACTGTTTCTAAGGAAATGGGAACATACTGAGGAGACACTTGTGGGAGCTACTGTGACTAAAACTGAGCTTCCCTACGCACAGGGAAGCAAGAGAAATGCTGATTTCATCAAGCCCAGTTACATACTCAGAATCTGTACTACTGCGCAAATAGGCATGTCTCTGTAGGCAAAAAACTCATTTCTGACAAAGTTGCCCAAATGCATCTCAGAAGTGTGCAACTTGTTCCCTGAGTTAGAAAACATAGAGAAACGGTCTTTTCTGCTAGCGCTGTGCTTCTACACATGTATTTGCTGAACGGTTAAAGCGCACAGTAATGCACTTTTCTCCCAGCAAATACACTGTTTCTAAGGAAATGGGAACACACTGAGGAGACACTTGTGGGAGCTACTGTGACTAAAACTGAGCTTCCCTATGCACAGGGAAGCAAGAGAAATGCTGATTTCATCAAGCCCAGTTACATACTCAGAATCTGTACTGCTGCGCAAATAGGCATGTCTCTGTAGGCAAAAAACTCATTTCTGACAAAGTTGCCCAAATGCATCTCAGAAGTGTGCAACTTGTTCTCTGAGTTAGAAAACATCGAGAAACGGTCGTTTCTGCTAGCGCTGTGCTTCTACAAGTGTACTTGCTGAACGGTGAAAGCGCACAGTAATGCACTTTTCTCCCAGCAAATACACTGTTTCTAAGGAAATGGGAACACACTGAGGAGACACTTGTGGGAGCTACAGTGACTAAAACTGAGCTTCCCTATGCACAGGGAAGCAAGAGAAATGCTGATTTCATCAAGCCCAGTTACATACTCAGAATCTGTACTACTGTGCAAATAGGCATGTCTCTGTAGGCAAAAAACTCATTTCTGACAAAGTTGCCCAAATGCATCTCAGAAGTGTGCAACTTGTTCCCTGACTTAGAAAACGTCGAGAAACAGTCGTTTCTGCTAGCGCTGTGCTTCTACACATGTATTTGCTGAACGGTGAAAGCGCACAGTAATGTACTTTTCTCCCAGCAAATACACTGTTTCTAAGAAAATGGGAACACACTGAGGAGACACTTGTGGGAGCTACTGTGACTAAAACTGAGCTTCCCTACGCACAGGGAAGCAAGAGAAATGCTGATTTCATCAAGCCCAGTTATATACTGAGAATATGTACTACGGCACAAATAGGCATGTCTCTGTAGGCAAAAAACTCATTTCTGACAAAGTTGCCCAAATGCATCTCAGAAGTGTGCAACTTGTTCCCTGAGTTAGAAAACATAGAGAAACGGTCTTTTCTGCTAGCGCTGTGCTTCTACACATGTATTTGCTGAACGGTGAACGCGCACAGTAATGCACTTTTCTCCCAGCAAATACACTGTTTCTAAGGAAATGGGAACACACTGAGGAGACACTTGTGGGAGCTACTGTGACTAAAAGTGAGCTTCCCTACGCACAGGGAAGCAAGAGAAATGCTGATTTCATCAAGCCCAGTTACATACTCAGAATCTGTACTACTGCGCAAATAGGCATGTCTCTATAGGCAAAAAACTCATTTCTGACAAAGTTGCCCAAATGCATCTCAGAAGTTTGCAACTTGTTCCCTGAGTTAGAAAACGTCGAGAAACGGTCTTTTCTGCTAGCGCTGTGCTTCTACACATGTATTTGCTGAACGGTGAAAGCGCAGAGTAATGCATTTTTCTCCCAGCAAATACACTGTTCCTATGGAAATGGGAACACTGTGGAGACACTTGTGGGAGCTACTGTGACTAAAACTGAGCTTCCCTATGCACAGGGAAGCAAGAGAAATGCTGATTTCATCAAGCCCAGTTACATACTCAGAATCTGTACTACTGCGCAAATAGGCATGTCTCTGTAGGCAAAAAACTCATTTCTGACAAAGTTGCCCAAATGCATCTCAGAAGTGTGCAACTTGTTCCCTGAGTTAGAAAATGTCGAGAAACGGTCGTATCTGCTAGCGCTGTGCTTCTACACATGTATTTGCTGAACGGTGAAAGCGCACAGTAATGCACTTTTCTCCCAGAAAATACACTGTTTCTAAGGAAATGGGAACACACTGAGCACACACTTGTGGGAGCTACTGTGACTAAAACTGAGCTTCCCTACGCACAGGGAAGCAAGAGAAATGCTGATTTCATCAAGCCCAGTTACATACTCAGAATCGGTACTACTGCGCAAATAGGCATGTCTCTGTAGGCAAAAAACTCATTTCTGACAAAGTTGCCCAAATGCATCTCAGAAGTGTGCAACTTGTTCTCTGAGTTAGAAAACGTCGAGAAACGGTCGTTTCTGCTAGCGCTGTGCTTCTACAAGTGTACTTGCTGAACGGTGAAAGCGCACATTAATGCACTTTTCTCCCAGCAAATACACTGTTTCTAAGGAAATGGGAACACACTGAGGAGACACTTGTGGGAGCTACAGTGACTAAAACTGAGCTTCCCTACGCACAGGGAAGCAAGAGAAATGCTGATTTCATCAAGCCCAGTTACATACTCAGAATCTGTACCACTGCGCAAATAGGCATGTCTCTGTAGGCAAAAAACTCATTTCTGACAAAGTTGCCCAAATGCATCTCAGAAGTGTGCAACTTGTTCCCTGAGTTAGAAAACGTCGAGAAACAGTCGTTTCTGCTAGCGCTGTGCTTCTACACATGTATTTGCTGAACCGTGAAAGCGCACAGTAATGCACTTTTCTCCCAGCAAATACACTGTTTCTAAGGAAATGGGAAAACACTGAGGAGACACTTGTGGGAGCTACTGTGACTAAAACTGAGCTTCCCTATGCACAGGGAAGCAAGAGAAATGCTGATTTCATCAAGCCCAGTTACATACTGAGAATATGTACTACGGCACAAATAGGCATGTCTCTGTAGGCAAAAAACTCATTTCTGACAAAGTTGCCCAAATGCATGTCAGAAGTGTGCAACTTGTTCTCTGAGTTAGAAAACGTCGAGAAACGTTCGTTTCTGCTAGCGCTGTGCTTCTACACATGTATTTGCTGAACGGTGAAAGCGCACAGTAATGCACTTTTCTCCCAGCAAATACACTGTTTCTAAGGAAATGGGAACACACTGAGGAGACACTTGTGGGAGCTACTGTGACTAAAACTGAGCTTCCCTACGCACAGGGAAGCAAGAGAAATGCTGATTTCATCAATCCCAGTTACATACTCAGAATCTGTACTACTGAGCAAATAGGCATGTCTCTGTAGGCAAAAAACTCATTTCTGACAAAGTTGCCCAAATGCATCTCAGAAGTGTGCAACTTGATCCCTGAGTTAGAAAACGTCGAGAAACGGTCGTATCTGCTAGCGCTGTGCTTCTACACATGTATTTGCTGAACGGTGAAAGCGCACAGTAATGCACTTTTCTCCCAGCAAATACACTGTTTCTAAGGAAATGGGAACACACTGAGGAGACACTTGTGGGAGCTACTGTGACTAAAACTGAGCTTCCCTACGCACAGGGAAGCAAGAGAAATGCTGATTTCATCAAGCCCAGTTACATACTCAGAATCTGTACTACTGCGCAAATAGGCATGTCTCTGTAGGCAAAAAACTCATTTCTGACAAAGTTGCCCAAATGCATCTCAGAAGTGTGCAACTTGTACCCTGAGTTAGGAAACGTCGAGAAACGGTCTTTTCTGCTAGCGCTGTGCTTCTACACATGTATTTGCTGAACGGTGAAAGCGCAGAGTAATGCATTTTTCTCCCAGCAAATACACTGTTCCTATGGAAATGGGAACACTGCGGAGACACTTGTGGGAGCTACTGTGACTAAAACTGAGCTTCCCTATGCACAGGGAAGCAAGAGAAATGCTGATTTCATCAAGCCCAGTTACATACTCAGAATCTGTACTACTGCGCAAATAGGCATGTCTCTGTAGGCAAAAAACTCATTTCTGACAAAGTTGCCCAAATGCATCTCAGAAGTGTGCAACTTGTTCCCTGAGTTAGAAAATGTCGAGAAACGTTCGTTTCTGCTAGCGCTGTGCTTCTACACATGTATTTGCTGAACGGTGAAAGCGCACAGTAATGCAGTTTTCTCCCAGAAAATACACTGTTTCTAAGGAAATGGGAACACACTGAGCACACACTTGTGGGAGCTACTGTGACTAAAACTGAGCTTCCCTACGCAAGGGAAGCAAGAGAAATGCTGATTTCATCAAGCCCAGTTACATACTCAGAATCTGTACTACTGCGCAAATAGGCATGTCTCTGTAGGCAAAAAACTCATTTCTGACAAAGTTGCCCAAATGCATCTCAGAAGTGTGCAACTTGTTCTCTGAGTTAGAAAACGTCGAGAAACGGTCGTTTCTGCTAGCGCTGTGCTTCTACAAGTGTACTTGCTGAACGGTGAAAGCGCACATTAATGCACTTTTCTCCCAGCAAATACACTGTTTCTAAGGAAATGGGAAAACACTGAGGAGACACTTGTGGGAGCTACTGTGACTAAAACTGAGCTTCGCTATGCACAGGGAAGCAAGAGAAATGCTGATTTCATCAAGACCAGTTACATACTGAGAATATGTACTACGGCACAAATAGGCATGTCTCTGTAGGCAAAAAACTCATTTCTGACAAAGTTGCCCAAATGCATGTCAGAAGTGTGCAACTTGTTCTCTGAGTTAGAAAACGTCGAGAAACGGTCGTTTCTGCTAGCGCTGTGCTTCTACACATGTACTTGCTGAACGGTGAAAGCGCACAGTAATGCACTTTTATCCCAGCAAATACACTGTTTCTAAGAAAATTGGAACACACTGAGGAGACACTTGTGGGAGCTACTGTGACTAAAACTGAGCTTCCCTATGCACAGGGAAAAAAGAGAAATGCTGATTTCATCAAGCCCAGTTACATACACAGAATATGTACTACGGCACAAATAGGCATGTCTCTGTAGGCAAAAAACTCATTTCTGACAAAGTTGCCCAAATGCATCTCAGAAGTGTGCAACTTGTTCCCTGAGTTAGAAAACGTCGAGAAACGTTCGTTTCTGCTAGCGCTGTGCTTCTACACATGTATTTGCTGAACGGTGAAAGCGCACAGTAATGCACTTTTCTCCCAGCAAATACACTGTTTCTAAGAAATGGGAACACACTGAGGAGACACTTGTGGGAGCTACTGTGACTAAAACTGAGCTTCCCTACGCACAGGGAAGCAAGAGAAATGCTGATTTCATCAATCCCAGTTACATACTCAGAATCTGTACTACTGCGCAAATAGCCATGTCTCTGTAGGCAAAAAACTCATTTCTGACAAAGTTGCCCAAATGCATCTCAGAAGTGTGCAACTTGTTCCCTGAGTTAGAAAACGTCGAGAAACGGTCGTATCTGCTAGCGCTGTGCTTCTACACATGTATTTGCTGAACGGTGAAAGCGCACAGTAATGCACTTTTCTCCCAGCAAATACACTGTTTCTAAGGAAATGGGAACACACTGAGGAGACACTTGTGGGAGCTACTGTGACTAAAACTGAGCTTCCCTACGCACAGGGAAGCAAGAGAAATGCTGATTTCATCAAGCCCAGTTACATACTCAGAATCTGTACTACTGCGCAAATAGGCATGTCTCTGTAGGCAAAAAACTCATTTCTGACAAAGTTGCCCAAATGCATCTCAGAAGTGTGCAACTTGTTCCCTGAGTTAGAAAACGTCGAGAAACGTTCGTTTCTGCTAGCGCTGTGCTTCTACACATGTATTTGCTGAACGGTGAAATCGCACAGTAATGCACTTTTCTCCCAGCAAATACACTGTTTCTAAGGAAATGGGAACACACTGAGGAGACACTTGTGGGAGCTACTGTGACTAAAACTGAGCTTCCCTACGCACAGGGAAGCAAGAGAAATGCTGATTTCATCAATCCCAGTTACATACTCAGAATCTGTACTACTGCGCAAATAGGCATGTCTCTGTAGGCAAAAAACTCATTTCTGACAAAGTTGCCCAAATGACTCTCAGAAGTGTGCAACTTGTTCCCTGAGTTAGAAAACGTCGAGAAACGGTCGTATCTGCTAGCGCTGTGCTTCTACACATGTATTTGCTGAACGGTGAAAGCGCACAGTAATGCACTTTTCTCCCAGCAAATACACTGTTTCTAAGGAACTGGGAACACACTGAGGAGACACTTGTGGGAGCTACTGTGACTAAAACTGAGCTTCCCTACGCACAGGGAAGCAAGAGAAATGCTGATTTCATCAAGCCCAGTTACATACTCAGAATCTGTACTACTGCGCAAATAGGCATGTCTCTGTAGGCAAAAAACTCATTTCTGACAAAGTTGCCCAAATGCATCTCAGAAGTGTGCAACTTGTTCCCTGAGTTAGAAAACGTCGAGAATAGTTCGTTTCTGCTAGCGCTGGGCTTCTACACATGTTTTTGCTGAACGGTGAAAGTGCACAGTAATGCACTTTTCTCCCAGCAAATACACTGTTTCTAAGGAACTGGGAACACACTGAGGAGACACTTGTGGGAGCTACTGTGACTAAAACTGAGCTTCCCTACGCACAGGGAAGCAAGAGAAATGCTGATTTCATCAAGCCCAGTTACATACTCAGAATCTGTACTACTGCGCAAATAGGCATGTCTCTGTAGGCAAAAAACTCATTTCTGACAAAGTTGCCCAAATGCATCTCAGAAGTGGGCAACTTGTTCCCTGAGTTAGAAAACGTCTTGTAACGGTCTTTTCTGCTAGCGCTGTGCTTCTACACATGTATTTGCTGTACGGTGAAAGCGCACAGTAATGCACTTTTCTCCCAGCAAATACACTGTTTCTAAGGAAATGGGAACACACTGAGGAGACACTTGTGGGAGCTACTGTGACTAAAACTGAACTTCCCCACGCACAGGGAAGCAAGAGAAATGCTGATTTCATCAAGCCCAGTTACATACTCAGAATCTGTACTACTGCGCAAATAGGCATGTCTCTTTAGGCAAAAAACTCATTTCTGACAAAGTTGCCCAAATGCATCTCAGAAGTGTGCAACTTGTTCCCTGAGTTAGAAAACGTCGAGTAACGGTCGTTTCTGCTAGCGCTGTGCTTCTACACATGTATTTGCTGAACGGTGAAAGCGCACAGTAATGCACTTTTCTCCCAGCAAATACACTGTTTCTAAGGAAATGGGAACACACTGAGGAGACACTTGTGGGAGCTACTGTGACTAAAACTGAGCTTACCTACGCACAGGGAAGCAAGAGAAATGCTGATTTCATCAAGCCCAGTTACATACTCAGAATCTGTACTACTGCGCAAATAGGCATGTCTCGTTAGGCAAATAACTCATTTCTGACAAAGTTGCCCAAATGCATCTCAGAAGTGTGCAACTTGTTCTCTGAGTTAGAAAACGTCGAGAAACGGTCTTTTCTGCTAGCGCTGTGCTTCTACATATGTACTTGCTGAACGGTGAAAGCGCACAGTAATGCACTTTTCTCCCAGCAAATACACTGTTTCTAAGGAAATGGGAACACACTGAGGAGAAACTTTTGGGAGCTACTGTGACTAAAACTGAGCTTCCCTACGCACAGGGAATCAAGAGAAATGCTGATTTCATCAAGCCCAGTTACATACTCAGAATCTGTACTACTGCGCAAATAGGCATGTCTCAGTAGGCAAAAAACTCATTTCTGACAAAGTTGCCCAAATGCATCTCAGAAGTGTGCAACTTGTTCCCTGAGTTAGAAAACGTCGAGAAACGTTCGTTTCTGCTAGCGCTGTGCTTCTACACATGTATTTGCTGAACGGTGAAAGCACACAGTAATGCACTTTTCTCCCAGCAAATACACTGTTTCTAAGGAAATGGGAACACACTGAGGAGACACTTGTGGGAGCTACTGTGACTAAAACTGAGCTTCCCTACGCACAGGGAAGCAAGAGAAATGCTGATTTCATCAAGCCCAGTTACATACTCAGAATCTGTACTACTGCGCAAATAGGCATGTATCGTTAGGCAAATATCTCATTTCTGACAAAGTTGCCCAAAAGCATCTCAGAAGTGTGCAACTTGTTCTCTGAGTTAGAAAACGTCGAGAAACGGTCTTTTCTGCTAGCGCTGTGCTTCTACATATGTACTTGCTGAACGGTGAAAGCGCACAGTAATGCACTAATCTCCCAGCAAATACAGTGTTTCTAAGGAAATGGGAACACACTGAGGAGAAACTTTTGGGAGCTACTGTGACTAAAACTGAGCTTCCCTACGCACAGGGAAGCAAGAGAAATGCTGATTTCATCAAGCCCAGTTACATACTCAGAATCTGTACTACTGCGCAAATAGGCATGTCTCTGTAGGCAAAAAACTCATTTCTGACAAAGTTGCCCAAATGCATCTCAGAAGTGTGCCACTTCTTCCTTGAGTTAGAAAACGTCGAGAAACGGTCGTTTTAGCTAGCGCTGTGCTTCTACACATGTATTTGCTGAACGGTGAAAGCGCACAGTAATGCACATTTCTCCCAGCAAAAACACTGTTTCTAAGGAAATGGGAACACACTGAGGAGACACTTGTGGGAGCTACTGTGACTAAAACTGAGCTTCCCTACGCACAGGGAATCAAGAGAAATGCTGATTTCATCAAGCCCAGTTACATACTCAGAATCTGTACTACTGCGCAAATAGGCATGTCTCAGTAGGCAAAAAACTCATTTCTGACAAAGTTGCCCAAATGCATCTCAGAAGTGTGCAACTTGTTCCCTGAGTTACAAAACGTCGAGAAACGTTCGTTTCTGCTAGCGCTGTGCTTCTACACATGTATTTGCTGAACGGTGAAAGCGCACAGTAATGCACTTTTCTCCCAGCAAATACACTGTTTCTAAGGAAATGGGAACACACTGAGGAGACACTTGTGGGAGCTACTGTGACTAAAACTGAGCTTCCCTACGCACAGGGAAGCAAGAGAAATGCTGATTTCATCAAGCCCAGTTACATACTCAGAATCTGTACTACTGCGCAAATAGGCATGTCTCGTTAGGCAAATATCTCATTTCTGACAAAGTTGCCCAAATGCATCTCAGAAGTGTGCAACTTGTTCTCTGAGTTAGAAAACGTCGAGAAACGGTCTTTTCTGCTAGCGCTGTGCTTCTACACATGTACTTGCTGAACGGTGAAAGCGCACAGTAATGCACTTTTCTCCCAGCAAATACACTGTTTCTAAGGAAATGGGAACACACTGAGGAGAAACTTTTGGGAGCTACTGTGACTAAAACTGAGCTTCCCTACGCACAGGGAAGCAAGAGAAATGCTGATTTCATCAAGCCCAGTTACATACTCAGAATCTGAACTACTGCGCAAATAGGCATGTCTCTGTAGGCAAAAAACTCATTTCTGACAAAGTTGCCCAAATGCATCTCAGAAGTGTGCAACCTGTTCCCTGAGTTAGAAAACGTCGAGAAACGTTCGTTTCTGCTAGCGCTGTGCTTCTACACATGTATTTGTTGAACGGTGAAAGCTCACAGTAAT
This sequence comes from Acomys minous, assembly GCF_964271855.1. NCBI lineage: Eukaryota > Metazoa > Chordata > Mammalia > Rodentia > Muridae > Acomys > Acomys minous. Next base: position 6,364,220 of record NW_028182183.1, on the reverse strand, counting down.
GCAATTTTCTCCCAGCAAATACACTGTTTCTAAGGAACTGGGAACACACTGAGGAGACACTTGTGGGAGCTACTGTGACTAAAACTGAGCTTCCCTACGCACAGGGAATCAAGAGAAATGCTGATTTCATCAAGCCCAGTTACATACTCAGAATCTGTACTACTGCGCATATAGGCATGTCTCTTTAGGCAAAAAACTCATTTCTGACAAAGTTGCCCAAATGCATCTCAGAAGTGTGCAACTTGTTCCCTGAGTTAGAAAACGTTGAGAAACGGTCGTTTCTGCTAGCGCTGTGCTTCTACACATGTATTTGCTGAACGGTGAAAGCGCACAGTAATGCACATTTCTCCCAGTAAAAACACTGTTTCTAAGGAAATGGGAACACACTGAGGAGACACTTGTGGGAGCTACTGTGACTAAAACTGAGCTTCCCTACGCACAGGGAAGCAAGAGAAATGCTGATTTCATCAAGCCCAGTTACATACTCAGAATCTGTACTACTGCGCAAATAGACATGTCTCTGTAGGCAAAAAACTCATTTCTGACAAAGTTGCCCAAATGCATCTCAGAAGTGTGCAACTTGTTCCCTGAGTTAGAAAATGTAGAGAAACGGTCGTTTCTGCTAGCGCTGTGCTTCTACACATGTATTTGCTGAACGGTGAAAGCGCACAGTAATGCACTTTTCTCCCAGCATATACACTGTTACTAAGGAAATGGGAACACACTGAGGAGACACTTGTGGGAGCTACTGTGACTAAAACTGAGCTTCCCTACGCAAGGGGAAGCAAGAGAAATGCTGATTTTATCAAGCCCAGTTACATACTCAGAATCTGTACTACTGCGCAAATAGGCATGTCTCTGTAGGCAAAAAACTCATTTCTGACAAAGTTGCCCAAATGCATCTCAGAAGTGTGCAACTTGTTCCCTGAGTTAGAAAGCGTCGAGAAACGGTCGTTTCTGCTAGCGCTGTGCTTCTACACATGTATTTGCTGAAAGGTGAAAGCGCACAGTAATGCACTTTTCTCCCAGCAAATACACTGTTTCTAAGGAAATGGGAACACACTAAGGAGACACTTGTGGGAGCTACTGTGACTAAAACTGAGCTTCCCTACGCACAGGGAAGCAAGAGAAATGCTGATTTCATCAAGCCCAGTTACATACTCAGAATCTGTACTACTGCGCAAATAGGCATGAATCTGTAGGCAAAAAACTCATTTCTGACAAGGATGCCCAAATGCATCTCAGAAGTGTGCAACTTGTTCCCTGAGTTAGAAAACGTCGAGAAACGTTCGTTTCTGCTAGCACTGTGCTTCTACACATGTATTTGCTGACCGGCGAAAGCGCACAGTAATGCACTTTTCTCCCAGCAAATACACTGTTTCTAAGGAAATGGGAACACACTGAGGAGACACTTGTGGGAGCTACTGTGACTAAAACTGAGCTTCCCTACGCACAGGGAATCAAGAGAAATGCTGATTTCATCAAGCCCAGTTACATACTCAGAATCTGTACTACTGCGCAAATAGGCATGTCTCTTTAGGCAAAAAACCCATTTCTGACAAAGTTGCCCAAATGCATCTCAGAAGTGTGCAACTTGTTCCCTGAGTTAGAAAACGTCGAGAAACGTTCGTTTCTGCTAGCGCTGTGCTTCTACACATGTATTTGCTGAACGGTGAAAGCGCACAGTAATGCACTTTTCTCCCAGCAAATACACTGTTTCTAAGGAAATGGGAAAACACTGAGGAGACACTTGTGGGAGCTACTGTGACTAAAACTGAGCTTCCCTACGCACAGGGAAGCAAAAGAAATGCTGATTTCATCAAGCCCAGTTACATACTCAGAATCTGTACTACTGCGCAAATAGACATGTCTCTGTAGGCAAAAAACTCATTTCTGACATAGTTGCCCAAATGCATCTCAGAAGTGTGCAACCAGTTCCCTGAGTTAGAAAACGTCGAGAAACGTTCGTTTCTGCTAGCGCTGTGCTTCTACACATGTATTTGCTAAACGGTGAAAGCGCACAGTAATGCACTTTTCTCCCAGCAAATACAATGTTTCTAAGGAACTGGGAACACACTGAGGAGACACTTGTGGGAGCTACTGTGACTAAAACTGAGCTTCCCTACGCACAGGGAAGCAAGAGAAATGCTGATTTCATCAAGCCCAGTTACATACTCATAATCTGTACTACTGCGCAAATAGGCATGTCTCTGTAGGCAAAAAACTCATTTCGGACAAAGTTGCCCAAATGCATCTCAGAAGTGTGCAACTTGTTCCCTGAGTTAGAAAACGTCGAGAAACGGTCGTTTCTGCTAGCGCTGTGCTTCTACACATGTATTTGCTGAACGGTGAAAGCGCACAGTAAAGCACTTTTCTCCCGGCAAATACACTGTTTCTAAGGAAATGGGAACACACTGAGGAGACACTTGTGGGAGCTGCTGTGACTAAAACTGATCTTACCTACGCACAGGGAAGCTAGAGAAATGCTGATTTCGTCAAGCCCAGTTACATACTCAGAATCTGTTCTACCGCGCAAATAGACATGTCTCTGTAGGCAAAAAACTCATTTCTGACAAAGTTGCCCAAATGCATCTCAGAAGTGTGCAACCCGTTCCCTGAGTTAGAAAACGTCGAGAAACGTTCGTTTCTGCTAGCGCTGTGCTTCTACACATATATTTGTTTAACGGTGAAAGCTCACAGTAATGCAATTTTCTCCCAGCAAATACACTGTTTCTAAGGAACTGGGAACACACTGAGGAGACACTTGTGGGAGCTACTGTGACTAAAACTGAGCTTCCCTACGCACAGGGAAGCAAGAGAAATGCTGATTTCATCAAGCCCAGTTACATACTCAGAATCTGTACTACTGCGCAAATAGGCATGTCTCTGTAGGCAAAAAACTCATTTCTGACAAAGTTGCCCAAATGCATCTCAGAAGTGTGCAACTTGTTCCCTGAGTTAGAAAACGTCGAGAAACGGTCGTTTCTGCTAGCGCTGTGCTTCTACACATGTATTTGCTGAACGGTGAAAGCGCACAGTAATGCACTTTTCTCCCAGCAAATACACTGTTTCTAAGGAACTGGGAACACACTGAGGAGACATTTGTGGGAGCTACTGTGACTAAAACTGAGCTTCCCTACGCACAGGGAAGCAAGAGAAATGCTGATTTCATCAAGCCCAGTTACATACTCAGAATCTGTAGTACTGCGCAAATAGGCATGTCTCTGTAGGCAAAAAACTCATTTCTGACAAAGTTGCCCAAATGCATCTCAGAAGTGTGCAACTTGTTCCCTGAGTTAGAAAACGTCGAGAAACGGTCGTTTCTGCTAGCGCTGTGCTTCTACACATGTATTTGCTGAACGGTGAAAGCGCACAGTAATGCACTTTTCTCCCAGCAAATACACTGTTTCTAAGGAAATGGGAACACACTGCGGAGACACTTGTGGGATCTACTGTGACTAAAACTGAGCTTCCCTACGCACAGGGAAGCAAGAGAAATGCTGATTTCATCAAGCCCAGTTACATACTCAGAATCTGTACTACTGCGCAAATAGGCATGTCTCTGTAGGCAAAAAACTCATTTCTGACAAAGTTGCCCAAATGCATCTCAGAAGTGTGCAACTTGTTCCCTGAGTTAGAAAACGTCGAGATACGGTCGTTTCTGCTAGCGCTGTGCTTCTACACATGTATTTGCTGAACGGTGAAAGCGCACAGTAATGCACTTTTCTCCCAGCAAATACACTGTTTCTAAGGAAATGGGAACACACTAAGGAGACACTTGTGGGAGCTACTGTGACTAAAACTGAGCTTCCCTACGCACAGGTAAGCAAGAGAAATGCTGATTTCATCAAGCCCAGTTACATACTCAGAATCTGTACTACTGCGCAAATAGGCATGTCTCTGTAGGCAAAAAACTCATTTCTGACAAAGTTGCCCAAATGCATCTCAGAAGTGTGCAACTTGTTCCCTGAGTTAGAAAACGTAGAGAAACGTTTGTTTCTGCTAGCACTGTGCTTCTACACATGTATTTGCTGAACGGTGAAAGCGCACAGTAAGGCACATTTCTCCCAGCAAAAACACTGTTTCTAAGGAAACGGGAACACACTGAGGAGACACTTGTGGGAGCTACTGTGACTAAAACAGAGCTTCCCTACGCACAGGTAAGCAAGAGAAATGCTGATTTCATCAAGCCCAGTTACATACTCAGAATCTGTACTACTGCGCAAATAGGCATGTCTCTTTAGACAAAAAACTCATTTCTGACAAAGTTGCCCAAATGCATCTCAGAAGTGTGCAACTTGTTCCCTGAGTTAGAAAACGTCGAGAAACGGTCGTTTCTGCTAGCGCTGTGCTTCTACACATGTATTTGCTGAACGGTGAAAGCGCACAGTAATGCACTTTTCTCCCAGCAAATACACTGTTTCTAAGGAAATGGGAAAACACTGAGGAGACACTTGTGGGAGCTACTGTGACTAAAACTGAGCTTCCCTACGCACAGGGAAGCAAAAGAAATGCTGATTTCATCAAGCCCAGTTACATACTCAGAATCTGTACTACTGCGCAAATAGACATGTCTCTGTAGGCAAAAAACTCATTTCTGACATAGTTGCCCAAATGCATCTCAGAAGTGTGCAACCAGTTCCCTGAGTTAGAAAACGTCGAGAAACGTTCGTTTCTGCTAGCGCTGTGCTTCTACACATGTATTTGCTAAACGGTGAAAGCGCACAGTAATGCACTTTTCTCCCAGCAAATACAATGTTTCTAAGGAACTGGGAACACACTGAGGAGACACTTGAGGGAGCTACTGTGACTAAAACTGAGCTTCCCTACGCACAGGGAAGCAAGAGAAATGCTGATTTCATCAAGCCCAGTTACATACTCATAATCTGTACTACTGCGCAAATAGGCATGTCTCTGTAGGCAAAAAACTCATTTCGGACAAAGTTGCCCAAATGCATCTCAGAAGTGTGCAACTTGTTCCCTGAGTTAGAAAACGTCGAGAAACGGTCGTTTCTGCTAGCGCTGTGCTTCTACACATGTATTTGCTGAACGGTGAAAGCGCACAGTAAAGCACTTTTCTCCCGGCAAATACACTGTTTCTAAGGAAATGGGAACACACTGAGGAGACACTTGTGGGAGCTGCTGTGACTAAAACTGATCTTACCTACGCACAGGGAAGCTAGAGAAATGCTGATTTCGTCAAGCCCAGTTACATACTCAGAATCTGTTCTACCGCGCAAATAGACATGTCTCTGTAGGCAAAAAACTCATTTCTGACAAAGTTGCCCAAATGCATCTCAGAAGTGTGCAACCCGTTCCCTGAGTTAGAAAACGTCGAGAAACGTTCGTTTCTGCTAGCGCTGTGCTTCTACACATATATTTGTTTAACGGTGAAAGCTCACAGTAATGCAATTTTCTCCCAGCAAATACACTGTTTCTAAGGAACTGGGAACACACTGAGGAGACACTTGTGGGAGCTACTGTGACTAAAACTGAGCTTCCCTACGCACAGGGAAGCAAGAGAAATGCTGATTTCATCAAGCCCAGTTACATACTCAGAATCTGTACTACTGCGCAAATAGGCATGTCTCTGTAGGCAAAAAACTCATTTCTGACAAAGTTGCCCAAATGCATCTCAGAAGTGTGCAACTTGTTCCCTGAGTTAGAAAACGTCGAGAAACGGTCGTTTCTGCTAGCGCTGTGCTTCTACACATGTATTTGCTGAACGGTGAAAGCGCACAGTAATGCACTTTTCTCCCAGCAAATACACTGTTTCTAAGGAACTGGGAACACACTGAGGAGACATTTGTGGGAGCTACTGTGACTAAAACTGAGCTTCCCTACGCACAGGGAAGCAAGAGAAATGCTGATTTCATCAAGCCCAGTTACATACTCAGAATCTGTAGTACTGCGCAAATAGGCATGTCTCTGTAGGCAAAAAACTCATTTCTGACAAAGTTGCCCAAATGCATCTCAGAAGTGTGCAACTTGTTCCCTGAGTTAGAAAACGTCGAGAAACGGTCGTTTCTGCTAGCGCTGTGCTTCTACACATGTATTTGCTGAACGGTGAAAGCGCACAGTAATGCACTTTTCTCCCAGCAAATACACTGTTTCTAAGGAAATGGGAACACACTGCGGAGACACTTGTGGGATCTACTGTGACTAAAACTGAGCTTCCCTACGCACAGGGAAGCAAGAGAAATGCTGATTTCATCAAGCCCAGTTACATACTCAGAATCTGTACTACTGCGCAAATAGGCATGAATCTGTAGGCAAAAAACTCATTTCTGACAAGGATGCCCAAATGCATCTCAAAAGTGTGCAACTTGTTCCCTGAGTTAGAAAACGTAGAGAAACGTTCGTTTCTGCTAGCACTGTGCTTCTACACATGTATTTGCTGAACGGCGAAAGCGCACAGTAATGCACTTTTCTCCCAGCAAATACACTGTTTCTAAGGAAATGGGAAGACACTGAGGAGACACTTGTGGGAGCTACTGTGACTAAAACTGAGCTTCCCTACGCACAGGGAAGCAAGAGAAATGCTGATTTCATCAAGCCCAGTTACATACTCAGAATCTGTACTACTGCGCAAATAGGCATGTCTCTTTAGGCAAAAAACTCATTTCTGACAAAGTTGCCCAAATGCATCTCAGAAGTGTGCAACTTGTTCCCTGAGTTAGAAAACGTCGAGATACGGTCGTTTCTGCTAGCGCTGTGCTTCTACACATGTATTTGCTGAACGGTGAAAGCGCACAGTAATGCACTTTTCTCCCAGCAAATACACTGTTTCTAAGGAAATGGGAACACACTAAGGAGACACTTGTGGGAGCTACTGTGACTAAAACTGAGCTTCCCTACGCACAGGTAAGCAAGAGAAATGCTGATTTCATCAAGCCCAGTTACATACTCAGAATCTGTACTACTGCGCAAATAGGCATGTCTCTGTAGGCAAAAAACTCATTTCTGACAAAGTTGCCCAAATGCATCTCAGAAGTGTGCAACTTGTTCCCTGAGTTAGAAAACGTCGAGAAACGGTCGTTTCAGCTACCGCTGTGCTTCTACACATGTATTTGCTGAACGGTGAAAGCGCACAGTAAGGCACTTTTCTCCCAGCAAAAACACTGTTTCTAAGGAAACGGGAACACACTGAGGAGACACTTGTGGGAGCTACTGTGACTAAAACAGAGCTTCCCTACGCACAGGTAAGCAAGAGAAATGCTGATTTCATCAAGCCCAGTTACATACTCAGAATCTGTACTACTGCGCAAATAGGCATGTCTCTTTAGACAAAAAACTCATTTCTGACAAAGTTGCCCAAATGCATCTCAGAAGTGTGCAACTTGTTCCCTGAGTTAGAAAACGTCGAGAAACGGTCGTTTCTGCTAGCGCTGTGCTTCTACACATGTATTTGCTGAACGGTGAAAGCGCACAGTAATGCACTTTTCTCCCAGCAAATACACTGTTTCTAAGGAAATGGGAACACACTAAGGAGACACTTGTGGGAGCTACTGTGACTAAAACTGAGCTTCCCTACGCACAGGGAAGCAAGAGAAATGCTGATTTCCTCAAGCCCAGTTACATACTCAGAATCTATACTACTGCGCAAATAGGCATGAATCTGTAGGCAAAAAACTCATTTCTGACAAAGATGCCCAAATGCATCTCTAAAGTGTGCAACTTGTTCCCTGAGTTAGAAAACGTAGAGAAACGTTCGTTTCTGCTAGCGCTGTGCTTCTACACATGTATTTGCTGAACGGTGAAAGCGCACAGTAATGCACTTTTCTCCCAGCAAATACACTTTTTCTAAGGAAATGGGAAAACACTGAGGAGACACTTGTGGGAGCTACTGTGACTAAAACAGAGCTTCCCTACCCACAGGTAAGCAAGAGAAATGCTGATTTCATCAAGCCCAGTTACATACTCAGAATCTGTACTACTGCGCAAATAGGCATGTCTCTGTAGGCAAAAAACTCATTTCTGACAAAGTTGCCCAAATGCATCTCAGAAGTGTGCAACTTGTTCCCTGAGTTAGAAAACGTCGAGAAACGTTCGTTTCAGCTAGCGCTGTGCTTCTACACATGTATTTGCTGAACGGTGAAAGCGCACAGTAATGCACACTTCTCCCAGCTATAACACTGTTTATAAGGAAATGGGAACACACTGAGGAGACACTTGTCGGAGCTACTGTGACTAAAACTGAGCTTCCCTACGCACAGGGAATCAAGAGAAATGCTGATTTCATCAAGCCCAATTACATACTCAGAATCTATACTACTGCGCAAATAGGCATGTCTCTTTAGGCAAAAAACTCATTTCTGACAAAGTTGCCCAAATGCATCTCAGAAGTGTGCAACTTGTTCCCTGAGTTAGAAAACGTCGAGAAACGTTCGTTTCTGCTAGCGCTGTGCTTCTACACATGTATTTGCTGATCGGTGAAAGCGCACAGTAATGCACTTTTCTCCCTGCAAATACACTGTTTCTAAGGAAATGGGAAAACACTGAGGAGACACTTGTGGGAGCTACTGTGACTAAAACTGAGCTTCCCTATGCACAGGGAAGCAAGAGAAATGCTGATTTCATCAAGCCCAGTTACATACTCAGAATCTGTACTACTGCGCAAATAGACATGTCTCTGTAGGCAAAAAACTCATTTCTGACATAGTTGCCCAAATGCATCTCAGAAGTGTGCAACCTGTTTCCTGAGTTAGAAAACGTCGAGAAACGTTCGTTTCTGCTAGCGCTGTGCTTCTACACATGTATTTGCTGAACGGTGAAAGCGCACAGTAATGCACTTTTCTCCCAGCAAATACACTGTTTCTAAGGAACTGGGAACACACTGAGGAGACACTTATGGGAGCTACTGTGACTAAAACTGAGCTTCACTACGCACAGAAAAGCCAGAGAAATGCTGATTTCATCAAGCCCAGTTACATACTCAGAATCTGTACTACTGCGCAAATAGGCATGTCTCTGTAGGCAAAAAACTCATTTCTGACAAAGTTGCCCAAATGCATCTCAGAAGTGTGCCACTTCTTCCTTGAGTTAGAAAACGTCGAGAAACGGTCGTTTTCGCTAGCGCTGTGCTTCTACACATGTATTTGCTGAACGGTGAAAGCGCACAGTAATGCACATTTCTCCCAGCAAAAACACTGTTTCTAAGGAAATGGGAACACACTGAGGAGACACTTGTGGGAGGTACTGTGACTAAAACTGAGCTTCCCTACGCACAGGGAATCAAGAGAAATGCTGATTTCATCAAGCCCAGTTACATACTCAGAATCTGTACTACTGCGCAAATAGGCATGTCTCAGTAGGCAAAAAACTCATTTCTGACAAAGTTGCCCAAATGCATCTCAGAAGTGTGCAACTTGTTCCCTGAGTTAGAAAACGTCGAGAAACGTTCGTTTCTGCTAGCGCTGTGCTTCTACACATGTATTTGCTGAACGGTGAAAGCGCACAGTAATGCACTTTTCTCCCAGCAAATACACTGTTTCTAAGGAAATGGGAACACACTGAGGAGACACTTGTGGGAGCTACTGTGACTAAAACTGAGCTTCCCTACGCACAGGGAAGCAAGAGAAATGCTGATTTCATCAAGCCCAGTTACATACTCAGAATCTGTACTACTGCGCAAATAGGCATGTCTCGTTAGGCAAATATCTCATTTCTGACAAAGTTGCCCAAATGCATCTCAGAAGTGTGCAACTTGTTCTCTGAGTTAGAAAACGTCGAGAAACGGTCTTTTCTGCTAGCGCTGTGCTTCTACACATGTACTTGCTGAACGGTGAAAGCGCACAGTAATGCACTTTTCTCCCAGCAAATACACTGTTTCTAAGGAAATGGGAAAACACTGAGGAGACACTTGTGGGAGCTACTGTGACTAAAACTGAGCTTCCCTATGCACAGGGAAGCAAGAGAAATGCTGATTTCATCAAGCCCAGTTACATACTCAGAATCTGTACTACTGCGCAAATAGACATGTCTCTGTAGGCAAAAAACTCATTTCTGACATAGTTGCCCAAATGCATCTCAGAAGTGTGCAACCTGTTTCCTGAGTTAGAAAACGTCGAGAAACGTTCGTTTCTGCTAGCGCTGTGCTTCTACACATGTATTTGCTGAACGGTGAAAGCGCACAGTAATGCACTTTTCTCCCAGCAAATACACTGTTTCTAAGGAACTGGGAACACACTGAGGAGACACTTATGGGAGCTACTGTGACTAAAACTGAGCTTCCCTACGCACAGGGAAGCCAGAGAAATGCTGATTTCATCAAGCCCAGTTACATACTCAGAATCTGTACTACTGCGCAAATAGGCATGTCTCTGTAGGCAAAAAACTCATTTCTGACAAAGTTGCCCAAATGCATCTCAGAAGTGTGCCACTTCTTCCTTGAGTTAGAAAACGTCGAGAAACGGTCGTTTTAGCTAGCGCTGTGCTTCTACACATGTATTTGCTGAACGGTGAAAGCGCACAGTAATGCACATTTCTCCCAGCAAAAACACTGTTTCTAAGGAAATGGGAACACACTGAGGAGACACTTGTGGGAGCTACTGTGACTAAAACTGAGCTTCCCTACGCACAGGGAATCAAGAGAAATGCTGATTTCATCAAGCCCAGTTACATACTCAGAATCTGTACTACTGCGCAAATAGGCATGTCTCAGTAGGCAAAAAACTCATTTCTGACAAAGTTGCCCAAATGCATCTCAGAAGTGTGCAACTTGTTCCCTGAGTTAGAAAACGTCGAGAAACGTTCGTTTCTGCTAGCGCTGTGCTTCTACACATGTATTTGCTGAACGGTGAAAGCGCACAGTAATGCACTTTTCTCCCAGCAAATACACTGTTTCTAAGGAAATGGGAACACACTGAGGAAACACTTGTGGGAGCTACTGTGACTAAAACTGAGCTTCCCTACGCACAGGGAAGCAAGAGAAATGCTGATTTCATCAAGCCCAGTTACATACTCAGAATCTGTACTACTGCGCAAATAGGCATGTCTCGTTAGGCAAATATCTCATTTCTGACAAAGTTGCCCAAATGCATCTCAGAAGTGTGCAACTTGTTCTCTGAGTTAGAAAACGTCGAGAAACAGTCTTTTCTGCTAGCGCTGTGCTTCTACACATGTACTTGCTGAACGGTGAAAGCGCACAGTAATGCACTTTTCTCCCAGCAAAAACACTGTTTCTAAGGAAATGGGAACACACTGAGGAGAAACTTTTGGGAGCTACTGTGACTAAAACTGAGCTTCCCTACGCACAGGGAAGCAAGAGAAATGCTGATTTCATCAAGCCCAGTTACATACTCAGAATCTGTACTACTGCGCAAATAGGCATGTCTCTGTAGGCAAAAAACTCATTTCTGACAAAGTTGCCCAATTGCATCTCAGAAGTGTGCAACCTGTTCCCTGAGTTAGAAAACGTCGAGAAACGTTCGTTTCTGCTAGCGCTGTGCTTCTACACATGTATTTGTTGAACGGTGAAAGCTCACAGTAATGCAATTTTCTCCCAGCAAATACACTGTTTCTAAGGAACTGGGAACACACTGAGGAGACACTTGTGGGAGCTACTGTGACTAAAACTGAGCTTCCCTACGCACAGGGAATCAAGAGAAATGCTGATTTCATCAAGCCCAGTTACATACTCAGAATCTGTACTACTGCGCATATAGGCATGTCTCTTTAGGCAAAAAACTCATTTCTGACAAAGTTGCCCAAATGCATCTCAGAAGTGTGCAACTTGTTCCCTGAGTTAGAAAACGTCGAGAAACGGTCGTTTTAGCTAGCGCTGTGCTTCTACACATGTATTTGCTGAACGGTGAAAGCGCACAGTAATGCACATTTCTCCCAGTAAAAACACTGTTTCTAAGGAAATGGGAACACACTGAGGAGACACTTGTGGGAGCTACTGTGACTAAAACTGAGCTTCCCTACGCACAGGGAAGCAAGAGAAATGCTGATTTCATCAAGCCCAGTTACATACTCAGAATCTGTACTACTGCGCAAATAGGCATGAATCTGTAGGCAAAAAACTCATTTCTGACAAGGATGCCCAAATGCATCTCAGAAGTGTGCAACTTGTTCCCTGAGTTAGAAAACGTAGAGAAACGTTTGTTTCTGCTAGCACTGTGCTTCTACACATGTATTTGCTGACCGGCGAAAGCGCACAGTAATGCACTTTTCTCCCAGCAAATACACTGTTTCTAAGGAAATGGGAACACACTGAGGAGACACTTGTGGGAGCTACTGTGACTAAAACTGAGCTTCCCTACGCACAGGGAAGCAAGACAAATGCTGATTTCATCAAGCCCAGTTACATACTCAGAATCTGTACTACTGCGCAAATAGGCATGTCTCTTTAGGCAAAAAACTCATTTCTGACAAAGTTGCCCAAATGCATCTCAGAAGTGTGCAACTTGTTCCCTGAGTTAGAAAACGTCGAGAAACGTTCGTTTCTGCTAGCGCTGTGCTTCTACACATGTATTTGCTGAACGGTGAAAGCGCACAGTAATGCACTTTTCTCCCAGCAAATACACTGTTTCTAAGGAAATGGGAAAACACTGAGGAGACACTTGTGGGAGCTACTGTGACTAAAACTGAGCTTCCCTACGCACAGGGAAGCAAGAGAAATGCTGATTTCATCAAGCCCAGTTACATACTCAGAATCTGTACTACTGCGCAAATAGACATGTCTCTGTAGGCAAAAAACTCATTTCTGACATAGTTTCCCAAATGCATCTCAGAAGTGTGCATCCAGTTCCCTGAGTTAGAAAACGTCGAGAAACGTTCGTTTCTGCTAGCGCTGTGCTTCTACACATGTATTTGCTAAACGGTGAAAGCGCACAGTAATGCACTTTTCTCCCAGCAAATACAATGTTTCTAAGGAACTGGGAACACACTGAGGAGACACTTGTGGGAGCTACTGTGACTAAAACTGAGCTTCCCTACGCACAGGGAAGCCAGAGAAATGCTGATTTCATCAAGCCCAGTTACATACTCATAATCTGTACTACTGCGCAAATAGGCATGTCTCTGTAGGCAAAAAACTCATTTCGGACAAAGTTGCCCAAATGCATCTCAGAAGTGTGCAACTTGTTCCCTGAGTTAGAAAGCGTCGAGAAACGGTCGTTTCTGCTAGCGCTGTGCTTCTACACATGTATTTGCTGAACGGTGAAAGCGCACAGTAAAGCACTTTTCTCCCGGCAAATACACTGTTTCTAAGGAAATGGGAACACACTGAGGAGACACTTGTGGGAGCTGCTGTGACTAAAACTGATCTTCCCTACGCACAGGGAAGCTAGAGAAATGCTGATTTCATCAAGCCCAGTTACATACTCAGAATCTGTTCTACCGCGCAAATAGACATGTCTCTGTAGGCAAAAAACTCATTTCTGACAAAGTTGCCCAAATGCATCTCAGAAGTGTGCAACCTGTTCCCTGAGTTAGAAAACGTCGAGAAACGTTCATTTCTGCTAGCGCTGTGCTTCTACACATGTATTTGTTGAACGGTGAAAGCTCACAGTAATGCAATTTTCTCCCAGCAAATACACTGTTTCTAAGGAACTGGGAACACACTGAGGAGACACTTGTGGGAGCTACTGTGACTAAAACTGAGCTTCCCTACGCACAGGGAAGCAAGAGAAATGCTGATTTCATCAAGCCCAGTTACATACTCAGAATCTGTACTACTGCGCAAATAGGCATGTCTCTTAAGGCAAAAAACTCATTTCTGACAAAGTTGCCCAAATGCATCTCAGAAGTGTGCAACTTGTTCCCTGAGTTAGAAAACGTCGAGAAACGGTCGTTTCTGCTAGCGCTGTGCTTCTACACATGTATTTGCTGAACGGTGAAAGCGCACAGTAATGTACTTTTCTCCCAGCAAATACACTGTTTCTAAGGAAATCAGAACACACTGAGGAGACACTTGTGGGAGCTACTGTGACTAAAACTGATCTTCCCTACGCACAGGGAAGCTAGAGAAATGCTGATTTCATCAAGCCCAGTTACATACTCAGAATCTGTTCTACTGCGCAAGTAGACATGTCTCTGTAGGCAAAAAACTCATTTCTGACAAAGTTGCCCAAATGCATCTCAGAAGTGTGCAACTTGTTCCCTGAGTTAGAAAACGTCGAGAAACAGTCGTTTCTGCTAGCGCTGTGCTTCTACACATGTATTTGCTGAACGGTGAAAGCGCACAGTAATGCACTTTTCTCCCAGCAAATACACTGTTTCTAAGGAACTGGGAACACACTGAGGAGACATTTGTGGGAGCTACTGTGACTAAAACTGAGCTTCCCTACGCACAGGGAAGCAAGAGAAATGCTGATTTCATCAAGCCCAGTTACATACTCAGAATCTGTACTACTGCGCAAATAGGCATGTCTCTGTAGGCAAAAAACTCATTTCTGACAAAGTTGCCCAAATGCATCTCAGAAGTGTGCAACTTGTTCCCTGAGTTAGAAAACGTCGAGAAACGGTCGTTTCTGCTAGCGCTGTGCTTCTACACATGTATTTGCTGAACGGTGAAAGCGCACAGTAATGTACTTTTCTCCCAGCAAATACACTGTTTCTAAGGAAATCGGAACACACTGAGGAGACACTTGTGGGAGCTACTGTGACTAAAACTGATCTTCCCTACGCACAGGGAAGCTAGAGAAATGCTGATTTCATCAAGCCCAGTTACATACTCAGAATCTGTTCTACTGCGCAAATAGACATGTCTCTCTCTGTAGGCAAAAAACTCATTTCTGACAAAGTTGCCCAAATGCATCTCAGAAGTGTGCAACTTGTTCCCTGAGTTAGAAAACGTCGAGAAACAGTCGTTTCTGCTAGCGCTGTGCTTCTACACATGTATTTGCTGAACGGTGAAAGCGCACAGTAATGCACTTTTCTCCCAGCAAATACACTGTTTCTAAGGAACTGGGAACACACTGAGGAGACATTTGTGGGAGCTACTGTGACTAAAACTGAGCTTCCCTACGCACAGGGAAGCAAGAGAAATGCTGATTTCATCAAGCCCAGTTACATACTCAGAATCTGAACTACTGCGCAAATAGGCATGTCTCTGTAGGCAAAAAACTCATTTCTGACAAAGTTGCCCAAATGCATCTCAGAAGTGTGCAACTTGTTCCCTGAGTTAGAAAACGTCGAGAAACGGTCGTTTCTGCTAGCGCTGTGCTTCTACACATGTATTTGCTGAAAGGTGAAAGCGCACAGTAATGCACTTTTCTCCCAGCAAATACACTGTTTCTAAGGAAATGGGAACACACTGCGGAGACACTTGTGGGAGCTACTGTGACTAAAACTGAGCTTCCCTACGCACAGGGAAGCAAGAGAAATGCTGATTTCATCAAGCCCAGTTACATACTCAGAATCTGTACTACTGCGCAAATAGGCATGAATCTGTAGGCAAAAAACTCATTTCTGACAAGGATGCCCAAATGCATCTCAAAAGTGTGCAACTTGTTCCCTGAGTTAGAAAACGTAGAGAAACGTTCGTTTCTGCTAGCACTGTGCTTCTACACATGTATTTGCTGAACGGCGAAAGCGCACAGTAATGCACTTTTCTCCCAGCAAATACACTGTTTCTAAGGAAATGGGAAGACACTGAGGAGACACTTGTGGGAGCTACTGTGACTAAAACTGAGCTTCCCTACGCACAGGGAAGCAAGAGAAATGCTGATTTCATCAAGCCCAGTTACATACTCAGAATCTGTACTACTGCGCAAATAGGCATGTCTCTTTAGGCAAAAAACTTATTTCTGAAAAAGTTGCCCAAATGCATCTCAGAAGTGTGCAACTTGTTCCCTGAGTTAGAAAACGTCGAGATACGGTCGTTTCTGCTAGCGCTGTGCTTCTACACATGTATTTGCTGAACGGTGAAAGCGCACAGTAATGCACTTTTCTCCCAGCAAATACACTGTTTCTAAGGAAATGGGAACACACTAAGGAGACACTTGTGGGAGCTACTGTGACTAAAACTGAGCTTCCCTACGCACAGGGAAGCAAGAGAAATGCTGATTTCATCAAGCCCAGTTACATACTCAGAATCTGTACTACTGCGCAAATAGGCATGTCTCTGTAGGCAAAAAACTCATTTCAGACAAAGTTGCCCAAATGCATCTCAGAAGTGTGCAACTTGTTCCCTGAGTTAGAAAACGTCGAGAAACGGTCGTTTCAGCTACCGCTGTGCTTCTACACATGTATTTGCTGAACGGTGAAAGCGCACAGTAATGCACATTTCTCCCAGCAAAAACACTGTTTCTTAGGAAACGGGAACACACTGAGGAGACACTTGTGGGAGCTACTGTGACTAAAACAGAGCTTCCCTACGCACAGGTAAGCAAGAGAAATGCTGATTTCCTCAAGCCCAGTTACATACTCAGAATCTACACTACTGCGCAAATAGGCATGAATCTGTAGGCAAAAAACTCATTTCTGACAAAGATGCCCAAATGCATCTCAAAAGTGTGCAACTTGTTCCCTGAGTTAGAAAACGTAGAGAAACGTTCGTTTCTGCTAGCGCTGTGCTTCTACACATGTATTTGCTGAACGGTGAAAGCGCACAGTAATGCACTTTTCTCCCAGCAAGTACACTGTTTCTAAGGAAATGGGAAAACACTGAGGAGACACTTGTGGGAGCTACTGTGACTAAAACAGAGCTTCCCTACCCACAGGTAAGCAAGAGAAATGCTGATTTCATCAAGCCCAGTTACATACTCAGAATCTGTACTACTGCGCAAATAGGCATGTCTCTGTAGGCAAAAAACTCATTTCTGAAAAAGTTGCCCAAATGCATCTCAGAAGTGTGCAACTTGTTCCCTGAGTTAGAAAACGTCGAGAAACGTTCGTTTCAGCTAGCGCTGTGCTTCTACACATGTATTTGCTGAACGGTGAAAGCGCACAGTAATGCACATTTCTCCCAGCAATAACACTGTTTCTAAGGAAATGGGAACACACTGAGGAGACACTTGTGGGAGCTACTGTGACTAAAACTGAGCTTCCCTACGCACAGGGAATCAAGAGAAATGCTGATTTCATCAAGCCCAGTTACATACTCAGAATCTATACTACTGCGCAAATAGGCATGTCTCTGTAGGCAAAAAACTCATTTCTGACAAAGTTGCCCAAATGCATCTCAGAAGTGTGCAACTTGTTCCCTGAGTTAGAAAACGTCGAGAAACGGTCGTTTCTGCTAGCGCTGTGCTTCTACACATGTATTTGCTGATCGGTGAAAGCGCACAGTAATGCACTTTTCTCCCAGCAAATACACTGTTTCTAAGGAAATGGGAAAACACTGAGGAGACACTTGTGGGAGCTACTGTGACTAAAACTGAGCTTCCCTATGCACAGGGAAGCAAGAGAAATGCTGATTTCATCAAGCCCAGTTACATACTCAGAATCTGTACTACTGCGCAAATAGACATGTCTCTGTAGGCAAAAAACTCATTTCTGACATAGTTGCCCAAATGCATCTCAGAAGTGTGCAACCTGTTTCCTGAGTTAGAAAACGTCGAGAAACGTTCGTTTCTGCTAGCGCTGTGCTTCTACACATGTATTTGCTGAACGGTGAAAGCGCACAGTAATGCACTTTTCTCCCAGCAAATACACTGTTTCTAAGGAACTGGGAACACACTGAGGAGACACTTATGGGAGCTACTGTGACTAAAACTGAGCTTCCCTACGCACAGGGAAGCCAGAGAAATGCTGATTTCAACAAGCCCAGTTACATACTCATAATCTGTACTACTGCGCAAATAGGCATGTCTCTGTAGGCAAAAAACTCATTTCGGACAAAGTTGCCCAAATGCATCTCAGAAGTGTGCAACTTGTTGCCTGAGTTAGAAAACGTCGAGAAACGGTCGTTTCTGCTAGCGCTGTGCTTCTACACATGTATTTGCTGAACGGTGAAAGCGCACAGTAATGCACTTTTCTCCCAGCAAATACACTGTTTCTAAGGAAATGGGAACACACTGAGGAGACACTTGTGGGAGCTGCTGTGACTAAAACTGATCTTCCCTACGCACAGGGAAGCTAGAGAAATGCTGATTTCATCAAGCCCAGTTACATACTCAGAATCTGTTCTACTGCGCAAATAGACATGTCTCTGTAGGCAAAAAACTCATTTCTGACAAAGTTGCCCAAATGCATCTCAGAAATGTGCAACTTGTTCCCTGAGTTAGAAAACGTCGAGAAACGGTCGTTTCTGCTAGCGTTGTGCTTCTACACATGTATTTGCTGAACGGTGAAAGCGCACAGTAATGCACTTTTCTCCCAGCAAATACACTGTTTCTAAGGAAATGGGAACACACTGGGGAGACACTTGTGGGAGTTACTGTGACTAAAATTGAGCTTCCCTACGAACAGGGAAGCAAGAGAAATGCTGATTTCATCAAGCCCAGTTACATACTCAGAATCTGTACTACTGCGCAAATACACATGTCTCTGTAGGCAAAAAACTCATTTCTTACAAAGTTGCACAAATGCATCTCAGAAGTGTGCCACTTGTTCCCTGAGTTAGAAAACGTCGAGAAATGGTCGTTTCAGCTAGCGCTGTGCTTCTACACATGTATTTGCTGAACGGTGAAAGCGCACAGTAATGCACTTTTCTCCCAGCAAATACACTGTTTCTAAGGAAATGGGAACACACTGAGGAGACACTTGTGGGAGCTACTGTGACTAAAACTGAGCTTCCCTACGCACAGGGAAGCAAGAGAAATGCTGATTTCATCAAGCCCAGTTACATACTCAGAATCTGTACTACTGGGCAAATAGGCATGTCTCTGTAGGCAAAAAACTCATTTCTGACAAAGTTGCCCAAATGCATCTCAGAAGTGTGCAACTTGTTCCCTGAGTTAGAAAACGTCGAGAAACGTTCGTTTCTGCTAGCGCTGTGCTTCTACACATGTATTTGCTGAACGGTGAAAGCGCACAGTAATGCACTTTTCTCCCAGCAAATACACTGTTTCTAAGGAACTGGGAAGACACTGAGGAGACACTTGTGGGAGCTACTGTGACTAAAACTGAGCTTCCCTACGCACAGGGAAGCTAGAGAAATGCTGATTTCATCAAGCCCAGTTACATACTCAGAATCTGTACTACTGCGCAAATAGGCATGTCTCTGTAGGCAAAAAACTCATTTCTGACAAAGTTGCCCAAATGCATCTCAGAAGTGTGCAACTTGTTCCCTGAGTTAGAAAACGTTGAGAAACGGTCGTTTCAGCTAGCGCTGTGCTTCTACACATTTATTTGCTGAACGGTGAAAGAGCACAGTAATGCAGTTTTCTCCCAGCAAATACACTGTTTCTAAGGAAATGGGAACACACTGAGGAGACACTTGTGGGAGCTACTGTGACTAAAACTGAGCTTCCCTACGCACAGGGAAGCAAGAGAAATGCTGATTTCATCAAGCCCAGTTACATACTCTGAATCTGTACTACTGCGCAAATAGGCATGTCTCTGTAGGCAAAAAACTCATTTCTGACAAAGTTGCCCAAATGCATCTCAGAAGTGTGCAACTTGTTCCCTGAGTTAGAAAACGTCGAGAAACGTTCGTTTCTGCTAGCGCTGTGCTTCTACACATGTATTTGCTGAACGGTGAAAGCGCACAGTAATGCACTTTTCTCCCAGCAAATACACTGTTTCTAAGGAAATGGGAACACACTGAGGAGACACTTGTGGGAGCTACTGTGACTAAAACTGAGCTTCCCTACGCACAGGGAAGCAAGAGAAATGCTGATTTCATCAAGCCCAGGGACATACTCAGAATCTGTACTACTGCGCAAATAGGCATGTCTCTGTAGGCAAAAAACTCATTTCTGACAAAGTTGCCCAAATGCATCTCAGAAGTGTGCAACTTGTTCCCTGAGTTAGAAAACGTCGAAAAACGTTCGTTTCTGCTAGCGCTGTGCTTCTACACATGTATTTGCTGAACGGTGAAAGCGCACAGTAATGCACTTTTCTCCCAGCAAATACACTGTTTCTAAGGAAATGGGAACACACTGAGGAGACACTTGTGGGAGCTACTGTGACTAAAACTGAGCTTCCCTACGCACAGGGAAGCAAGAGAAATGCTGATTTCATCAAGCCCAGGGACATACTCAGAATCTGTACTACTGCGCAAATAGGCATGTCTCTGTAGGCAAAAAACTCATTTCTGACAAAGTTGCCCAAATGCATCTCAGAAGTGTGCAACTTGTTCCCTGAGTTAGAAAACGTCGAAAAACGTTCGTTTCTGCTAGCGCTGTGCTTCTACACATGTATTTGCTGAACGGTGAAAGCGCACAGTAATGCACTTTTCTCCCAGCAAATACACTGTTTCTAAGGAAATGGGAACACACTGAGCAGACACTTGTGGGAGCTACTGTGACTAAAACTGAGCTTCCCTACGCACAAGGAAGCCAGAGAAATGCTGATTTCATCAAGCCCAGTTACATACTCATAATCTGTACTACTGCGCAAATAGGCATGTCTCTGTAGGCAAAAAACTCATTTCGGACAAAGTTGCCCAAATGCATCTCAGAAGTGTGCAACTTGTTCCCTGAGTTAGAAAACGTCGAGAAACGTTCGTTTCTGCTAGCGCTGTGCTTCTACACATGTATTTGCTGAACGGTGAAAGCGCACAGTAATGCACTTTTCTCCCAGCAAATACACTGTTTCTAAGGAAATGGGAACACACTGAGGAGACACTTGTGGGAGCTGCTGTGACTAAAACTGATCTTCCCTACGCACAGGGAAGCTAGAGAAATGCTGATTTCATCAAGCCCAGTTACATACTCAGAATCTGTTCTACTGCGCAAATAGACCTGTCTCTGTAGGCAAAAAACTCATTTCTGACAAAGTTGCCCAAATGCATCTCAGAAATGTGCAACTTGTTCCCTGAGTTAGAAAACGTCGAGAAACAGTCGTTTCTGCTAGCGTTGTGCTTCTACACATGTATTTGCTGAACGGTGAAAGCGCACAGTAATGCACTTTTCTCCCAGCAAATACACTGTTTCTAAGGAAATGGGAACACACTGGGGAGACACTTGTGGGAGCTACTGTGACTAAAATTGAGCTTCCCTACGAACAGGGAAGCAAGAGAAATGCTGATTTCATCAAGCCCAGTTACATACTCAGAATCTGTACTACTGCGCAAATAGACATGTCTCTGTAGGCAAAAAACTCATTTCTGACAAAGTTGCCCAAATGCATCTCAGAAATGTGCAACTTGTTCCCTGAGTTAGAAAACGTCGAGAAACGGTCGTTTCTGCTAGCGTTGTGCTTCTACACATGTATTTGCTGAACGGTGAAAGAGCACAGTAATGCACTTTTCTCCCAGCAAATACACTGTTTCTAAGGAAATGGGAACACACTGGGGAGACACTTGTGGGAGCTACTGTGACTAAAATTGAGCTTCCCTACGAACAGGGAAGCAAGAGAAATGCTGATTTCATCAAGCCCAGTTACATACTCAGAATCTGTACTACTGCGCAAATACATATGTCTCTGTAGGCAAAAAACTCATTTCTTACAAAGTTGCACAAATGCATCTCAGAAGTGTGCCACTTGTTCCCTGAGTTAGAAAACGTCGAGAAATGGTCGTTTCAGCTAGCGCTGTGCTTCTACACATGTATTTGCTGAACGGTGAAAGCGCACAGTGATGCACTTTTCTCCCAGCAAATACACTGTTTCTAAGGAAATGGGAACACACTGAGGAGACACTTGTGGGAGCTACTGTGACTAAAACTGAGCTTCCCTACGCACAGGGAAGCAAGAGAAATGCTGATTTCATCAAGCCCAGTTACATACTCAGAATCTGTACTACTGCGCCAATAGGCATGTCTCTGTAGGCAAAAAACTCATTTCTGACAAAGTTGCCCAAATGCATCTCAGAAGTGTGCAACTTGTTCCCTGAGTTAGAAAACGTCGAGAAACGTTCGTTTCTGCTAGCGCTGTGCTTCTACACATGTATTTGCTGAACGGTGAAAGCGCACAGTAATGCACTTTTCTCCCAGCAAATACACTGTTTCTAAGGAACTGGGAAGACACTGAGGAGACACTTGTGGGAGCTACTGTGACTAAAACTGAGCTTCCCTACGCACAGGGAAGCTAGAGAAATGCTGATTTCATCAAGCCCAGTTACATACTCAGAATCTGTACTACTGCGCAAATAGGCATGTCTCTGTAGGCAAAAAACTCATTTCTGACAAAGTTGCCCAAATGCATCTCAGAAGTGTGCAACTTGTTCCCTGAGTTAGAAAACGTTGAGAAACGGTCGTTTCAGCTAGCGCTGTGCTTCTACACATTTATTTGCTGAACGGTGAAAGAGCACAGTAATGCACTTTTCTCCCAGCAAATACACTGTTTCTAAGGAAATGGGAACACACTGAGGAGACACTTGTGGGAGCTACTGTGACTAAAACTGAGCTTCCCTACGCACAGGGAAGCAAGAGAAATGCTGATTTCATCAAGCCCAGTTACATACTCTGAATCTGTACTACTGCGCAAATAGGCATGTCTCTGTAGGCAAAAAACTCATTTCTGACAAAGTTGCCCAAATGCATCTCAGAAGTGTGCAACTTGTTCCCTGAGTTAGAAAACGTCGAGAAACGTTCGTTTCTGCTAGCGCTGTGCTTCTACACATGTATTTGCTGAACGGTGAAAGCGCACATTGATGTACTTTTCTCCCAGCAAATACACTGTTTCTAAGGAAATGGGAACACACTGAGGAGACACTTGTGGGAGCTACTGTGACTAAAATTGAGCTTCCCTATGCACAGGGAAGCAAGAGAAATGCTGATTTCATCAAGCCCAGGGACATACTCAGAATCTGTACTACTGCGCAAATAGGCATGTCTCTGTAGGCAAAAAACTCATTTCTGACAAAGATGCCCAAATGCATCTCAGAAGTGTGCAACTTGTTCCCTGAGTTAGAAAACGTCAAGAAACGTTCGTTTCTGCTAGCGCTGTGCTTCTACACATGTATTTGCTGAACGGTGAAAGCGCACAGTAATGCACTTTTCTCCCAGCAAATACACTGTTTCTAAGGAAATGGGAACACACTGGGCAGACACTTGTGGGAGCTACTGTGACTAAAACTGAGCTTCCCTACGCACAGGGAAGCAAGAGAAATGCTGATTTCATCAAGCCCAGTTACATACTCAGAATCTGTACTACTGCGCAAATAGGCATGTCTCTGTAGGCAAAAAACTCATTTCTGACAAAGTTGCCCAAATGCATCTCAGAAGTGTGCAACTTGTTCCCTGAGTTAGAAAACATTGAGAAACGTTCGTTTCTGCTAGCGCTGTGCTTCTACACATGTATTTGCTGAACGGTGAAAGCGCACAGTAATGCACTTTTCTCCCAGCAAATACACTGTTTCTAAGGAACTGGGAACACACTGAGGAGACACTTGTGGGAGCTACTGTGACTAAAACTGAGCTTCCCTACGCACAGGGAAGCAAGAGAAATGCTGGTTTCATCAAGCCCAGTTACATACTCAGAATCTGTACTACTGCGCAAATAGGCATGTCTCTTTAGGCAAAAAACTCATTTCGGACAAAGTTGCCAAAATGCATCTCAGAAGTGTGCAACTTGTTCCCTGAGTTAGAAAACGTCGAGAAACGGTCGTTTCTGCTAGCGCTGTGCTTCTACACATGTATTGGTTGAACGGTGAAAGCACACAGTAAAGCACTTTTCTCCCAGCAAATACACTGTTTCTAAGGAAATGGGAACACACTGAGGAGACACTTGTGGGAGCTACTGTGACTAAAACTGAGCTTCCCTACGCACAGGGAAGCAAGAGAAATGCTGATTTCATCAAGCCCAGGTACATACTCAGAATCTGTACTACTGCGCAAATAGGCATGTCTCTGTAGGCAAAATACTCATTTCTGACAAAGTTGCCCAAATGCATCTCAGAAGTGTGCAACTTGTTCCCTGAGTTAGAAAACGTCGAGAAATGGTCGTTTCAGCTAGCGCTGTGCTTCTACACATGTATTTGCTGAACGGTGAAAGCGCACAGTGATGCACTTTTCTCCCAGCAAATACACTGTTTCTAAGGAAATGGGAACACACTGAGGAGACACTTGTGGGAGCTACTGTGACTAAAACTGAGCTTCCCTACGCACAGGGAAGCAAGAGAAATGCTGATTTCATCAAGCCCAGTTACATACTCAGAATCTGTACTACTGCGCCAATAGGCATGTCTCTGTAGGCAAAAAACTCATTTCTGACAAAGTTGCCCAAATGCATCTCAGAAGTGTGCAACTTGTTCCCTGAGTTAGAAAACGTCGAGAAACGTTCGTTTCTGCTAGCGCTGTGCTTCTACACATGTATTTGCTGAACGGTGAAAGCGCACAGTAATGCACTTTTCTCCCAGCAAATACACTGTTTCTAAGGAACTGGGAAGACACTGAGGAGACACTTGTGGGAGCTACTGTGACTAAAACTGAGCTTCCCTACGCACAGGGAAGCTAGAGAAATGCTGATTTCATCAAGCCCAGTTACATACTCAGAATCTGTACTACTGCGCAAATAGGCATGTCTCTGTAGGCAAAAAACTCATTTCTGACAAAGTTGCCCAAATGCATCTCAGAAGTGTGCAACTTGTTCCCTGAGTTAGAAAACGTTGAGAAACGGTCGTTTCAGCTAGCGCTGTGCTTCTACACATTTATTTGCTGAACGGTGAAAGAGCACAGTAATGCACTTTTCTCCCAGCAAATACACTGTTTCTAAGGAAATGGGAACACACTGAGGAGACACTTGTGGGAGCTACTGTGACTAAAACTGAGCTTCCCTACGCACAGGGAAGCAAGAGAAATGCTGATTTCATCAAGCCCAGTTACATACTCTGAATCTGTACTACTGCGCAAATAGGCATGTCTCTGTAGGCAAAAAACTCATTTCTGACAAAGTTGCCCAAATGCATCTCAGAAGTGTGCAACTTGTTCCCTGAGTTAGAAAACGTCGAGAAACGTTCGTTTCTGCTAGCGCTGTGCTTCTACACATGTATTTGCTGAACGGTGAAAGCGCACATTGATGTACTTTTCTCCCAGCAAATACACTGTTTCTAAGGAAATGGGAACACACTGAGGAGACACTTGTGGGAGCTACTGTGACTAAAATTGAGCTTCCCTATGCACAGGGAAGCAAGAGAAATGCTGATTTCATCAAGCCCAGGGACATACTCAGAATCTGTACTACTGCGCAAATAGGCATGTCTCTGTAGGCAAAAAACTCATTTCTGACAAAGATGCCCAAATGCATCTCAGAAGTGTGCAACTTGTTCCCTGAGTTAGAAAACGTCAAGAAACGTTCGTTTCTGCTAGCGCTGTGCTTCTACACATGTATTTGCTGAACGGTGAAAGCGCACAGTAATGCACTTTTCTCCCAGCAAATACACTGTTTCTAAGGAAATGGGAACACACTGGGCAGACACTTGTGGGAGCTACTGTGACTAAAACTGAGCTTCCCTACGCACAGGGAAGCAAGAGAAATGCTGATTTCATCAAGCCCAGTTACATACTCAGAATCTGTACTACTGCGCAAATAGGCATGTCTCTGTAGGCAAAAAACTCATTTCTGACAAAGTTGCCCAAATGCATCTCAGAAGTGTGCAACTTGTTCCCTGAGTTAGAAAACATTGAGAAACGTTCGTTTCTGCTAGCGCTGTGCTTCTACACATGTATTTGCTGAACGGTGAAAGCGCACAGTAATGCACTTTTCTCCCAGCAAATACACTGTTTCTAAGGAACTGGGAACACACTGAGGAGACACTTGTGGGAGCTACTGTGACTAAAACTGAGCTTCCCTACGCACAGGGAAGCAAGAGAAATGCTGGTTTCATCAAGCCCAGTTACATACTCAGAATCTGTACTACTGCGCAAATAGGCATGTCTCTTTAGGCAAAAAACTCATTTCGGACAAAGTTGCCAAAATGCATCTCAGAAGTGTGCAACTTGTTCCCTGAGTTAGAAAACGTCGAGAAACGGTCGTTTCTGCTAGCGCTGTGCTTCTACACATGTATTGGTTGAACGGTGAAAGCACACAGTAAAGCACTTTTCTCCCAGCAAATACACTGTTTCTAAGGAAATGGGAACACACTGAGGAGACACTTGTGGGAGCTACTGTGACTAAAACTGAGCTTCCCTACGCACAGGGAAGCAAGAGAAATGCTGATTTCATCAAGCCCAGGTACATACTCAGAATCTGTACTACTGCGCAAATAGGCATGTCTCTGTAGGCAAAATACTCATTTCTGACAAAGTTGCCCAAATGCATCTCAGAAGTGTGCAACTTGTTCCCTGAGTTAGAAAACGTTGAGAAACGGTCGTTTCTGCTAGCGCTGTGCTTCTACACATGTATTTGCTGAACGGTGAAAGCACACAGTAATGCACTTTTCTCCCAGCAAATACACTGTTTCTAAGGAACTGGGAACACACTGAGGAGACACTTGTGGGAGCTACTGTGATTAAAACTGAGCTTCCCTACGCACAGGGAAGCAAGAGAAATGCTGATTTCATCAAGCCCAGTTACATACTCAAAATCTGTAATACTGCGCAAATAGGCATTTCTCTGTAGGCAAAAAACTCATTTCTGACAAAGTTGCCCAAATGCATCTCAGAAGTGTGCAACTTGTTCCCGGAGTTAGAAAACGTCGAGAAACGGTCGTTTCAGCTAGCGCTGTGCTTCTACACATGTATTTGCTGAACGGTGGAAGCGCACAGTAATGCACTTTTCTCCCAGAAAATACATGTTTCTAAGGAAATGGGAACACACTGAGGAGACACTTGTGGGAGCTACTGTGACAAAAACTGAGCTTCCCTACGCACAGGGAAGCAGGAGAAATGCTGATTTCATCAAGCCCAGTTACATACTCAGAATCTGTACTACTGCGCAAATAGGCATGTCTCTGTAGGCAAAACACTCATTTCTGACAAAGTTGCCCAAATGCACCTCAGAAGTGTGCAACTTGTTCTCTGAGTTAGAAAACGTCGAGAAAAGGCCGTTTCTGCTAGCGCTGTGCTTCTACACATGTATTTGCTGAACGGTGAAAGCGCACAGTAATGCACTTTTCTCCCAGCAAATACACTGTTTCTAAGGAAATGGGAACACACTGAGGAGACACTTGTGGGAGGTACTGTGACTAAAACTGAGCTTCCCTACGCACAGGGAAGCAAGAGAAATGCCGATTTCATCAAACCGAGTTACATACTCAGAATCTGCACTACTGCGCAAATAGGCATGTCTCTGTAGGCAAAAAACTCATTTCTGACAAAGTTGCCCAAATGCATCTCAGAAGTGTGCCACTTGTTCCCTGAGTTAGAAAACGTCGAGAAACGGTCGTTTCAGCTAGCGCTGTGCTTCTACACCTGTATTTGCTGAACGGTGAAAGCGCACAGTAATGTACTTTTCTCCCAGCAAATACACTGTTTCTAAGGAAATGGGAACACACTGAGGAGACACTTGTGGGAGCTACTGTGACTAAAACTGAGCTTCCCTACGCACAGGGAAGCAAGAGAATGCTGATTTCATCAGGCCCAGTTACCTACTCAGAATCTGTACTACTTCGCAAATAGGCTTGTCTCTTTAGGCAAAAAACTCATTTCTGACAAAGTTGCCCAAATGCATCTCAGAAGTGTGCAACTTGTTCCCTGAGTTAGAAAATGTCGAGAAACGTTGGTTTCTGCTAGCGCTGTGCTTCTACACATGTATTTGCTGAACGGTGAAAGCGCACAGTAATGCACTTTTCTCCCAGCAAATACACTGTTTCTAAGGAAATGGGAACACACTGAGGAGACACTTGTGGGAGCTACTGTGACTAAAACTGAGCTTCCCTACGCACAGGGAAGCAAGAGAAATGCTGATTTCATCAATCCCTGTTACATACTCAGAATCTGTACTACTGCGCAAATAGGCATGTCTCTGTAGGCAAAAAACTCATTTCTGACAATGTTGCCCAAATGCATCTCAGAAGTGTGCCACTTGTTCCCTGAGTTTGAAAACGTCGAGAAACGGTCGTTTCAGCTAGCGCTGTGCTTCTACACATGTATTTGCTGAACGGTGAAAGCGCACAGTAATGCACTTTTCTCCCAGCAAATACACTGTTTCTAAGGAAATGGGAACACACTGAGGAGACACTTGTGGGAGCTACTGTGACTAAAACTGAGCTTCCCTACGCACAGGGAAGCAAGAGAAATGCTGATTTCATCCAGCCCAGTTACATACTCAGAATCTGTAATACTGCGCAAATAGGCATGTCTCTGTAGGCAAAAAACTCATTTCTGACAAAGTTGCCCAAATGCATCTCAGAAGTGTGCAACTTGTTCCCTGAGTTAGAAAACATCGAGAAACGTTCGTTTCTGCTAGCGCTGTGCTTCTACACATGTATTTGCTGAACGGTGAAAGCGCACTGTAATGCACTTTTCTCCCAGCAAATACACTGTTTCTAAGGAAATGGGAACACACTGAGGAGACACTTGTGGGAGCTACTGTGACTAAAACTGAGCTTCCCTACACACAGGGAAGCAAGAGAAATGCTGATTTCATCAAGCCCAGTTATATACTCAGAATCTGTACTACTGTGCAAATAGGCATGTCTCTGTAGGCAAAAAACTCATTTCTGACAAAGTTGCCCAAATGCATCTCAGAAGTGTGCAACTTGTTCCCTGAGTTAGAAAACGTCGAGAAACGGTCGTTTCTGCTAGCGTTGTGCTTCTACACATGAATTTGCTGAACGGTGAAAGCGCACAGTAAGGCACTTTTCTCCCAGCAAATACACTGTTTCTAAGGAAATGGGAACACACTGAGGAGACACTTGTGGGAGCTACTGTGACTAAAACTGAGCTTCCCTACGCACAGGGAAGCAAGAGAAATGCTGATTTCATCAAGCCCAGTTACATACTCAGAATCTGTACTACTGCGCAAATAGACATGTCTCTGTAGGCAAAAAACTCATTTCTGACAAACTTGCCCAAATGCATCTCAGAAGTGTGCAACTTGTTCCCTGAGTTAGAAAACGTCGAGAAACGTTGGTTTCTGCTAGCGCTGTGCTTCTACACATGTATTTGCTGAACGGTGAAAGCGCACAGTAATGCACTTTTCTCCCAGCAAATACACTGTTTCTAAGGAAATGGGAAGACACTGAGGAGACACTTGTGGGAGCTACTGTGACTAAAACTGAGCTTCCCTACGCACAGGGAAGCAAGAGAAATGCTGATTTCATCAAGCCCAGTTATATACTCAGAATCTGTACTACTGCGCAAATAGGCATGTCTCTGTAGGCAAAAAACTCATTTCTGACAAAGTTGCCCAAATGCATCTCAGAAGTGTGCAACTAGTTCCCTGATTTAGAAAACGTCGAGAAACGTTCGTTTCTGCTAGCGCTGTGCTTCTACACATGTATTTGCTGAACGGTGAAAGCGCACAGTAATGCACTTTTCTCCCAGCAAATACACTGTTTCTAAGGAAATGGGAACACACTGAGGAGACACTTGTGGGAGCTACTGTGACTAAAACTGAGCTTCCCTACGCACAGGGAAGCAAGAGAAATGCTGATTTCATCAAGCCCAGTTACATACTCAGAATCTGTACTACTGCGCAAATAGGCATGTCTCTGTAGGCAAAAAACTCATTTCTGACAAAGTTGCCCAAATGCATCTCTGAAGTGTGCCTCTTGTTCCCTGAGTTAGAAAACGTCGAGAAACGTTCGTTTCAGCTAGCGCTGTGCTTCTACACATGTATTTGCTGAACGGTGAAAGCGCACAGTAATGCACTTTTCTCCCAGCAAATACACTGTTTCTAAGGAACTGAGAACACACTGAGGAGACACTTGTAGGAGCTACTGTGACTAAAACTGAGCTTCCATACGCACAGGGAAGCTAGAGAAATGCTGATTTCATCAAGCCCAGTTACATAATCAGAATCTGTACTACTGCGCAAATAGGCATGTCTCTGTAGGCAAAAAACTCATTTCTGACAAAGTTGCCCAAATGCATCGCAGAAGTGTGCAACTTGTTCCCTGAGTTAGAAAACGTCGAGAAACGTTCGTTTCTGCTAGCGCTATGCTTCTACACATGTATTTGCTGAACGGTGAAAGCGCACAGTAATGCACTTTTCTCCCAGCAAATACACTGTTTCTAAGGAAATGGGAAGACACTGAGGAGACACTTGTGGGAGCTACTGTGACTAAAACTGAGCTTCCCTACGCACAGGGAAGCAAGAGAAATGCTGATTTCATCAAGCCCAGTTACATACTCAGAATCTGTACTACTGCGCAAATAGGCATGTGTCTTTAGGCAAAAAACTCATTTCTGACAAAGTTGCCCAAATGCATCTCAGAAGTATGCCACTTGTTCCCTGAGTTAGAAAACGTCGAGAAACGTTCGTTTCAGCTAGCGCTGTGCTTCTACCCATGTATTTGCTGAACGGTGAAAGCGCACAGTAATCCACTTTTCTCCCAGCAAATACACTGTTTCTAAGGAACTGAGAACACACTGAGGAGACACGTGTGGGAGCTACTGTGACTAAAACTGAGCTTCCATACGCACAGGGAAGCTAGAGAAATGCTGATTTCATCAAGCCCAGTTACATAATCAGAATCTGTACTACTGCGCAAATAGGCATGTCTCTGTAGGCAAAAAACTCATTTCTGACAAAGTTGCCCAAATGCATCTCAGAAGTGTACAACTTGTTCCCTGAGTTAGAAAACGTCGAGAAACGTTCGTTTCTGCTAGCGCTATGCTTCTACACATGTATTTGCTGAACGGTGAAAGCGCACAGTACTGCACTTTTCTCTCAGCAAATACACTGTTTCTAAGGAAATGGGAACACACTGAGGAGACACTTGTGGGAGCTACTGTGACTAAAACTGAGCTTCCCTACGCACAGGGAAGCAAGAGAAATGCTGATTTCATCAAGCCCAGTTACATACTCAGAATCTGTACTACTGCGCAAATAGGCATGTCTCTGTAGGCAAAAAACTCATTTCTGACAAAGTTGCCCAAATGCATCTCAGAAGTGTGCAACTTGTTCCCTGGGTTAGAAAACGTCGAGAAACGGTCGTTTCTGCTAGCGCTGTGCTTCTACACATGTATTTGCTGAACGGTGAAAGCGCACAGTAATGCACATTTCTCCCAGCAAATACACTGTTTCTAAGGAAATGGGAACACACTGAGGAGACACTTGTGGGAGCTACAGTGACTAAAACTGAGCTTCCCTACGCACAGGGAAGGAAGAGAATGCTGATTTCATCAAGCCCAGTTACCTACTCAGAATCTGTACTACTGCGCAAATAGGCATGTCTCTTTAGGCAAAAAACTCATTTCTGACAAAGTTGCCCAAATGCATCTCAGAAGTGTGCAACTTGTTCCCTGAGTTAGAAAACGTCGAGAAACGTTCGTTTCTGCTAGCGCTGTGCTTCTACACATGTATTTGCTGAACGGTGAAAGCGCACAGTAATGCACTTTTCTCCCAGCAAATACACTGTTTCTAAGGAAATGGGATCACACTGAGGAGACACTTGTGGGAGCTACTGTGACTAAAACTGAGCTTCCCTACGCACAGGGAAGCAAGAGAAATGCTGATTTCATCAAGCCCAGTTACATACTCAGAATCTGTACTACTGCGCAAATAGGCATGTCTCTCTAGGCAAAAAACTCATTTCTGACAATGTTGCCCAAATGCATCTCAGAAGTGTGCCACTTGTTCCCTGAGTTAGAAAACGTTGAGAAACGGTCGTTTAAGCTAGCGCTGTGCTTCTACACATGTATTTGCTGAACGGTGAAAGCGCTCAGTAATGCACTTTTCTCCCAGCAAATACACTGTTTCTAAGGAAATGGGAACACACTGAGGAGACACTTGTGGGAGCTACTGTGACTAAAACTGAGCTTCCCTACGCACAGGGAAGCAAGAGAAATGCTGATTTCATCCAGCCCAGTTACATACTCAGAATCTGTACTACTGCGCAAATAGGCTTGTCTCTGTAGGCAAAAAACTCATTTCTGACAAAGTTGCCCAAATGCATCTCAGAAGTGTGCAACTTGTTCCCTGAGTTAGAAAACATCGAGAAACGTTCGTTTCTGCTAGCGCTGTGCTTCTACACATGTATTTGCTGAACGGTGAAAGCGCACAGTAATGCACTAATCTCCCAGCAAATACACTGTTTCTAAGGAACTGGGAACACACTGAGGAGACACTTGTGGGAGCTACTGTGACTAAAACTGAGCTTCCCTACGCACAGGGAAGCAAGAGAAATGCTGATTTCATCAAGCCCAGTTACATACTCAGAATCTGTACTACTGCGCAAATAGGCATGTCTTTGTAGGCAAAAAACTCATTTCTGACAAAGTTGCCCAAATGCATCTCAGAAGTGTGCAACTTGTTCCATGAGTTAGAAAACGTCGAGAAACGTTGGTTTCTGATAGCGCTGTGCTTCTACACATGTATTTGCTGAACGGTGAAAGCACACAGTAATGCACTTTTCTCCCAGCAAATACACTGTTTCTAAGGAAATGGGAAGACGCTGAGGAGACACTTGTGGGAGCTACTGTGACTAAAACTGAGCTTCCCTACGCACAGGGAAGCAAGAGAAATGCTGATTTCATCAAGCCCAGTTACATACTCAGAATTTGTACTACTGTGCAAATAGGCATGTCTCTGTAGGCAAAAAACTCATTTCTGACAAAGTTGCCCAAATGCATCTCAGAAGTGTGCAACTTGTTCCCTGAGTTAGAAAACGTCGAGAAACGTTGGTTTCTGATAGCGCTGTGCTTCTACACATGTATTTGCTGAACGGTGAAAGCACACAGTAATGCACTTTTCTCCCAGCAAATACACTGTTTCTAAGGAAATGGGAAGACACTGAGGAGACACTTGTGGGAGCTACTGTGACTAAAACTGAGCTTCCCTACGCACAGGGAAGCAAGAGAAATGCTGATTTCATCAAGCCCAGTTACATACTCAGAATCTGTACTACTGTGCAAATAGGCATGTCTCTGTAGGCAAAAAACTCATTTCTGACAAAGTTGCCCAAATGCATCTCAGAAGTGTGCAACTTGTTCCCTGAGTTAGAAAACGTCGAGAAACGGTCGTTTCTGCTAGCGCTGTGCTTCTACACATGAATTTGCTGAACGGTGAAAGCGCACAGTAAGGCACTTTTCTCCCAGGAAATACACTGTTTCTAAGGAACTGTGAACACACTGAGGAGACACTTGTGGGAGCTACTGTGACTAAAACTGAGCTTCCCTACGCACAGGGAAGCAAGAGAAATGCTGATTTCATCAAGCCCAGTTACATACTCAGAATCTGTACTACTGCGCAAATAGGCATGTCTCTGTAGGCAAAAAACTCATTTCTGACAAAGTTGCCCAAATGCATCTCAGAAGTGTGCAACTTGTTCCCTGAGTTAGAAAACGTCGAGAAACGTTGGTTTCTGCTAGCGCTGTGCTTCTACACATGTATTTGCTTAACGGTGAAAGCGCACAGTAATGCACTTTTCTCCCAGCAAATACACTGTTTCTAAGGAAATGGGAAGACACTGAGGAGACACTTGTGGGAGCTACTGTGACTAAAACTGAGCTTCCCTACGCACAGGGAAGCAAGAGAAATGCTGATTTCATCAAGCCCAGTTACATACTCAGAATCTGTACTACTGCGCAAATAGGCATGTCTCTGTAGGCAAAAAACTCATTTCTGACAAAGTTGCCCAAATGCATCTCAGAAGTGTGCAACTTGTTCCCTGAGTTAGAAAACGTCGAGAAACGTTGGTTTCTGCTAGCGCTGAGCTTCTACACATGTATTTGCTGAACGGTGAAAGCGCACAGTAATGCACTTTTCTCCCAGAAAATACACTGTTTCTAAGGAAATGGGAACACACTGAGGAGACACTTGTGGGAGCTACTGTGACTAAAACTGAGCTTCCCTACGCACAGGGAAGCAAGAGAAATGCTGATTTCATCAAGCCCAGTTACATACTCAGAATCTGTACTACTGCGCAAATAGGCATGTCTCTGTAGGCAAAAAACTCATTTCGGACAAAGTTGCCCAAATGCATCTCAGAAGTGTGCCACTTGTTCCCTGAGTTAGAAAACGTCGAGAAACGGTCGTTTCAGCTAGCGCTGTGCTTCTACACATGTATTTGCTGAACGGTGAAAGCGCACAGTAATGCACTTTTCTCCCAGCAAATACACTGTTTCTAAGGAACTGAGAACACACTGAGGAGACACTTGTAGGAGCTACTGTGACTAAAACTGAGCTTCCATACGCACAGGGAAGCTAGAGAAATGCTGATTTCATCAAGCCCAGTTACATACTCAGAATCTGTACTACTGCGCAAATAGGCATGTCCCTTTAGGCAAAAAACTCATTTCTGACAAAGTTGCCCAAATGCATCTCAGAAGTGTGCAACTTGTTCCCTGAGTTAGAAAACGTCGAGAAACGGTCGTTTCTGCTAGCGCTGTGTTTCTACACATGTATTTGCTGAACGGTGAAAGCGCACAGTAATGCACATTTCTCCCAGCAAATACACTGTTTCTAAGGAAATGGGATCACACTGAGGAGACACTTGTGGGAGCTACTGTGACTAAAACTGAGCTTCCCTACGCACAGGGAAGCAAGAGAAATGCTGATTTCATCAATCCCAGTTACATACTCAGAATCTGTACTACTGCGCAAATAGGCATGTCTCTGTAGGCAAAAAACTCATTTCTGACAATGTTGCCCAAATGCATCTCAGAAGTGTGCCACTTGTTCCCTGAGTTAGAAAACGTTGAGAAACGGTCGTTTCAGCTAGCGCTGTGCTTCTACACATGTATTTGCTGAACGGTGAAAGCGCACAGTAATGCACTTTTCTCCCAGCAAATACACTGTTTCTAAGGAAATGGGAACACACTGAGGAGACACTTGTGGGAGCTACTGTGACTAAAACTGAGCTTCCCTACGCACAGGGAAGCAAGAGAAATGCTGATTTCATCAAGCCCAGTTACATACTCAGAATCTGTACTACTGCGCAAATAGGCATGTCTCTTTAGGCAAAAAACTCATTTCTGACAAAGTTGCCCAAATGCATCTCAGAAGTGTGCAACTTGTTCCCTGAGTTAGAAAACGTCGAGAAACGGTCGTTTCTGCTAGCGCTGTGTTTCTACACATGTATTTGCTGAACGGTGAAAGCGCACAGTAATGCACATTTCTCCCAGCAAATACACTGTTTCTAAGGAAATGGGATCACACTGAGGAGACACTTGTGGGAGCTACTGTGACTAAAACTGAGCTTCCCTACGCACAGGGAAGCAAGAGAAATGCTGATTTCATCAATCCCAATTACATACTCAGAATCTGTACTACTACGCAAATAGGCATGTCTCTGTAGGCAAAAAACTCATTTCTGACAATGTTGCCCAAATGCATCTCAGAAGTGTGCCACTTGTTCCCTGAGTTAGAAAACGTTGAGAAACGGTCGTTTCAGCTAGCGCTGTGCTTCTACACATGTATTTGCTGAACGGTGAAAGCGCACAGTAATGCACTTTTCTCCCAGCAAATACACTGTTTCTAAGGAAATGGGAACACACTGAGGAGACACTTGTGGGAGCTACTGTGACTAAAACTGAGCTTCCCTACGCACAGGGAAGCAAGAGAAATGCTGATTTCATCCAGCCCAGTTACATACTCAGAATCTGTACTACTGCGCAAATAGGCATGTCTCTGTAGGCAAAACACTCATTTCTGACAAAGTTGCCCAAATGCATCTCAGAAGTGTGCAACTTGTTCCCTGAGTTAGAAAACATCGAGAAACGTTCGTTTCTGCTAGCGCTGTGCTTCTACACATGTATTTACTGAACGGTGAAAGCGCACAGTAATGCACTTTTCTCCCAGCAAATACACTGTTTCTAAGGAAATGGGAACACACTGAGGAGACACTTGTGGGAGCTACTGTGACTAAAACTGAGCTTCCCTACGCACAGGGAAGCAAGAGAAATGCTGATTTAATGAAGCCCAGTTACATACTCAGAAACTGTACTACTGCGCAAATAGGCATGTCTCTGTAGGCAAAAAACTCATTTCTGACAAAGTTGCCCAAATGCATCTCAGAAGTGTGCAACTTGTTCCCTGAGTTAGAAAACGTCGAGAAACGGTCGTTTTTGCTAGCGTTGTGCTTCTACACATGTATTTGCTGAACGGTGAAAGCGCACAGTAATGCACTTTTATCCCAGCAAATACACTGTTTCTAAGGAAATGGGAACACACTGAGGAGACACTTGTGGGAGCTACTGTGACTAAAACTGAGCTTCCCTACGCACAGGGAAGCAAGAGAAATGCTGATTTCATCAAGCCCAGTTACATACTCAGAATCTGTACTACTGCGCAAATAGGCATGTCTCTGTAGGCAAAAAACTCATTTCTGACAAAGTTGCCCAAATGCATCTCAGAAGTGTGCAACTTGTTCCCTGAGTTAGAAAACGTCGAGAAACGTTCGTTTCTGCTAGCGCTGTGCTTCTACACATGTATTTGCTGAACGGTGAAAGTGCACAGTAATGCACTTTTCTCCCAGAAAATACACTGTTTCTAAGGAAATGGGAACACACTGAGGAGACACTAGTGGGAGCTACAGTGACTAAAACTGAGCTTCCCTACGCACAGGGAAGCAAGAGAATGCTGATTTCATCAAGCCCAGTTACCTACTCAGAATCTGTACTACTGCGCAAATAGGCATGTCTCTTTAGGCAAAAAACTCATTTCTGACAAAGTTGCCCAAATGTATCTCAGAAGTGTGCAACTTGTTCCCTGAGTTAGAAAACGTTGAGAAACGTTAGTTTCTGCTAGCGTTGTGCTTCTACACATGTATTTGCTGAACGGTGAAAGCGCACAGTAATGCACTTTTCTCCCAGCAAATACACTGTTTCTAAGGAAATGGGATCACACTGAGGAGACACTTGTGGGAGCTACTGTGACTAAAACTGAGCTTCCCTACGCACAGGGAAGCAAGAGAAATGCTGATTTCATCAATCCCAGTTACATACTCAGAATCTGTACTACTGCGCAAATAGGCATGTCTCTGTAGGCAAAAAACTCATTTCTGACAATGTTGCCCAAATGCATCTCAGAAGTGTGCCACTTGTTCCCTGAGTTAGAAAACGTTGAGAAACGGTCGTTTCAGCTAGCGCTGTGCTTCTACACATGTATTTGCTGAACGGTGAAAGCGCACAGTAATGCACTTTTCTCCCAGCAAATACACTGTTTCTAAGGAAATGGGAACACACTGAGGAGACACTTGTGGGAGCTACTGTGACTAAAACTGAGCTTCCCTACGCACAGGGAAGCAAGAGAAATGCTGATTTCATCAAGCCCAGTTACATACTCAGAATCTGTACTACTGCGCAAATAGGCATGTCTCTTTAGGCAAAAAACTCATTTCTGACAAAGTTGCCCAAATGCATCTCAGAAGTGTGCAACTTGTTCCCTGAGTTAGAAAACGTCGAGAAACGGTCGTTTCTGCTAGCGCTGTGTTTCTACACATGTATTTGCTGAACGGTGAAAGCGCACAGTAATGCACATTTCTCCCAGCAAATACACTGTTTCTAAGGAAATGGGATCACACTGAGGAGACACTTGTGGGAGCTACTGTGACTAAAACTGAGCTTCCCTACGCACAGGGAAGCAAGAGAAATGCTGATTTCATCAATCCCAATTACATACTCAGAATCTGTACTACTACGCAAATAGGCATGTCTCTGTAGGCAAAAAACTCATTTCTGACAATGTTGCCCAAATGCATCTCAGAAGTGTGCCACTTGTTCCCTGAGTTAGAAAACGTTGAGAAACGGTCGTTTCAGCTAGCGCTGTGCTTCTACACATGTATTTGCTGAACGGTGAAAGCGCACAGTAATGCACTTTTCTCCCAGCAAATACACTGTTTCTAAGGAAATGGGAACACACTGAGGAGACACTTGTGGGAGCTACTGTGACTAAAACTGAGCTTCCCTACGCACAGGGAAGCAAGAGAAATGCTGATTTCATCCAGCCCAGTTACATACTCAGAATCTGTACTACTGCGCAAATAGGCATGTCTCTGTAGGCAAAACACTCATTTCTGACAAAGTTGCCCAAATGCATCTCAGAAGTGTGCAACTTGTTCCCTGAGTTAGAAAACATCGAGAAACGTTCGTTTCTGCTAGCGCTGTGCTTCTACACATGTATTTACTGAACGGTGAAAGCGCACAGTAATGCACTTTTCTCCCAGCAAATACACTGTTTCTAAGGAAATGGGAACACACTGAGGAGACACTTGTGGGAGCTACTGTGACTAAAACTGAGCTTCCCTACGCACAGGGAAGCAAGAGAAATGCTGATTTAATGAAGCCCAGTTACATACTCAGAAACTGTACTACTGCGCAAATAGGCATGTCTCTGTAGGCAAAAAACTCATTTCTGACAAAGTTGCCCAAATGCATCTCAGAAGTGTGCAACTTGTTCCCTGAGTTAGAAAACGTCGAGAAACGGTCGTTTTTGCTAGCGTTGTGCTTCTACACATGTATTTGCTGAACGGTGAAAGCGCACAGTAATGCACTTTTATCCCAGCAAATACACTGTTTCTAAGGAAATGGGAACACACTGAGGAGACACTTGTGGGAGC
This sequence comes from Acomys minous, assembly GCF_964271855.1. NCBI lineage: Eukaryota > Metazoa > Chordata > Mammalia > Rodentia > Muridae > Acomys > Acomys minous. Next base: position 6,325,618 of record NW_028182183.1, on the reverse strand, counting down.
TACTGTGACTAAAACTGAGCTTCCCTACGCACAGGGAAGCAAGAGAAATGCTGATTTCATCAAGCCCAGTTACATACTCAGAATCTGTACTACTGCGCAAATAGGCATGTCTCTGTAGGCAAAAAACTCATTTCGGACAAAGTTGCCCAAATGCATCTCAGAAGTGTGCAACTTGTTCCCTGAGTTAGAAAACGTCGAGAAACGTTCGTTTCTGCTAGCGCTGTGCTTCTACACATGTATTTGCTGAACGGTGAAAGTGCACAGTAATGCACTTTTCTCCCAGAAAATACACTGTTTCTAAGGAAATGGGAACACACTGAGGAGACACTAGTGGGAGCTACAGTGACTAAAACTGAGCTTCCCTACGCACAGGGAAGCAAGAGAATGCTGATTTCATCAAGCCCAGTTACCTACTCAGAATCTGTACTACTGCGCAAATAGGCATGTCTCTTTAGGCAAAAAACTCATTTCTGACAAAGTTGCCCAAATGTATCTCAGAAGTGTGCAACTTGTTCCCTGAGTTAGAAAACGTTGAGAAACGTTAGTTTCTGCTAGCGTTGTGCTTCTACACATGTATTTGCTGAACGGTGAAAGCGCACAGTAATGCACTTTTCTCCCAGCAAATACACTGTTTCTAAGGAAATGGGATCACACTGAGGAGACACTTGTGGGAGCTACTGTGACTAAAACTGAGCTTCCCTACGCACAGGGAAGCAAGAGAAATGCTGATTTCATCAATCCCAGTTACATACTCAGAATCTGTACTACTGCGCAAATAGGCATGTCTCTGTAGGCAAAAAACTCATTTCTGACAATGTTGCCCAAATGCATCTCAGAAGTGTGCCACTTGTTCCCTGAGTTAGAAAACGTTGAGAAACGGTCGTTTCAGCTAGCGCTGTGCTTCTACACATGTATTTGCTGAACGGTTAAAGCGCAGAGTAATGCACTTTTCTCCCAGCAAAAACACTGTTTCTAAGGAAATGGGAACACACTGAGGAGACACTTGTGGGAGCTACTGTGACTAAAACTGAGCTTCCCTACGCACAGGGAAGCAAGAGAAATGCTGATTTCATCCAGCCCAGTTACATACTCAGAATCTGTACTACTGCGCAAATAGGCATGTCTCTGTAGGCAAAAAACTCATTTCTGACAAAGTTGCCCAAATGCATCTCAGAAGTGTGCAACTTGTTCCCTGAGTTAGAAAACATCGAGAAACGTTCGTTTCTGCTAGCGCTGTGCTTCTACACATGTATTTACTGAACGGTGAATGCGCACAGTAATGCACTTTTCTCCCAGCAAATACACTGTTTCTAAGGAACTGGGAACACACTGAGGAGACACTTGTGGGAGCTACTGTGACTAAAACTGAGCTTCCCTACGCACAGGGAAGCAAGAGAAATGCTGATTTCATCCAGCCCAGTTACATACTCAGAATCTGTACTACTGCGCAAATAGGCATGTCTCTGTAGGCAAAAAACTCATTTCTGACAAAGTTGCCCAAATGCATCTCAGCAGTGTGCAACTTGTTCCCTGAGTTAGAAAACGTCGAGAAACGGTCGTTTCTGCTAGCGCTGTGCTTCTACACATGTATTTGATGAACGGTGAAAGCGCACAGTAATGCACTTTTCTCCCAGCAAATACACTGTTTCTAAGGAAATGGGAACACACTGAGGAGACACTTGTGGGAGCTACTGTGACTAAAACTGAGCTTCCCTACGCACAGGGAAGCAAGAGAAATGCTGATTTCATCAAGCCCTGTTACATACTCAGAATCTGTACTACTGCGCAAATAGGCATGTCTCTTTAGGCAAAAAACTCATTTCTGACAAAGTTGCCCAAATGCATCTCAGAAGTGTGCAACTTGTTCCCTGAGTTAGAAAATGTCGAGAAACGGTCGTTTCTGCTAGCGCTGTGCTTCTACACATGTATTTGCTGAACGGTGAAAGCGCACAGTAATACACTTTTCTCCCAGCAAATACACTGTTTCTAAGGAACTGGGAACACACTGAGGAGACACTTGTGGGAGCTACTGTGACTAAAACTGAGCTTCCCTACGCACAGGGAAGCAAGAGAAATGCTAATTTCATCAAGCCCAGTTACATACTCAGAATCTGTACTACTGCGCAAATAGGCATGTCTCTGTAGGCAAAAAACTCATTTCGGACAAAGTTGCCCAAATGCATCTCAGAAGTGTGCAACTTGTTCCCTGAGTTAGAAAACGTCGAGAAACGTTCGTTTCTGCTAGCGCTGTGCTTCTACACATGTATTTGCTGAACGGTGAAAGCGCACAGTAATGCACTTTTCTCCCAGCAAATACACTGTTTCTAAGGAAATGGGAACACACTGAGGAGACACTTGTGGGAGCTACTGTGACTAAAACTGAGCTTCCCTACGCACAGGGAAGCAAGTGAAATGCTGATATCTTCCAGCCCAGTAACATACTCAGAATCTGTACTACTGAGCAAATAGGCATGTCTCTGTAGGCAAAAAACTCATTTCTGACAAAGTTGCCCAAATGCATCTCAGAAGTGTGCAACTTGTTCCCTGAGTTAGAAAACGTCGAGAAACGGTCGTTTCTGCTAGCGTTGTGCTTCTACACATGTATTTGCTGAACGGTGAAAGCGCACAGTAATGCACTTTTCTCCCAGCAAATACACTGTTTCTAAGGAAATGGGAACACACTGAGGAGACACTTGTGGGAGCCACTGTGACTAAAACTGAGCTTCCCTACGCACAGGGAAGCAAGAGAAATGCTGATTTCATCAAGCCCAGTTACATACTCAGAATCTGTACTACTGCGCAAATAGGCATGTCTCTGTAGGCAAAAAACTCATTTCTGACAAAGTTGCCCAAATGCATCTCAGAAGTGTGCCACATGTTCCCTGAGTTTGAAAACATCGAGAAACGGTCGTTTCTGTTAGCGCTGTGCTTCTACACATGTATTTGCTGAACGGTGAAAGCGCACAGTAATGCACTTTTCTCCCAGCAAATACACTGTTTCTAAGGAAATGGGAACACACTGAGGAAACACTTGTGGGAGCTACTGTGACTAAAACTGAGATTCCCTACGCACAGGGAAGCAAGAGAAATGCTGATTTCATCAAGCCCAGTTACATACTCAGAATCTGTACTACTGCGGAAATAGGCATGAATCTGTAGGGAAAAAACTCATTTCTGACAAAGTTGCCCAAATGCATCTCAGAAGTGTGCAACTTGTTCCCTGAGTTAGAAAACGTCGAGAAACGTTGGTTTCTGCTAGCGCTGTGCTTCTACACATGTATTTGGTGAACGGTGAAAGCGCACAGTAATGCACTTTTCTCCCAGCAAATACACTGTGTCTAAGGAAATGGGAAGACACTGAGGAGACACTTGTGGGAGCTACTGTGACTAAAACTGAGCATCCCTACGCACAGGGAAGCAAGAGAAATGCTGATTTCATCAAGCCCAGTTACATACTCAGAATCTGTACTATTGCGCAAATAGGCATGTCTCTGTAGGCAAAAAACTCATTTCTGACAAAGTTGCCCAAATGCATCTCAGAAGTGTGCAACTTGGTCCCTGAGTTAGAAAACGTCGAGAAACGTTCGTTACTGCTAGCGCTGTGCTTCTACACATGTATTTGCTGAACGGTGAAAGCGCACAGTAATGCACTTTTCTCCCAGCAAATACACTGTTTCTAAGGAAATGGGAACACACTGAGGAGACACTTGTGGGAGCTACTGTGACTAAAACTGAGTTTCCCTACGCACAGGGAAGCAAGAGAAATGCTGATTTCATCCAGCCCAGTTACATACTCAGAATCTGTACTACTGCGCAAATAGGCATGTCTCTTTAGGCAAAAAACTCATTTCTGACAAAGTTGCCCAAATGCATCTCAGAAGTGTGCAACTTGTTCCCTGAGTTAGAAAACGTCGAGAAACGGTCGTTTCTGCTAGCGCTGTGCTTCTACACATGTATTTGCTGAACGGTGAAAGCGCACAGTAATGCACTTTTCTCGCAGCAAATACACTGTTTCTAAGGAACTGGGAACACACTGAGGAGACACTTGTGGGAGCTACTGTGACTAAAACTGAGCTTCCCTACGCAGAGGGAAGCAAGAGAAATGCTAATTTCATCAAGCCCAGTTACATACTCAGAATCTGTACTACTGCGCAAATAGGCATGTCTCTGTAGGCAAAAAACTCATTTCGGACAAAGTTGCCCAAATGCATCTCAGAAGTGTGCAACTTGTTCCCTGAGTTAGAAAACGTCGAGAAACGTTCGTTTCTGCTAGCGCTGTGCTTCTACACATGTATTTGCTGAACGGTGAAAGCGCACAGTAATGCACTTTTTTCCCAGCAAATACACTGTTTCTAAGGAAATGGGAACACACTGAGGAGACACTTGTGGGAGCTACTGTGACTAAAACTGAGCTTCCCTACGCACAGGGAAGCAAGTGAAATGCTGATATCTTCCAGCCCAGTAACATACTCAGAATCTGTACTACTGAGCAAATAGGCATGTCTCTGTAGGCAAAAAACTCATTTCTGACAAAGTTGCCCAAATGCATCTCAGAAGTGTGCAACTTGTTCCCTGAGTTAGAAAACGTCGAGAAACGGTCGTTTCTGCTAGCGTTGTGCTTCTACACATGTATTTGCTGAACGGTGAAAGCGCACAGTAATGCACTTTTCTCCCAGCAAATACACTGTTTCTAAGGAAATGGGAACACACTGAGGAGACACTTGTGGGAGCCACTGTGACTAAAACTGAGCTTCCCTACGCACAGGGAAGCAAGAGAAATGCTGATTTCATCAAGCCCAGTTACATACTCAGAATCTGTACTACTGCGCAAATAGGCATGTCTCTGTAGGCAAAAAACTCATTTCTGACAAAGTTGCCCAAATGCATCTCAGAAGTGTGCCACATGTTCCCTGAGTTTGAAAACATCGAGAAACGGTCGTTTCTGTTAGCGCTGTGCTTCTACACATGTATTTGCTGAACGGTGAAAGCGCACAGTAATGCACTTTTCTCCCAGCAAATACACTGTTTCTAAGGAAATGGGAACACACTGAGGAAACACTTGTGGGAGCTACTGTGACTAAAACTGAGATTCCCTACGCACAGGGAAGCAAGAGAAATGCTGATTTCATCAAGCCCAGTTACATACTCAGAATCTGTACTACTGCGGAAATAGGCATGAATCTGTAGGGAAAAAACTCATTTCTGACAAAGTTGCCCAAATGCATCTCAGAAGTGTGCAACTTGTTCCCTGAGTTAGAAAACGTCGAGAAACGTTGGTTTCTGCTAGCGCTGTGCTTCTACACATGTATTTGGTGAACGGTGAAAGCGCACAGTAATGCACTTTTCTCCCAGCAAATACACTGTGTCTAAGGAAATGGGAAGACACTGAGGAGACACTTGTGGGAGCTACTGTGACTAAAACTGAGCATCCCTACGCACAGGGAAGCAAGAGAAATGCTGATTTCATCAAGCCCAGTTACATACTCAGAATCTGTACTATTGCGCAAATAGGCATGTATCTGTAGGCAAAAAACTCATTTCTGACAAAGTTGCCCAAATGCATCTCAGAAGTGTGCAACTTGTTCCCTGAGTTAGAAAACGTCGAGAAACGTTCGTTACTGCTAGCGCTGTGCTTCTACACATGTATTTGCTGAACGGTGAAAGCGCACAGTAATGCACTTTTCTCCCAGCAAATACACTGTTTCTAAGGAAATGGGAACACACTGAGGAGACACTTGTGGGAGCTACTGTGACTAAAACTGAGTTTCCCTACGCACAGGGAAGCAAGAGAAATGCTGATTTCATCCAGCCCAGTTACATACTCAGAATCTGTACTACTGCGCAAATAGGCATGTCTCTGTAGGCAAAAAACTCATTTCTGACAAAGTTGCCCAAATGCATCTCAGAAGTGTGCAACTTGTTCCCTGAGTTAGAAAACGTCGAGAAACGGTCGTTTCTGCTAGCACTGTGCTTCTACACATGTATTTGCTGAACGGTGAAAGCGCACAGTAATGCACTTTTCTCGCAGCAAATACACTGTTTCTAAGGAAATGGGAACACACTGAGGAGACACTTGTGGGAGCTACTGTGACTGAAACTGAGCTTCCCTACGTACAGGGAAGCAAGAGAAATGCTGATTTCATCAAGCCCAGTTACATACTCAGAATCTGTACTACTGCGTAAATAGGCATGTCTCTGTATGCAAAAACCTCTTTTCTGACAAAGTTGCCCAAATGCATCTCAGAAGTGTGCAACTTGTTCCCTGAGTTAGAAAACGTCGAGAAATGATCGTTTCTGCTAGCGCTGTGCTTCTACACATGTATTTGCTGAACGGTGAAAGTGCACAGTAATGCACTTTTCTCCCAGCAAATACACTGTTTCTAAGGAAATGGGAACACACTGAGGAGACACTTGTGGGAGCTACTGTGACTAAAACTGAGCATCCCTACGCACAGGGAAGCAAGTGAAATGCTGATTCCATCCAGCCCAGTTACATACTCAGAATCTGTACTACTGCGCAAATAGGCATGTCTCTGTAGGAAAAAAACTCATTTCTGACAAAGTTGCCCAAATGCATCTCAGAAGTGTGCAACTTGTTCCCTGAGTTAGGAAACGTCGAGAAACGTTCGTTTCTGCTAGCGCTGTGCTTCTACACATGTATTTGCTGAACGGTGAAAGCGCACAGTAATGCACTTTTCTCCCAGCAAACACACTGTTTCTAAGGAAATGGGAACACCCTGAGGAGACACTTGTGGGAGCTACTGTGACTAAAACTGAGCTTCCCTACGCACAGGGAAGCAAGAGAAATGCTGATTTCATCAAGCCCAGGTACATACTCAGAATCTGTACTACTGCGCAATTAGGCATGTCTCTGTAGGAAAAAAACTCATTTCTGACAAAGTTGCCCAAATGCATCTCAGAAGTGTGCAACTTGTTCCCTGATTTAGAAAACGTCGAGAAACGGTCATATCTTCTAACGCTGTGCTTCTACACATGTATTTGTGAACGGTGAAATCGCACAGTAATGCACTTTTCTCCCAGCAAATACACTGTTTCTAAGGAAATGGGAACACACTGAGAAGACACTTGTGGGAGCTACTGTGACTAAAACTGAGCTTCGCTACGCACAGGGAAGCAAGAGAAATGCTGATTTCATCAAGCCCAGTTACATACTCAGAATCTGTACTACTGCACAAATAGGCATGAATCTGTAGGCAAAAAACTTATTTCTGACAAAGTTGCCCAAATGCATCTCAGAAGTGTGCAACTTTTTCCCTGATTTAGAAAACGTCGAGAAACTTTCGTTTCTGCTAGCGCTGTGCTTCTACACATGCATTTGCTGAACGGTGAAAGCGCACAGTAATGCACTTTTCTCCCAGCAAATACACTGTTTCTAAGGAACTGGGAACACACTGAGGAGACACTTGTGGGACCTACTGTGACTAAAACTGAGGTTCCCTACGCACAGGGAAGCAAGAGAAATGCTGATTTCATCAAGCCTAGTTACATACTCAGAATCTGTACTACTGCGCAAATAGGCATATCTCTGTAGGCAAAAAACTCATTTCTGACAAAGTTGCCCAAATGCATCTCAGAAGTGTGCAACTTGTTCCCTGAGTTAGAAAACGTCGAGAAACGGTCATATCTGCTAGCGCTGTGCTTCTACACATGTATTTGCTGAACGGTGAAAGCGCACAGTAATGCACTTTTCTCCCAGCAAATACACTGTTTCTAAGGAACTGGGAACACACTGAGGAGACACTTGTGGGACCTACTGTGACTAAAACTGAGCTTCCCTACGCACAGGGAAGCAAGAGAAATGCTGATTTCATCAAGCCTAGTTACATACTCAGAATCTGTACTACTGTGCAAACAGGCATATCTCTGTAGGCAAAAAACTCATTTCTGACAAAGTTGCCCAAATGCATCTCAGAAGTGTGCAACTTGTACCCTGAGTTAGAAAATGTCGAGAAACGGTCATATCTGCTAACACTGTGCTTCTACACATGTATTTGCTGAACGGTGAAAGCGCACAGTAATGCACTTTTCTCCCAGCAAATACACTGTTTCTAAGGAAATGGGAACACACTGAGGAGACACTTGTGGGAGCTACTGTGACTAAAACTGAGCATCCCTACGCACAGGGAAGCAAGAGAAATGCTGATTCCATCCAGCCCAGTTACATACTCAGAATCTGTACTACTGCGCAAATAGGCATGTCTCTGTAGGAAAAAAACTCATTTCTGACAAAGTTGCCCAAATGCATCTCAGAAGTGTGCAACTTGTTCCCTGAGTTAGGAAACGTCGAGAAACGTTCGTTTCTGCTAGCGCTGTGCTTCTACACATGTATTTGCTGAACGGTGAAAGCGCACAGTAATGCACTTTTCTCCCAGCAAATACACTGTTTCTAAGGAAATGGGAACACACTGAGGAGACACTTATGGGAGCTACTGTGACTAAAACTGAGCATCCCTACGCACAGGGAAGCAAGAGAAATGCTGATTTCATCCAGCCCAGTTACATACTCAGAATCTGTACTACTGCGCAAATAGGCATGTCTCTGTAGGAAAAAAACTCATTTCTGACAAAGTTGCCCAAATGCATCTCAGAAGTGTGCAACTTGTTCCCTGAGTTAGAAAACGTCGAGAAACATTCGTTTCTGCTAGCGCTGTGCTTCTACACATGTATTTGCTGAACGGTGAAAGCGCACAGTAATGCACTTTTCTCCCAGCAAATACACTGTTTCTAAGGAAATGGGAACACACTGAGGAGACACTTGTGGGAGCTACTGTGACTAAAACTCAGCTTCCCTACGCACAGGGAAGCAAGAGAAATGCTGATTTCATCCAGCCCAGTTACATACTCAGAATCTGTACTACTGCGCAAATAGGCATGTCTCTGTAGGCAAAAAACTCATTTCTGACAAAGTTGCCCAAATGCATCTCAGAAGTGTGCAACTTGTTCCCTGAGTTAGAAAATGTCGAGAAACGTTCGTTTCTGCTAGCGCTGTGCTTCTACACATGTATTTGCTGAACGGTGAAAGCGCACAGTAATGCACTTTTCTCCCAGCAAATACACTGTTTCTAAGGAACTGGGAACACACTGAGGAGACACTTGTGGGAGCTACAGTGACTAAAACTGAGCTTCCCTACGCACAGGGAAGCAAGAGAAATGCTGATTTCATCAAGCCCAGTTACATACTCAGAATCTGTACTACTGCGCAAATGTCTCTCTAGGAAAAAAACTCATTTCTGACAAAGTTGCCCAAATGCATCTCAGAAGTGTGCAACTTGTTCCCTGAGTTAGAAAACGTTGAGAAACGTTCGTTTCTGCTAGCGCTGTGCTTCTACACATGTATTTGCTGAACGGTGAAAGCTCAGAGTAATACACTTTTCTCCCAGCAAATACACTGTTTCTAGGGAAACGGGAACACACTGAGGAGACACTTGTGGGAGCTACTGTGACTAAAACTGAGCTTCCCTACGCACAGGGAAGCAAGAGAAATGCTGATTTCATCCAGCCCAGTTACATACTCAGAATCTGTACTACTGCGCCAATAGGCATGTCTCTGTAGGCAAAAAACTCATTTCTGACAAAGTTGCCCAAATGCATCTCAGAAGTGTGCAACTTGTTCCCTGAGTTAGAAAACGTCGAGAAACGTTCGTTTCTGCTAGCGCTGTGCTTCTACACATGTATTTGCTGAACGGTGAAAGCGCACAGTAATGCACTTTTCTCCCAGCAAATACACTGTTTCTAAGGAAGTGGCAACACACTGAGGAGACACTTGTGGGAGCTACTGTGACTAAAACTGAGCTTCCCTACGCACAGGGAAGCAAGAGAAATGCTGATTTCATCAAGCCCAGTTACATACTCAGAATCTGTACTACTGCGCAAATAGGCATGTCTCTGTAGGCAAAAAACTCATTTCTGACAAAGTTGCCAAATGCATCTCAGAAGTGTGCAACTTTTTCCCTGAGTTAGAAAACGTCGAGAAACAGTCGTTTCTGCTAGCGCTGTGCTTCTACACATGTATTTGCTGAACGGTGAAAGCGCACAGTAATGCACTTTTCTCCCAGCAAATACACTGTTTCTAAGGAACTGGGAACACACTGAGGAGACACTTATGGGAGCTACTGTGACTAAAACTGAGCTTCCCTACGCACAGGGAAGCAAGAGAAAAGCTGATTTCATCAAGCCCAGTTACATACTCAGAATCTGAACTACTGCGCAAATAGGCATGTCTCTTTAGGCAAAAAACTCATTTCTGACAAAGTTGCCCGAATGCATCTCAGAAGTGTGCCACTTGTTCCCTGAGTTAGAAAACGTCGAGAAACGTTCTTTTCTGCTAGCGCTGTGCTTCTACACATGTATTTGCTGAACGGTGAAAGCGCACAGTAATGCACTTTTCTCCCAGCAAATACACTGTTTCTAAGGAAATGGGAACACACTAAGGAGACACTTGTGGGAGCTACTGTGACTAAAACTGAGCTTCCCTACACACAGGGAAGCAAGAGAATGTTGATTTCATCAAGCCCAGTTACATATTCAGAATCTGTACTACTGCGCAAATAGGCATGTCTCTGTAGGCAAAAAACTCATTTCTGACAAAGTTGCCCAAATGCATCTCAGAAGTGTGCAACTTGTTCCCTGAGTTAGAAAACGTCGAGAAACGTTCGTTTCTGCTAGCGCTGTGCTTCTACACATGTATTTGCTGAACGGTGAAAGCGCACATTATTGCACTTTTCTCCCAGCAAATACACTGTTTCTAAGGAAATGGGAACACACTGAGGAGACACTTATGGGAGCTACTGTGACTAAAACTGAGCTTCCCTACGCACAGGGAAGCAAGAGAAAAGCTGATTTCATCAAGCCCAGTTACATACTCAGAATCGGAACTACTGCGCAAATAGGCATGTCTCTTTAGGCAAAAAACTCATTTCTGACAAAGTTGCCCGAATGCATCTCAGAAGTGTGCCACTTGTTCCCTGAGTTAGAAAACGTCGAGAAACGTTCTTTTCTGCTAGCGCTGTGCTTCTACACATGTATTTGCTGAACGGTGAAAGCGCACAGTAATGCACTTTTCTCCCAGCAAATACACTGTTTCTAAGGAAATGGGAACACACTAAGGAGACACTTGTGGGAGCTACTGTGACTAAAACTGAGCTTCCCTACGCACAGGGAAGCAAGAGAATGTTGATTTCCTCAAGCCCAGTTACATATTCAGAGTCTGTACTACTGCGCAAATAGGCATGTCTCTGTAGGCAAAAAACTCATTTCTGACAAAGTTGCCCAAATGCATCTCAGAAGTGTGCAACTTGTTCCCTGTGTTAGAAAACGTCGAGAAACGTTCGTTTCTGCTAGCGCTGTGCTTCTACACATGTATTTGCTGAACGGTGAAAGCGCACAGTAATGCACTTTTCTCCCAGCAAATACACTGTTTCTAAGGAACTGGGAACACACTGAGGAGACACTTGTGGGAGCTACTGTGACTAAAACTGAGCTTCCCTACGCACAGGGAAGCAAGAGAAATGCTGATTTCATCAAGCCCAGTTACATACTCAGAATCTGTACTACTGGGCAAATAGGCATGTCTCTGTAGGCAAAAAACTCATTTCTGACAAAGTTGCCCAAATGCATCTCAGAAGTATGCAACTTGTTCCCTGAGTTAGAAAATGTCGAGAAACGTTCGTTTCTGCTAGCGCTGTGCTTCTACACATGTATTTGCTGAACGGTGAAAGCGCACAGTAATGCACTTTTCTCCCAGCAAATACACTGTTTCTAAGGAAATGGGAACACACTGAGGAGACACTTGTGGGAGCTACTGTGACTAAAACTGAGCTTCCCTACGCACAGGGAAGCAAGAGAAATGCTGATTTCATCAAGCCCAGTTACATACTCAGAATCTGTACTACTGCGCAAATAGGCATGTCTCTGTAGGCAAAAACCTCATTTCTGACAAAGTTGCCCAAATGCATCTCAGAAGTGTGCAACTTGGTCCCTGAGTTAGAAAACGGCGAGAAACGTTCTTTTCTGCTAGCGCTGTGCTTCTACACATGTATTTGCTGAACGGTGAAAGCGCACAGTAATGCACTTTTCTCCCAGCAAATACACTGTTTCTAAGGAAATGGGAACACACTGAGGAGACACTTGTGGTAGCTACTGTGACTAAAACTGAGCTTCCCTACGCACAGGGAAGCAAGAGAAATGCTGATTTCATCAAGCCCAGTTACATACTCAGAATCTGTACTACTGCGCGAATAGGCATGTCTCTTTAGGCAAAAAACTCATTTCTGACAAAGTTGCCCAAATGCATCTCAGAAGTGTGCAACTTGTTCCCTGAGTTAGAAAACGTCGAGAAACGTTCGTTTCTGCTAGCGCTGTGCTTCTACACATGTATTTGCTGAACGGTGAAAGCGCACAGTAATGCACTTTTCTCCCAGCAAATACACTGTTTCTAAGGAAGTGGCAACACACTGAGGAGACACTTGTGGGAGCTACTGTGACTAAAACTGAGCTTCCCTACGCACAGGGAAGCAAGAGAAATGCTGATTTCATCAAGCCCAGTTACATACGCAGAATCTGTACTACTGCGCAAATAGGCATGTCTCTTTAGGCAAAAAACTCATTTCTGACAAAGTTGCCAAATGCATCTCAGAAGTGTGCAACTTGTTCCCTGAGTTAGAAAACGTCGAGAAACAGTCGTTTCTGCTAGCGCTGTGCTTCTACACATGTATTTGCTGAACGGTGAAAGCGCACAGTAATGCACTTTTCTCCCAGCAAATACACTGTTTCTAAGGAAATGGGAACACACTGAGGAGACACTTATGGGAGCTACTGTGACTAAAACTGAGCTTTCCTACGCACAGGGAAGGAAGAGAAATGCTGATTTCATCAAGACCAGTTACATACTCAGAATCTGAACTACTGCGCAAATAGGCATGTCTCTTTAGGCAAAAAAGTCATTTTTGACAAAGTAGCCCGAATGCATCTCAGAAGTGTGCCACTTGTTCCCTGAGTTACAAAACGTCGAGAAACGTTCTTTTCTGCTAGCGCTGTGCTTCTACACATGTATTTGCTGAACGGTGAAAGCGCACAGTAATGCACTTTTCTCCCAGCGAATACACTGTTTCTAAGGAAATGGGAACACACTAAGGAGACACTTGTGGGAGCTACTGTGACTAAAACTGAGCTTCCCTACACACAGGGAAGCAAGAGAATGTTGATTTCATCAAGCCCAGTTACATACTCAGAATCTGTACTACTGCGCAAATAGGCATGTCTCTGTAGGCAAAAAACTCATTTCTGACAAAGTTGCCCAAATGCATCTCAGAAGTGTGCAACTTGTTCCCTGAGTTAGAAAACTTCGAGAAACCGTCGTTTCTGCTAGCGCTGTGCTTCTACACATGTATTTGCTGAACGGTGAAAGCGCACAGTAATGCACTTTTCTCCCAGCAAATACACTGTTTCTAAGGAAATGGGAACACACTGAGGAGACACTTGTGGGAGCTACTGTGACTAAAACTGAGCTTCCCTACGCACAGGGAAGCAAGAGAAATGCTGATTTCATCAAGCCCAGTTACCTACTCAGAATCTGTACTACTGCGCAAATAGGCATGTCTCTGTAGGCAAAAAACTCATTTCTCACAAAGTTGCCCAAATGCATCTCAGAAGTGTGCAACTTGTTCCCTGAGTTAGAAAACGTCGAGAAACGGTCGTTTCTGCCAGCGCTGTGCTTCTACACATGTATTTGCTGAACGGTGAAAGCACACAGTAATGCACTTTTCTCCCAGCAAATACACTGTTTCTAAGGAAATGGGAACACACTGAGGAGACACTTGTGGGAGCTACTGTGACTAAAACTGAGCTTCCCTACGCACAGGGAAGCAAGTGAAATGCTGATATCTTCCAGCCCAGTAACATACTCAGAATCTGTACTACTGAGCAAATAGGCATATCTCTGTAGGCAAAAAACTCATTTCTGACAAAGTTGCCCAAATGCATCTCAGAAGTGTGCAACTTGTTCCCTGAGTTAGAAAACGTCGAGAAACGTTCGTTTCTGCTAGCGCTGTGCTTCTTCACATGTATTTGCTGAACGGTGAAAGTGCACAGTAATGCACTTTTCTCCCAGCAAATACTCTGTTTCTAAGGAAATGGGAACACACTGAGGAGACACTTGTGGGAGCTACTGTGACTAAAACTGAGCATCCCTACGCACAGGGAAGCAAGAGAAATGCTGATTTCATCCAGCCCAGTTACATACTCAGAATCTGTACTACTGCGCAAATAGGCATGTCTCTGTAGGAAAAAAACTCATTTCTGACAAAGTTGCCCAAATGCATCTCAGAAGTGTGCAACTTGTTCTCTGAGTTAGGAAACGTCGAGAAACGTTCGTTTCTGCTAGCGCTGTGCTTCTACACATGTATTTGCTGAACGGTGAAAGCGCACAGTAATGCACTTTTCTCCCAGCAAATACACTGTTTCTAAGGAAATGGGAACACACTGAGGAGACACTTATGGGAGCTACTGTGACTAAAACTGAGCATCCCTACGCACAGGGAAGCAAGAGAAATGCTGATTTCATCCAGCCCAGTTACATACTCAGAATCTGTACTACTGCGCAAATAGGCATGTCTCTGTAGGAAAAAAACTCATTTCTGACAAAGTTGCCCAAATGCATCTCAGAAGTGTGCAACTTGTTCCCTGAGTTAGAAAACGTCGAGAAACGTTCGTTTCTGCTAGCGCTGTGCTTCTACACATGTATTTGCTGAACGGTGAAAGCGCACAGTAATGCACTTTTCTCCCAGCAAATACACTGTTTCTAAGGAAATGGGAACACACTGAGGAGACACTTGTGGGAGCTACTGTGACTAAAACTGAGCTTCCCTACGCACAGGGAAGCAAGAGAAATGCTGATTTCATCCAGCCCAGTTACATACTCAGAATCTGTACTACTGCGCAAATAGGCATGTCTCTGTAGGCAAAAAACTCATTTCTGACAAAGTTGCCCAAATGCATCTCAGAAGTGTGCAACTTGTTCCCTGAGTTAGAAAACGTCGAAAAACGTTCGTTTCAGCTAGCGCTGTGCTTCTACACATGTATTTGCTGAACGGTGAAAGCGCACAGTAATGCACTTTTCTCCCAGCAAATACACTGTTTCTAAGGAACTGGGAACACACTGAGGAGACACTTGTGGGAGCTACTGTGACTAAAACTGAGCTTCCCTACGCACAGGGAAGCAAGAGAAATGCTGATTTCATCAAGCCCAGTTACATACTCAGAATCTGTACTACTGGGCAAATAGGCATGTCTCTGTAGGCAAAAAACTCATTTCTGACAAAGTTGCCCAAATGCATCTCAGAAGTATGCAACTTGTTCCCTGAGTTAGAAAATGTCGAGAAACGTTCGTTTCTGCTAGCGCTGTGCTTCTACACATGTATTTGCTGAACGGTGAAAGCGCACAGTAATGCACTTTTCTCCCAGCAAATACACTGTTTCTAAGGAAATGGGAACACACTGAGGAGACACTTGTGGGAGCTACTGTGACTAAAACTGAGCTTCCCTACGCACAGGGAAGCAAGAGAAATGCTGATTTCATCAAGCCCAGTTACATACTCAGAATCTGTACTACTGCGCAAATAGGCATGTCTCTGTAGGCAAAAACCTCATTTCTGACAAAGTTGCCCAAATGCATCTCAGAAGTGTGCAACTTGGTCCCTGAGTTAGAAAACGGCGAGAAACGTTCTTTTCTGCTAGCGCTGTGCTTCTACACATGTATTTGCTGAACGGTGAAAGCGCACAGTAATGCACTTTTCTCCCAGCAAATACACTGTTTCTAAGGAAATGGGAACACACTGAGGAGACACTTGTGGGAGCTACTGTGACTAAAACTGAGCTTCCCTACGCACAGGGAAGCAAGAGAAATGCTGATTTCATCAAGCCCAGTTACATACTCAGAATCTGTACTACTGCGCGAATAGGCATGTCTCTTTAGGCAAAAAACTCATTTCTGACAAAGTTGCCCAAATGCATCTCAGAAGTGTGCAACTTGTTCCCTGAGTTAGAAAACGTCGAGAAACAGTCGTTTCTGCTAGCGCTGTGCTTCTACACATGTATTTGCTGAACGGTGAAAGCGCACAGTAATGCACTTTTCTCCCAGCAAATACACTGTTTCTAAGGAAATGGGAACACACTGAGGAGACACTTATGGGAGCTACTGTGACTAAAACTGAGCTTCCCTACGCACAGGGAAGGAAGAGAAATGCTGATTTCATCAAGCCCAGTTACATACTCAGAATCTGAACTACTGCGCAAATAGGCATGTCTCTTTAGGCAAAAAAGTCATTTCTGACAAAGTAGCCCGAATGCATCTCAGAAGTGTGCCACTTGTTCCCTGAGTTACAAAACGTCGAGAAACGTTCTTTTCTGCTAGCGCTGTGCTTCTACACATGTATTTGCTGAACGGTGAAAGCGCACAGTAATGCACTTTTCTCCCAGCGAATACACTGTTTCTAAGGAAATGGGAACACACTAAGGAGACACTTGTGGGAGCTACTGTGACTAAAACTGAGCTTCCCTACACACAGGGAAGCAAGAGAATGTTGATTTCATCAAGCCCAGTTACATATTCAGAATCTGTACTACTGCGCAAATAGGCATGTCTCTGTAGGCAAAAAACTCATTTCTGACAAAGTTGCCCAAATGCATCTCAGAAGTGTGCAACTTGTTCCCTGAGTTAGAAAACTTCGAGAAACCGCCGTTTCTGCTAGCGCTGTGCTTCTACACATGTATTTGCTGAACGGTGAAAGCGCACAGTAATGCACTTTTCTCCCAGCAAATACACTGTTTCTAAGGAAATGGGAACACACTGAGGAGACACTTGTGGGAGCTACTGTGACTAAAACTGAGCTTCCCTACGCACAGGGAAGCAAGAGAAATGCTGATTTCATCAAGCCCAGTTACATACTCAGAATCTGTACTACTGCGCAAATAGGCATGTCTCTGTAGGCAAAAAACTCATTTCTCACAAAGTTGCCCAAATGCATCTCAGAAGTGTGCAACTTGTTCCCTGAGTTAGAAAACGTCGAGAAACGGTCGTTTCTGCCAGCGCTGTGCTTCTACACATGTATTTGCTGAACGGTGAAAGCACACAGTAATGCACTTTTCTCCCAGCAAATACACTGTTTCTAAGGAAATGGGAACACACTGAGGAGACACTTGTGGGAGCTACTGTGACTAAAACTGAACTTCCCTACGCACAGGGAAGCAAGAGAAATGCTGATTTCATCAAGCCCAGTTACATACTCAGAATATGTACTACTGCGCAAATAGGCATGTCTCTGTAGGCAAAAAACTCATTTCTGACAAAGTTGCGCAAATGCATCTCAGAAGTGTGCAACTTGTTCCCTGAGTTAGAAAACGTCGAGAAACGGTCGTTTCTGAAAGCGCTGTGCTCCTACACATGTATTTGCTGAACGGTGAAAGCGCACAGTAATGCACTTTTCTCCCAGCAAATACACTGTTTCTAAGGAAATGGGAACACACTGAGGAGACACTTGTGGGAGCTACTGTGACTAAAACTGAGCTTCCCTACGTACAGGGAAGCAAGAGAAATGCTGATTTCATCAAGCCCAGTTACATACTCAGAATCTGTACTACTGCGCAAATAGGCATGTCTCTGTAGGCAAAAAACTCATTTCTGACAAAGTTGCCCAAATGCATCTCAGAAGTGTGCAACTTGGTCCCTGAGTTAGAAAACGTGGAGAAACGGTCGTTTCTGCTAGCGCTGTGCTTCTACACATGTATTTGCTGAACGGTGAAAGCGCACAGTAATGCACTTTTCTCCCAGCAAATACACTGTTTCTAAGGAAATGGGTACACACTGAGGAGACACTTGTGGGAGCTACTGTGACTAAAACTGAGCTTCCCTACGCACAGGGAAGCAAGAGAAATGCTGATTTCATCAAGCACATTTACATACTGGGAATCTGTACTATTGCGCAAATAGGCATGTCTCTGTAGGCAAAAAACTCATTTCTGACAAAGTTGCCCAAATGCATCTCAGAAGTGTGCAACTTGATCCCTGAGTTAGAAACCGTAGAGAAACGGTCGTTTCTGCTAGCGCTGTGCTTCTACATATGTATTTGCTGAACGGTGAAAGCGCACAGTAATGCACTTTTCTCCCAGCAAATACACTGTTTCTAAGGAAATGGGAACACACTGAGGAGACACTTGTGGGAGCTACTGTGACTAAAACTGAGCTTCCCTACGCACAGGGAAGCAAGAGAAATGCTGATTTCATCAAGCCCAGTTACATACTCAGAATCTGTACTACTGCGCAAATAGGCATGTCTCTGTAGGCAAAAAAATCATTTCTGACAAAGTTGCCCAAATGCATCTCAGATGTGTGCAACTTGTTCCCTGAGTTAGAAAACGTCGAGAAACGGTCGTTTCTGCTAGCGCTGTGCTTCTACACATGTATTTGCTGAACGGTGAAAGCGCACAGTAATGTACTTTTCTCCCAGCAAATACACTGTTTCTAAGGAAATGGGAACACACTGAGGAGACACTTGTGGGAGCTACTGTGACTAAAACTGAGCTTCCCTACGCACAGGGAAGCAAGAGAAATGCTGATTTCATCAAACCGAGTTACAAACTCAGAATCTGTACTACTGCGCAAACAGGCATGTCTCTGTAGGCAAAAAACTCATTTCTAACAAAGTTGCCCAAATGCATCTCAGAAGTGTGCAACTTGTTCCCTGAGTTAGAAAACGTGGAGAAATGTTCGTTTCTGCTAGCGCTGTGCTTCTACACATGTATTTGCTGAACGGTGAAAGCGCACAGTAATGCACTTTTCTCCCAGCAAATACACTGTTTCTAAGGAAATGGGAACACACTGAGGAGACACTTGTGGAAGCTACTGTGACTAAAACTGAGCTTCCCTGCGCACAGGGAAGCAAGAGAAATGCTGATTTCATCAAGCCCAGTTACATACTCAGAATCTGTACTACTGCGCAAATAGGCATGTCTCTGTAGGCAAAAAACTCATTTCTGACAAAGTTGCCCAAATGCATCTCAGAAGTGTGCAACTTGTTCCCTGAGTTAGAAAACGTCAAGAAATGGTCGTTTCTGCTAGCGCTGTGCTTCTACACATGTATTTGCTGAACGGTGAAAGCGCACAGTAATGTACTTTTCTCCCAGCAAATACACTGTTTCTAAGGAAATGGGAACACACTGAGGAGACACTTGTGGGAGCTACTGTGACTAAAACTGAGCTTCCCTACGCACAGGGAAGTAAGAGAAATGCTGATTTCATCAAACCGAGTTACATACTCAGAATCAGTACTACTGCGCAAACAGGCATGTCTCTGTAGGCAAAAAACTCATTTCTGACAAAGTTGCCCAAATGCATCTCAGAAGTGTGCAACTTGTTCCCTGAGTTAGAAAACGTGGAGAAACGGTCGTTTCTGCTAGCGCTGTGCTTCTACACATGTATTTGCTGAACGGTGAAAGCGCACAGTAATGCACTTTTCTCCCAGCAAATACACTGTTTCTAAGGAAATGGGAACACACTGAGGAGACACTTGTGGGAGCTACTGTGACTAAAACTGAGCTTCCCTACGCACAGGGAAGCAAGAGAAATGCTGATTTCATCAAGCCCAATTACATACTCAGAATCTGTACTACTGCGCAAACAGGCATGTCTCTGTAGGCAAAAAACTCATTTCTGACAAAGTTGCCCAAATGCATCTCAGAAGTGTGCAACTTGTTCCCTGAGTTAGAAAACGTGGAGAAATGTTCGTTTCTGCTAGCGCTGTGCTTCTACACATGTATTTGCTGAACGGTGAAAGCGCACAGTAATGCACTTTTCTCCCAGCAAATACACTGTTTCTAAGGAAATGGGAACACACTGAGGAGACACTTGTGGAAGCTACTGTGACTAAAACTGAGCTTCCCTGCGCACAGGGAAGCAAGAGAAATGCTGATTTCATCAAGCCCAGTTACATACTCAGAATCTGTACTACTGCGCAAATAGGCATGTCTCTGTAGGCAAAATCCTCATTTCTGACAAAGTTGCCCAAATGCATCTCAGAAGTGTGCAACTTGTTCCCTGAGTTAGAAAACGTCGAGAAACGGTCGTTTCTGCTAGCGCTGTGCTTCTACACATGTATTTGCTGAACGGTGAAAGCGCACAGTAATGTACTTTTCTCCCAGCAAATACACTGTTTCTAAGGAAATGGGAACACACTGAGGAGACATTTGTGGGAGCTACTGTGACTAAAACTGAGCTTCCCTACGAACAGGGAAGCAAGAGAAATGCTGATTTCATCAAACCGAGTTACATACTCAGAATCAGTACTACTGCGCAAACAGGCATGTCTCTGTAGGCAAAAAACTCATTTCTGACAAAGTTGCCCAAATGCATCTCAGAAGTGTGCAACTTGTTCCCTGAGTTAGAAAACGTGGAGAAACGGTCGTTTCTGCTAGCGCTGTGCTTCTACACATGAATTTGCTGAACGGTGAAAGCGCACAGTAATGCACTTTTCTCCCAGCAAATACACTGTTTCTAAGGAAATGGGAACACACTGAGGAGACACTTGTGGGAGCTACTGTGACTAAAACTGAGCTTCCCTACGCACAGGGAAGCAAGAGAAATGCTGATTTCATCAAGCCCAATTACATACTCAGAATCTGTACTACTGCGCAAATAGGCATGTATCTGTAGGCAAAAAACTCATTTCTGACAAAGTTGCCCAAATGCATCTCAGAAGTGTGCAACTTGTTCCCTGAGTTAGAAAACGTGGAGAAACGGTCGTTTCTGCTAGCGCTGTGCTTCTACATATGTATTTGCTGAACGGTGAAAGCGCACAGTAATGCACTTTTCTCCCAGCAAATACACTGTTTCTAAGGAAATGGGAACACACTGAGGAGACACTTGTGGGAGATACTGTGACTAAAACTGAGCTTCCCTACGCACAGGGAAGCAAGAGAAATGCTGATTTCATCAAACCGAGTTACAAACTCAGAATCTGTACTACTGCGCAAACAGGCATGTCTCTGTAGGCAAAAAACTCATTTCTAACAAAGTTGCCCAAATGCATCTCAGAAGTGTGCAACTTGTTCCCTGAGTTAGAAAACGTGGAGAAATGTTCGTTTCTGCTAGCGCTGTGCTTCTACACATGTATTTGCTGAACGGTGAAAGCGCACAGTAATGCACTTTTCTCCCAGCAAATACACTGTTTCTAAGGAAATGGGAACACACTGAGGAGACACTTGTGGAAGCTACTGTGACTAAAACTGAGCTTCCCTGCGCACAGGGAAGCAAGAGAAATGCTGATTTCATCAAGCCCAGTTACATACTCAGAATCTGTACTACTGCGCAAATAGGCATGTCTCTGTAGGCAAAAAAATCATTTCTGACAAAGTTGCCCAAATGCATCTCAGAAGTGTGCAACTTGTTCCCTGAGTTAGAAAACGTCAAGAAACGGTCGTTTTTGCTAGCGCTGTGCTTCTACACATGTATTTGCTGAACGGTGAAAGCGCACAGTAATGTACTTTTCTCCCAGCAAATACACTGTTTCTAAGGAAATTGGAACACACTGAGGAGACATTTGTGGGAGCTACTGTGACTAAAACTGAGCTTCCCTACGCACAGGGAAGTAAGAGAAATGCTGATTTCATCAAACCGAGTTACATACTCAGAATCAGTACTACTGCGCAAACAGGCATGTCTCTGTAGGCAAAAAACTCATTTCTGACAAAGTTGCCCAAATGCATCTCAGAAGTGTGCAACTTGTTCCCTGAGTTAGAAAACGTGGAGAAACGGTCGTTTCTGCTAGCGCTGTGCTTCTACACATGTATTTGCTGAACGGTGAAAGCGCACAGTAATGCACTTTTCTCCCAGCAAATACACTGTTTCTAAGGAAATGGGAACACACTGAGGAGACACTTGTGGGAGCTACTGTGACTAAAACTGAGCTTCCCTACGCACAGGGAAGCAAGAGAAATGCTGATTTCATCAAGCCCAATTACATACTCAGAATCTGTACTACTGCGCAAACAGGCATGTCTCTGTAGGCAAAAAACTCATTTCTGACAAAGTTGCCCAAATGCATCTCAGAAGTGTGCAACTTGTTCCCTGAGTTAGAAAACGTGGAGAAATGTTCGTTTCTGCTAGCGCTGTGCTTCTACACATGTATTTGCTGAACGGTGAAAGCGCACAGTAATGCACTTTTCTCCCAGCAAATACACTGTTTCTAAGGAAATGGGAACACACTGAGGAGACACTTGTGGAAGCTACTGTGACTAAAACTGAGCTTCCCTGCGCACAGGGAAGCAAGAGAAATGCTGATTTCATCAAGCCCAGTTACATACTCAGAATCTGTACTACTGCGCAAATAGGCATGTCTCTGTAGGCAAAAACCTCATTTCTGACAAAGTTGCCCAAATGCATCTCAGAAGTGTGCAACTTGTTCCCTGAGTTAGAAAACGTCGAGAAACGGTCGTTTCTGCTAGCGCTGTGCTTCTACACATGTATTTGCTGAACGGTGAAAGCGCACAGTAATGTACTTTTCTCCCAGCAAATACACTGTTTCTAAGGAAATGGGAACACACTGAGGAGACATTTGTGGGAGCTACTGTGACTAAAACTGAGCTTCCCTACGCACAGGGAAGTAAGAGAAATGCTGATTTCATCAAACCGAGTTACATACTCAGAATCAGTACTACTGCGCAAACAGGCATGTCTCTGTAGGCAAAAAACTCATTTCTGACAAAGTTGCCCAAATGCATCTCAGAAGTGTGCAACTTGTTCCCTGAGTTAGAAAACGTGGAGAAACGGTCGTTTCTGCTAGCGCTGTGCTTCTACACATGTATTTGCTGAACGGTGAAAGCGCACAGTAATGCACTTTTCTCCCAGCAAATACACTGTTTCTAAGGAAATGGGAACACACTGAGGAGACACTTGTGGGAGCTACTGTGACTAAAACTGAGCTTCCCTACGCACAGGGAAGCAAGAGAAATGCTGATTTCATCAAGCCCAATTACATACTCAGAATCTGTACTACTGCGCAAACAGGCATGTCTCTGTAGGCAAAAAACTCATTTCTGACAAAGTTGCCCAAATGCATCTCAGAAGTGTGCAACTTGTTCCCTGAGTTAGAAAACGTGGAGAAATGTTCGTTTCTGCTAGCGCTGTGCTTCTACACATGTATTTGCTGAACGGTGAAAGCGCACAGTAATGCACTTTTCTCCCAGCAAATACACTGTTTCTAAGGAAATGGGAACACACTGAGGAGACACTTGTGGAAGCTACTGTGACTAAAACTGAGCTTCCCTGCGCACAGGGAAGCAAGAGAAATGCTGATTTCATCAAGCCCAGTTACATACTCAGAATCTGTACTACTGCGCAAATAGGCATGTCTCTGTAGGCAAAAACCTCATTTCTGACAAAGTTGCCCAAATGCATCTCAGAAGTGTGCAACTTGTTCCCTGAGTTAGAAAACGTCGAGAAACGGTCGTTTCTGCTAGCGCTGTGCTTCTACACATGTATTTGCTGAACGGTGAAAGCGCACAGTAATGTACTTTTCTCCCAGCAAATACACTGTTTCTAAGGAAATGGGAACACACTGAGGAGACATTTGTGGGAGCTACTGTGACTAAAACTGAGCTTCCCTACGCACAGGGAAGCAAGAGAAATGCTGATTTCATCAAACCGAGTTACATACTCAGAATCAGTACTACTGCGCAAACAGGCATGTCTCTGTAGGCAAAAAACTCATTTCTGACAAAGTTGCCCAAATGCATCTCAGAAGTGTGCAACTTGTTCCCTGAGTTAGAAAACGTGGAGAAACGGTCGTTTCTGCTAGCGCTGTGCTTCTACACATGAATTTGCTGAACGGTGAAAGCGCACAGTAATGCACTTTTCTCCCAGCAAATACACTGTTTCTAAGGAAATGGGAACACACTGAGGAGACACTTGTGGGAGCTACTGTCACTAAAACTGAGCTTCCCTACGCACAGGGAAGCAAGAGAAATGCTGATTTCATCAAGCCCAATTACATACTCAGAATCTGTACTACTGCGCAAATAGGCATGTATCTGTAGGCAAAAAACTCATTTCTGACAAAGTTGCCCAAATGCATCTCAGAAGTGTGCAACTTGTTCCCTGAGTTAGAAAACGTGGAGAAACGGTCGTTTCTGCTAGCGCTGTGCTTCTACATATGTATTTGCTGAACGGTGAAAGCGCACAGTAATGCACTTTTCTCCCAGCAAATACACTGTTTCTAAGGAAATGGGAACACACTGAGGAGACAGTTGTGGGAGATACTGTGACTAAAACTGAGCTTCCCTACGCACAGGGAAGCAAGAGAAATGCTGATTTCATCAAGCCCAGTTACATACTCAGAATCTGTACTACTGCGCAAATAGGCATGTCTCTGTAGGCAAAAAACTCATTTCTGACAAAGTTGCCTAAATGCATCTCAGATGTGTGCAACTTGTTCCCTGAGTTAGAAAACGTCGAGAAACGGTCGTTTCTGCTAGCGCTGTGCTTCTACACATGTATTTGTTGAACGGTGAAAGCACACAGTAATGTACTTTTCTCCCAGCAAATACACTGTTTCTAAGGAAATGGGAACACACTGAGGAGACACTTGTGGGAGCTACTGTGACGAAAACTGAGCTTCCCTACGCACAGGGAAGCAAGAGAAATGCTGATTTCATCAAACCGAGTTACATACTCAGAATCAGTACTACTGCGCAAACAGACATGTCTCTGTAGGCAAAAAACTCATTTCTGACAAAGTTGCCAAATGCATCTCAGAAGTGTGCAACTTGTTCCCTGAGTTAGAAAACGTGGAGAAACGGTCGTTTCTGCTAGCGCTGTGCTTCTACACATGTATTTGCTGAACGGTGAAAGCGCACAGTAATGCACTTTTCTCCCAGCAAATACACTGTTTCTAAGGAAATGGGAACACACTGAGGAGACACTTGTGGGAGCTACTGTGACTAAAACTGAGCTTCCCTACGCACAGGGAAGCAAGAGAAATGCTGATTTCATCAAGCCCAATTACATACTCAGAATCTGTACTACTGCACAAATAGGCATGTCTCTGTAGGCAAAAAACTCATTTCTGACAAAGTTGCCCAAATGCATCTCAGAAGTGTGCAACCTGTTCCCTGAGTTAGAAAATGTCGAGAAACGGTCGTTTCTGCTACCGCTGTGCTTCTACAAATGTATTTGCTGAACGGTGAAAGCGCACAGTAATGTACTTTTCTCCCAGCAAATACACTGTTTCTAAGGAAATGGGAACACACTGAGGAGACACTTGTGGGAGCTACTGTGACTAAAAGTGAGCTTCCCTACGCACAGGGAAGCAAGAGAAATGCTGATTTCATCCAGCCCAATTACATACTCAGAATCTGTACTACTGCGCAAATAGGCATGTCTCTTTAGGCAAAAAACTCATTTCTGACAAAGTTGCCCAAATGCATCTCAGAAGTGTGCCACTTGTTCCCTGAGTTAGAAAACGTCGAGAAACGATCGTTTCAGCTAGCGCTGTGCTTCTACACATGTATTTGCTGAACGGTGAAAGCGCACAGTAATGCACTTTTCTCCCAGCAAATACACTGTTTCTAAGGAAATGGGAACACACTGAGGAGACACTTGTGGGAGCTACTGTGACTAAAACTGAGCTTCCCTACGCACAGGGAAGCAAGAGAAATGCTGATTTCATCCAGCCCAATTACATACTCAGAATCTGTACTACTGCGCAAATAGGCATGTCTCTTTAGGCAAAAAACTCATTTCTGACAAAGTTGCCCAAATGCATCTCAGAAGTGTGCCACTTGTTCCCTGAGTTAGAAAACGTCGAGAAACGATCGTTTCAGCTAGCGCTGTGCGTCTACACATGTATTTGCTGAACGGTGAAAGCGCACAGTAATGCACTTTTCTCCCAGCAAATACACTGTTTCTAAGGAACTGGGAACACACTGAGGAGACACTTGTGGGAGCTACTGTGACTAAAACTGAGCTTCCCTACGCACAGGGAAGCAAGAGAAATGCTGATTTCATCAAGCCCAGTTACATACTCAGAATCTGTACTACTACGCAAATAGGCATGTCTCTGTAGGCAAAAAACTCATTTTTGAGAAAGTTAACGAAATGCATCTCAGAAGTGTGCAACTTGTTCCCTGAGTTAGAAAACGTCGAGAAACGGTCGTTTCTGCTAGCGCTGTGCTTCTACACATGTATTTGCTGAACGGTGAAAGCGCACAGTAATGCACTTTTCTCCCAACAAATACACTGTTTCTAAGGAAATGGGAACACACTGAGGAGACACTTGTGGGAGCTACTGTGACTAAAACTGAGCTTCCCTACGCACAGGGAAGCAAGAGAAATGCTGATTTCATCAAGCCCAGTTACATACTCAGAATCTGTACTACTGCGCAAATAGGCATGTCTCTGTAGGCAAAAAACTCATTTCTGACAAAGTTGCCCAAATGCATCTCAGAAGTGTGCAACTTGTTCCCTGAGTTAGAAAACGTCGAGAAACGTTCGTTTCAGCTAGCGCTGTGCTTCTACACATGTATTTGCTGAACGGTGAAAGCGCACAGTAATGCACTATTCTCCCAGCAAAAACACTGTTTCTAAGGAAATGGGAACACACTGAGAAGACACTTGTGGGAGCTACTGTGACTAAAACTGAGCTTCCCTACACACAGGGAAGCCAGAGAAATGCTGATTTCATCCAGCCCAATTACATACTCAGAATCTGTACTACTGCGCAAATAGGCATGTCTCTGTAGGCAAAAAACTCATTTCTGACAAAGTTGCCCAAATGCATCTCAGAAGTGTGCAACTTGTTCCCTGAGTTAGAAAACGTCGAGAAACGTTCGTTTCTGCTAGTGCTGTGCTTCTACACATGTATTTGCTGAACGGTGAAAGCGCACAGTAATGCACTTTTCTCCCAGCAAATACACTGTTTCTAAGGAAGTGGCAACACACTGAGGAGACACTTGTGGGAGCTACTGTGACTAAAACTGAGCTTCCCTACGCACAGGGAAGCAAGAGAAATGCTGATTTCATCAAGCCCAGTTACATACTCAGAATCTGTACTACTGCGCAAATAGGCATGTCTCTTTAGGCAAAAAACTCATTTCTGACAAAGTTGCCAAATGCATCTCAGAAGTGTGCAACTTGTTCCCTGAGTTAGAAAACGTCGAGAAACAGTCGTTTCTGCTAGCGCTGTGCTTCTACACATGTATTTGCTGAACGGTGAAAGCGCACAGTAATGCACTTTTCTCCCAGCAAATACACTGTTTCTAAGGAAATGGGAACACACTGAGGAGACACTTATGGGAGCTACTGTGACTAAAACTGAGCTTCCCTACGCACAGGGAAGGAAGAGAAATGCTGATTTCATCAAGCCCAGTTACATACTCAGAATCTGAACTACTGCGCAAATAGGCATGTCTCTTTAGGCAAAAAACTCATTTCTGACAAAGTTGCCCGAATGCATCTCAGAAGTGTGCCACTTGTTCCCTGAGTTACAAAACGTCGAGAAACGTTCTTTTCTGCTAGCGCTGTGCTTCTACACATGTATTTGCTGAACGGTGAAAGCGCACAGTAATGCACTTTTCTACCAGCGAATACACTGTTTCTAAGGATATGGGAACACACTAAGGAGACACTTGTGGGAGCTACTGTGACTAAAACTGAGCTTCCCTACACACAGGGAAGCAAGAGAATGTTGATTTCATCAAGCCCAGTTACATATTCAGAATCTGTACTACTGCGCAAATAGGCATGTCTCTGTAGGCAAAAAACTCATTTCTGACAAAGTTGCCCAAATGCATCTCAGAAGTGTGCAACTTGTTCCCTGAGTTAGAAAACTTCGAGAAACGGTCGTTTCTGCTAGCGCTGTGCTTCTACACATGTATTTGCTGAACGGTGAAAGCGCACAGTAATGCACTTTTCTCCCAGCAAATACACTGTTTCTAAGGAAATGGGAACACACTGAGGAGACACTTGTGGGAGCTACTGTGACTAAAACTGAGCTTCCCTACGCACAGGGAAGCAAGAGAAATGCTGATTTCATCAAGCCCAGTTACCTACTCAGAATCTGTACTACTGCGCAAATAGGCATGTCTCTGTAGGCAAAAAACTCATTTCTCACAAAGTTGCCCAAATGCATCTCAGAAGTGTGCAACTTGTTCCCTGAGTTAGAAAACGTCGAGAAACGGTCGTTTCTGCCAGCGCTGTGCTTCTACACATGTATTTGCTGAACGGTGAAAGCACACAGTAATGCACTTTTCTCCCAGCAAATACACTGTTTCTAAGGAAATGGGAACACACTGAGGAGACACTTGTGGGAGCTACTGTGACTAAAACTGAGCTTCCCTATGCACAGGGAAGCAAGAGAAATGCTGATTTCATCCAGCCCAGTTACATACTCAGAATATGTACTACTGCGCAAATAGGCATGTCTCTGTAGGCAAAAAACTCATTTCTGACAAAGTTGCGCAAATGCATCTCAGAAGTGTGCAACTTGTTCCCTGAGTTAGAAAACGTCGAGAAACGGTCGTTTCTGAAAGCGCTGTGCTCCTACACATGTATTTGCTGAACGGTGAAAGCGCACAGTAATGCACTTTTCTCCCAGCAAATACACTGTTTCTAAGGAAATGGGAACACACTGAGGAGACACTTGTGGGAGCTACTGTGACTAAAACTGAGCTTCCCTGCGCACAGGGAAGCAAGAGAAATGCTGATTTCATCAAGCCCAGTTACATACTCAGAATCTGTACTACTGCGCAAATAGGCATGTCTCTGTAGGCAAAAAACTCATTTCTGACAAAGTTGCCCAAATGCATCTCAGAAGTGTGCAACTTGGTCCCTGAGTTAGAAAACGTGGAGAAACGGTCGTTTCTGCTAGCGCTGTGCTTCTACACATGTATTTGCTGAACGGTGAAAGCGCACAGTAATGCACTTTTCTCCCAGCAAATACACTGTTTCTAAGGAAATGGGTACACACTGAGGAGACACTTGTGGGAGCTACTGTGACTAAAACTGAGCTTCCCTATGCACAGGGAAGCAAGAGAAATGCTGATTTCATCCAGCCCAGTTACATACTCAGAATCTGTACTACTGCGCAAATAGGCATGTCTCTGTAGGCAAAAAACTCATTTCTGACAAAGTTGCCCAAATGCATCTCAGAAGTGTGCAACTTGTTCCCTGAGTTAGAAAACGTCGAAAAACGTTCGTTTCTGCTAGCGCTGTGCTTCTACACATGTATTTGCTGAACGGTGAAAGCGCACAGTAATGCACTTTTCTCCCAGCAAATACACTGTTTCTAAGGAAATGGGAACACACTGAGGAGACACTTGTGGGAGCTACTGTGACTAAAACTGAGGTTTCCTACGCACAGGGAAGCAAGAGAAATGCTGATTTCATCAAGCACATTTACATACTGGGAATCTGTACTATTGCGCAAATAGGCATGTATCTGTAGGCAAAAAACTCATTTCTGACAAAGTTGCCCAAATGCATCTCAGTAGTGTGCAACTTGTTCCCTGAGTTAGAAAACGTAGAGAAACGGTCGTTTCTGCTAGCGCTGTGCTTCTACATATGTATTTGCTGAACGGTGAAAGCGCACAGTAATGCACTTTTCTCCCAGCAAATACACTGTTTCTAAGGAAATGGGAACACACTGAGGAGACACTTGTGGGAGCTACTGTGACTAAAACTGAGCTTCCCTACGCACAGGGAAGCAAGAGAAATGCTGATTTCATCAAGCCCAGTTACATACTCAGAATCTGTACTACTGCGCAAATAGGCATGTCTCTGTAGGCAAAAAAATCATTTCTGACAAAGTTGCCCAAATGCATCTCAGATGTGTGCAACTTGTTCCCTGAGTTAGAAGACGTCGAGAAACGGTCGTTTCTGCTAGCGCTGTGCTTCTACACATGTATTTGCTGAACGGTGAAAGTGCACAGTAATGTACTTTTCTCCCAGCAAATACACTGTTTCTAAGGAAATGGGAACACACTGAGGAGACACTTGTGGGAGCTACTGTGACTAAAACTGAGCTTCCCTACGCACAGGGAAGCAAGAGAAATGCTGATTTCATCAAGCCCAGTTACATACTCAGAATCTGTACTACTGCGCAAATAGGCATGTCTCTGTAGGCAAAAAACTCATTTCTGACAAAGTTGCCCAAATGCATCTCAGAAGTGTGCAACTTGTTCCCTGAGTTAGAAAACGTCGAGAAACGGTCGTTTCTGCTAGCGCTGTGCTTCTACACATGTATTTGCTGAACGGTGAAAGCGCACAGTAATGTACTTTTCTCCCAGCAAATACACTGTTTCTAAGGAAATGGGAACACACTGAGGAGACATTTGTGGGAGCTACTGTGACTAAAACTGAGCTTCCCTACGCACAGGGAAGCAAGAGAAATGCTGATTTCATCAAACCGAGTTACATACTCAGAATCAGTACTACTGCGCAAACAGGCATGTCTCTGTAGGCAAAAAACTCATTTCTGACAAAGTTGCCCAAATGCATCTCAGAAGTGTGCAACTTGTTCCCTGAGTTAGAAAACGTGGAGAAACGGTCGTTTCTGCTAGCGCTGTGCTTCTACACATGTATTTGCTGAACGGTGAAAGCGCACAGTAATGCACTTTTCTCCCAGCAAATACACTGTTTCTAAGGAAATGGGAACACACTGAGGAGACACTTGTGGGAGCTACTGTGACTAAAACTGAGCTTCCCTACGCACAGGGAAGCAAGAGAAATGCTGATTTCATCAAACCGAGTTACAAACTCAGAATCTGTACTACTGCGCAAACAGGCATGTCTCTGTAGGCAAAAAACTCTTTTCTAACAAAGTTGCCCAAATGCATCTCAGAAGTGTGCAACTTGTTCCCTGAGTTAGAAAACGTGGAGAAATGTTCGTTTCTGCTAGCGCTGTGCTTCTACACATGTATTTGCTGAACGGTGAAAGCGCACAGTAATGCACTTTTCTCCCAGCAAATACACTGTTTCTAAGGAAATGGGAACACACTGAGGAGACACTTGTGGAAGCTACTGTGACTAAAACTGAGCTTCCCTGCGCACAGGGAAGCAAGAGAAATGCTGATTTCATCAAGCCCAGTTACATACTCAGAATCTGTACTACTGCGCAAATAGGCATGTCTCTGTAGGCAAAAAACTCATTTCTGACAAAGTTGCCCAAATGCATCTCAGAAGTGTGCAACTTGTTCCCTGAGTTAGAAAACGTCGAGAAACGGTCGTTTCTGCTAGCGCTGTGCTTCTACACATGTATTTGCTGAACGGTGAAAGCGCACAGTAATGTACTTTTCTCCCAGCAAATACACTGTTTCTAAGGAAATGGGAACACACTGAGGAGACATTTGTGGGAGCTACTGTGACTAAAACTGAGCTTCCCTACGCACAGGGAAGCAAGAGAAATGCTGATTTCATCAAACCGAGTTACATACTCAGAATCAGTACTACTGCGCAAACAGGCATGTCTCTGTAGGCAAAAAACTCATTTCTGACAAAGTTGCCCAAATGCATCTCAGAAGTGTGCAACTTGTTCCCTGAGTTAGAAAACGTGGAGAAACGGTCGTTTCTGCTAGCGCTGTGCTTCTACACATGTATTTGCTGAACGGTGAAAGCGCACAGTAATGCACTTTTCTCCCAGCAAATACACTGTTTCTAAGGAAATGGGAACACACTGAGGAGACACTTGTGGGAGCTACTGTGACTAAAACTGAGCTTCCCTACGCACAGGGAAGCAAGAGAAATGCTGATTTCATCAAACCGAGTTACAAACTCAGAATCTGTACTACTGCGCAAACAGGCATGTCTCTGTAGGCAAAAAACTCATTTCTGACAAAGTTGCCCAAATGCATCTCAGAAGTGTGCAACTTGTTCCCTGAGTTAGAAAACGTGGAGAAATGTTCGTTTCTGCTAGCGCTGTGCTTCTACACATGTATTTGCTGAACGGTGAAAGCGCACAGTAATGCACTTTTCTCCCAGCAAATACACTGTTTCTAAGGAAATGGGAACACACTGAGGAGACACTTGTGGGAGATACTGTGACTAAAACTGAGCTTCCCTACGCACAGGGAAGCAAGAGAAATGCTGATTTCATCAAGCCCAGTTACATACTCAGAATCTGTACTACTGCGCAAATAGGCATGTCTCTGTAGGCAAAAAACTCATTTCTGACAAAGTTGCCCAAATGCATCTCAGAAGTGTGCCACTTGTTCCCTGAGTTAGAAAACGTCAAGAAACGATCGTTTCAGCTAGCGCTGTGCTTCTACACATGTATTTGCTGAACGGTGAAAGCGCACAGTAATGCACTTTTCTCCCAGCAAATACACTGTTTCTAAGGAACTGGGAACACACTGAGGAGACACTTGTGGGAGCTACTGTGACTAAAACTGAGCTTCCCTACGCACAGGGAAGCAAGAGAAATGCTGATTTCATCAAGCCCAGTTACATACTCAGAATCTGTACTACTGCGCAAATAGGCATGGATCTGTAGGCAAAAAAATCATTTCTGACAAAGTTGCCTAAATGCATCTCAGATGTGTGCAACTTGTTCCCTGAGTTAGAAAACGTCGAGAAACGGTTGTTTCTGCTAGCGCTGTGCTTCTACACATGTATTTGCTGAACGGTGAAAGCGCACAATAATGTACTTTTCTCCCAGCAAATACACTGTTTCTAAGGAAATGGGAACACACTGAGGAGACACTTGTGGGAGCTACTGTGACGAAAACTGAGCTTCCCTACGCACAGGGAAGCAAGAGAAATGCTGATTTCATCAAGCCCAATTACATACTCAGAATCTGTACTACTGCACAAATAGGCATGTCTCTGTAGGCAAAAAACTCATTTCTGACAAAGTTGCCCAAATGCATCTCAGAAGTGTGCAACCTGTTCCCTGAGTTAGAAAATGTCGAGAAACGGTCGTTTCTGCTAGCGCTGTGCTTCTACACATGTATTTGCTGAACGGTGAAAGCGCACAGTAATGCACTTTTCTCCCAGCAAATACACTGTTTCTAAGGAAATGGGAACACACTGAGGAGACACTTGTGGGAGCTACTGTGACTAAAAGTGAGCTTCCCTACGCACAGGGAAGCAAGAGAAATGCTGATTTCATCCAGCCCAATTACATACTCAGAATCTGTACTACTGCGCAAATAGGCATGTCTCTTTAGGCAAAAAACTCATTTCTGACAAAGTTGCCCAAATGCATCTCAGAAGTGTGCCACTTGTTCCCTGAGTTAGAAAACGTCGAGAAACGACCGTTTCAGCTAGCGCTGTGCTTCTACACATGTATTTGCTGAACGGTGAAAGCGCACAGTAATGCACTTTTCTCCCAGCAAATACACTGTTTCTAAGGAAATGGGAACACACTGAGGAGACACTTGTGGGAGCTACTGTGACTAAAACTGAGCTTCCCTACGCACAGGGAAGCAAGAGAAATGCTGATTTCATCCAGCCCAATTACATACTCAGAATCTGTACTACTGCGCAAATAGGCATGTCTCTTTAGGCAAAAAACTCATTTCTGACAAAGTTGCCCAAATGCATCTCAGAAGTGTGCCACTTGTTCCCTGAGTTAGAAAACGTCGAGAAACGGTCGTTTCAGCTAGCGCTGTGCTTCTACACATGTATTTGCTGAACGGTGAAAGCGCACAGTAATGCACTTTTCTCCCAGCAAATACACTGTTTCTAAGGAACTGGGAACACACTGAGGAGACACTTGTGGGAGCTACTGTGACTAAAACTGAGCTTCCCTACGCACAGGGAAGCAAGAGAAATGCTGATTTCATCAAGCCCAGTTACATACTCAGAATCTGTACTACTGCGCAAATAGGCATGTCTCTGTAGGCAAAAAACTCATTTTTGAGAAAGTTACCGAAATGCATCTCAGAAGTGTGCAACTTGTTCCCTGAGTTCGAAAACGTCGAGAAACGTTCGTTTCTGCTAGCGCTGTGCTTCTACACATGTATTTGCTGAACGGTGAAAGCGCACAGTAATGAACTTTTCTCCCAGCAAATACACTGTTTCTAAGGAACTGGGAACACACTGAGGAGACTCTTTTGGGAGGTACTCTGACTAAAACTGAGCTTCCCTATGCACAGGGAAGCAAGAGAAATGCTGATTTCATCAAGCCCATTTACATACTCAGAATCTGTACTACTACGCAAATAGGCATGTCTCTGTAGGCAAAAAACTCATTTTTGAGAAAGTTAACGAAATGCATCTCATAAGTGTGCAACTTGTTCCCTGAGTTAGAAAACGTCGAGAAACGGTCGTTTCTGCTAGCGCTGTGCTTCTACACATGTATTTGCTGAACGGTGAAAGCGCACAGTAATGCACTTTTCTCCCAACAAATACACTGTTTCTAAGGAAATGGGAACACACTGAGGAGACACTTGTGGGAGCTACTGTGACTAAAACTGAGCTTCCCTACGCACAGGGAAGCAAGAGAAATGCTGATTTCATCCAGCCCAATTACATACTCAGAATCTGTACTACTGCGCAAATAGGCATGTCTCTTGGCAAAAAACTCATTTCTGACAAAGTTGCCCAAATGCATCTCAGAAGTGTGCCACTTGTTCCCTGACTTAGAAAACGTCGAGAAACGATCGTTTCAGCTAGCGCTGTGCTTCTACACATGTATTTGCTGAACGGTGAAAGCGCACAGTAATGCACTTTTCTCCCAGCAAATACACTGTTTCTAAGGAAATGGGAAAACACTGAGGAGACACTTGTGGGAGCTACTGTGACTAAAACTGAGCTTCCCTACACACAGGGAAGCAAGAGAAATGCTGATTTCATCAAGCCCAGTTACATACTCAGAATCTGTACTACTGCGCAAATAGGCATGTCTCTTTAAGCAAAAAACTCATTTCTGACAAA
Source organism: Acomys minous (assembly GCF_964271855.1). Classification (NCBI taxonomy): domain Eukaryota; kingdom Metazoa; phylum Chordata; class Mammalia; order Rodentia; family Muridae; genus Acomys; species Acomys minous. Next base: position 6,290,682 of record NW_028182183.1, on the reverse strand, counting down.
GTTGCCCAAATGCATCTCAGAAGTGTGCAACTTGTTCCCTGAGTTAGAAAACGTCGAGAAACGGTCGTTTCTGCTAGCGCTGTGCTTCCACACATGTATTTGCTGAACGGTGAAAGCGCACAGTAATGCACTTTTCTCCCAGCAAATACACTGTTTCTAAGGAAATGGGAACACACTGAGGAGACACTTTTGGGAGCTACTGTGACTAAAACTGAGCTACCCTACGCACAGGGAAGCAAGAGAAATGCTGATTTCATCAAGCCCAGTTACATACTCAGAATCTGTACTACTGCGCAAATAGGCATGTCTCTGTAGGCAAAAAACTCATTTCTGACAAAGTTGCCCAAAAGCATCTCAGAAGTGTGCAACTTGTTCCCTGAGTTAGAAAACTTCGAGAAACGGTCGTTTCTGCTAGCGCTGTGCTTCTACACATGTATTTGCTGAACGGTGAAAGCGCACAGTAATGCACTTTTCTCCCAGCAAATACACTGTTTCTAAGGAAATGGGAACACACTGAGGAGACACTTGTGGGAGCTACTGTGACTAAAACTGAGCTTCCCTACGCACAAGGAAGCAAGAGAAATGCTGATTTCATCAAGCCCAGTTACATACTCAGAATCTGTACTACTGCGCAAATAGGCAGGTCTCTGTAGGCAAAAAACTCATTTCTGACAAAGTTGCCCAAATGCATCTCAGAAGTGTGCCACTTGTTCCCTGAGTTAGAAAACGTCGAGAAACGGTCGTTTCAGCTAGCGCTGTGCTTCTACACATTTATTTGCTGAACGGTGAAAGCGCACAGGAAAGCACTTTTCTCCCAGCAAATACACTGTTTCTAAGGAAATGGGAACACACTGAGGAGACACTTGTGGGAGCTACTGTGACTAAAACTGAGCTTCCCTACGCACAGGGAAGCAAGAGAAATGCTGATTTCATCAAGCCCAGTTACATACGCAGAATCTGTACTACTGCGCAAATAGGCATGTCTCTTTGGGTGAAAAACTCATTTCTGACAAAGTTGCCCAAATGCATCTCAGAAGTGTGCAACTTGTTCCCTGAGTTAGAAAACGTCGAGAAACGGTCGTTTCTGCTAGCGCTGTGCTTCTACACATGTATTTGCCTAACGGTGAAAGCGCACAGTAATGCACTTTTCTCCCAGCAAATACACTGTTTCTAAGGAAATGGGAACACACTGAGGAGACACTTGTGGGAGCTACTGTGACTTAAACTGAGCTTCCCTACGCACAGGGAAGCAAGAGAAATGCTGATTTCATCAAGCCCAGTTACATACTCAGAATCTGTACTACTGCGCAAATAGGCATGTCTCTTTAGGCAAAAAACTCATTTCTGACAAAGTTGCCCAAATGCATCTCAGAAGTGTGCAACCTGTTCCCTGAGTTAGAATACGTCGAGAAACGGTCGTTTCTGCTAGCGCTGTGCTTCTACACATGTATTTGCTGAACGGTGAATGCGCGCAATAATGCACTTTTCTCCCAACAAATACACTGTTTCTAAGGAAATGGGAACACACTGAGGAGACACTTGTGGGAGCTACTGTGACTAAAACTGAGCTTCCCTACGCACAGGGAAGCAAGAGAAATGCTGATTTCATCAAGCCCAGTTACATACTCAGAATCTGTACTACTGCGCAAATAGGCATGTCTCTGTAGGCAAAAAACTCATTTCTGACAAAGTTGCCCAAATGCATCTCAGAAGTGTGCAACTTGTTCCCTGAGTTAGAAAACGTCGAGAAACGTTCGTTTCAGCTAGCGCTGTGCTTCTACACATGTATTTGCTGAACGGTGAAAGCGCACAGTAATGCACTATTCTCCCAGCAAAAACACTGTTTCTAAGGAAATGGGAACACACTGAGGAGACACTTGTGGGAGCTACTGTGACTAAAACTGAGCTTCCCTACACACAGGGAAGCCAGAGAAATGCTGATTTCATCCAGCCCAATTACATACTCAGAATCTGTACTACTGCGCAAATAGGCATGTCTCTGTAGGCAAAAAACTCATTTCTGACAAAGTCGCCCAAATGCATCTCAGAAGTGTGCAACTTGTTCCCTGAGTTAGAAAACGTCGAGAAACGTTCGTTTCAGCTAGCGCGGTGCTTCTACACATGTATTTGCTGAACGTTGAAAGCGCACAATAATGCACTTTTCTCCCAGCAAAAACAGTTTCTAAGGAAATGGGAACACACTGAGGAGACACTTGTGGGAGCTACTGTGACTAAAACTGAGCTTCCCTACGCACAGGGAAGCAAGAGAAATGCTGATTTCATCCAGCCCAATTACATACTCAGAATCTGTACTACTGCGCAAATAGGCATGTCTCTTGGCAAAAAACTCATTTCTGACAAAGTTGCCCAAATGCATCTCAGAAGTGTGCCACTTGTTCCCTGACTTAGAAAACGTCGAGAAACGATCGTTTCAGCTAGCGCTGTGCTTCTACACATGTATTTGCTGAACGGTGAAAGCGCACAGTAATGCACTTTTCTCCCAGCAAATACACTGTTTCTAAGGAAATGGGAAAACACTGAGGAGACACTTGTGGGAGCTACTGTGACTAAAACTGAGCTTCCCTACACACAGGGAAGCAAGAGAAATGCTGATTTCATCAAGCCCAGTTACATACTCAGAATCTGTACTACTGCGCAAATAGGCATGTCTCTTTAAGCAAAAAACTCATTTCTGACAAAGTTGCCCAAATCCATCTCAGAAGTGTGCAACTTGTTCCCTGAGTTAGAAAACGTCGAGAAACGGTCGTTTCTGCTAGCGCTGTGCTTCCACACATGTATTTGCTGAACGGTGAAAGCGCACATTAATGCACTTTTCTCCCAGCAAATACACTGTTTCTAAGGAAATGGGAACACACTGAGGAGACACTTTTGGGAGCTACTGTGACTAAAACTGAGCTACCCTACGCACAGGGAAGCAAGAGAAATGCTGATTTCATCAAGCCCAGTTACATACTCAGAATCTGTACTACTGCGCAAATAGGCATGTCTCTGTAGGCAAAAAACTCATTTCTGACAAAGTTGCCCAAATGCATCTCAGAAGTGTGCAACTTGTTCCCTGAGTTAGAAAACTTCGAGAAACTGTCGTTTCTGCTAGCGCTGTGCTTCTACACATGTATTTGCTGAACGGTGAAAGCGCACAGTAATGCACTTTTCTCCCAGCAAATACACTGTTTCTAAGGAAATGGGAACACACTGAGGAGACACTTGTGGGAGCTACTGTGACTAAAACTGAGCTTCCCTACGCACAAGGAAGCAAGAGAAATGCTGATTTCATCAAGCCCAGTTACATACTCAGAATCTGTACTACTGCGCAAATAGGCATGTCTCTGTAGGCAAAAAACTCATTTCTGACAAAGTTGCCCAAATGCATCTCAGAAGTGTGCCACTTGTTCCCTGAGTTAGAAAACGTCGAGAAACGGTCGTTTCAGCTAGCGCTGTGCTTCTACACATTTATTTGCTGAACGGTGAAAGCGCACAGTAAAGCACTTTTCTCCCAGCAAATACACTGTTTCTAAGGAAATGGGAACACACTGAGGAGACACTTGTGGGAGCTACTGTGACTAAAACTGAGCTTCCCTACGCACAGGGAAGCAAGAGAAATGCTGATTTCATCAAGCCCAGTTACATACGCAGAATCTGTACTACTGCGCAAATAGGCATGTCTCTTTGGGCAAAAAACTCATTTCTGACAAAGTTGCCCAAATGCATCTCAGAAGTGTGCAACTTGTTCCCTGAGTTAGAAAACGTCGAGAAACGGTCGTTTCTGCTAGCGCTGTGCTTCTACACATGTATTTGCCTAACGGTGAAAGCGCACAGTAATGCACTTTTCTCCCAGCAAATACACTGTTTCTAAGGAAATGGGAACACACTGAGGAGACACTTGTGGGAGCTACTGTGACTTAAACTGAGCTTCCCTACGCACAGGGAAGCAAGAGAAATGCTGATTTCATCAAGCCCAGTTACATACTCAGAATCTGTACTACTGCGCAAATAGGCATGTCTCTTTAGGCAAAAAACTCATTTCTGACAAAGTTGCCCAAATGCATCTCAGAAGTGTGCAACCTGTTCCCTGAGTTAGAATACGTCGAGAAACGGTCGTTTCTGCTAGCGCTGTGCTTCTACACATGTATTTGCTGAACGGTGAATGCGCGCAATAATGCACTTTTCTCCCAACAAATACACTGTTTCTAAGGAACTGGGAACACACTGAGGAGACACTTGTGGGAGCTACTGTGACTAAAACTGTGCTTCCCTACGCACAGGGAAGCAAGAGAAATGCTGATTTCATCAAGCCCAGTTACATACTCAGAATCTGTACTACTGCGCAAATAGGCATGTCTCTGTAGGCAAAAAACTCATTTCTGACAAAGTTGCCCAAATGCATCTCAGAAGTGTGCAACTTGTTCCCTGAGTTAGAAAACGTCGAGAAACAGTCGTTTCTGCTAGCGTTGTGCTTCTACACATGTATTTGCTGAACGGTGAAAGCGCACAGTAATGCACTTTTCTCCCAGCAAATACACTGTTTCTAAGGAAATGGGAACACACTGAGGAGACACTTGTGGGAGCTACTGTGACTAAAACTGAGCTTCCCTACGCACAGGGAAGCAAGAGAAATGCTGATTTCATCAAGCCCAGTTACATACTCAGAATCTGTACTACTGCGCAAATAGGCATGTCTCTGTAGGCAAAAAACTCATTTCTGACAAAGTTGCCCAAATGCATCTCAGAAGTGTGCAACTTGTTCCCTGAGTTAGAAAACGTCGAGAAACGTTCGTTTCTGCTAGCGCTGTGCTTCTACACATGTATTTGCTGAACGGTGAAAGCGCACAGTAATGCACTTTTCTCCCAGAAAATACACTGTTACTAAGGAACTGGGAAACCCACTGAGGAGACACTTGTGGGAGCTACTGTGACTAAAACTGAGCTTCCCTACGCACAGGGAAGCAAGAGAAATGCTGATTTCATCAAGCCCAGTTACATACTCAGAATCTGTACTACTGCGCAAATAGGCATGTCTCTTTGGGCAAAAAACTCATTTCTGACAAAGTTGCCCAAATGCATCAGAAGTGTGCAACTGGTTCCCTGAGTTAGAAAACGTCGAGAAACGGTCGTTTCTGCTAGCGTTGTGCTTCTACACATGTATTTGCTGAACGGTGAAAGCACACAGTAATGCACTTTTCTCCCAGCAAATACACTGTTTCTAAGGAAATGGGAACACACTGAGCACACACTTGTGGGAGCTACTGTGACTAAAACTGAGCTTCCCTACGCACAGGGAAGCAAGAGAAATGCTGATTTCATCAAGCCCAGTTACATACTCAGAATCTGTACTACTGCGCAAATAGGCATGTCTCTTTAGGCAAAAAACTCATTTCAGAAAAAGTTGCCCAAATGCATCTCAGAAGTGTGCAACCTGTTCCCTGAGTTAGAAAACGTCGAGAAACATTCTTTTCTGCTAGCGCTGTGCTTCTACACATGTATTTGCTGAACGTTGAAAGCGCACAGTAATGCACTTTTCTCCCAGCAAATACACTGTTTCTAAGGAAATGGGAACACACTGAGGAGACACTTGTGGGAGCTACTGTGACTAAAACTGAGCTTCCCTACGCACAGGGAAGCAATAGAAATGCTGATTTCATCAAGCCCAGTTACATACTCAGAATCTGTACTACTGCGCAAATAGGCATGTCTCTGTAGGCAAAAAACTCATTTCTGACAAAGTTGCCCAAATGCATCTCAGAAGTGTGCAACTTGTTCCCTGAGTTAGAAAACGTCGAGAAACGGTCGTTTCTGCTAGCGTTGTCCTTCTACACATGTATTTGCTGAACGGTGAAAGCGCACAGTAATGCACTTTTCTCCCAGCAAATACACTGTTTCTAAGGAAATGGGCACACTGAGGAGACACTTGTGGGAGCTACTGTGACTAAAACTGAGCTTCCCTACGCACAGGGAAGCAAGAGAAATGCTGATTTCATCAAGCCCAGTTACATACTCAGAATCTGTACTACTGCGCAAATAGGCATGTCTCTGTAGGCAAAAAACTCATTTCTGACAAAGTTGCCCAAATGCATCTCAGAAGTGTGCAACCTGTTCCCTGAGTTAGAAAACGTCGAGAAACGTTCGTTTCTGCTAGGGCTGTGCTTCTACACATGTATTTGCTGAACGTTGAAAGCGCACAGTAATGCACTTTTCTCCCAGCAAATACACTGTTTCTAAGGAAATGGGAACACACTGAGGAGACACTTGTGGGAGCTACTGTGACTAAAACTGAGCTTCCCTACGCAGAGGGAAGCAAGAGAAATGCTGATTTCATCAAGCCCAGTTACATACTCAGAATCTGTACTACTGCGCAAATAGGCATGTCTCTGTAGGCAAAAAACTCATTTCTGACAAAGTTGCCCAAATGCATCTCAGAAGTGTGCAACTTGTTCCCTGAGTTAGAAAACGTCGAGAAACGGTCGTTTCTGCTAGCGTTGTCCTTCTACACATGTATTTGCTGAACGGTGAAAGCGCACAGTAATGCACTTTTCTCCCAGCAAATACACTGTTTCTAAGGAAATGGGCACACTGAGGAGACACTTGTGGGAGCTACTGTGACTAAAACTGAGCTTCCCTACGCACAGGGAAGCAAGAGAAATGCTGATTTCATCAAGCCCAGTTACATACTCAGAATCTGTACTACTGCGCAAATAGGCATGTCTCTTTAGGCAAAAAACTCATTTCTGACAAAGTTGCCCAAATGCATGTCAGATGTGTGCAACCTGTTCCCTGAGTTAGAATACGTCGAGAAACGGTCGTTTCTGCTAGCGCTGTGCTTCTACACATGTATTTGCTGAACGGTGAAAGCGCGCAATAATGCACTTTTCTCCCAGAAAATACACTGTTACTAAGGAACTGGGAAACCCACTGAGGAGACACTTGTGGGAGCTACTGTGACTAAAACTGAGCTTCCCTACGCACAGGGAAGCAAGAGAAATGCTGATTTCATCAAGCCCAGTTACATACTCAGAATCTGTACTACTGCGCAAATAGGCATGTCTCTTTGGGCAAAAAACTCATTTCTGACAAAGTTGCCCAAATGCATCAGAAGTGTGCAACTGGTTCCCTGAGTTAGAAAACGTCGAGAAACGGTCGTTTCTGCTAGCGTTGTGCTTCTACACATGTATTTGCTGAACGGTGAAAGCACACAGTAATGCACTTTTCTCCCAGCAAATACACTGTTTCTAAGGAAATGGGAACACACTGAGGAGACACTTGTGGGAGCTACTGTGACTAAAACTGAGCTTCCCTACGCACAGGGAAGCAAGAGAAATGCTGATTTCATCAAGCCCAGTTACATACTCAGAATCTGTACTACTGCGCAAATAGGCATGTCTCTTTAGGCAAAAAACTCATTTCAGAAAAAGTTGCCCAAATGCATCTCAGAAGTGTGCAACCTGTTCCCTGAGTTAGAAAACGTCGAGAAACATTCTTTTCTGCTAGCGCTGTGCTTCTACACATGTATTTGCTGAACGTTGAAAGCGCACAGTAATGCACTTTTCTCCCAGCAAATACACTGTTTCTAAGGAAATGGGAACACACTGAGGAGACACTTGTGGGAGCTACTGTGACTAAAACTGAGCTTCCCTACGCACAGGGAAGCAATAGAAATGCTGATTTCATCAAGCCCAGTTACATACTCAGAATCTGTACTACTGCGCAAATAGGCATGTCTCTGTAGGCAAAAAACTCATTTCTGACAAAGTTGCCCAAATGCATCTCAGAAGTGTGCAACTTGTTCCCTGAGTTAGAAAACGTCGAGAAACGGTCGTTTCTGCTAGCGTTGTCCTTCTACACATGTATTTGCTGAACGGTGAAAGCGCACAGTAATGCACTTTTCTCCCAGCAAATACACTGTTTCTAAGGAAATGGGCACACTGAGGAGACACTTGTGGGAGCTACTGTGACTAAAACTGAGCTTCCCTACGCACAGGGAAGCAAGAGAAATGCTGATTTCATCAAGCCCAGTTACATACTCAGAATCTGTACTACTGCGCAAATAGGCATGTCTCTGTAGGCAAAAAACTCATTTCTGACAAAGTTGCCCAAATGCATCTCAGAAGTGTGCAACCTGTTCCCTGAGTTAGAAAACGTCGAGAAACGTTCGTTTCTGCTAGGGCTGTGCTTCTACACATGTATTTGCTGAACGTTGAAAGCGCACAGTAATGCACTTTTCTCCCAGCAAATACACTGTTTCTAAGGAAATGGGAACACACTGAGGAGACACTTGTGGGAGCTACTGTGACTAAAACTGAGCTTCCCTACGCAGAGGGAAGCAAGAGAAATGCTGATTTCATCAAGCCCAGTTACATACTCAGAATCTGTACTACTGCGCAAATAGGCATGTCTCTGTAGGCAAAAAACTCATTTCTGACAAAGTTGCCCAAATGCATCTCAGAAGTGTGCAACTTGTTCCCTGAGTTAGAAAACGTCGAGAAACGGTCGTTTCTGCTAGCGTTGTCCTTCTACACATGTATTTGCTGAACGGTGAAAGCGCACAGTAATGCACTTTTCTCCCAGCAAATACACTGTTTCTAAGGAAATGGGCACACTGAGGAGACACTTGTGGGAGCTACTGTGACTAAAACTGAGCTTCCCTACGCACAGGGAAGCAAGAGAAATGCTGATTTCATCAAGCCCAGTTACATACTCAGAATCTGTACTACTGCGCAAATAGGCATGTCTCTTTAGGCAAAAAACTCATTTCTGACAAAGTTGCCCAAATGCATGTCAGATGTGTGCAACCTGTTCCCTGAGTTAGAATACGTCGAGAAACGGTCGTTTCTGCTAGCGCTGTGCTTCTACACATGTATTTGCTGAACGGTGAAAGCGCGCAATAATGCACTTTTCTCCCAACAAATACACTGTTTCTAAGGAACTGGGAACACACTGAGGAGACACTTGTGGGAGCTACTGTGACTAAAACTGAGCTTCCCTACGCACAGGGAAGCAAGAGAAATGCTGATTTCATCAAGCCCAGTTACATACTCAGAATCTGTACTACTGCGCAAATAGGCATGTGTCTTTAGGCAAAAAACTCATTTCTGACAAAGTTGCCCAAATGCATCTCAGAAGTGTGCAACTTGTTCCCTGAGTTAGAAAACATCGAGAAACGTTCGTTTCTGCTAGCGCTGTGCTTCTACACATGTATTTGCTGAACGGTGAAAGCGCACAGTAATGCACTTTTCTCCCAGCAAATACACTGTTTGTAAGGAACAGGGAACACACTGAGGAGACACTTGTGGGAGCTACTGTGACTAAAACTGTGCTTCCCTACGCACAGGGAAGCAAGAGAAATGCTGATTTCATCAAGCCCAGTTACATACTCAGAATCTGTACTACTGTGCAAATAGGCATGTCTCTGTAGGCAAAAAACTCATTTCTGACAAAGTTGCCCAAATGCATCTCAGAAGTGTGCAACTTGTTCCCTGAGTTAGAAAACGTCGAGAAACGGTCGTTTCTGCTAGCGCTGTGCTTCTACACATGTATTTGCTGAACGGTGAAAGCGCACAGTCATGCACTTTTCTCCCAGCAAATACACTGTTTCTAAGGAAAAGGGAACACACTGAGGAGACACTTGTGGGAGCTACTGTGACTAAAACTGAGCTTCCCTACGCACAGGGAAGCAAGAGAAATGCTGATTTCATCAAGCCCAGTTACATACTCAGAATCTGTACTACTGCGCAAATAGGCATGTCTCTTTAGGCAAAAAACTCATTTCTGACAAAGTTGCCCAAATGCATCTCAGAAGTGTGCAACCTGTTCCCTGAGTTAGAAAACGTCGAGAAACGGTCGTTTCTGCTAGCGCTGTGCTTCTACACATGTATTTGCTGAACGGTGAAAGCGCGCAGTAATGCACTTTTCTCCCAACAAATACACTGTTTCTAAGGAACTGGGAACACACTGAGGAGACACTTGTGGGAGCTACTCTGACTAAAACTGAGCTTCCCTACGCACAGGGAAGCAAGAGAAATGCTGATTTCATCAAGCCCAGTTACATACTCAGAATCTGTACTACTGCGCAAATAGGCATGTCTCTTTAGGCAAAAAACTCATTTCTGACAAAGTTGCCCAAATGCATCAGAAGTGTGCAACTTGTTCCCTGAGTTAGAAAACGTCGAGAAACGGTCGTTTCTGCTAGCGTTGTGCTTCTACACATGTATTTGCTCAACGGTGAAAGCGCACAGTAATGCACTTTTCTCCCAGCAAATACACTGTTTCTAAGGAAATGGGACACACTGAGGAGACACTTGTGGGAGCTACTGTGACTAAAACTGAGCTTCCCTACGCACAGGGAAGCAAGAGAAATGCTGATTTCATCAAGCCCAGTTACATACTCAGAATCTGTACTACTGCGCAAATAGGCATGTCTCTGTAGGCAAAAAACTCATTTCTGACAAAGTTGCCCAAATGCATCTCAGAAGTGTGCAACTTATTCCCTGAGTTAGAAAACGTCGAGAAACGGTCGTTTCTGCTAGCGTTGTCCTTCTACACATGTATTTGCTGAACGGTGAAAGCGCACAGTAATGCACTTTTCTCCCAGCAAATACACTGTTTCTAAGGAAATGGGCACACTGAGGAGACACTTGTGGGAGCTACTGTGACTAAAACTGAGCGTCCCTACGCACAGGGAAGCAAGAGAAATGCTGATTTCATCAAGCCCAGTTACATACTCAGAATCTGTACTACTGCGCAAATAGGCATGTCTCTTTGGGCAAAAAACTCATTTCGGACAACGTTGCCCAAATGCATCTCAGAAGTGTGCAACTTGTTCCCTGAGTTAGAAAACGTCGAGAAACGGTCGTTTCTGCTAGCGCTGTGCTTCTACACATGTATTTGCTGAACGGTGAAAGCGCACAGTAATGCACTTTTCTCCCAGCAAATACACTGTTTCTAAGGAACTGGGAACACACTGAGGAGACACTTGTGGGAGCTACTGTGACTAAAACTGAGCTTCCCTACGCACAGGGAAGCAAGAGAAATGCTGATTTCATCAAGCCCAGTTACTCAGAATCTGTACTACTGCGCAAATAGGCATGTCTCTTTAGGCAAAAAACTCATTTCTGACAAAGTTGCCCAAATGCATCTCAGAAGTGTGCAACCTGTTCCCTGAGTTAGAAAACGTCGAGAAACGGTCGTTTCTGCTAGCGCTGTGCTTCTACACATGTATTTGCTGAACGGTGAAAGCGCGCAGTAATGCACTTTTCTCCCAACAAATACACTGTTTCTAAGGAACTGGGAACACACTGAGGAGACACTTGTGGGAGCTACTGTGACTAAAACTGAGCTTCCCTACGCACAGGGAAGCAAGAGAAATGCTGATTTCATCAAGCCCAGTTACATACTCAGAATCTGTACTACTGCGCAAATAGGCATGTCTCTTTGGGCAAAAAACTCATTTCTGACAAAGTTGCCCAAATGCATCAGAAGTGTGCAACTGGTTCCCTGAGTTAGAAACGTCGAAAAACGGTCGTTTCTGCTAGCGTTGTGCTTCTACACATGTATTTGCTGAACGGTGAAAGCACACAGTAATGCACTTTTCTCCCAGCAAATACACTGTTTCTAAGGAAATGGGAACACACTGAGGAGACACTTGTGGGAGCTACTGTGACTAAAACTGAGCTTCCCTACGCACAGGGAAGCAAGAGAAATGCTGATTTCATCAAGCCCAGTTACATACTCAGAATCTGTACTACTGCGCAAATAGGCATGTCTCTTTAGGCAAAAAACTCATTTCAGAAAAAGTTGCCTAAATGCATCTCAGAAGTGTGCAACCTGTTCCCTGAGTTAGAAAACGTCGAGAAACGTGCGTTTCTGCTAGCGCTGTGCTTCTACACATGTATTTGCTGAACGTTGAAAGCGCACAGTAATGCACTTTTCTCCCAGCAAATACACTGTTTCTAAGGAAATGGGAACACACTGAGGAGACACTTGTGGGAGCTACTGTGACTAAAACTGAGCTTCCCTACGCACAGGGAAGCAAGAGAAATGCTGATTTCATCAAGCCCAGTTACATACTCAGAATCTGTACTACTGCGCAAATAGGCATGTCTCTGTAGGCAAAAACTCATTTCTGACAAAGTTGCCCAAATGCATCTCAGAAGTGTGCAACTTGTTCCCTGAGTTAGAAAACGTCGAGAAACGGTCGTTTCTGCTAGCGTTGTCCTTCTACACATGTATTTGCTGAACGGTGAAAGCGCACACTAATGCACTTTTCTCCCAGCAAATACACTGTTTCTAAGGAAATGGGCACACTGAAGAGACACTTGTGGGAGCTACTGTGAATAAAACTGAGCTTCCCTACGCACAGGGAAGCAAGAGAAATGCTGATTTCATCAAGCCCAGTTACATACTCAGAATCTGTACTACTGCGCAAATAGGCATGTCTCTTTAGGCAAAAAACTCATTTCTGACAAAGTTGCCCAAATGCATCTCAGAAGTGTGCAACCTGTTCCCTGAGTTAGAAAACGTCGAGAAACGGTCGTTTCTGCTAGCGCTGTGCTTCTACACATGTATTTGCTGAACGGTGAAAGCGCGCAGTAATGCACTTTTCTCCCAACAAATACACTGTTTCTAAGGAACTGGGAACACACTGAGGAGACACTTGTGGGAGCTACTGTGACTAAAACTGAGCTTCCCTACGCACAGGGAAGCAAGAGAAATGCTGATTTCATCAAGCCCAGTTACATACTCAGAATCTGTACTACTGCGCAAATAGGCATGTCTCTTTGGGCAAAAAACTCATTTCTGACAAAGTTGCCCAAATGCATCAGAAGTGTGCAACTGGTTCCCTGAGTTAGAAACGTCGAGAAACGGTCGTTTCTGCTAGCGTTGTGCTTCTACACATGTATTTGCTGAACGGTGAAAGCACACAGTAATGCACTTTTCTCCCAGCAAATACACTGTTTCTAAGGAAATGGGAACACACTGAGGAGACACTTGTGGGAGCTACTGTGACTAAAACTGAGCTTCCCTACGCACAGGGAAGCAAGAGAAATGCTGATTTCATCAAGCCCAGTTACATACTCAGAATCTGTACTACTGCGCAAATAGGCATGTCTCTTTAGGCAAAAAACTCATTTCAGAAAAAGTTGCCTAAATGCATCTCAGAAGTGTGCAACCTGTTCCCTGAGTTAGAAAACGTCGAGAAACGTGCGTTTCTGCTAGCGCTGTGCTTCTACACATGTATTTGCTGAACGTTGAAAGCGCACAGTAATGCACTTTTCTCCCAGCAAATACACTGTTTCTAAGGAAATGGGAACACACTGAGGAGACACTTGTGGGAGCTACTGTGACTAAAACTGAGCTTCCCTACGCACAGGGAAGCAAGAGAAATGCTGATTTCATCAAGCCCAGTTACATACTCAGAATCTGTACTACTGCGCAAATAGGCATGTCTCTGTAGGCAAAAACTCATTTCTGACAAAGTTGCCCAAATGCATCTCAGAAGTGTGCAACTTGTTCCCTGAGTTAGAAAACGTCGAGAAACGGTCGTTTCTGCTAGCGTTGTCCTTCTACACATGTATTTGCTGAACGGTGAAAGCGCACACTAATGCACTTTTCTCCCAGCAAATACACTGTTTCTAAGGAAATGGGCACACTGAAGAGACACTTGTGGGAGCTACTGTGAATAAAACTGAGCTTCCCTACGCACAGGGAAGCAAGAGAAATGCTGATTTCATCAAGCCCAGTTACATACTCAGAATCTGTACTACTGCGCAAATAGGCATGTCTCTTTGGGCAAAAAACTCATTTCGGACAACGTTGCCCAAATGCATCTCAGAAGTGTGCAACTTGTTCCCTGAGTTAGAAAACGTCGAGAAACGGTCGTTTCTGCTAGCGCTGTGCTTCTACACATGTATTTGCTGAACGGTGAAAGCGCACAGTAATGCACTTTTCTCCCAGCAAATACACTGTTTCTAAGGAACTGGGAACACACTGAGGAGACACTTGTGGGAGCTACTGTGACTAAAACTGAGCTTCCCTACGCACAGGGAAGCAAGAGAAATGCTGATTTCATCAAGCCCAGTTACATACTCAGAATCTGTACTACTGCGCAAATAGGCATGTCTCTTTAGGCAAAAAACTCATTTCTGACAAAGTTGCCCAAATGCATCTCAGAAGTGTGCAACCTGTTCCCTGAGTTAGAAAACGTCGAGAAACGGTCGTTTCTGCTAGCGCTGTGCTTCTACACATGTATTTGCTGAACGGTGAAAGCGCGCAGTAATGCACTTTTCTCCCAACAAATACACTGTTTCTAAGGAACTGGGAACACACTGAGGAGACACTTGTGGGAGCTACTGTGACTAAAACTGAGCTTCCCTACGCACAGGGAAGCAAGAGAAATGCTGATTTCATCAAGCCCAGTTACATACTCAGAATCTGTACTACTGCGCAAATAGGCATGTCTCTTTGGGCAAAAAACTCATTTCTGACAAAGTTGCCCAAATGCATCAGAAGTGTGCAACTGGTTCCCTGAGTTAGAAACGTCGAGAAACGGTCGTTTCTGCTAGCGTTGTGCTTCTACACATGTATTTGCTGAACGGTGAAAGCACACAGTAATGCACTTTTCTCCCAGCAAATACACTGTTTCTAAGGAAATGGGAACACACTGAGGAGACACTTGTGGGAGCTACTGTGACTAAAACTGAGCTTCCCTACGCACAGGGAAGCAAGAGAAATGCTGATTTCATCAAGCCCAGTTACATACTCAGAATCTGTACTACTGCGCAAATAGGCATGTCTCTTTAGGCAAAAAACTCATTTCAGAAAAAGTTGCCTAAATGCATCTCAGAAGTGTGCAACCTGTTCCCTGAGTTAGAAAACGTCGAGAAACGTGCGTTTCTGCTAGCGCTGTGCTTCTACACATGTATTTGCTGAACGTTGAAAGCGCACAGTAATGCACTTTTCTCCCAGCAAATACACTGTTTCTAAGGAAATGGGAACACACCGAGGAGACACTTGTGGGAGCTACTGTGACTAAAACTGAGCTTCCCTACGCACAGGGAAGCAAGAGAAATGCTGATTTCATCAAGCCCAGTTACATACTCAGAATCTGTACTACTGCGCAAATAGGCATGTCTCTGTAGGCAAAAACTCATTTCTGACAAAGTTGCCCAAATGCATCTCAGAAGTGTGCAACTTGTTCCCTGAGTTAGAAAACGTCGAGAAACGGTCGTTTCTGCTAGCGTTGTCCTTCTACACATGTATTTGCTGAACGGTGAAAGCGCACACTAATGCACTTTTCTCCCAGCAAATACACTGTTTCTAAGGAAATGGGCACACTGAAGAGACAATTGTGGGAGCTACTGTGAATAAAACTGAGCTTCCCTACGCACAGGGAAGCAAGAGAAATGCTGATTTCATCAAGCCCAGTTACATACTCAGAATCTGTACTACTGCGCAAATAGGCATGTCTCTTTGGGCAAAAAACTCATTTCGGACAACGTTGCCCAAATGCATCTCAGAAGTGTGCAACTTGTTCCCTGAGTTAGAAAACGTCGAGAAACGGTCGTTTCTGCTAGCGCTGTGCTTCTACACATGTATTTGCTGAACGGTGAAAGCGCACAGTAATGCACTTTTCTCCCAGCAAATACACTGTTTCTAAGGAACTGGGAACACACTGAGGAGACACTTGTGGGAGCTACTGTGACTAAAACTGAGCTTCCCTACGCACAGGGAAGCAAGAGAAATGCTGATTTCATCAAGCCCAGTTACATACTCAGAATCTGTACTACTGCGCAAATAGGCATGTCTCTTTAGGCAAAAAACTCATTTCTGACAAAGTTGCCCAAATGCATCTCAGAAGTGTGCAACCTGTTCCCTGAGTTAGAAAACGTCGAGAAACGGTCGTTTCTGCTAGCGCTGTGCTTCTACACATGTATTTGCTGAACGGTGAAAGCGCGCAGTAATGCACTTTTCTCCCAACAAATACACTGTTTCTAAGGAACTGGGAACACACTGAGGAGACACTTGTGGGAGCTACTGTGACTAAAACTGAGCTTCCCTACGCACAGGGAAGCAAGAGAAATGCTGATTTCATCAAGCCCAGTTACATACTCAGAATCTGTACTACTGCGCAAATAGGCATGTCTCTGTAGGCAAAAACTCATTTCTGACAAAGTTGCCCAAATGCATCTCAGAAGTGTGCAACTTGTTCCCTGAGTTAGAAAACGTCGAGTAACGGTCGTTTCTGCTAGCGTTGTCCTTCTACACATGTATTTGCTGAACGGTGAAAGCGCACACTAATGCACTTTTCTCCCAGCAAATACACTGTTTCTAAGGAAATGGGCACACTGAAGAGACACTTGTGGGAGCTACTGTGAATAAAACTGAGCTTCCCTACGCACAGGGAAGCAAGAGAAATGCTGATTTCATCAAGCCCAGTTACATACTCAGAATCTGTACTACTGCGCAAATAGGCATGTCTCTTTAGGCAAAAAACTCATTTCTGACAAAGTTGCCCAAATGCATCTCAGAAGTGTGCAACCTGTTCCCTGAGTTAGAAAACGTCGAGAAACGGTCGTTTCTGCTAGCGCTGTGCTTCTACACATGTATTTGCTGAACGGTGAAAGCGCGCAGTAATGCACTTTTCTCCCAACAAATACACTGTTTCTAAGGAACTGGGAACACACTGAGGAGACACTTGTGGGAGCTACTGTGACTAAAACTGAGCTTCCCTACGCACAGGGAAGCAAGAGAAATGCTGATTTCATCAAGCCCAGTTACATACTCAGAATCTGTACTACTGCGCAAATAGGCATGTCTCTTTGGGCAAAAAACTCATTTCTGACAAAGTTGCCCAAATGCATCAGAAGTGTGCAACTGGTTCCCTGAGTTAGAAACGTCGAGAAACGGTCGTTTCTGCTAGCGTTGTGCTTCTACACATGTATTTGCTGAACGGTGAAAGCACACAGTAATGCACTTTTCTCCCAGCAAATACACTGTTTCTAAGGAAATGGGAACACACTGAGGAGACACTTGTGGGAGCTACTGTGACTAAAACTGAGCTTCCCTACGCACAGGGAAGCAAGAGAAATGCTGAGTTCATCAAGCCCAGTTACATACTCAGAATCTGTACTACTGCGCAAATAGGCATGTCTCTTTAGGCAAAAAACTCATTTCAGAAAAAGTTGCCTAAATGCATCTCAGAAGTGTGCAACCTGTTCCCTGAGTTAGAAAACGTCGAGAAACGTGCGTTTCTGCTAGCGCTGTGCTTCTACACATGTATTTGCTGAACGTTGAAAGCGCACAGTAATGCACTTTTCCCCCAGCAAATACACTGTTTCTAAGGAAATGGGAACACACTGAGGAGACACTTGTGGGAGCTACTGTGACTAAAACTGAGCTTCCCTACGCACAGGGAAGCAAGAGAAATGCTGATTTCATCAAGCCCAGTTACATACTCAGAATCTGTACTACTGCGCAAATAGGCATGTCTCTGTAGGCAAAAACTCATTTCTGACAAAGTTGCCCAAATGCATCTCAGAAGTGTGCAACTTGTTCCCTGAGTTAGAAAACGTCGAGAAACGGTCGTTTCTGCTAGCGTTGTCCTTCTACACATGTATTTGCTGAACGGTGAAAGCGCACACTAATGCACTTTTCTCCCAGCAAATACACTGTTTCTAAGGAAATGGGCACACTGAAGAGACACTTGTGGGAGCTACTGTGACTAAAACTGAGCTTCCCTACGCACAGGGAAGCAAGAGAAATGCTGATTTCATCAAGCCCAGTTACATACTCAGAATCTGTACTACTGCGCAAATAGGCATGTCTCTGTAGGCAAAAAACTCATTTCTGACAAAGTTGCCCAAATGCATCTCAGAAGTGTGCAACCTGTTCCCTGAGTTAGAAAACGTCGAGAAACGGTCGTTTCTGCTAGCGCTGTGCTTCTACACATGTATTTGCTGAACGGTGAAAGCGCGCAGTAATGCACTTTTCTCCCAACAAATACACTGTTTCTAAGGAACTGGGAACACACTGAGGAGACACTTGTGGGAGCTACTGTGACTAAAACTGAGCTTCCCTACGCACAGGGAAGCAAGAGAAATGCTGATTTCATCAAGCCCAGTTACATACTCAGAATCTGTACTACTGCGCAAATAGGCATGTCTCTTTGGGCAAAAAACTCATTTCTGACAAAGTTGCCCAAATGAATCAGAAGTGTGCAACTGGTTCCCTGAGTTAGAAACGTCGAGAAACGGTCATTTCTGCTAGCGTTGTGCTTCTACACATGTATTTGCTGAACGGTGAAAGCACACAGTAATGCACTTTTCTCCCAGCAAATACACTGTTTCTAAGGAAATGGGAACACACTGAGGAGACACTTGTGGGAGCTACTGTGACTAAAACTGAGCTTCCCTACGCACAGGGAAGCAAGAGAAATGCTGATTTCATCAAGCCCAGTTACATACTCAGAATCTGTACTACTGCGCAAATAGGCATGTCTCTTTAGGCAAAAAACTCATTTCAGAAAAAGTTGCCTAAATGCATCTCAGAAGTGTGCAACCTGTTCCCTGAGTTAGAAAACGTCGAGAAACGTGCGTTTCTGCTAGCGCTGTGCTTCTACACATGTATTTGCTGAACGTTGAAAGCGCACAGTAATGCACTTTTCTCCCAGCAAATACACTGTTTCTAAGGAAATGGGAACACACTGAGGAGACACTTGTGGGAGCTACTGTGACTAAAACTGAGCTTCCCTACGCACAGGGAAGCAAGAGAAATGCTGATTTCATCAAGCCCAGTTACATACTCAGAATCTGTACTACTGCGCAAATAGGCATGTCTCTGTAGGCAAAAACTCATTTCTGACAAAGTTGCCCAAATGAATCAGAAGTGTGCAACTGGTTCCCTGAGTTAGAAACGTCGAGAAACGGTCATTTCTGCTAGCGTTGTGCTTCTACACATGTATTTGCTGAACGGTGAAAGCACACAGTAATGCACTTTTCTCCCAGCAAATACACTGTTTCTAAGGAAATGGGAACACACTGAGGAGACACTTGTGGGAGCTACTGTGACTAAAACTGAGCTTCCCTACGCACAGGGAAGCAAGAGAAATGCTGATTTCATCAAGCCCAGTTACATACTCAGAATCTGTACTACTGCGCAAATAGGCATGTCTCTTTAGGCAAAAAACTCATTTCAGAAAAAGTTGCCTAAATGCATCTCAGAAGTGTGCAACCTGTTCCCTGAGTTAGAAAACGTCGAGAAACGTGCGTTTCTGCTAGCGCTGTGCTTCTACACATGTATTTGCTGAACGTTGAAAGCGCACAGTAATGCACTTTTCTCCCAGCAAATACACTGTTTCTAAGGAAATGGGAACACACTGAGGAGACACTTGTGGGAGCTACTGTGACTAAAACTGAGCTTCCCTACGCACAGGGAAGCAAGAGAAATGCTGATTTCATCAAGCCCAGTTACATACTCAGAATCTGTACTACTGCGCAAATAGGCATGTCTCTGTAGGCAAAAACTCATTTCTGACAAAGTTGCCCAAATGCATCTCAGAAGTGTGCAACTTGTTCCCTGAGTTAGAAAACGTCGAGAAACGGTCGTTTCTGCTAGCGTTGTCCTTCTACACATGTATTTGCTGAACGGTGAAAGCGCACACTAATGCACTTTTCTCCCAGCAAATACACTGTTTCTAAGGAAATGGGCACACTGAAGAGACACTTGTGGGAGCTACTGTGAATAAAACTGAGCTTCCCTACGCACAGGGAAGCAAGAGAAATGCTGATTTCATCAAGCCCAGTTACATACTCAGAATCTGTACTACTGCGCAAATAGGCATGTCTCTGTAGGCAAAAAACTCATTTCTGACAAAGTTGCCCAAATGCATCTCAGAAGTGTGCAACTTGTTCCATGAGTTAGAAAACGTCGTGAAACGGTCGTTTCTGCTAGCGCTGTGCTTCTACACATGTATTTGCTGAACGGTGAAAGCGCACAGTAATGCACTTTTCTCCCAGCAAATACACTGTTTCTAAGGAAATGGGAACACACTGAGGAGACACTTGTGGGAGCTACTGTGACTAAAACTGAGCTTCCCTACACACAGGGAAGCAAGAGAAATGCTGATTTCATCAAGCCCAGTTACATACTCAGAATCTGTACTACTGCGCAAATAGGCATGTGTCTTTAGGCAAAAAACTCATTTCTGACAAAGTTGCCCAAATGCATCTCAGAAGTGTGCAACTTGTTCCCTGAGTTAGAAAACATCGAGAAACGTTCGTTTCTGCTAGCGCTGTGCTTCTACACATGTATTTGCTGAACGGTGAAAGCGCACAGTAATGCACTTTTCTCCCAGCAAATACACTGTTTGTAAGGAACAGGGAACACACTGAGGAGACACTTGTGGGAGCTACTGTGACTAAAACTGTGCTTTCCTACGCACAGGGAAGCAAGAGAAATGCTGATTTCATCAAGCCCAGTTACATACTCAGAATCTGTACTACTGCGCAAATAGGCATGTCTCTGTAGGCAAAAAACTCATTTCTGACAAAGTTGCCCAAATGCATCTCAGAAGTGTGCAACTTGTTCCCTGAGTTAGAAAACGTCGAGAAACGTTCGTTTTTGGTAGCGCTGTGCTTCTACACATGTATTTGCTGAACGGTGAAAGCGCACAGTAATGCACTTTTCTCCCAGCAAATACACTGTTTCTAAGGAACTGGGAACACACTGAGGAGACACTTGTGGGAGCTACTGTGACTAAAACTGAGCTTCCCTACGCACAGAGAAGCAAGAGAAATGCTGATTTCATCAAGCCCAGTTACATACTCAGAATCTGTACTACTGTGCAAATAGGCATGTCTCTGTAGGCAAAAAACTCATTTCTGACAAAGTTGCCCAAATGCATCTCAGAAGTGTGCAACTTGTTCCCTGAGTTAGAAAACGTCGAGAAGCAGTCGTTTATGCTAGCGTTGTGCTTCTACACATGTATTTGCTGAACGGTGAAAGCGCACAGTAATGCACATTTCTCCCAGCAAATACACTGTTTCTAAGGAAATGGGAACACACTGAGGAGACACTTGTGGGAGCTACTGTGACTAAAACTGAGCTTCCCTACGCACAGGGAAGCAAGAGAAATGCTGATTTCATCAAGCCCAGTTACATACTCAGAATCTGTACTACTGCGCAAATAGGCATGTCTCTGTAGGCAAAAAACTCATTTCTGACAAAGTTGCCCAAATGCACCTCAGAAGTGTGCAACTTGTTCCCTGAGTTAGAAAACGTCGAGAAACATTCGTTTCTGCTAGCGCTGTGCTTCTACACATGTATTTGCTGAACGGTGAAAGCGCACAGTCATGCACTTTTCTCCCAGCAAATACACTGTTTCTAAGGAAATGGGAACACACTGAGGAGACACTTGTGGGAGCTACAGTGACTAAAACTGAGCTTCCCTACGCACAGGGAAGCAAGACAAATGCTGATTTCATCAAGCCCAGTTACATACTCAGAATCTGTACTACTGCGCAAATAGGCATGTCTCTGTAGGCAAAAAACTCATTTCTGACAAAGTTGCCCAAATGCATCTCAGAAGTGTGCAACTTGTTCCCTGAGTTAGAAAACGTCGAGAAACGGTCGTTTCTGCTAGCGTTGTGCTTCTACACATGTATTTGCTGAACGGTGAAAGCGCACAGTAATGCACTTTTCTCCCAGCAAATACACTGTTTCTAAGGAAATGGGAACACACTGAGGAGACACTTGTGGGAGCTACTGTGACTAAAACTGAGCTTCCCTACGCACAGGGAAGCAAGAGAAATGCTGATTTCATCAAGCCCAGTTACATACTCAGAATCTGTACTACTGCGCAAATAGACATGTCTCTTTAGGCAAAAAACTCATTTCTGACAAAGTTGCCCAAATGCATCTCAGAAGTGTGCAACTTGTTCCCTGAGTTAGAAAACGTCGAGAAACGGTCGTTTCTGCTAGCGTTGTGCTTCTACACATGTATTTGCTGAACGGTGAAAGCGCACAGTAATGCACTTTTCTCCCAGCAAATACACTGTTTCTAAGGAAATGGGAACACACTGAGGAGACACTTGTGGAAGCTACTGTGACTAAAACTGAGCTTCCCTACGCACAGGGAAGCAAGAGAAATGCTGATTTCATCAAGCCCAGTTACATACTCAGAATCTGTACTACTGCGCAAATAGACATGTCTCTTTAGGCAAAAAACTCATTTCTGACAAAGTTGCCCAAATGCATCTCAGAAGTGTGCAACTTGTTCCCTGAGTTAGAAAACGTCGAGAAACGGTCGTTTCTGCTAGCGCTGTGCTTCTACACATGTATTTGCTGAACGGTGAAAGCGCACAGTAATGCACTTTTCTCCCAGCAAATACACTGTTTCTAAGGAAATGGGAACACACTGAGGAGACACTTGTGGGAGCTACTGTGACTAAAACTGAGCTTCCCTACGCACAGGGAAACAAGAGAAATGCTGATTTCATCAAGCCCAGTTACATACTCAGAATCTGTACTACTGCGCAAATAGGCATGTCTCTGTAGGCAAAAAACTCATTTCTGACAAATTTGCCCAAATGCATCTCAGAAGTGTGCAACTTGTTCCCTGAGTTAGAAAACGTCGAGAAACGTTCGTTTCTGCTAGCGCTGTGCTTCTACACATGTATTTGCTGAACGGTGAAAGCGCACAGTAATGCACTTTTCTCCCAGCAAATACACTGTTTCTAAGGAAATGGGAACACACTGAGGAGACACTTGTGGGAGCTACTGTGACTAAAACTGAGCTTCCCTACGCACAGGGAAGCAAGAGAAATGCTGATTTCATCAAGCCCAGTTACATACTCAGAATCTGTACTACTGCGCAAATAGGCATGTCTCTGTAGGCAAAAAACTCATTTCTGACAAAGTTGCCCAAATGCACCTCAGAAGTGTGCAACTTGTTCCCTGAGTTAGAAAACGTCGAGAAACGGTAGTTTCTGCTAGCGTTGTGCTTCTACACATGTATTTGCTGAACGGTGAAAGCGCACAGTAATGCACTTTTCTCCCAGCAAATACACTGTTTCTAAGGAAATGGGAACACACTGAGGAGACACTTGTGGGAGCCACTGTGACTAAAACTGAGCTTCCCTACGCACAGGGAAGCAAGAGAAATGCTGATTTCATCAAGCCCAGTTACATACTCAGAATCTGTACTACTGCGCAAATAGGCATGTCTCTGTAGGCAAAAAACTCATTTCTGACAAAGTTGCCCAAATGCATCTCAGAAGTGTGCCACATGTTCCCTGAGTTTGAAAACATCGAGAAACGGTCGTTTCTGTTAGCGCTGTGCTTCTACACATGTATTTGCTGAACGGTGAAAGCGCACAGTAATGCACTTTTCTCCCAGCAAATACACTGTTTCTAAGGAAATGGGAACACACTGAGGAAACACTTGTGGGAGCTACTGTGACTAAAACTGAGATTCCCTACGCACAGGGAAGCAAGAGAAATGCTGATTTCATCAAGCCCAGTTACATACTCAGAATCTGTACTACTGCGGAAATAGGCATGAATCTGTAGGGAAAAAACTCATTTCTGACAAAGTTGCCCAAATGCATCTCAGAAGTGTGCAACTTGTTCCCTGAGTTAGAAAACGTCGAGAAACGTTGGTTTCTGCTAGCGCTGTGCTTCTACACATGTATTTGGTGAACGGTGAAAGCGCACAGTAATGCACTTTTCTCCCAGCAAATACACTGTGTCTAAGGAAATGGGAAGACACTGAGGAGACACTTGTGGGAGCTACTGTGACTAAAACTGAGCATCCCTACGCACAGGGAAGCAAGAGAAATGCTGATTTCATCAAGCCCAGTTACATACTCAGAATCTGTACTATTGCGCAAATAGGCATGTATCTGTAGGCAAAAAACTCATTTCTGACAAAGTTGCCCAAATGCATCTCAGAAGTGTGCAACTTGTTCCCTGAGTTAGAAAACGTCGAGAAACGTTCGTTACTGCTAGCGCTGTGCTTCTACACATGTATTTGCTGAACGGTGAAAGCGCACAGTAATGCACTTTTCTCCCAGCAAATACACTGTTTCTAAGGAAATGGGAACACACTGAGGAGACACTTGTGGGAGCTACTGTGACTAAAACTGAGTTTCCCTACGCACAGGGAAGCAAGAGAAATGCTGATTTCATCCAGCCCAGTTACATACTCAGAATCTGTACTACTGCGCAAATAGGCATGTCTCTGTAGGCAAAAAACTCATTTCTGACAAAGTTGGCCAAATGCATCTCAGAAGTGTGCAACTTGTTCCCTGAGTTAGAAAACGTCGAGAAACGGTCGTTTCTGCTAGCACTGTGCTTCTACACATGTATTTGCTGAACGGTGAAAGCGCACAGTAATGCACTTTTCTCGCAGCAAATACACTGTTTCTAAGGAAATGGGAACACACTGAGGAGACACTTGTGGGAGCTACTGTGACTGAAACTGAGCTTCCCTACGTACAGGGAAGCAAGAGAAATGCTGATTTCATCAAGCCCAGTTACATACTCAGAATCTGTACTACTGCGTAAATAGGCATGTCTCTGTATGCAAAAACCTCTTTTCTGACAAAGTTGCCCAAATGCATCTCAGAAGTGTGCAACTTGTTCCCTGAGTTAGAAAACGTCGAGAAATGATCGTTTCTGCTAGCGCTGTGCTTCTACACATGTATTTGCTGAACGGTGAAAGTGCACAGTAATGCACTTTTCTCCCAGCAAATACACTGTTTCTAAGGAAATGGGAACACACTGAGGAGACACTTGTGGGAGCTACTGTGACTAAAACTGAGCATCCCTACGCACAGGGAAGCAAGAGAAATGCTGATTCCATCCAGCCCAGTTACATACTCAGAATCTGTACTACTGCGCAAATAGGCATGTCTCTGTAGGAAAAAAACTCATTTCTGACAAAGTTGCCCAAATGCATCTCAGAAGTGTGCAACTTGTTCCCTGAGTTAGGAAACGTCGAGAAACGTTCGTTTCTGCTAGCGCTGTGCTTCTACACATGTATTTGCTGAACGGTGAAAGCGCACAGTAATGCACTTTTCTCCCAGCAAATACACTGTTTCTAAGGAAATGGGAACACACTGAGGAGACACTTATGGGAGCTACTGTGACTAAAACTGAGCATCCCTACGCACAGGGAAGCAAGAGAAATGCTGATTTCATCCAGCCCAGTTACATACTCAGAATCTGTACTACTGCGCAAATAGGCATGTCTCTGTAGGAAAAAAACTCATTTCTGACAAAGTTGCCCAAATGCATCTCAGAAGTGTGCAACTTGATCCCTGAGTTAGAAAACGTCGAGAAACGTTCGTTTCTGCTAGCGCTGTGCTTCTACTCATGTATTTGCTGAACGGTGAAAGCGCCCAGTAATGCACTTTTCTCCCAGCAAACACACTGTTTCTAAGGAAATGGGAACACCCTGAGGAGACACTTGTGGGAGCTACTGTGACTAAAACTGAGCTTCCCTACGCACAGGGAAGCAAGAGAAATGCTGATTTCATCAAGCCCAGGTACATACTCAGAATCTGTACTACTGCGCAATTAGGCATGTCTCTGTAGGAAAAAAACTCATTTCTGACAAAGTTGCCCAAATGCATCTCAGAAGTGTGCAACTTGTTCCCTGATTTAGAAAACGTCGAGAAACGGTCATATCTTCTAACGCTGTGCTTCTACACATGTATTTGTGAACGGTGAAATCGCACAGTAATGCACTTTTCTCCCAGCAAATACACTGTTTCTAAGGAAATGGGAACACACTGAGAAGACACTTGTGGGAGCTACTGTGACTAAAACTGAGCTTCGCTACGCACAGGGAAGCAAGAGAAATGCTGATTTCATCAAGCCCAGTTACATACTCAGAATCTGTACTACTGCACAAATAGGCATGAATCTGTAGGCAAAAAACTCATTTCTGACAAAGTTGCCCAAATGCATCTCAGAAGTGTGCAACTTTTTCCCTGATTTAGAAAACGTCGAGAAACTTTCGTTTCTGCTAGCGCTGTGCTTCTACACATGCATTTGCTGAACGGTGAAAGCGCACAGTAATGCACTTTTCTCCCAGCAAATACACTGTTTCTAAGGAACTGGGAACACACTGAGGAGACACTTGTGGGACCTACTGTGACTAAAACTGAGGTTCCCTACGCACAGGGAAGCAAGAGAAATGCTGATTTCATCAAGCCTAGTTACATACTCAGAATCTGTACTACTGCGCAAATAGGCATATCTCTGTAGGCAAAAAACTCATTTCTGACAAAGTTGCCCAAATGCATCTCAGAAGTGTGCAACTTGTTCCCTGAGTTAGAAAACGTCGAGAAACGGTCATATCTGCTAGCGCTGTGCTTCTACACATGTATTTGCTGAACGGTGAAAGCGCACAGTAATGCACTTTTCTCCCAGCAAATACACTGTTTCTAAGGAACTGGGAACACACTGAGGAGACACTTGTGGGACCTACTGTGACTAAAACTGAGCTTCCCTACGCACAGGGAAGCAAGAGAAATGCTGATTTCATCAAGCCTAGTTACATACTCAGAATCTGTACTACTGTGCAAACAGGCATATCTCTGTAGGCAAAAAACTCATTTCTGACAAAGTTGCCCAAATGCATCTCAGAAGTGTGCAACTTGTACCCTGAGTTAGAAAATGTCGAGAAACGGTCATATCTGCTAACACTGTGCTTCTACACATGTATTTGCTGAACGGTGAAAGCGCACAGTAATGCACTTTTCTCCCAGCAAATACACTGTTTCTAAGGAAATGGGAACACACTGAGGAGACACTTGTGGGAGCTACTGTGACTAAAACTGAGCATCCCTACGCACAGGGAAGCAAGAGAAATGCTGATTCCATCCAGCCCAGTTACATACTCAGAATCTGTACTACTGCGCAAATAGGCATGTCTCTGTAGGAAAAAAACTCATTTCTGACAAAGTTGCCCAAATGCATCTCAGAAGTGTGCAACTTGTTCCCTGAGTTAGGAAACGTCGAGAAACGTTCGTTTCTGCTAGCGCTGTGCTTCTACACATGTATTTGCTGAACGGTGAAAGCGCACAGTAATGCACTTTTCTCCCAGCAAATACACTGTTTCTAAGGAAATGGGAACACACTGAGGAGACACTTATGGGAGCTACTGTGACTAAAACTGAGCATCCCTACGCACAGGGAAGCAAGAGAAATGCTGATTTCATCCAGCCCAGTTACATACTCAGAATCTGTACTACTGCGCAAATAGGCATGTCTCTGTAGGAAAAAAACTCATTTCTGACAAAGTTGCCCAAATGCATCTCAGAAGTGTGCAACTTGTTCCCTGAGTTAGAAAACGTCGAGAAACATTCGTTTCTGCTAGCGCTGTGCTTCTACACATGTATTTGCTGAACGGTGAAAGCGCACAGTAATGCACTTTTCTCCCAGCAAATACACTGTTT
Organism: Acomys minous; assembly: GCF_964271855.1. Taxonomy (NCBI): domain Eukaryota; kingdom Metazoa; phylum Chordata; class Mammalia; order Rodentia; family Muridae; genus Acomys; species Acomys minous. The sequence continues at coordinate 6,263,209 of NW_028182183.1, read as the reverse complement.
CTAAGGAAATGGGAACACACTGAGGAGACACTTGTGGGAGCTACTGTGACTAAAACTCAGCTTCCCTACGCACAGGGAAGCAAGAGAAATGCTGATTTCATCCAGCCCAGTTACATACTCAGAATCTGTACTACTGCGCAAATAGGCATGTCTCTGTAGGCAAAAAACTCATTTCTGACAAAGTTGCCCAAATGCATCTCAGAAGTGTGCAACTTGTTCCCTGAGTTAGAAAATGTCGAGAAACGTTCGTTTCTGCTAGCGCTGTGCTTCTACACATGTATTTGCTGAACGGTGAAAGCGCACAGTAATGCACTTTTCTCCCAGCAAATACACTGTTTCTAAGGAACTGGGAACACACTGAGGAGACACTTGTGGGAGCTACAGTGACTAAAACTGAGCTTCCCTACGCACAGGGAAGCAAGAGAAATGCTGATTTCATCAAGCCCAGTTACATACTCAGAATCTGTACTACTGCGCAAATGTCTCTCTAGGAAAAAAACTCATTTCTGACAAAGTTGCCCAAATGCATCTCAGAAGTGTGCAACTTGTTCCCTGAGTTAGAAAACGTTGAGAAACGTTCGTTTCTGCTAGCGCTGTGCTTCTACACATGTATTTGCTGAACGGTGAAAGCTCAGAGTAATACACTTTTCTCCCAGCAAATACACTGTTTCTAGGGAAACGGGAACACACTGAGGAGACACTTGTGGGAGCTACTGTGACTAAAACTGAGCTTCCCTACGCACAGGGAAGCAAGAGAAATGCTGATTTCATCCAGCCCAGTTACATACTCAGAATCTGTACTACTGCGCCAATAGGCATGTCTCTGTAGGCAAAAAACTCATTTCTGACAAAGTTGCCCAAATGCATCTCAGAAGTGTGCAACTTGTTCCCTGAGTTAGAAAACGTCGAGAAACGTTCGTTTCTGCTAGCGCTGTGCTTCTACACATGTATTTGCTGAACGGTGAAAGCGCACAGTAATGCACTTTTCTCCCAGCAAATACACTGTTTCTAAGGAAGTGGCAACACACTGAGGAGACACTTGTGGGAGCTACTGTGACTAAAACTGAGCTTCCCTACGCACAGGGAAGCAAGAGAAATGCTGATTTCATCAAGCCCAGTTACATACTCAGAATCTGTACTACTGCGCAAATAGGCATGTCTCTGTAGGCAAAAAACTCATTTCTGACAAAGTTGCCAAATGCATCTCAGAAGTGTGCAACTTTTTCCCTGAGTTAGAAAACGTCGAGAAACAGTCGTTTCTGCTAGCGCTGTGCTTCTACACATGTATTTGCTGAACGGTGAAAGCGCACAGTAATGCACTTTTCTCCCAGCAAATACACTGTTTCTAAGGAACTGGGAACACACTGAGGAGACACTTATGGGAGCTACTGTGACTAAAACTGAGCTTCCCTACGCACAGGGAAGCAAGAGAAAAGCTGATTTCATCAAGCCCAGTTACATACTCAGAATCTGAACTACTGCGCAAATAGGCATGTCTCTTTAGGCAAAAAACTCATTTCTGACAAAGTTGCCCGAATGCATCTCAGAAGTGTGCCACTTGTTCCCTGAGTTAGAAAACGTCGAGAAACGTTCTTTTCTGCTAGCGCTGTGCTTCTACACATGTATTTGCTGAACGGTGAAAGCGCACAGTAATGCACTTTTCTCCCAGCAAATACACTGTTTCTAAGGAAATGGGAACACACTAAGGAGACACTTGTGGGAGCTACTGTGACTAAAACTGAGCTTCCCTACACACAGGGAAGCAAGAGAATGTTGATTTCATCAAGCCCAGTTACATATTCAGAATCTGTACTACTGCGCAAATAGGCATGTCTCTGTAGGCAAAAAACTCATTTCTGACAAAGTTGCCCAAATGCATCTCAGAAGTGTGCAACTTGTTCCCTGAGTTAGAAAACGTCGAGAAACGTTCGTTTCTGCTAGCGCTGTGCTTCTACACATGTATTTGCTGAACGGTGAAAGCGCACATTAATGCACTTTTCTCCCAGCAAATACACTGTTTCTAAGGAAATGGGAACACACTGAGGAGACACTTATGGGAGCTACTGTGACTAAAACTGAGCTTCCCTACGCACAGGGAAGCAAGAGAAAAGCTGATTTCATCAAGCCCAGTTACATACTCAGAATCGGAACTACTGCGCAAATAGGCATGTCTCTTTAGGCAAAAAACTCATTTCTGACAAAGTTGCCCGAATGCATCTCAGAAGTGTGCCACTTGTTCCCTGAGTTAGAAAACGTCGAGAAACGTTCTTTTCTGCTAGCGCTGTGCTTCTACACATGTATTTGCTGAACGGTGAAAGCGCACAGTAATGCACTTTTCTCCCAGCAAATACACTGTTTCTAAGGAAATGGGAACACACTAAGGAGACACTTGTGGGAGCTACTGTGACTAAAACTGAGCTTCCCTACGCACAGGGAAGCAAGAGAATGTTGATTTCATCAAGCCCAGTTACATATTCAGAGTCTGTACTACTGCGCAAATAGGCATGTCTCTGTAGGCAAAAAACTCATTTCTGACAAAGTTGCCCAAATGCATCTCAGAAGTGTGCAACTTGTTCCCTGTGTTAGAAAACGTCGAGAAACGTTCGTTTCTGCTAGCGCTGTGCTTCTACACATGTATTTGCTGAACGGTGAAAGCGCACAGTAATGCACTTTTCTCCCAGCAAATACACTGTTTCTAAGGAACTGGGAACACACTGAGGAGACACTTGTGGGAGCTACTGTGACTAAAACTGAGCTTCCCTACGCAAAGGGAAGCAAGAGAAATGCTGATTTCATCAAGCCCAGTTACATACTCAGAATCTGTACTACTGGGCAAATAGGCATGTCTCTGTAGGCAAAAAACTCATTTCTGACAAAGTTGCCCAAATGCATCTCAGAAGTATGCAACTTGTTCCCTGAGTTAGAAAATGTCGAGAAACGTTCGTTTCTGCTAGCGCTGTGCTTCTACACATGTATTTGCTGAACGGTGAAAGCGCACAGTAATGCACTTTTCTCCCAGCAAATACACTGTTTCTAAGGAAATGGGAACACACTGAGGAGACACTTGTGGGAGCTACTGTGACTAAAACTGAGCTTCCCTACGCACAGGGAAGCAAGAGAAATGCTGATTTCATCAAGCCCAGTTACATACTCAGAATCTGTACTACTGCGCAAATAGGCATGTCTCTGTAGGCAAAAACCTCATTTCTGACAAAGTTGCCCAAATGCATCTCAGAAGTGTGCAACTTGGTCCCTGAGTTAGAAAACGGCGAGAAACGTTCTTTTCTGCTAGCGCTGTGCTTCTACACATGTATTTGCTGAACGGTGAAAGCGCACAGTAATGCACTTTTCTCCCAGCAAATACACTGTTTCTAAGGAAATGGGAACACACTGAGGAGACACTTGTGGTAGCTACTGTGACTAAAACTGAGCTTCCCTACGCACAGGGAAGCAAGAGAAATGCTGATTTCATCAAGCCCAGTTACATACTCAGAATCTGTACTACTGCGCGAATAGGCATGTCTCTTTAGGCAAAAAACTCATTTCTGACAAAGTTGCCCAAATGCATCTCAGAAGTGTGCAACTTGTTCCCTGAGTTAGAAAACGTCGAGAAACGTTCGTTTCTGCTAGCGCTGTGCTTCTACACATGTATTTGCTGAACGGTGAAAGCGCACAGTAATGCACTTTTCTCCCAGCAAATACACTGTTTCTAAGGAAGTGGCAACACACTGAGGAGACACTTGTGGGAGCTACTGTGACTAAAACTGAGCTTCCCTACGCACAGGGAAGCAAGAGAAATGCTGATTTCATCAAGCCCAGTTACATACTCAGAATCTGTACTACTGCGCAAATAGGCATGTCTCTTTAGGCAAAAAACTCATTTCTGACAAAGTTGCCAAATGCATCTCAGAAGTGTGCAACTTGTTCCCTGAGTTAGAAAACGTCGAGAAACAGTCGTTTCTGCTAGCGCTGTGCTTCTACACATGTATTTGCTGAACGGTGAAAGCGCACAGTAATGCACTTTTCTCCCAGCAAATACACTGTTTCTAAGGAAATGGGAACACACTGAGGAGACACTTATGGGAGCTACTGTGACTAAAACTGAGCTTTCCTACGCACAGGGAAGGAAGAGAAATGCTGATTTCATCAAGACCAGTTACATACTCAGAATCTGAACTACTGCGCAAATAGGCATGTCTCTTTAGGCAAAAAAGTCATTTTTGACAAAGTAGCCCGAATGCATCTCAGAAGTGTGCCACTTGTTCCCTGAGTTACAAAACGTCGAGAAACGTTCTTTTCTGCTAGCGCTGTGCTTCTACACATGTATTTGCTGAACGGTGAAAGCGCACAGTAATGCACTTTTCTCCCAGCGAATACACTGTTTCTAAGGAAATGGGAACACACTAAGGAGACACTTGTGGGAGCTACTGTGACTAAAACTGAGCTTCCCTACACACAGGGAAGCAAGAGAATGTTGATTTCATCAAGCCCAGTTACATACTCAGAATCTGTACTACTGCGCAAATAGGCATGTCTCTGTAGGCAAAAAACTCATTTCTGACAAAGTTGCCCAAATGCATCTCAGAAGTGTGCAACTTGTTCCCTGAGTTAGAAAACTTCGAGAAACCGTCGTTTCTGCTAGCGCTGTGCTTCTACACATGTATTTGCTGAACGGTGAAAGCGCACAGTAATGCACTTTTCTCCCAGCAAATACACTGTTTCTAAGGAAATGGGAACACACTGAGGAGACACTTGTGGGAGCTACTGTGACTAAAACTGAGCTTCCCTACGCACAGGGAAGCAAGAGAAATGCTGATTTCATCAAGCCCAGTTACCTACTCAGAATCTGTACTACTGCGCAAATAGGCATGTCTCTGTAGGCAAAAAACTCATTTCTCACAAAGTTGCCCAAATGCATCTCAGAAGTGTGCAACTTGTTCCCTGAGTTAGAAAACGTCGAGAAACGGTCGTTTCTGCCAGCGCTGTGCTTCTACACATGTATTTGCTGAACGGTGAAAGCACACAGTAATGCACTTTTCTCCCAGCAAATACACTGTTTCTAAGGAAATGGGAACACACTGAGGAGACACTTGTGGGAGCTACTGTGACTAAAACTGAGCTTCCCTACGCACAGGGAAGCAAGTGAAATGCTGATATCTTCCAGCCCAGTAACATACTCAGAATCTGTACTACTGAGCAAATAGGCATATCTCTGTAGGCAAAAAACTCATTTCTGACAAAGTTGCCCAAATGCATCTCAGAAGTGTGCAACTTGTTCCCTGAGTTAGAAAACGTCGAGAAACGTTCGTTTCTGCTAGCGCTGTGCTTCTACACATGTATTTGCTGAACGGTGAAAGTGCACAGTAATGCACTTTTCTCCCAGCAAATACTCTGTTTCTAAGGAAATGGGAACACACTGAGGAGACACTTGTGGGAGCTACTGTGACTAAAACTGAGCATCCCTACGCACAGGGAAGCAAGAGAAATGCTGATTTCATCCAGCCCATTTACATACTCAGAATCTGTACTACTGCGCAAATAGGCATGTCTCTGTAGGAAAAAAACTCATTTCTGACAAAGTTGCCCAAATGCATCTCAGAAGTGTGCAACTTGTTCTCTGAGTTAGGAAACGTCGAGAAACGTTCGTTTCTGCTAGCGCTGTGCTTCTACACATGTATTTGCTGAACGGTGAAAGCGCACAGTAATGCACTTTTCTCCCAGCAAATACACTGTTTCTAAGGAAATGGGAACACACTGAGGAGACACTTATGGGAGCTACTGTGACTAAAACTGAGCATCCCTACGCACAGGGAAGCAAGAGAAATGCTGATTTCATCCAGCCCAGTTACATACTCAGAATCTGTACTACTGCGCAAATAGGCATGTCTCTGTAGGAAAAAAACTCATTTCTGACAAAGTTTCCCAAATGCATCTCAGAAGTGTGCAACTTGTTCCCTGAGTTAGAAAACGTCGAGAAACGTTCGTTTCTGCTAGCGCTGTGCTTCTACACATGTATTTGCTGAACGGTGAAAGCGCACAGTAATGCACTTTTCTCCCAGCAAATACACTGTTTCTAAGGAAATGGGAACACACTGAGGAGACACTTGTGGGAGCTACTGTGACTAAAACTGAGCTTCCCTACGCACAGGGAAGCAAGAGAAATGCTGATTTCATCCAGCCCAGTTACATACTCAGAATCTGTACTACTGCGCAAATAGGCATGTCTCTGTAGGCAAAAAACTCATTTCTGACAAAGTTGCCCAAATGCATCTCAGAAGTGTGCAACTTGTTCCCTGAGTTAGAAAACGTCGAGAAACGTTCGTTTCAGCTAGCGCTGTGCTTCTACACATGTATTTGCTGAACGGTGAAAGCGCACAGTAATGCACTTTTCTCCCAGCAAATACACTGTTTCTAAGGAACTGGGAACACACTGAGGAGACACTTGTGGGAGCTACTGTGACTAAAACTGAGCTTCCCTACGCACAGGGAAGCAAGAGAAATGCTGATTTCATCAAGCCCAGTTACATACTCAGAATCTGTACTACTGGGCAAATAGGCATGTCTCTGTAGGCAAAAAACTCATTTCTGACAAAGTTGCCCAAATGCATCTCAGAAGTATGCAACTTGTTCCCTGAGTTAGAAAATGTCGAGAAACGTTCGTTTCTGCTAGCGCTGTGCTTCTACACATGTATTTGCTGAACGGTGAAAGCGCACAGTAATGCACTTTTCTCCCAGCAAATACACTGTTTCTAAGGAAATGGGTACACACTGAGGAGACACTTGTGGGAGCTACTGTGACTAAAACTGAGCTTCCCTACGCACAGGGAAGTAAGAGAAATGCTGATTTCATCAAACCGAGTTACATACTCAGAATCAGTACTACTGCGCAAACAGGCATGTCTCTGTAGGCAAAAAACTCATTTCTGACAAAGTTGCCCAAATGCATCTCAGAAGTGTGCAACTTGTTCCCTGAGTTAGAAAACGTGGAGAAACGGTCGTTTCTGCTAGCGCTGTGCTTCTACACATGTATTTGCTGAACGGTGAAAGCGCACAGTAATGCACTTTTCTCCCAGCAAATACACTGTTTCTAAGGAAATGGGAACACACTGAGGAGACACTTGTGGGAGCTACTGTGACTAAAACTGAGCTTCCCTACGCACAGGGAAGCAAGAGAAATGCTGATTTCATCAAGCCCAATTACATACTCAGAATTTGTACTACTGCGCAAACAGGCATGTCTCTGTAGGCAAAAAACTCATTTCTGACAAAGTTGCCCAAATGCATCTCAGAAGTGTGCAACTTGTTCCCTGAGTTAGAAAACGTGGAGAAATGTTCGTTTCTGCTAGCGCTGTGCTTCTACACATGTATTTGCTGAACGGTGAAAGCGCACAGTAATGCACTTTTCTCCCAGCAAATACACTGTTTCTAAGGAAATGGGAACACACTGAGGAGACACTTGTGGAAGCTACTGTGACTAAAACTGAGCTTCCCTGCGCACAGGGAAGCAAGAGAAATGCTGATTTCATCAAGCCCAGTTACATACTCAGAATCTGTACTACTGCGCAAATAGGCATGTCTCTGTAGGCAAAATCCTCATTTCTGACAAAGTTGCCCAAATGCATCTCAGAAGTGTGCAACTTGTTCCCTGAGTTAGAAAACGTCGAGAAACGGTCGTTTCTGCTAGCGCTGTGCTTCTACACATGTATTTGCTGAACGGTGAAAGCGCACAGTAATGTACTTTTCTCCCAGCAAATACACTGTTTCTAAGGAAATGGGAACACACTGAGGAGACATTTGTGGGAGCTACTGTGACTAAAACTGAGCTTCCCTACGAACAGGGAAGCAAGAGAAATGCTGATTTCATCAAACCGAGTTACATACTCAGAATCAGTACTACTGCGCAAACAGGCATGTCTCTGTAGGCAAAAAACTCATTTCTGACAAAGTTGCCCAAATGCATCTCAGAAGTGTGCAACTTGTTCCCTGAGTTAGAAAACGTGGAGAAACGGTCGTTTCTGCTAGCGCTGTGCTTCTACACATGAATTTGCTGAACGGTGAAAGCGCACAGTAATGCACTTTTCTCCCAGCAAATACACTGTTTCTAAGGAAATGGGAACACACTGAGGAGACACTTGTGGGAGCTACTGTGACTAAAACTGAGCTTCCCTACGCACAGGGAAGCAAGAGAAATGCTGATTTCATCAAGCCCAATTACATACTCAGAATCTGTACTACTGCGCAAATAGGCATGTATCTGTAGGCAAAAAACTCATTTCTGACAAAGTTGCCCAAATGCATCTCAGAAGTGTGCAACTTGTTCCCTGAGTTAGAAAACGTGGAGAAACGGTCGTATCTGCTAGCGCTGTGCTTCTACATATGTATTTGCTGAACAGTGAAAGCGCACAGTAATGCACTTTTCTCCCAGCAAATACACTGTTTCTAAGGAAATGGGAACACACTGAGGAGACACTTGTGGGAGATACTGTGACTAAAACTGAGCTTCCCTACGCACAGGGAAGCAAGAGAAATGCTGATTTCATCAAACCGAGTTACAAACTCAGAATCTGTACTACTGCGCAAACAGGCATGTCTCTGTAGGCAAAAAACTCATTTCTAACAAAGTTGCCCAAATGCATCTCAGAAGTGTGCAACTTGTTCCCTGAGTTAGAAAACGTGGAGAAATGTTCGTTTCTGCTAGCGCTGTGCTTCTACACATGTATTTGCTGAACGGTGAAAGCGCACAGTAATGCACTTTTCTCCCAGCAAATACACTGTTTCTAAGGAAATGGGAACACACTGAGGAGACACTTGTGGAAGCTACTGTGACTAAAACTGAGCTTCCCTGCGCACAGGGAAGCAAGAGAAATGCTGATTTCATCAAGCCCAGTTACATACTCAGAATCTGTACTACTGCGCAAATAGGCATGTCTCTGTAGGCAAAAAAATCATTTCTGACAAAGTTGCCCAAATGCATCTCAGAAGTGTGCAACTTGTTCCCTGAGTTAGAAAACGTCAAGAAACGGTCGTTTTTGCTAGCGCTGTGCTTCTACACATGTATTTGCTGAACGGTGAAAGCGCACAGTAATGTACTTTTCTCCCAGCAAATACACTGTTTCTAAGGAAATTGGAACACACTGAGGAGACATTTGTGGGAGCTACTGTGACTAAAACTGAGCTTCCCTACGCACAGGGAAGTAAGAGAAATGCTGATTTCATCAAACCGAGTTACATACTCAGAATCAGTACTACTGCGCAAACAGGCATGTCTCTGTAGGCAAAAAACTCATTTCTGACAAAGTTGCCCAAATGCATCTCAGAAGTGTGCAACTTGTTCCCTGAGTTAGAAAACGTGGAGAAACGGTCGTTTCTGCTAGCGCTGTGCTTCTACACATGTATTTGCTGAACGGTGAAAGCGCACAGTAATGCACTTTTCTCCCAGCAAATACACTGTTTCTAAGGAAATGGGAACACACTGAGGAGACACTTGTGGGAGCTACTGTGACTAAAACTGAGCTTCCCTACGCACAGGGAAGCAAGAGAAATGCTGATTTCATCAAGCCCAATTACATACTCAGAATCTGTACTACTGCGCAAACAGGCATGTCTCTGTAGGCAAAAAACTCATTTCTGACAAAGTTGCCCAAATGCATCTCAGAAGTGTGCAACTTGTTCCCTGAGTTAGAAAACGTGGAGAAATGTTCGTTTCTGCTAGCGCTGTGCTTCTACACATGTATTTGCTGAACGGTGAAAGCGCACAGTAATGCACTTTTCTCCCAGCAAATACACTGTTTCTAAGGAAATGGGAACACACTGAGGAGACACTTGTGGAAGCTACTGTGACTAAAACTGAGCTTCCCTGCGCACAGGGAAGCAAGAGAAATGCTGATTTCATCAAGCCCAGTTACATACTCAGAATCTGTACTACTGCGCAAATAGGCATGTCTCTGTAGGCAAAAACCTCATTTCTGACAAAGTTGCCCAAATGCATCTCAGAAGTGTGCAACTTGTTCCCTGAGTTAGAAAACGTCGAGAAACGGTCGTTTCTGCTAGCGCTGTGCTTCTACACATGTATTTGCTGAACGGTGAAAGCGCACAGTAATGTACTTTTCTCCCAGCAAATACACTGTTTCTAAGGAAATGGGAACACACTGAGGAGACATTTGTGGGAGCTACTGTGACTAAAACTGAGCTTCCCTACGCACAGGGAAGCAAGAGAAATGCTGATTTCATCAAACCGAGTTACATACTCAGAATCAGTACTACTGCGCAAACAGGCATGTCTCTGTAGGCAAAAAACTCATTTCTGACAAAGTTGCCCAAATGCATCTCAGAAGTGTGCAACTTGTTCCCTGAGTTAGAAAACGTGGAGAAACGGTCGTTTCTGCTAGCGCTGTGCTTCTACACATGAATTTGCTGAACGGTGAAAGCGCACAGTAATGCACTTTTCTCCCAGCAAATACACTGTTTCTAAGGAAATGGGAACACACTGAGGAGACACTTGTGGGAGCTACTGTCACTAAAACTGAGCTTCCCTACGCACAGGGAAGCAAGAGAAATGCTGATTTCATCAAGCCCAATTACATACTCAGAATCTGTACTACTGCGCAAATAGGCATGTATCTGTAGGCAAAAAACTCATTTCTGACAAAGTTGCCCAAATGCATCTCAGAAGTGTGCAACTTGTTCCCTGAGTTAGAAAACGTGGAGAAACGGTCGTTTCTGCTAGCGCTGTGCTTCTACATATGTATTTGCTGAACGGTGAAAGCGCACAGTAATGCACTTTTCTCCCAGCAAATACACTGTTTCTAAGGAAATGGGAACACACTGAGGAGACAGTTGTGGGAGATACTGTGACTAAAACTGAGCTTCCCTACGCACAGG